>NC_067157.1:52675208-53343020 GCF_903995435.1 Acomys russatus
AGGGGATGTGGGGACGATGAGGCATGGTGGCTGGGACCTTTGTACCTTAGCCAGTCTGCAGATATACGCAGGGCACCTCTCAGAGGTGAATGTCTTGGAAGCTCAGAAAATACAAGTGTCCTGCTCAAAGTCAATTCCTTGGCCTTTCTTTGGGGTGGGACTTCCATGTATCCTTCCCTCCCACCCACCTTAACCCTCATGCCTACCTTCCTACCCTCCTACCTTCCTCCCTTCTCCCAGGATGTGCTCATCCCTTCTAGCAGAGCCCCCTGGGCTGAGCTCTTACAAAGAGGAAGAAGCTGGTGGGGAGGGAGGAGCCTTGGCTCTGCCCTATGTTAGCTTATGCTCTGAATAGACCAACCGGTGGGCACCTGGGCAGGAGAGACCAACTCTGAGTTCGATGGAACAACAACTCTTGAAAACATGGGAACTCACTGAGTAGTCTGCGGGGCTGTTTGGTAGTGTTCTTGTTCTGTTGCTGTGATAAAGCACCGTGATTATATACATAATCAAGAAAGAGCTTATTTTGGCTTATGGTTGCAAAGGGATAGAGTCCTTCATGGCATGAAAGGCATGGTGGTAGGAGAGACAGAATAGGAGTGAGCACTTGTGTAAACACACAGGAGATGGGGTGAGACTACAGACCCCCTTGACACCTGCCCCTAGTGACATTCTTTCTCCAGCGAGCCTCCACCTCCTAAAGGCTCCATATTTCCCTCCAAACAACCAGCCACGAGGACCAAGTGTTTAAACGCATGTCCATGTGGCAGGTACTTCTCACTTAAGCCACTGCACTTAGCCTCTGTTACTCAGGGTTTGTGGCCACATGATGCAAAACACTTGGAGTAATCCAGCTTCAAGACTCCACATAGTTACAGACAGTCACAACACTTCAAAAACTCAGTCTCCTCTGAGACTTAGGGCTTTTGTATTCAGTGGCTTTGTAGTTGGAGTCTGGAAGACAGGAGTGCTGACGGTGGAGATTTCATGAGGTTGCAACGAATGGGGCGGGGGGTGGGCAATGTTCTAGAGGCCGTTGTTCCTGTTGTGTGGAGTCTGGCTGCACTCTACCCATGTTCTGAGAACTGGGGGGAAGCTGAGCCGGAGGAAATTTCCGGGTGGCAGTAGCACTGAGTCTATGGCTTGATTATTACCGATGCTCCTTCTGCAGCTTCACAATTAAATAAGAGCAACAAGTGGGGCTGAAAAAAATGAAAACTGTGCGGGTTGGAGACTAAAAGAGCACCAGGAACCTTTAAGACCATAGTGCAGGGCTGGAGAGATGGCTCAGAGGTTAAGAGCACTGTCTGCTCTTCCAGAGGTCCTGAGTTCAATTCCCAGCAACCACATGGTGGCTCACAACCATCTATAATGAGATCTGGTGCACAGGTGTACATGCAGACAGAACACTGTATACATAATAAATAAATCTTAAAAAAAAAAAAAAAAGACCATAGTCCAGTCAAATGCTGGGCAAGAGGCTGTGACTATTCAGAGACTAACACTACTGACTGAGGAGAGGCCTGCTCCGTGCAAAACAAAAGGAAAGGGTTGCCTTGGCCAAGGACTGGCCAATCGAACCTCTGTGCCCCAGGGACCAAGTATTCAAAACCATGGACCTATGGTGGTATTTCTCACTTAAACCACCACAGAGACTTGCTCCTACTGTCATGTGCCCTCCTATAGCCCAAATGTATGTGTATATGTATGGTATGTATATACCCCACACACACACACTTACACACTTAATTTTTAAAGTTTACTTACATTTTAAGCTTTGTTTCATCTTTTTTTTTTGAGACAAAGTCTTATGTTCAGCAGGTTGGCCTCAAAGGCACTGTGTAGTGGGCAATGGCCTTGGATTTCTGGTCATCCTTTTCCTCCACCCCCACTTCCTAAATCCTGGCATTACTACCCTTGGTTTGTGAGATTCTGGGGCTTGAACCCATGACTCCATGCATCCTCCCGCTGCAAGCCCTCTACCAGATGAGGCACATCGCCAGCCCTAAGGCTTAGCTAGTCTTTCTGTCTTGTAAATTACATACCTTGAGCAATGTATATGTACTAGAGTCATCTAAGAGGAAGAAGCCTCAGTTGAGAAAATATCTCCATAAGATCCGGCTGCAGGCAAAGCCTGTGGGGTATTTTCTTAATTAGTGACTAATGTTGGAGGGCCCAGTCCACCGTGGGTGGGGCCACTCCAGGTTAGTGGTCCTGGGTTCTATAAAAAAGCAGGCTGAGCAAGCCATGGAGAGCCAAGCCGGTAAGCAGCACTCCCCCATGGCCTCTGCATCAGCTCCTGCCCCTAGAGGTTCCTGCCATCTTTGAGTTCTTGTCCTGACTTCCTTCAGTGATGAATTATAGATGTGGAAGTGTAAGCCAAATAAACTGTTTCCTCCTCGACTTTCTTTTGGTCATGGTGTTTTTGTTGTTGTTGTTGTTGTTGTTTTTGTTTTTTGTTTTTTTTCCTTCTTCTCTGTAATAGAAACCCTAAGGACAAGTCAGTGCCAGGATAGTCGGGGATTGCTGTGATGGGCCCAACTGACGTTTTAGGAGGACTGTGGACAGGCTTTGGAACTTTGAGCTAGAAAAGCCATTGAATGTTGAGAGTTCAGTGAGCTGTTCTGTAAGGTTGGAAGCTAAGAGTGTTGAGAGCGGTGCCAGATGATGCAGGCCTGGCTTGTGGAATCTCAGAGGGAAGGGAAGACTCTACTGGGCCATTTGAGTTAAGAATCTGTGGTGTCTGGTCAGCTGGGGTGAAGAATCTGCTTTGATTAACAAGAGCCCAGAACCACTAAAGTGAAACCTTTGCTTTGCTAGGATACTTGATGCTAGTCATCTGGAGCTGAGAAATTAGTGGTGACTAAGAAGAGACCAGCCTTGTTGAGGTAAAATCTTCTGGGAAATGTTTCCTCAGAGTCACCACACAGAAGCTTTTCCAGAGGTGGCCAAGGTTGTGCATTGCTCTGGCAGCTGAACTTGGTAGTGTAAGAGTCATGCAGGTGGTACTGCTTTTGGAGGCTTGAAGGGGGCATGGAGAGCAGCTGAGGCTTGGCACTGTGAGAGGCCACGAGAGGCATTTGATGAAGGTGCAGCCTCAGTAGCAGTTGAAGCCCCAGGATTGAGGGGGATCATGAAGAGAAGTTGAGTCTTGGCACCATGAAGGGAGCCTATGAGAGGCTGTTGGTGAAAGCACAACCTAGCTACAGCAGAAGACCCCAGCATTTTGGAGATGCCAGGACCATGAGATTTGGCCACCAGGAACAGCAGCAGCCGTGGAGTGGAGCCAGCTGGAACCCAGAAGACAGGCTGCGTGTGCTGCAGAGAGCAGAGCTGGAGAACTGACCCATGGCCCTTGGACAAGCCCAGAAGATCATGAGTGAGTCCCAAACATTTGTTATACTGAGTTATTTACAGTTGGCGTTTGGTTTTGCTTTATTCAGATGGTGACTGTGCCCTGGTTCTTCCCTCTGGAAGGAAGAGAGTAGTCTTATTTTTTTATTTTACTGGAGCCCACAGTTGAGAGACATTGGATTTTAAAAGAAAGAGGCTGGATATTTTAAAGAGGCCCAATTTTTAAGTGTTTGAACTTTTAAAGACTGTGGGATGAGCCTTACAACAAGGGTTTTTTTAAAGAGAGATGAGGCTCTGAGCCTACCTGAGTGCTGGCCGGATTCAGACCCTGTGGTTGAGAGCTGAGGGTCTCAGTCGCTCATGGGCCACCATCTGTGTGCCCTCGATCCTTACTTCCTTGCTGCAGGGGCTTCTCGCTTCATCAGGCCCACAAAGGAAAGAGAGTCCTAAAAGGTGGAGTAGCCAATCCACGGGATGTGATCACAGAGGCATCATCTTTAGCATTTGCTGTTCCATCTTTTTAATAAGTGAATCATTGGTTCTGCTCAGAGCTACCTAACAGTGGCTCACCATCCTAGAAAAGTGACACTCGTAAGAACCTCAACTTTTGAGACAAGAACTGATGTAGCCCAGGCTGATCGCAAACTTGGCTGTGTAGTCAAGAATGTTTTGTTTTGTTTTGTTTTGTTTTTTTGAGACAAGGTTCCTCTGTGTCGCCTTGGCTGTCCTAGACTCACTTTGTAGACCAGGCTGGCCTTGAAATCACAGTGATCCACCTGCCTCTGCCTCCCATGAGATTAAAGGCATGCGCCACCATGCCCGGCATGTAGCCAAGAATGACCTTGAACTTCAGAGACCCCTGTCTCCACCTCCTGGCTGCTGGGATTACGGGTAGGCATTGCCATGTCTGGTTTATGGGCTGCTGGGGATTGAACCTGGAGCTTCATCCATGCCAGGCAAGCACTCTACCAGCTGATATGCCTAACCTGCAGAAGGCTCAGTAATGGAAGTGTTTTTCAGAAAGTCCTGAGGGATGGGGTGTGCGTTTGCCTCCTCCTCCTAGGCCTGAGTCCTGGCTCACTTCCCAGAAAAGCAAACAAGGCCTCAGGTAAGCCTGGTGTATCCTGCCCTGGCCCTCACACTGGTATCATGGGGCAAAAGGTTATTTCTGGTTGGTTGCCTTCCAGATGTATCATGCTTGGACAGCAACTTGATTTCAAGCCACCACAGTTCCAAGGACTTTAAATGAGACACCGTCTGAACCCCTGGTGGTAGTCCGCAGCAGGTCTGGCTAAATCTGGTCAGGGTATTACCCAGCCATGCCCACCGTGGACGATGTCCTGGAGCAGGTTGGGGAGTTTGGCAGGTTCCAGAAGCAAGCCTTCCTGTTTCTATGCTTCATCTCAGCTTCTTTAGCCCCCATCTACGTGGGCATCGTCTTCCTGGGCTTCACCCCTGACCACCGCTGCTGGAGTCCCGGGGCGGCTGAGCTGAGCCAGCGATGCAGCTGGACTCTGGCAGAGGAGACGAACTACACTGTGCCGGGCCTGGGGTCTGCGGGCCAGGCCTCCTACCTCAGCCAGTGTATGCAGTATGAGGTGGATTGGAACCAGAGCGCCCTTGGCTGTGTGGACCCGCTGTCCAGCCTGACTGCCAACAGGAGCCATCTGCCCCTGAGCCCCTGCCAGCATGGCTGGGTGTACAACACTCGCGGCTCCTCCATCGTCACTGAGGTACTAATGGGCTCTGCATTTTGGGTAATTTAGAGATTGAAAGCAAATCCTAGGTGGTTCAGTGTCTTTTCAGACAGTAAGGAGAGGCTCAACTTCCGGTAAGCTGAGCAGGTAGTAGGCTGTGCCCTGGTCTTTCCACCTACTGATGACACTGAGGCATAGGTGCTATGTGGGGGAACATATGTTTTTTTTTTAAATATTTTACAATTACTTATATATGTGGGTATGTGCATGTCATGGTGTGTGTGTGTGTGTGTGTGTGTGTGTGTGTGTGTGTGTGTGTTTACAAGTGTGTGTCAAGGTCTGAAGACAACTTGTAAGAATTCTCTCCTTGTGGGGTTCCAAGGACTGGACTTAGGTCATCAGCCTTGGCAGCAGGCATCTCTAGCGTCTGAGAATCTTACCAGCGCCAGCATCACTTTTTCTCTGTTAGCTCATCTCAGAATCTATAGCCCTCACCATACCTGCTTCCCTGGAAGTGGTGTTGGGTACTCTCCTCATCTCCTTGGGTGTTAACAAGTGGCCTAAACAGTGACCAATGACAGAGTATAAGGATTGCCTTGACGTGGGTCAGCCTATGTGATGCCGGCTGTGCCTCTTCTTAGCTGAATATATCTGGGTAAGTTACTTGGTTTCTCCAAGCCTTGACCTCCCTGTAGGCAAACGGTATTACAGTAAGTTCATCTGCCATATTGTAAGGATCAACTGAGAACTGGGAAGATGAGCACCAAACATAAACACAATGACACTGTTTATGGCCTGGGAGGGGGTAGGAAGATGTCCAAGAAGCCTGACTCTGTCATTTAGTTGATTGTGCACTTGACTTTGAGAGTATTTTGTTTGTTTTTGTCTGTTTTGAGACAGGGTCTCACTATGTAGCCCTGGCTGGCCTGGAACTCTCTTTGTAGACCAGGCTGATGTTAAATTTACAGAGCTCCTCCTGCCTCTGCCTCCCGAGTGCTGGGATTCAAGGTTTTGCCACCACACCCAGAGATAGAGTTTAGTAACAAGTGCCAGTAGATGTTTTCCCCACCATGGCTCCTCCTAACTTCATGGGAGAAGTCCCATGGAGAGGCCTCAGGCCCAGGCTCGGAAGTGATGTCAGCAATATCTTGACTGTGGCTAGCATACAGCTAGCTCATCTGCAGTGAAAGGTCTAGGCCGTGGTCCTCCCCAGCTGCACCCATTCTCAATACTTTTAATGTCAGTACAGGTAAGGCTGCTGCTAGGAGGACACCCAGTGCCCCTCTGCCCTGGCATGCTCAGGGCTCCTCCTTTTCACCGGCAGAATGAGTGCTGGACACCTTGATGTATGTGGTTGGACGTAGACATCGGCCCCTGGGCATCTTCCAGTGACTGACAGTAAGTTCAGATGGCTCACCTTGCAGGGCTGCTCTGCTACGAAATCTAGGAGCCGGCCAACACTGTCTCTATGGACCTAGGACACTCTTTGCTTGAGCTCAAACCAGCCTCTAACTTGCTATGGAGTCAAGGAGGCTCTTGAGCTTCTGGTTCTCTTGCCTCCACCTCTTGAGTGCTGGCACCACAGGTGTTTGTTGTATACCATGACATAGTTTATGCAGTCCTGGGCCCAGAACCCAGGGCATCATGTATGTTAGGCAAACACTCTACCAACTGAATTATACTCCTCATGCCCGGCTGAGTTTTTCCCGTGGCCTTCTTGTCATCTCACACCCCCTGTGAAGCCTTCAACGCTAACACCATCTTCATTCTGAGCAACTCACCAGGTGTGGATGGAACTGCTCCGCTCTCTAAACAGGGCCAAACACTTTTATGTGGCAGTAGGATAGGGTTGCTGTGTTTAGCAATAAAAATAGGGCATGCCCAGGTAAAGTTGAAATAAACAGCAACTGTTTCTATGAGGCTGGCCTTAACCTCATAGTGACCTCCTTGCCTCAGCCTCTCAAGTGATGAGAATGAAGGTATGAATTGCCATACCTGGCTAACGTCTCTCTCTCTCTCTCTCTCTCTCTCTCTCTCTCTCTCTCTCTCTCTCTCGCTCCCTCTCCTCTCTCTCCTCCTCTCTCTCTCTCTCCTTCTCTCTCTCTCTCTCTCTCTCTCTGTGTGTGTGTGTGTGTGTCTGTGTGTCTGTAGGCACCCAAGGTTGTCCTATGATTTCCACATGTATACCATGGCACGTGCATACCTGCAGTCACACACATGTGCACCCACACCCATTCCACACATGAAAAGAAAAATAAGGTGTAAATTGTTCACCTCTGGCCTCTGTGTGCAGGCACACACACGCATAGGCATACATACAAATAAGTACATGTGCATGTAACATGTGCATGCCCAGACACAAAAATAACCAGAGACTGGATGCTAAGTGTAGTTATAATATGTACATAGATATTATATAAATGTAAATAAATAAGTTTATATGTATAATTATATTATATAATAAAACTCACATGTAATAGTTGTATTTCCAATATCAGTTATCAGGAGAAAATATCCTATATGATCTGCAACCTCATCATTGTTCATTAGCTGGGCAACACAAGACTCTATTTTTAAAAAACAAAACAAAACAAGAAACCCAGAAAAAGATAAAAAGGTAAAGTGATTTGAGAAGGATCATTGAACACAGATGTTGCGGGACAGAAGGACAGGGTGTAAGAGGTACAGGTGCCACATGGTGTGTGTGAGCAGTGTCTAATTTAAGGGTTCTAGCTTAGGGGAGTGGGGTAGGGAGCTGTGGAGCCCTGGATGAGAACCCAGAGGAAGTAGACACCTGGGCAGGTGTAGAGGAGGTGCCCTGCAGGGTCAGGGCTAGAGAGGAGGGGACATATGCAAAAGGACAGAAAGTGTTTTAGGAAGACTTGACCGTGTGCACAGAGGGAGGCTTCCGTGACCCCACAGCAGAGCTTGACGAAAGTGTTGAGTTGTGCAGTGGCATTGAAAGGGAGAGCGAAGGCTTGGATTTAGAGGAAAGCACCGTGCTGGGTTGAGTTTGAAAGCTAGGGTGAGAGGAAACATGGATGTAAAGGCTGGGAAAATGCCTCATTTGGAAAAGTGCCTACTGTGTGATCATGAGCACCACTATGTAAACCTCAGGTTTGCATCCAGACACCCAGAACTCCTGTTAAAAACTAGCTATGGTAGCATGTACCTGTACCCCCATCGTTCCTATAGTGAGACGGGAGCCGGAAATAGAAGAATCCTGCGAGCCTGTGGGCCAGCTAGCCTGGTGTCCGTGATGACATCTCAACAAAGAGGGCTGTTGAGAGGGCTCAGCTGGTGGCGGTTCTTGAAGGAGAGGACCAAGTCCTGCAAGTTTTCCTCTGTGGTACACATGCATATATGTACACACACACACACACACACACACACACACACACACACACACACACACCACACTCAGTAAATATATAAAAAGATATACCCTGTCTTAAACAAGGTGGAAGGTGAAGACTAGCATGCAAGGCTGTTCAATGTTTTCCGCATATATACCATGGCACATGCAGACCTGCAGTCACACACTCCAATACACATGCGCATATACACACACTATACACATACAAACACATTTCACACACAAAAAGAAAAACAAGGTGGAAATTGGTAGAGGAGGACACTTAATGCTCACCCCTGACCTCTGTGTGCAGGCACACACACCCGTGGGCTTGCATACAAACAAGTACATGTGCATGTAACACGTGCATGGCCAGACACAAAAGAAGCTCTGCTGTGGCAGGGTAGGAGGGCAGCAGAGACTGGTCTGGACAGGCAGTCTCTTCCATTTACCTTTCTCTTCTACCTGCTTTCAAAGCACCCTTGCCTCATTACTTATCCCAAACCTGAGATCGGAAGCTAAGTGTAGTTACTCATTTCCACAAAACTAATTTTTAACTTGGACATTGGAACTTGCTTTAGGGAGGAAGACGAATGACCTTTGTTTAGGTGCCACCCTAAGACTAAGGGATTGGGATCGGAAGGCTCCCCCGGGAGAAGGAATTAGATGTCTGTTAACTTTTGCTGCCCTTCCCTGCTCTGTGAGGCCCAGCTTTCCCACAGCCCACACATCAGGCTGGAGAGAGCCTCTGGCCCCACCAGCTGTGGGTGTTGAGCAATAGAGATAGCCTTTGGACAGGGTGAGCTGAGGTGGCCACGTTGGTACTTCCTAAACTTACTTGCCTTCATGATCCACCGAGGTAGAAGTCACAGGGAAGGGTCCTTGGGTGACTCTGAGGAGGCAAACATGAAGGTTGATTTGTACACTGGAAAAGCTGTCTATCCCTGGTGCAACCCCAGCAAGGGTAGCAGATGTGCCTGGGAACCCTCACCCCCGCCATCTTTGCCTTCTGTGTAGGTTGAGGCTCGCTGTAGGGGCACGGGTTGTCTAGGGTGCAATGGATGGGTGGAGTTTGGGAGCAGGGGTTTTAGACATTAATACTGGACAAGGCTTGGGGGAGTGTTGGTTCTCAGAGAGCAGCAGCACTGGAAGGTGAAACTGAGTCAAGATGGATGGGCTTCCTCGAGCTGTGGCATCTATCTGGCCCCACACATAGTCCCAGGCAAGAGTGACCCTTTGAGGAAGGGACAGACATCCTGCAGCAACACTGACTTGCAAAGATGAGATTGAAAACCAACAATGGGGCCGGGTGTGGTGGCGCACGCCTTTAATCCTAGCTCTCGGGAGTCAGAGGCTGGAGGATCGCTGTGAGTTCGAGGCCTGGTCTACAAAGTGAGTCCAGGACAGCCAAGGCTACACAGAGAAACCCTGTCCTGAGGCACCAACAAAAACTAACAACAACAAAAAAACCCCAACAGTGGCCAACAAGGGACCAAGTTGAGGCCTTAGCGGTAGCAGTCCCACAGGCCTTCCTTCTCCTGTGACTTTAGTGACAGACAGAACGTCATGGGACACAGAGTGGAGCCACAAGGAGGCTGTTGGTTTTATGAAGATATAGGACCTCTGATGCCTGGGTAACACCCAGGACTGTCTGTCCCAGTGTGTCCTGTTGGTTGGGCACATGACAAGGAGGGGACCTGGAGGACTCAGGGCCTCAGAGGGACACATTGAATGGGGTATGGGACATGTAGCTCATGAAGGTGTGTGTTAGAGGGGTTAGGTGGAGAAAAGAGTGACACTGTTCAGGACCTTGTCACCTCCCAGAGTGACAGATAACGGGGTCTGGGCACAGGTTGGTGCGTGACAAGGCTGCTTTTCTGCCCCCTTCCCTGGTGTTGAGTGGCAATGCGTGATCATGTATATCTTTCAGAAAAATGAGGGGCTGTGTCACAGCGACCTCAGCCAGTTGAGCACAGTGCCCCTAAGACTTGGTGTGTTTGACCTTGCAGCCGGACAAGGGCACAGCTCATATGCCAACTTTAGAGTCACGGGATGAGCTAATAAGATCTTAGCGTTTGAATTAAAGCAGTTCATCATTTACCAGTTTCTTACCTCCAGGGCACACAGCAGCCACGGAGGGACACGGTGTGGATGCTTTCAACTGGGAAGCCTCAGGAAGGGCCTCAAGTTGCTAAGTGACTTACTGCTGTCATACCTCATAGCATTGCTCCAGGTTGCTAGAGCCATGGCACAGTACAGAGCAGAGGAGAGGTGAGGAGGTCAGGAAGAGCTGTTCCAGCACTGAGAAGGGCAAGAGGCTCCATTCAGGGTTAGTGTCTAGCCTCCTGGCATCTGTTTGGTCTGTCTTCCTTAGCTCTGAAGGAAAGTGTCCTGCTGTACACAGGCCCAGGTCTTGCTCAGAATGTGCCCTGTCACTGTGCTTTGGGCCAGTGTAGAGGTCAAAAAAGGCCTTGGGCACACAGGTAAGCAAAGAAGAAGCCAGGAAAGTTAAACATACAGTTTACTGCTTCGGTGCAATGAGATGTGCAGCTGCTCTTCCTGGGATGCCAGGAAGGGTATAGTTCTACAACCAGCTGCTCCTTGGCTGTCTGTTCAGGCAGGCTCTACCTGTATCTTGCAGAATTTTTGTTTTTACTTATCTCAGACCCTTATCTCCTAAATCTTGAGCACTGCTTTTAGACCATAAAATCCATCCTCAAGAGTGATGTCATTTGTGTTTTACAAGAGCCTAAGTGACTTCCGTGTTCTCTCAGTGCCAGGACAGTCGTGATGCACACAAGCATTGTGTTTACCTCCCTAGACCATAGAGCCTGGGTACTGTCTCTGCGCCAACAGTTTCCGTTTTTGTGAGAGATGCCAGATGCACTTCGTAAAGGCTCTCAGTGAAAACATGCCTTAAATTGTTGTGCGTGTGGGACTGGGCTAATTGTTATCTGAATCCCTTTCCCCAAAATTGTGCTGGGTTTTAATATGGTTAAACTAAACAGATCTGGACCAGACTCTAGGAGTCCTGATCCAGCACGGGTTACAATAGAATCGGGCTGAATTTCCTTCTTACCTCACCCTGATTGTGCTTTTACACCCCAGGTCCCACGTCCCACGCCCCACACCTGCACCCCATGCCCCATACCCCTCACCCACACCCCACGCCCCATGCCCCACACCCCACACCTGCACCCCATACCCCACACCCCTCACCTACACCCCACACCCCATGCCCCATGTCCCACACCCCACGCCCAACACCTGCACCCCATGCCCCACACCCCTCACCCACACCCCATACCCCACGCCCCATGCCCCACACCCTGCCCCAGCCTTGCTCCCTCCAGGCCTCTGAACAGTGGTGCACATCTAGGGCCGGCCCCTTTCTCTGTCTCCCCGTTAATTCTTCCCCCTCGCTCTTCACACGCAGGACCACTTCTACTTCTCACACTCCTCCATGTCCTGGCTCTGTCTTCTGTTTTACTTCCACTCACAGCTCCTTTAGTGATAGAATTCAGTTAAATATATAATATCTACATGCTCTGAAAAACAAGATTCCTTTTTTTTGAGACAGGGTCTTACAGAGTCCAGTCTGTCCTTGAACTTACTGTATAGCTGTGGGTAACCTTGAATTCCCAATCCTCCTGCCTGTCTTCCCATCGGTGCTCCCCCAGTGCTGATGTCATAGGCATGGGCTACGAGGCCTGCATTTCTTTTGTTATGTGTCTTTGTATTTGGCTCTGTTTTCTTGGTTGTGTGCGCATATGTGTGGACGTGAACATGTATATGCAGGCACATGTGCATGTATGTATATGTGTGCATATGTGTGTGTGTATGTGTGCCCGTGTGTGTGATGCATGTGTGTCGGTGCTAGCCTATGGAGGCTACAGGTTGACAGTGACTGTCCTTCCCTACCACCTTTCATTTGATTTTGTGAGGTACGGTCTGTCTCTGCACACAGAGCTCTACATTTTGGCTAGCCTGGCTGCTCAGCCAGTCCCCGGGAGCTGTTCATCTCTTCTGCCCAGCATTAGGCCTACTGGCATATGCTGCTGCCCCCAGATCTTTACTTGGGTGCTGGGGATCTGAACTCTGGACTTTACGCTTGCACACTTTACCCACTGAGCCACCTTCCTGGACCTCGATTGTGTTTCCCTGTGGAGAGCTTCCCTGGCAGCCACAACTCCCCTGAGGGCGTTTATCTGTTCCAATGGTAGCCAACTGCCAGCAAA
This sequence comes from Acomys russatus, assembly GCF_903995435.1. Classification (NCBI taxonomy): domain Eukaryota; kingdom Metazoa; phylum Chordata; class Mammalia; order Rodentia; family Muridae; genus Acomys; species Acomys russatus. The sequence continues at coordinate 52,687,853 of NC_067157.1, forward strand.
GCCAATGGCAGCTGTCTTCACAGACACAAAGGTTTTGGGAACGAGCTGGGCATGGCGGTGCTAGGCTTATCGGATGTTTTAGACACAGCTGACCCAGCCTGGGGAGAACAACTTCAGTGTGGCAGTTTGCTTTGTTTGGTGGAGGTTGGGAGAAGGGCTTCGGCTTTCCCACGATTCTCAGATGTTTCCCCCTCTTTCTTATTGCTTCAGTTTAACCTGGTGTGTGAAGACGCCTGGAAAGTGGACCTTTTTCAGTCCTGTGTTAACCTGGGCTTCTTCCTGGGCTCCCTGGTTGTGGGTTACATGGCAGACAGGTATGTGGAGGTGGTCCATTTGAGTCGGACTTTGGAGAGTGGACAGGGGTGAGACGTATGGCTGGTCAGGCTCTATTGCAGAGGGTGGGTGCAGATAAGATTCGGCAGTGGAGGCGTCAGGCCACTGGGACTACCAGCAGAGGAGCTGGACAGCCGTGGAAGAGCATGTAGATTGGACAGAAGGGGTGGGGGCTGAGAGAAGTGAATGTTATGCTTTGAGTAGGGAGGTGGCTGTGGGTCATTTTGGGTTTGCAAACAGCCAAGTCTCATCTGTTCATGGGCTTGGGCTTGTGCCAAAGGTGGCACTCTAACTTAGATAGGTGGAGTCTGAAACTGTGTTTAAATGGCCCAGGAGGTGCTCAAGAAGGCTATCAGGTAGGCAAGTGAGTATACACATGCGTGACCCCAGATTCTTAATTCCCTCCTACACAACTCCTTATCTCTGCAGGTTTGGCCGTAAGCTGTGCCTCTTGGTGACCACTCTGGTCACCTCCCTGTCGGGTGTGCTGACAGCTGTGGCCCCAGACTATACATCCATGCTGCTCTTTCGCCTGCTGCAGGGCATGGTCAGCAAGGGCAGCTGGGTATCCGGCTACACTTTGAGTAATTATATGAGGGCTGGGTGTGGGGCTGGCTGTGGGTGTGGGTGTGGGGCTGGGTGTGGGTGTGGTCCCTGGGTTCAGGAAAGACAGGGATGAGGTAGTGGGGCACACCAAGGTGAGTTAAATGTGGACATGGAGGTTTGGGGAGCAGGGGATGTTTGTGGGGGCTAGGGAAAAAGAGGCAGTTAGTTGAGAGAGAGAGAGAGAGAGAGAGAGAGAGAGAGAGAGACTAGGGCTGTTGTATGAGATCTTTTTCTCTCAGCAGTCATGTCATTCTTGGTAAGGGGAGTGAGTGGAGGTTCAGGAAGCAAAGTAGACCGAAGTATATTTTAATTTTAATGTAGAAAGAACCGACAACTCCTCCAAAGCCAGGCTACAGATACAACTGACTTTATGAAAACCTAGGAGGCCATGAGATATCTAGATATGGAGACAAAAAGAGGTTCTGCCTTGAGAAATAATGACTCACTAGTGAGGCCCAAGTAGTGCAGACTAGCCCATGACACCTGCATGCTGATAATGAGCGATTAAGAAAGAAACTGTGTTGAACCCCCATTCCAGGTCCAAGTAGCTGTAGGATCTGGGCAAGTTACGTCACCCCTCTCTGTGCTTCAGCATCTTGGAAATGAGGATAATAGTGTCACTTTCATCCCGTGGGTTGTTTTGAGAAATAGGCAGGTTGCTGGGTATCCAAGTGGCCCAGTGTCAGGCATGTAGCCCCGCCTAGGAACACTGCTGGTGCTGCTTGTTGGCACTGCGATAAAGGGTATAGGCACTGGGGTAGATAAGATGTCCCTCTGCCTCCTTGGATCTCAAGGCTAGAGAGAGGTCTACAGCCAGATGCCCAAGTGGCTTTAGCAGGATGTGTTAGGAGTCTCAGAAGACTTCTGTCCCCTGTGCTTCTGTTGGCGCCAGGACATACTATGCCATCCCCTCTTGTTCACTGGTGGCTCTTTCTCAGTCTCCTTTCTTGACCACTTAATATGGCACGACCTCAGGACATTGCCTTCCAGCGACTCCAAGACTGTTCATTTTGGGACCTCCTTAGTCACACACCCTGGTCTCCTGCCAGCTGCTCAGGTCACAAACCACCACCTTGTACCCCCATATTCCTTCAGTGGATCTTGTTATTGTGTTAAGTTTCAACATATGTCCAGAGAGGAACCCACTGTTCCTAGCCCGACCGTTGCCTCATCTCCACGTGTACCTCCTAGCTGCAGGCATATTCAGTTCTCAACTCCTTAGCATAGGGAGCCTCTGTGGACACACAACCATTGTAACACTATGTGACACTATTGTGGGCTATGGTGCCACAGCGAGAGTGAAGTTCTCTTAGTGCCCTGCATGGCCCCAGGATTTTCTGTTGTCCCCTAACTCAGCCTTACTCCTCTGCCTTTGTACCCCACTCTTCCCCTATTCTTCCTACTATCTGGATCCCCACATAGTTGCTTCACCACACCTTATGGCATCCTTACCACCAGGACTGCTTTCCTATTGGTCCATCCACTCTCATGACCATCAACCCTTCTAAAACAGCAGCCCCGCTGCACTTTGTGTTCCTCGGCAAGTGTCTCATTCCCACTTAGTGTTTGATAGAGGGTAGAGGCACCAAGGTAGATAAGATGTCTCGCCCCCTGTCTCGTATATGTTCTGTTTGGGAACAAGAGGCTCCATTTGCCTTCCAGGCCAAGAGCAGTGCCAACATGCTAGAATACTTGTAGAGTTAGCGATTGCGCCAGAACCCCAGGGGGATTTTCTAGCTCAGCCTGGAGTTTCTATGAATATTTGGGGAGGAGAAGCTCGAGCCTTGAAGCATGCCAGGGGAGACATAGATAGCAAGAAAAAAGGCAAAAAGAGGGGGCGACAAAAGAAAACCTGACAACAAACTGGCCTGGTAAACCTCCAGCAATGCAGACTGGGTTTAGGGGAAGGAGAAGGAGAAAACACACAGATGCAGAAAGAAAGCAGGAGTGGATGAAGCAAGGCCCATGGCTGGTGAGAAGCAGGAGGCAGGGGCATGTCTCCCTCTAGGAGCCTCCCTCTAGGTCTTTCTTCTCTGAGAACAGCCTCTCACCACCGTCTCTTTTTCAGTCACGGAGTTTGTCGGCTCTGGCTACAGACGAACAACGGCAATCATGTACCAAGTGGCCTTCACCGTGGGGCTAGTGGGACTTGCTGGTGTGGCCTACGCCATCCCCAACTGGCGCTGGCTCCAGCTGGCGGTCTCCGTGCCCACCTTCCTCTTCTTGCTGTATTACTGGTAATGCCTCCCCCTGCCAGAGACAAGTTGGCTCTCTATGACCTTCGGGCTCCATGCAGGGCTGGGTTCTGGGTGTATGGAGGGCTTTGTGCTGACCTCAGCCACCGCACAGGCCACCTTCCAAGAGGCCTGAGCCTACACTAGCAGTCCTGTGGCCTGGTGTTTACACGCAATGCACATCATTCTTTTGATATGCCCAGGGCTCCTCACATGTGGGCTGCTCTCCTAACACAGAGCAGGTCCAAATTCACTCCACCCTCACATAGACAGGAGTGGCACTACAAGGAAGTACAGGGGTAGGCCGCCCATCTCAAAGGATATGCGCCTTCTTCTAGAAGCACGCCAATCCAACCACAGGGAGACTGGCCGTAGGGCATCAGCCCTGGGTCAGTATCCAACAGTGCTTCCCAGAGGCCCTGGGGAACCTTGGAGATAGTTTTATAAGCTATGTAGCATGGGATGACAGGCAGGAGTGGACACTTTCCTACCGTGGCCTCCCATCCTGTATTCCCCAGAGCCCCCTCTAGCTACACCGCTTTAAGTCAGGTCATCTCACGTTGTTGCCTGATTTCCCTCCTCATCTCCTTGCTTCCTGTCTCACTTCAATGTTTCATGTTAGTGTCTCCATTAGTAAGCCTCCGCCCTGCCTCTCCTCTAGCTCCACAGTAGGCACTTGGTCTTAGTTAAAACAACTTACAAGTAAATGAACGCATTGAAGGGCCCCACTGGCAGCCTTCTCTGGGGAAGACGCATACTGAGTCATTCCAGAACAGGACACCCCCAACGAAGTGTCAATGTTTTGTTTTTGTTTTTGTTTTGTTCTTTTGCTTTGTTTTTTGTTTTGTTTTTCTGAGAAAGGTTTCCTTGTGTAACCCTGGCTATCCTGGAACTCGCTCCGTAGGCCAGGCTGGCCTCGAATTCAGAGATCCCCCTGCCTCTGCCTTCAGAGTGCTGGGATTAAAGGCATGCACCACCAAGCCTGGCTTTTGTCCATCAAATTTTATGGCAAGTGACCCCTTTGTTTGGGAAATAGCATGGGCATTGTTCAGCAGCCCACGATACACACGACGTATGTAGGGCAGGGTATGCGAAGCTCCTACTCTGTGTTTTCTCTGGACTAGGACTCCCAGCTTTTTTTATTTATTTAATTTTAATTTTATTAATTTATTCAGATTACAACTTAGTTGTTATCCCATTACTTGCATCCTCCTATTCCTCCCTCCCTGGACTTCCAGCTTTTAAGAGCGATGGGACCCCACTTCACAGAGAGGCTGTGGAGGGAGCCCCAGTTACCTTCTGCTTTGGTAATCTCAGCCAGCGGCTCCAAGTAGCAGTGACTTACAGAGCTCACGCATGCACCACACAGCGGGGACCATAATCGCACACCACAGCCTCTTGGGGGGACCCCCTCTTCACAAGCATCTTGGGGAGTCACAGTCCTACCCAAGGATTTGGGGCTGCTGTGAGCATTGCACCAATGCTTAGGTGGGGGCGAATCCTCTGGGAAAGGCCCTGTGGTTATAAGCTGTGTCTGCAGGCTTGTCCCCGAGTCCCCCCGATGGCTGCTGTCCCAGAAGAGAACCACCCAAGCAGTAAGGATCATGGAGCAAATTGCTCAGAAGAATGGGAAGTTGCCCCCCGCCGACCTGAAGGTACTGAAGTCCAGAAGGGGCTCGCCCCTTTGTGGGGTTGGGGCTGCCTTGCAATCTTCATGGGATGGGGCCCCTCCCTGGGAGACCGTCTCCTGCACACTGACCATGTGTAGTGATGACCCAGTCTCCCTCAGATGCTCTGCCTTGAGGAGGATGTGTCAGAAAAGCGGAGTCCTTCGTTTGCCGACCTGCTTCGAACTCCCAACCTGAGGAAGCACACCTTCATCCTGATGTATCTATGGTGAGCATCTTTCTTGGACATCCCCTGGAGCCGCTCTGCTGCTGTCCAAATGCTGGGTACCAATAAGCCCATAGAAAGAGCATGGATAAGTGCTCAGCACAGTTGTTGGGTCAGAATCTTCCAAAGGCCTTTTTGCTCCCTTGTTTTCGTAAGAATGGGTGAAGGGCCAACACTGAGAAGGGCAGAGAAGAACAAAGCATTTCTGAGGCTACCCCAGTCTAAGTGACTTATCTTCTGGGGGCGGCTGGTGTGGGGTAGGGGAGAAGTTTCCAGTGGCTCAGTGTCTTTAAGTAGATAATGCATTTCCTCATTTCTCAAAACCTTGTAACTCACCTCTGGGCCGTTGTGCACCCTTGGTTCACGGGAAAGGACCTTGTAGCACACAGATACACCTTTCCCTGTGCCTGTCAAGGGCAGTTCATGGCCCCTTCTTGCTTTCATGAGGAAAAATTCTACCTGTTCCCTCAGGACACTAGTCAGTCTTCCACACACGGCTGCCTTTTCAAAACAAACAGAGATCTTAAGCCATTCCCTTAGCAGCCAAGGCTGGCCTTGGGGCCTCCTCTCTCACACAGGATCTGCGCTGTTGCCCTGTTTGCTTTAATGTGTTTTAGTGGAACAAAGAGCCGAGCTAGAAGGGTATTGCTGGGCACATAGTAGGCTGGTGGTAATCGTTTGCTGAATGAGTATCCATGGTTCCATGGACTCCTCTGATCTTTTTAGACACCAGGTTTACCACCACTCTCCTGCCTCAGTACCTTTTACCCCTCACATTGGGGTCCTGTGCTCAGCCATGGCTGTTACAGGCATGCTCGTGTCTACTCTGTGTTTGCCTCAGCAGTGTGTCCTCCATGTTGGCACATGACCCACTGCAGATAGGGACAGTGGCTTGCTCTGCTGTCCTGCCCAGCTTCTCATCTGTATCCCAAATACACTCATCCCACGGAAGCCTCTCCATTCCCTTACCCCCACCAGCCAGCCCTTCAGTGAACTCTATGTAAACATGGCCTGGACAGTGCCGGAGGTTCTGGTGTGTGCTCTCCATCCTGAGGGGAGCACTGCAGCACGCCTTCTCATATATGCTGCAGCAGCCTGCATCCTCCCTACTTCCCTCAAGCTGTGCACTGCAGGGCACTCGCGCTTTCTCAAACGTTTTCTACGCTTTCCATTGGCTTCTGGATCCAGCAGGAATGGACCTGTGTTCCTTCTTGTGACCTATGTGGCCTTTGGTGACTCTCACCATCTCTCTTCCATCCCCTCTACCTGCTTACTGTGTGTGTGTTTGTGTGTGTATGTCCATGGAGGCCTGTGTGTGTGTGTGTGTGTGTGTGTGTGTGTGTGTGTGTGTGTGTATAGAGGCCCGAGGTCAACATTAGATATTGTCTACCATTCTCCATGTTATGTTTTGAGGCAGTGTTTCTCACTGGACCTGAATCTTGACAGTTTATCTAGACTGCCTGGCCAGGAAGCCTCAGGGGTCCTCCTGTTCTGCCTCCCCAGCTCTGAGCTTACAGAATGCACCAGCATGCTGGCTTTTTACATGCGTGAAGAGGTTCTGAACTCACACTTGGACAGCAAGCACTTTGCCAACCGAGCCATCTCCCTAGCCCACACCTGCTTTTTAAAAATTACTGCAACCCAAAGGACCCGCCCACTTCTACATCTTGACCACGTGACAGTATGAAATTACCTGCACCAGTGTGTGACACAGGAAACTCATCAATAGTGTGAGAAATAATATGCCCAGCTCATAGGCATCTGGAAACGAGTGAGAAGATCTGTGTAAAGGGCCTGGCATAGTGGTGGACATAGCTGCAAAAAGTATTTTGCACATTTTAATATATGTGCAATTCTTGAGTCTGCCAAAAGATGGCAGCACTTATTCACAGACTGGTTGACCAGTTATTTTATATATATAATTTATTCATATTACATCACAATTGTTATCCCATCCTTGTATCCTCCCATTCATCCCTCCTACATGCTTTCCCCCTTTCCCCTCCCCTATGACTGTGACTGAGGGGGACCTCCTCCCCCTGTATGTGATCATAGGGTATCAAGTCTCCTCTTTGTACCCTTCTATCCTTCCTCTGAGTGACACCAGGTCTCCCCATCCAGGGGACGTGGTCAAATATGGGGCACCAGAGTTCCTGTGAAAGTCAGTCCCCACTCTCCACTCAACTGTGAAGAATGTCCTGTCCATTGGCTAGATCTGGGTAGGGGTTCAAGGTTTACTGCACGTGGTTATACAGTTTTTTTTGTTTTGTTTTGAGACAGGGTTTCTCTGTGTTATCTTGCCTGTCCTGAACTTGCTTTGTAGACCAGGCTGGACTTGAACTCACAGTGATCTGCCTGCCTCTGCCTCCCAACTGTTGAGATTAAAGGTGTGCACCACCAGTTTTTTAAAAAACTGATTAATTTATTCACATCCCAGTCATAGCCCCCTCCCCTCCTCTCCTCCCAGTCCTACCCTCCCTCCCCTATTCCTCAGAAAAGGGGAGGGAACCCCCCCCCCCCCCCGGCTCATCAAGTCATATCAGGGTTGAGTGTGTCCTCTTCCTCTGTGTTATAGAGTTTTGTCTTAAATGTGACCATGAAGGCTGAAAGCGATTTTGCCTGCTGGGATGAAACAGTGATTTCTTATGGATTAAAATCTTACCATGCAAGGCCAAGTTTTATGCAATGGTGACAGTTTCCAAAATGGTTTCATTTCCCTTTAGTGACGCATGGTCTCTCTTTAAGTTTGGACTTGAGCCCGCCATGGATTCTAAACTTTGGGAGGATGGTACTGATGACCGTGACAGTATTCCTACCCTTGCTGCGAGCCAGGAGCTGCACTCAGCTCATTTATCTGTTATCTCAGTCAGTGTTCACAACAGAGCAGTATTCTCCATGCTGTCACTCTCCCACCCACTCATGGGAAGACTGAAGGATATAGAAAGCAACCTGACACCAGGTCGAGTTCACTCACTCATTGCCTGCATCTACTTTCTATGCTGTGGGCCTGTACAACTGTTAGAGGTCACTCTGTGTGCCTAAGCTCAGCCAAGCCCCAGACATCTGAGCTTGCAGCAAGCAGGAGTATCAGGCTGCAATCTCTCACCATCTTCCTGTTCCAGATATCCTGGTGGACGGGGTGGGGGTGGCAGGGGGGAGAAGGTTTTAAAAGTAGGTGTATTGGGGATGCCTGTAAGACACACTCGCCTGTCAAGGATCCTAGGAGGACACTCTTCGTGTCATCCTAGGGTAGCCATCTTGTACCATGTGATGCGTCCTTCTGTCCAGCTGGCAGGGTTCCTCGGAGCTGGCTTCTAACTTGTGGTCTCCTCTTTGGCAGGTTCTCTTGTGCTGTGCTGTACCAGGGGCTCATCATGCACATGGGGGCCACAAGCGTGGACCTCTACCTGGACTTCTTTTATTCCTCTCTGGTGGAATTCCCTGCGGCCATCGTCATCCTCGTCACCATTGACCGCATTGGTCGCATCTACCCGATAGCGGCTTCAAATCTGGTGGCAGGGGCAGCCTGCCTCCTCATGATCTTTATCCCACATGGTAAGTTGTCTGTTGTCATCACTTCCCAGGTGATCGAATTGTGGGGACAGTGTTGTAACCCTCTGATAAGCGACTGGAACAAGAACAAAGGTAGGGCGTTGCCTTGGCATGACTTGAAACAGTCTTGGATTGAGGTATAGCAAACATATAAGGAGCACATTCAAAGTGAATGACTCAGTTTGCTAAACATCCAGACACCTGGCTTGCAGAACCCAGACGCAGGATCCTTCTAATCTTTAGTGTCCTTTCCAGTCCTCATGATCAATACCACTGACTGTCAATCACCCCTCCTGACCTTTGTTGCCACAGATTAGCCCAGGTTCATAAATGAAGCCGCCTTGAATGTGCCTCTCCTGTCCCCCATGGCCGTTGTTCCTGTGAGGCTTCTCTGTGGGCTGCATTTTTCCCTTCTTAATATTATCTTGTGCTTTATACCAAACATCACACTGTGTGATCTCCCCTACTGATTGTTGCTCACAGTCTTTGTCCATTGGGTGTAGAGCTGGGCTACGTATTTCTTCTTGGTAGACGTAGGTCCTTTGTTCTCTTGGGGAACATGTCTGGGAGCACACTGGCCAAGTCCACAGGGACACCTGAGTTTAGCTTCAGTGGACCCTGAAAGTTTGCCAAAGATGGCTGGGCCACTTTCTGCTTTCCCCAGGAACATGGGGGTGTTCTAATCGTCCAGCTCTCACTGTAGCGCTTGGCTCTGCACGTCTCCGATGGAGGTTGGGTGATGAATGTGATCGTTGCTTCATAATTCTTACAACCCAAGACAAACGCACTGCATAGAGGGTCCAGGCAGAGGTACTTGAGGTGGTTTTGTATAGGAAACTGTAGATTCCAATGAAGCTGAGCCTCTAGCTCTCCCACCTGCACCTTTTGTTGCTGTGTCCTGGGCTGTGAGCCTGGTGAGTCACTTTGGCCGTCTCCCATGCAGGGTGCTGTGGGCAAGATCTGGAGATCTCAGATTTTCTCAAGAATCATACTGGGCAAGACATGAAAGAGGTGTGTGTGTGTGCACACGCGTGCATGCGTGCATGTATGCATGAGCAGTGGGAAGTTCTGTGGTGTCTTCAAACTTAGACCTCCTCTCCTTTCTCTCATATCCCTGTTTCTAGAAGCCTGAGTAGCATTTTTGAACTGCATAGCATTGATGCCAGGGAGTGGAGTGCAAAGGGCTAAGGGCAGTCTTCCCTGCCTGTCAGAGCTGGGCTATTGCTGGTCTGAGGACTCTTCTGGCCATAGCACCCTCCATTGGCTCCATCCTTAGTTCACATTCCATGGCAGTCCTTTTTGGCTTCTGTAAAGCATGTTAGGGCATTCCAGACACCTGTGGGTTCTAGAGTCTTGTCAGAGGGCAGAACAGAAGAGGCTCTTGCTGTGGGCCGACTCCCAGAGGAGAGAGGAGAAAGATGAGCAGGGGTAGATGTTGAGTCCACTGACAGCAGGAGGCAGAACAGGTGTAAACAGTCCAGTCTTTCTTCTGCACAATGGAACCTTCCAGAATACATCACTAGCAAGTCCCCAAGTCACTCAGGTATCAGTTTACTTATTCAAGCAAAGAGGATCACTTTTTATGCTCTTCAGCGTTCAGTGGTCCTAGCTAGGCCAGCCCAGTCCAGTCAGGCTTTTCCTCTGTCAACTCCAGCTCACCCAGGGAGCTTCTTCCCTCCAGCCATTTGTTTGTTTGTTTGTTTGTTTCTTCCTAGAGTTACATTGGTTGAATGTTACCCTCGCTTGCCTTGGCCGAATGGGAGCCACCATTGTGTTACAGATGGTCTGCCTGGTGAATGCTGAGCTGTACCCTACGTTCATCAGGTGAGGCCACAGATGGGGATGGACACCCGATAGTCAGGCAGAGGGCAGCATTTCCGTGAGAAGCCTCCAAGGACGGGTTGCTGTAATACTTCCTTTCTTTGCTGTGACAGACTACCTAACCAAAGCAAGTTAAGGAAGGAAGCATTTAATTGGCTCCCATCATGGTGGGGAAAGGCGTGGGGGAATGGGAGGCTAGCTGGTCACACTGTCTTGGCAGCCAGGAAGCAGAAAGTAAACAGGAAGTGAGGTCAGATTATAAAACCAAGGTCTGCTCCTAGGAACGCAGTTCCTTGACTTTAGGGAAATGACCAGTGAGGTAGTCTTCCTCTTACTGGGCCATCTCTGTTGTTGCTGGGTTGTGGTTCTATATATATTCTGCATATCAAGCCCTCATCAGATACTGGGCTTGTATGTAATCAACCTTCCATTCAAAGGCTGCCTTTCCACCCTGTGGATTGCATCCCTGATGAGCACACATTTTACCTTTTCACACAGTCCAGAATCTCTTTCACTCTTGCTGTCTGTGCTTTGGTGTTGAAAAACTCCTTTTCCCCCCTAAAAGTCTCATACACATAGAGTGTAGTTGGTTTTTTCCCCCTAATATACAGCTTGAGTTTGGGTGACATATGTGTAACGTGCACATATATTTTTATGTTTATTACTCTTCAACTCTTGGCACAGCCAAAATAGAGCATGGTGCCCTCGTTCCCACCAAGTTTCTTCAAGCCTCCTCACAGAAAGTCCTCCCTGTAGACCCCATTCTATCTGTACAGTGTTGCCTTCCCCAGACCATTAGCAAATGAAAGGTCATGACATGTAGTCCTTTGTTTGTGATGGGCTGTACTCACCCCACTGCATTTGCCACTGCCTTGTTCTTTCCTGAAAAGAACTCCAGAGGGTGAATGTCCCAGTACCTGCTTCTCCAGCAGGTGAACACAGCTACCAGCACAGGACGATAATGTCACCTACTGCCAACATCCCGAAGCCTTTGAGTGGACATGTGTTTTTACTTGAATTGGGTGGATGCAGGAATGGGATTGCAGGGCCAGGCTTAGATAAGCACGTGTTTAACTTTATTGTATTTTATTTTCAAGATAGTGTAGCCCTGGATGTCCTGGAACTTGCTCTGTGGACCAGGCTGGCCTCAGACTTAGAGATCTGACTGCCTCTGCCTCCCAACTGCTGAGATTAAAAGTGTGTGCCACTACACCTGGCTGTGTTTAATTTTATATTTATCTATATAAAAGAACAGTAGACCTATTTTACAAAGATGCTGTACTTTTTTTGCATCCTCCAGGCATATGTAGGGGATGAAGGTCTATGTTTAGTGTGGTCACTCTTGGGTCCTCCTGGCAGGTGGGAGACATCAAAGTAGCCTTACTTTTCCTAGCCCCTGATGATTCTCAGTATCTGTGCATGAGCTCACGGCTGCCAGAATTTTAAGAACTTAGATTTTAGAGTTATTTAAAACATACTTATCGTGTGTGTGTGTGTGTGTGTGTGTGTGTGTGTGTGTGTGTGTACTACAGCTTGTGTACAGAAGTCATATGACAACTTTCAGGAGGTTGTTCTCTCCTTCTGCCACAGGATTGAACCAGGTCGTTAGGCATGGCAGCAAGCGCCTTTACCTGCTGATCTGGGTCTCTAGCCGTAAGATCTTAACTTGAAATGAAGATTATTTTAATTGTAAAAGTAACCACTTTATCTCAATATCTGATATGCAACTCCCCAAGGGGACACAACCCACAGGTTGAGAAGCTTAAAAAATGGCCATTGTCATAACCAGTCCTTGGTTAGAATTTGTCTTAGTACCTTAAATTCCCGCCCCCTCCCGTGTGTAAGTTATTTCTTCTCCATTGGTTCTTGTGAAAATGTCTAAGAAACACTCCAGCTCCCCCATGTCGTCTAATGCCTGCCGCTGACTGAGCCAGAAGTCACGTGACTCCAGTCTATTCTTTGTTTTTTTCTGCCAAGTCCTTTATCAAAAGAACATGTTTAAACTCTTGCCTGTAAAGAATTGGCTTGGTCTGAGTACAAGGAGATAAAGGGAAATTAAGGAGAAAACTTTCTTCTAGGCTTTCCAGGGCTCTATAATGAGACCCTGTCTCAAAACAAAACAAACAAACAAACTGAACAACAAAAAAACAAACAAACAAACAAACAAAAAAACCAGAGACGGGGGCAGGAGAAGATTTTCTATGCTACTAATTTTGAACCAAGAGTCTAAAAATGAAATAGCTGGGACAAACAAGTCTACTGTCACAGCTGCCAGATCCAAAGAAATGGTCAAAGGTGCTGTGTGCTACTGTGACAAATTACCTGAAACAGTCAACTTTTAAAAATGAAAGGTCTTAAAATATTTAATAAAATAATTTTTAAAAGAAAAGGTCAATTTTTACTTCTTCTTTCAGAGGCTTCAGTCTGTGGTCACTTGACCCTGTTGCTGTGGCCTTGGGGCCTGGAGTCTCGAGATAGCACAAAACATTATGACCAGAATGTGTGACCAGAAAGAAAAAAAACCAAAGAGAAACAAAGAGAAAGGAGCGGGGTTCCCATCTCTCTGTTCAAAGGCATACTCCTGATAGCCAGACTTCTTGCCACTAGACCCTACCTGCTAAAGCAGTGAGTGCTGTGACCTCTAATACAGATTCTCATGTTGTGGTGACCCCCCAACTATGACATTACTTCATTACTGCTTCAGAACCATAATTTTGCTAATGTCATGAATTGTAATATAAATATCTGATATGCTGGATCTCTGATATGTGACTCCCAGAGGGGACACGACGCCCAGGTTGAGAGCCGCTGTCCTAAAGGCTCCATCACCTTGTTTAGAACACCATCAGCCAGGGACCAACTGTGTAACACACAGGCTTATCTGGATACTTCCCTAAACAACAGCAATTACCAAGGGCTGGGTCCTCTATGGAGGAGCCCAAAGGCTACTTCCTGGATGCCCCTTTCCACTGTGCACGGGGTGGTGAGCATTCACAGAAAGCCGGGGAGGAAGCCGGATGCCAAGAAACAATCTTAAACATGATGCCTATGCACATACAGCCGGATAAGTTCCATTGCATCAAAAGCAGATAGCAAAAGGCAGCCATTTTGGCCGCCCATTGCTATGTAAGCACTCCTGATCCAAAGAGGGACTAGATGAGCCACAGGACCCTGCTTCTTATTCACAGGGATGTCTGAGCTGAGGAGCTGTCTTCAAACTCTGGGTATCACATTCATTGGGTGTTGACACCAGGCATTGCCTGTACGAATCTGGGTCTTACTAAACAGCTACACACACAGATATCACGGTCTCTTCCCAAGTGACTGCATATCGCAGCCCCAGGACAGGAGTCGGGAGAGAGCTACAGTTTAATCCAGAGAGCATGTGCACTTGCTTGGCTCCCCCAGGCCCTTAGCTGACCTCTAGGAGTGTGAGGGCTGAGCATCTGAGAGTAAAATTGCAGAGGTAGGGTGTCTTTTTTTTTTTTTTTTCCAGCTGTCTGAGCAGTGTAGCTTTCAGTAGCTTGCCACCTTCTTTTTCCACAGCTCTTCCCAGTCCTGTGGTTTTGGGGTGCTGAACACTAGCCCATGGCTGACCTCGTGCTTGTTCTAGGATGCTGTTAACACCTTGAAGGTGATGCATGAACGTGACTTGTTTGGTCTCTTCCCAGGAACCTTGGGATGATGGTGTGCTCTGCCCTGTGTGACCTGGGTGGCATCTTCACCCCCTTCATGGTGTTCAGGCTGATGGAAATTTGGCAAGCCTTGCCCCTCATTTTGTTTGGTAAGACTTCTTGCCATCTGGTGGAGGCCATTGTGTGAGCGCTCAGAAGCTGTTTGTGGAGTGAGTGAGTGTTGAGGATGGAGCCTGGGCCTCAGCTGTCTCCTGGCTGACTCTGCCCTGCATCTTAGGACATAGTGTAAGATGCAATTCCCATGTAGTGGCCAGAGGTTTCCATCCCGTGCCTCCACAACCCATCAGTCCATCAGTCCATCATGCACGCCATGATGGTCTTTTGACACAACGTCCTGCCTTCTTATGCATTCAATTTCTAATTTGTGTGCACCGAGTATGTTGTTGCTATGGGTACAATGGTGTTGAGGGGTTATCCCTTTCTGAGGAATGGTGGCATTCATCTGTCATCCCAGGACACTGGAGGCTGAGAGAGGGGGCAACCAGAGAATTAAAGGCCTACAAGGGCTGTATGTGAGACCCTGTCTCAGAGAGCAAGGTGGTGAAGGGCACAAAGAAACACATGGGAATCAACAACGTCCTGGGTCCTCTCTGCTGATAAAGCTGGACTGGACGAAGAGGATGGGAATACAATTTCTGTCCCAAAGCCTGGAGCAGGAGGGGTCTAAGACCTACTTACCCACCAGCCAAAAGCTAAATGTCTGCTTGTGTGTGGGGCAAAGGCGAGGGAGGAAGGGAGGGAGGGAGGCGAGGGGGGGAGAGTAATAAGAAGGGCTTATGCACACACAGGTTGGCCTCGCTCTCTAGCCCCGTCTCCATCTCCATCTCTATACTTAAGTACCCATGTACCTATCATCTGTGTATCTGTACATGCATATATCTGTCATCTATGCATGTTTCTATTGTATTTCTTTTATCTTTTATCTATAGATCTATCACCTGCTTGTGTATTATCACGTCATTATCTATTATCTATCATCTGTATCTATCACATATCTACCTGTCTATCTGCCTATCTATCCATCTGTCTGTCTGTCTGTCTGCCTATTGGTCTATCTATCACCTAGCTATTTACCAATGTATATATCTATCTATCATCTATTTACCAGGCATCTGTCACCATCTGTCTATCTAAAATAACAACCTAAAACTGATATTTATATTTTTCTTGAGGTACTCACCTTCAACAGTCCCCTTGCATTTCTCTAACTATCCAATTACCTCAATTTCCCCCTAAATGTTCCTGACAACTCTCAAAGCTAACAGCGTCCCCTCCCTGCCCTCTGGCTCACAGCATGTAAGGGGCATGAGCCTGTTCTAACACTGTTCCTTGGATTCTGTTTCATTTGCAGGGGTTTTGGGCCTCACTGCTGGGGCTATGACTCTTCTTCTGCCAGAGACCAAGGGTGTGGCTTTGCCTGAGACTATTGAAGAAGCGGAGAACCTGGGGAGGAGGTGAGGGCTGTGGTGCTGGGATGGGTGGGTGTGGCCTCATCCTTCAGGAAGGGTCATAACATTGTAGCACACTCCTGTTTATTCTACATTAAAGGTTGGGGAGAGCTTCTCATATGTCTGTGGGCTTAGAATGACTTCCAGAGAATCTGGAGATAGGAACAGAATTCAGCCAGTAACTGTCCACAAGGAAGGCAGCGATCGAGAACCCACTTCTTAGCAGACAGTAGCTCATGTTGCATCAGGGACATGTGTACCATGCTGTGTCAAAGATGGTGGACAGTTGTTCCACGCTGCACCAGGGAAAGCTAGTGCATAAAATTGCTTATTAAGATCTACTATTAACACATGTAATTATTATGCTGGTTATTATTTAACCCACTATTGTATCAATAAAAGACACATACACCTGTTAGATTTTTAATATGCCTGTACACTGAAGATGGGCAGAAGTTAAATCCCTAAGCTATCTTTTACCTCCGAGCCCCACACCCCATGCCACTTGCTTTAATCATTCCTATCTGGGCTACTTCCCACCCACAATTCCCATAAATACTTGCACAGTCTTTTCATCTGGGCTGATTCGCTCCATCACTGATCCTCAGCCAGCTCCTCCCAGCCACATGGTTCTTCTTATGCTGCCCATGGCAGTTCTGCATCTCCTCTCCTGTCCCCCACCCTCCTCTCCTATCTCTCCTTCCCATGAGCCTTCTGTCCTCCAACCCCATGAACCTTAGCTCTACCTACCTCACTTCTGCCCTGCCCAGGTACGTAGGCAACTTTAGCCAATCACGGATAATTTGAGGTGCAAAGTTCAAAAACGTTATTTTGGGTATGTGAGAGTCTGCTTATAAAAGATAGCAAGCAGACCTTGGGGAGCAAAATAATTAACAATTACATCAAAACACCCGACCATGCTGTAACAATTCCCTTTTCTGTCTAAATATGCATGGCAGCCTTAAATATCTTGGACAGGGTTGAGGACATAGGAAAAACAACAAACAAACAAACAAACAAAACTTGAACCATTCTGTCAGGTCATGCAAGGCCCAAGAGAAACATTCACTGACTTTATGTAAAGATTGACCTCAGCTGTGTACAGAAGTATGTTGGATCCACTAGCTAGAAAAGCACTAATAGATTCTTTAGCTTTTGTAAATGCTCATGTTGAATGCAAAGAGGTAATAAGGCATAGATAGATGACTGGCTTAGAAATACAGTTGACATCAGACCTCACTCGCCTAATATGGCCTCAATAGGAGGAGCGACCACTAAAGACTTTAAGACAATTCAAACTCTAAATGTCTTAATTCTGGTGGACAAGGTTGCTGCAAAGGGAATTACAAGGAAAAACAAATTAATCCCCAAAGGGAGCCTATGCTTCCTACATTGGAGTAGTGAATGTAGATCAATAAAAGACAAATAGGGTATCCCTTATAAAAAAAAAAAAAAAAGGCCATGGTGGCCTCTTGAAGGCCCCAGTACAAAATAGGAAAATGCTCTTCCACAAGGCAATTAAACACCACTGCTCTGAAAACAGACATTAAAAAAAAAAAAAAAAAAACAGACATCAAGGTTATAGTGAATTCTATAAATAAATAAAAAAAAACCCATTAGGGGTCAAAAACAAAAACAAAAACAAAAAAGCAATCCCCAAACCAACAACAATTATTTTGGCAAACCTCTATAGGTGACCAGCGGCCAAAACTAAAGGTAATTATAAATAATATTGAAATTGAAGGCATAGTGGATACTGGAGTTGACGTCACAATTACCTCTCCTAAATCCTGGCCTCCAGATTGGTCACTCTAAGAGGTAGATATTCAATTTCAAGGAGTTGGACCTGTCTTTCAGATAAAACAAAGTGTCTGGTGCCTTAAATGTACAGAGCCAGAAGGTCAAATAGGAAAATTAAGGCTGATATAGTCATAAACTTATGGGGGAAGAGATCTGTTATGACAATGGAAAACCCAGATTAATATCCCTCCAATTTCAGAGACAAACCAGGAAACAGGTGATACTCTCGACACAAAATTTAAAATTATTCTAAAAAATACCCTCAAAACCATTTACAGACTGTGGAGGCTGTCCATAAACAAGGTGCAGCAGGGGGCGCTCTACAGCTTTACCACTCAGGTGGTTGACTGACCAACCTATTTGGATTGAACAATGTTTATGACTAAAGATAAGTTACAGGCACTAGAACAGCCAGTCCAAGAGCAGCTGGAGGCTCAACATAAAGCAGAGTCTACCAGCCCCTGGAATTCTCCTGTATTTGTCATTAAAACGAAATCTAGAAAGTCGAGGATGTTAACAGGTCTCAGAGCAGCTAATAAATTTATTCAGCCAGTGGGATCTCTACAGTCCGGAATTCCATTGTCTTCCTTGTTACCTGAGGAATGTCCTTTTATACTGTGAGACTGCCTTGCTCCAAGGACGGTCTGTACTTTAGTTATGTTGCCTGCCCCTCATTCTCCCAGAAATTCTTATGCAGAGGGAAGGTTATATCGTATAATGGATATCTTTACCACACAAATGAAGTTTAAAAACAAAACAAAACAAAACAAAAACCTGTCTAGAAAAGGTTTCTAAGTTGATCCTTAAAGGGGAAAAAAAAAAAAAAAAAACCCAAAAAAACAAAAAACAAAACAAAACAAAACAAAAAAAACAAAACCCGAGACTGTTAATTAGCTGGAATAGATCCTGCTGAGATTGTGGTACCTTTTAGTAATGCTGAGATTGCCTCATTATGGGCAGACAATGAACATTGGCAAAGAGCTTGTAGTGACTTTTTTTTTTTTTTTTTGAGAAATTAACAACAGATGCCCAAAAGGCAAGTGACTTGAATTCATAAAAAGAACTAATTGGATTTTCCCTTGTGTAGTAAAAAGGACTCCAATTTCTGGACTCTTTTTTTTGTTTTGTTTTGTTTGTTTTTTCGAAACAGGGTTTCTCTGTGTAGCCTTGGCCATCCTGGACTCACTTTGTAGTCCAGGCTGGCCTCAAACTCGCAGTGATCCGCCTGCCTCTGCCTCCCTAGTGCTGGGATTAAAGGCGTGCGCCACCACACCCGGCTCAATTTCTGGACTCTTACACCTTACACTTATGGAAATTAATCAGGAAAGGCAGGTTATAAGTCAGGAAATATAAGTAAGGTGATTGAAAGTCCTTATGACTCAATTAAAAATCAGAATCACATACAATTCTGATGGTGTTATAAGATTTTCAAGAATTCCTTAATATAGGAACTGACTCTCAGTATGCAGAAAGAGTTGTTTTGCACATTGAAACTGCTGATCTAATTCAGGATGATTTCAAACTAATTTCACTGTTTATTCAGTTACAACAAAGGATCAGAAATAGAAACCGTCCATTGTATATAACACATACACAATTTCATATGGATCTTTCAGGCTATCTAGCACAAGGCAATGATGGAATTGACCAACTAGTAACAGGCATGTGTTAGAGGTTTCAGAGTTTCATAAAAACAAACAAACAAAAACATCATGTTTACAGCAAAGGTTTAAAGAAGAAATTTTCTATCACTTGACAACAAGCCAAAGAAATGATTTTTTTAAAAATGTCCTGCTTGTTCTTTCTTTCCTTCTTTCTTTTTCCTTCCTTCCTTCCTTCCTTTCTTTTTTGAGACAGGGTTTCTCTGTGTAGCCTTGGCTGTCATGGACTCACTTTGTAGACCAGGCTGGCCTTGAACTCACAGACATCCGCCTGCCTCTGCCTCCCGAGTGCTGGGGTTACAGGTGTGCGCCACTGCACCCAGCTACTACTTGTTCTTTATATAACCAAACTCAATTACCTGCAGGAAGTAATTCTAAAGGTAGCTAAAATAAATAAAAATTGGCAACTGGGTGTGTTGCATTTTATAGCGCTTGGTAAACTGAAATATGTGTGCCATACTATAGACTTATATTCGGGATGGACAACAGCTTTAAGTTCTGAAAAGTTCTGCAGGTTATGGCAACTATGGCTGTACCTATACAATGCTCCAGCATATGTCTCTAATAAAATGAAATATTCTTTTACATATTACAGTGTAAAACATATTACAAGTATACCACATAATCCTACAAGATAGGCAGTTGTTGAAAGATCCAATCATACCTTAAAAGAGATACTTAAAAAACAGAGAGGAGTATCAAAGACCCCCCCCCCAGATAGATTACATAATGCTTATTGACTTTAAATTTCTTAAATGCTAATGAACAAAAAACAAGGTGCTGAGAGGCATTGGATTATACAAGAACTGCTGAATTATAATAGCTTGTCTATTTCAAGGACATCCTAACCTCAGAATGCGGAGAACAGGGCGTGTGCTACACTGGGGTTCCATCCAAACTGATAAAAATCAGATTTGACAGTGGTCCCATGCTGCATCAGAGATAGCAGACAGTTGTCTCCTGCTATATCGGGGACAAGGGCAGTTGCCAGGTGCTGCATCAGGGACAGTAGACAGTTCTACACTGTGTCAGGGATGACTGGCCTTTGCTAGTTGTGCCGACCGGCGGAGCACCGGGATCACTATCTCACCCCGACTCTTGAACATCTTTGAACGAGTCTCCTGGCCTTATTAGACATTGTTGGCCGGGTTCCTTAGTGGCTTTTCGTACAAAGAATGATTCCAGGGCTTCGTTCTCTGTAAAGGTGTGTGATGCAGACAGTGGAGCTTATGATTCTTAAGTCAGTAATAAGAGGAGACCATGAAAAAGGGGAGCGGTGAGGAGTGAGGAAGGAAACGTGCCGGTAGGGTGGTTGCTCTGGCTCCGTTCAAGGGCATGAGTGCCCCTGTACAAGAGAGAGAGAGGCCTTGGGGGGGTCATATGACCTGGCCTTAAATTCAGATGTCCTCATTTGGTGTGGGGACTGTCACTGAACCCTTGGTTTCCTTGTCTCAAATGTAATAATTCTAAGGGTTGCCATGGAAACCCAAGTGAGCACACATGAGAATGAGGGACTCACCCATTTCCAGGTATCTCAGAGGTATCTGACGAGTGTGATTTTCTCCAGTCTTCCTGAGACGGTGAGATTTCCTCAGTGCTTCTCCAACCCTCTGGCACAAAAGAACCACAAGGGGACCTTGGGAAAGGGCAGATTAAAAAAAAAAAAATGTTTGAGATAGAGTCTTTCTCTGTCACCTTGGACAGCCTAGATCTCACTATGTAGGCTAGCCTCAAACTCACAGAGCTCCACCTGCCTCATGAGCCATGGGGTTGAAGGTGGATAACTACGCCTAGTGATTCTTTGCTTTTGACTTAGAGAGTGAGCCCAGAATTAAGTTTTGTCAGTGGTGCCCCTCTCTAAAGCCCGTCATGAGACATTCTGGGGTTCTCAGCACCAGTCTAACCATGTACCTGGTTTCTGTTTGGTGAAAACTGCCTCCTTTTGGTTCCAAGTGACAAGAGTGTATAGGTAATGTTCTGTCATCTGACTTACTAGAAGCACATAGACTGCTGTGGAACACTTCAGCCCACCCAGTCTCCCCTAGGAGAAGCTTCACACTGAACGGTCTGAATCCTAACTTGTGCAGCCTTTGTTCTCTTTGTTCCAGCCTTAACTTAAAGGCCATAGAAAAACACAGTGCCAGCCACCTGTGCCAACTCCTCTTTGTCCATTGCTGCCTCTGACACTTTTAAATAACACACCTTGAACCTCTCCACCTGCATGGCCCCCCAACACTTCCCCCAGGTACTTACAATGTATTCCCCTCCCCTCTTCATGTCTTCTTCTGGTTTTTTGTTTGTTTGTTTGTTTGTTTGTTTTTAGTACCCCATCTTTTTGAGAATTTTATTCCTCGGCAGAGGGATTAGGTCAGGTGTTTCCTCCATACAAACTAAAGTTTGATTTTACCAAAATAACTCCTGGGGAACCAGTGAGTTTATTGGACTTACTTCCAGATCCTGGGTCAGGTATTCTAAGTAAGATCGTGGGTGATCCAAAAGCAGCAGCGTTGTAAAGTCATCCCCTCACACGGATGGAGGATGTTCTTCTAGGTTTCCTTAGATTATATACCCTAGCCCCTCCCCATGGCCCCAAGGCCATATGTCACTAGGGCAGCATTGCATACAACTGCCTTGGAAGGGGGGACTAATGACTAGCGACTGAGTAGTTTAATGGTCCTCCCCACACCCTCCTCCTGGGAGGGAATGCCAACAGTCCCAGCTGTGGTATTCTTTTGCAGACATAGATGTCTGAGGAAGATGCTGGCTGTTCGGCTTGGAGGATAGTACTGTTCAACGCCCATTCCAACTAGTGCTGCCTGATGGCATCTTGACTGACCTTGCTGACTTGATCTTGTACAGGTCTTGTTGTAGGTCACCATAGTTGCAGTGAACTCGTGGGCTCAATGGCTGCCATGTTTAGAAGATGGCATTTCACAGCACCTTTCCCCACCCTCTGGCTTCAATTCTTTCTGTCTCCTCTTATGCAGTACCACCCCCCGCCCCCCGATGTCTCAACTTTGTAAGTTCCTCATCAAGATGTTGATTGTTAGGCTGAGCATGATGGTTTGTGACTGTCATTCCAATACTTGGGACATGGAGGCAGCCTAATCTACATAGTGACTTTGAGTCCAGCATTTCTACACAGTGAGTGACAGTCCAGCAAGAGCTATATTACAGGCCCCTGTTTTAAGAATCAGACAAGCAAGATGTTAACTGTTCATTAACTTTAACCTTTGTTTATCATTGCTACAGGAAATCAAAGGCCAAAGAAAACACAATTTACCTTCAGGTACAAACAGGAAAATCTCCAGGTACCTGACAGGGACACTGTGCCAGGAGCTGAGTGGCAGAGAGGAAGGAGGACTCCTTAAAGCTTGGAGGATTCCCAGAAGCCTTTGCCTTCCATACCCTTCTATATATTCACCAGGTTCCAAATGAATCATCAACCCTAAAGAGTTTTCTGAAACTTGTT
Organism: Acomys russatus; assembly: GCF_903995435.1. Taxonomy (NCBI): domain Eukaryota; kingdom Metazoa; phylum Chordata; class Mammalia; order Rodentia; family Muridae; genus Acomys; species Acomys russatus. The sequence goes on from NC_067157.1 coordinate 52,710,368, forward strand.
GTCTTGTTTCTTTTGACTCCCAAAATGCCCTGGTTGTCTTTGACTGGTCTGTCTCTAGTGTAGATGTTTCATGCCTTAAAGCAGCGGTTCTCAACATGTGGGTCATGACCTCACCCCCCCCCCCCAAGACCATCAGAAAACACAGATGTTTATATTATGATTCATAACTGGTGCAAATTTACAGTTATGGAGCAGCACTGGAAATGACTTCATGGTTGGGAGTCACAGCAACCACATTAGGACAGTTGAGAACCACCGCACACTTTGAACATGTTGAAGATCCAACAGCATTTAGGCACAGCTGCTCAAACAGGCCTCCGCGTTTGCGCAGTAACTATCATACTCATCTCTGAAGAAAAAACACCTTAGCACCTGCAACTATTTACATCGTCAAAAAGCATCTAAATTGGGCATGGCTCAGAGGGCAGTTAGTCATTTCATTTGAGAAATGGCAGCTCCCAGCCATGTTCTGGACATGTGAGGGGGACAAACATGACCCATGTTCCCTGGCCAGAATCACCACGACCCTTTCAGAAAGACGTCTGTCTACCTCCCCCAGCTATGTTTTGGGAGTATGTTGCTCTGTTTTTGGGTTTTATTGGTGAGTTCAGAAGGTGAACTTCCACGCCCTCCTACAACATTACAGTGAGAAGTGCAGTTTGGGTTGCACATGAGCTATATGGGCTGGGCAGAGCAGAGGTCCAGCGGGCTATGGAGCTCGGAGCTCGGGCCTAGAGTAGACAATGCCAGCCTCAGACAGAGCACAAAGGCTGGAGGTTGGATGAGCTACCTGGAAGGGGAAGAGATTAGGAGTGAGGATAAAACCCAGGATGAGGAAAAAGAACAAGTAATTCTCCCATATGAAGAACTGGGGAGCTACTGGCAAACATGCGCATATGGGCCCCGTGTCAGCCACTCCGCACTGAGTTGCTCGTAGGAGGAAACTGTGTTTACGTTCTGCCACGTGCAAATCTTGCAGGAGGGATTCCTGCACTTGGGAGAAAACCCAGCCCTGCTCAGCAATTTAGTCACCTCAGTGTGGCAGGTGCTCGAAGTCCGCCATCAGAAGGGCTGGGCCGTGTTGCCATCTTGGTGTGTAGGGGAGGGGACGTTTATTAGCATTGTACAAAGAGAGGGACTTCCTACCTCATGCCCAAGGGGGGACAGCATTGGGAGATGAATCCCAGCTTCCCATGGCCATGGCATGCCCTTGCATGCATCTGCTCATTCACGTTCTCTCATACATGTGCATGAGCCAGCACACGTGGTAGTCTATGAGGCTTACTTTTGTTCTCTTGCTGGGCATGGCTGTCAGCGTCTCCTGATGGTGATTTCCCAGCTGTTGAATTGTAGAATTGTTCATGGTCTCTATCATGATGGGGCATCTAAGAAAAGCATGTATGAAGTACGTACATATGTATGTATGTATTAATAATGTATGCATGCATGTAAGATACATGTATGCATCATGTATGATATATGTGTGTATACATATTTATATACATATGTGTGCGTATGTGTTTTGAGATAGAGTCTTAAGAAATGAGCTTGAATTCCAGCTCCCTTCATCCTTCCTTCACCCCTCACGTGCTGGCACTGCAGGCCTGCGTCACTGTGCTTGGTTTGGTGTGGTGCTGGGGAAGGAGCCCAGAGCTTCCTGCATGTCAGCCAAGCATTCTAGCAGCAGATTTACATTTCCAGCCCACGACTGGGCATCTTAAAATTGCCGGCTGTGGGGCTGGAGGGACGGCTCCGTGGCTTAAAGCACTTGTTGCTCTCTCAGATGACAGCAGACGTGGGTTCAAATCCCACCACCTGCATTGTAGCTTACAACCATCCGTGACTTTAGTTCCTGCTGTCCTGACACCCTGTTCTGGCCTCTGCAGACACTAGACATGGACACGGTACACACACACACACACACACACACACACACACACACACACACACACACACACAAAACATCATACATAACAAATTTAAAAATCTCTAAAAATTGCTATCTGGTACCATTTTCTTAAAAGAAAAAAAAGGCATTGGATGGTATTATAGTTTAGTACATCATTTGATAGGAAGGAAGAAATCAAAATTAATAAAAAAGGCCTTTCACATGAGAGAATTGCAAGGACGAGAAGAAGTGGTCTAGTTAAATGAAGAAACATCTGTTGTCACACAAGAACACAATAGCACAGAGGAAACCGTAATTTACTAAAATAGGATTTTAAGAAAGAGTATTGTGGCTAGACTTAGGGGGAAAAATCAGAGATCACAAAGGCGGGCAGTGTTTTTGCCAAAGAGCAAGGCCTCAGAGATGCCCAGGGCAGTGTTAAAAAGACAAAGATGCCTATATAAGGAGTCCTCCAGATGGCCAGGCAGAGACTATGTCAACATCACAAAGACAGTAGTTATGGTCACTTGGAATAAGTTTGGCTCTATAAAAAGAGCTACAGAGCTTGCAGAGAACAAATAATAAAATTTGTGCCAAGGAAAAGGCACCCATGGGTTTCTATAAAGTTTATAGACTGTTCTGTTAAGTCAACACAACCAACACGGGCCTTGTGCCGGGAGTGGGGCGCAGGTTTAACAGCCCAGCTAGTAAGCGGACACAATGAACCGATGAAGGGAGGGACAATTGCAGCATGCTTAAAATAGAAACGTTTATGATTTGGTCATTTTATACTAAAATATGTTGGCTACCCAGAGCTACAGTGACCAGGGTGAAAAATGTCAGGCTCTCCATCTGAACTAAAGCTAATAGTTTGGGAATGGAAGATACAGACTTCTTGTCTGCAGGGTGAGGTCCTGGCCGCTAGAGGGCTCCAGAGAGACAGGCTCAACTACTGCTTCATAAATCACAGCCATCTCGCTCTTCCCCATCTCTGCTTTCCGAGGCTGCAGCCATATGCAGGCTAGCACACGTACCAGCCTTTCCACCGGCTCTGGGGATCCAAGCTCTGGTCTAGCAAGCACTTTAGCTGCGGAGCCATCTTCCTCACCCCTGGCTTCCTGGGTCTCTCACTGGCCCGGAGCTTGCCCATCAGGCTGGGCTGACTTGCCAGTGAGCCCCAGGGAGCTGGCTGTTACCAGCACTGAGATAACAAGTGTGTGCCCCCATGCCAGCTCTTCAAGCAGGCTCTGGTCCTTCGTGCAGTCAGGTCCTCGTGCTTGCAAGGCATGTGTTTTATTGATTGGGATAGCCTTCTAGCCAATGTGTTCTTTTTACTTCAACAAATAGAAATGATCTTCTGATGTTCCTTTACTGATTACACTTAGCCAGAAAGGCTGATGAGAAGGCAAAAGCCTCCCAACCGAGAGGCTGAGAAGGAGGCAAAAAGAAGATGAAACCTCCACAATCGAAACCAAAGGTGCAGAGAAATACTGCCTGGGTATTTGAGAAAGAGCCTTGGGCCTTTAGTCATAACAAGTTCTGAGATAGTAGATGTTTTTTGTTCATTTGTTTGTTTGTTTTCAGTTTGCTCATCATGGACCAGTTGCTGTTGTTCGAAGCTGAAGACACACCCATTGTATCTGGGTCAGTCTACCCCTTGCTGCTCAGGGGTCCAGACTAAAGCCTATTTACTCTCTCTGGATGAGGAACAAGTGCCACCAGGACTGATGTCCTTGCCACATGCTCATGTGAGGCCTATGAGAGGCTTTGAACCTGTTTATCTCTGATGCCTTTGCTGTGAGGACAGTTGTGTGATTCCTATTTCAGATATAATTGAAGTAGCCTAGTTTTGGCCAAAGCACACGTGGGAGCCACAGCGACAGTGGGTGCAGAGACGCCAGTCAATGGCAGGCAGAGTATGTGGTGGGCTTGGTAATTACAGAAAGTAGGGTTTCTCAAGAAAAACAATGAAAATCTCTCTTGTCTAAAATGTTGAGCTTTTACAGAATTAACCATCACCGTGGGCTTGCAGGACCAGCTCCCTGCCTCTTTCTCTACATTTATTTTATCTTGAGTGAAGGCCAAAATGAAAGCATATTCCACCATAGGAACTACATTTTAGATTTATTTTGTGTTTTATTTTTGTATCTGGGTATGAGTATACGCCAAGGGTGAGCGTCTGGGGAGGCCTGAAGGGGACAGCAGATCTCCCTGGGGTTGACGTTGCAGCTGTGACCCCCCAGCTGTGGGTGCTAGGAACTGACGCTCTGGAAGAGCAGCCAGGGTCCTTAACTGCTCAGCCATTATCTCTCCAGTCCCACAAAGAATCTTTTCTGTACTTATACCCTCTGACTTGTCATCCACTCATACGCCGTTAACCCTTATTTATCAGCCATCTGCTATGTGCCGGGCACAATCCCATACACTGGGGTTTCAGTTCAAGGAGAAAGGCAAGCCTTTGCTCTTATTGGACTCTAGTTAATTGAGGTACATTTGGCCTCACTGACCTTAGAGATAGACAACAGTGTAGCGAGGTCAGTCCTCTGAACGCCAGCCGGTTAAACCTCATTTGGCCACAAGTCTTCATTTGTCTATTGTACGTACTGGACTATAGCAAAGCAAGCCGTCCTTGCGACAGTTGCCCAGTGCTTGCAGAGACCAGCAGAAAGTCCGATAAGAGCAGGGCCGGGTATATACGGGCACACAGCTTTCCAGGGCCGCTTTTACCAATGTCTTACATTGTGTCCATCAGTAGTCACCTCTGCTTCTTTAATGCTACTTAGGTAGCACTTTAAGGCCAAGTTTACCTCAATCCTGACTTAAAGCCATACAAAACAGGAGCTTTGAAGATGGAGGTGTATGTGGCACATTGGGAGGATGTAGCCCTCAGGAGTTGGTACATCCCTGTAAGGTACATTTAGGGAACTGGCTGACTTATAACAGGTGAGACATGTGTGGATTGTTCCTCGGCCTATGGGTACCATCTTCTTTCTTTCATGGGTCCCTGGGAAAATCAGACAACAGCAATAAACAGATGTCCAAAGCAATATCAGGAGAGACAGTCACTAAGGATGACAGGGATGTGGGAGCGTGTGAGTGGATGCCCGCCCTCCACAGCTACTTTAGGGTAATTGCATAATCATTTCCCTGTTTTCCAGAATAAAGGATATTGATACATTTACATCACATCTTCTGAATGAGCATGGAATCTAGTTTTGTTTTCCTATTGAGGATGGGTTAATAAATGGAGTCAGTTTATCTGAAAGTCTTCTCTCAGGGCCCTTTCTGGCTCCAGCCTACTCAAGAAGATAATTGCGTCTTAGTTTGAGGTTCACTCTTTTTCAATGAGATGAACTGATGTTTAATCCTAGGGAAGCTATGAGTACATTCCTGTTTTCACCAAGTTACAGCTTCTGTCCCCTTAACTTTTGGTTGCTAGCTTAGAGTGGCCCATAAACTCTCAAAATAATCTCTAGATGGTGGCTGGATTAGCCTGCTCTCTTGCCTGCAGCAGAAACAGAAGCTTGCCAGCTCAAAAGGCCCAGTCTTGACTCTCCAGACCCAAAGCAGAAGCTGAGAAGAGCACAGATCACACAAAGAGGACACTCAGGCACTGTGTAGAGTCAGGAAAGGGGAGTGGGTGGGATCCTGAGGCCGGGACCTCAATGCCAGTGCATGTCCATCACTCTGAGGGAATCAGGGAGCAGAGTCATCCATGGTTGGGCACCCAAACTCATCGACAGGGCCCTTAAGACCCATGGCAAAGGGAAACATGGGCAGACCTAACCTTTTGTCTTCTCTACAGGTCCATGCCCACATGACTGGAAGAATGACTCACACAGTTCATGTGTTGGACTATGGTGGTGGCCTTTCTGCTCGGCAAACCCTTTGTAGAGTCTGTTTCTGTAAAGAAGAAATGAGCAGAGGAGAGAGAATTGAACATAAATATGTTTCCTTCTGAAAGAGTGTCACCCCCTCCCCCGACCCCTGCAGAGAAGCAAACAATAGCAGAATCTTTACCTCTGGCTTCCTCCAACAAGGGAAAAGATGATGTAGTCATGGCAACAGAAGAATCTTTTGATGGCTGTACTTCTTTTAGGGGGAAAAGAAACTCTGGGAAAGCCACAGAGACAACAAAGAGCATATTGAATATTACAGGACCAACAGTTAGATCAAGAGTTAGAAGGTAGGTCTGAGGAATGGCTGCAACGCCAGGTGAGTGTGACCAGCACCAATAGAAAAGACTAGAAAAGCCGGCGGCGGCACAGTAGACCCAGTAAGCTCAGGCAGGGGGATGAAATGTGAAATTAAATTTCTCCTTAGCCCCGTTTCCAGGCTGAGCCTGAATGACAGAACAGAGGGGAAGTGAGCCGGAGCTAGGATCCCAGGGGAGCTGGGAGTATGGGTAGAAGGGTGGAGCTGAGCTTGTATAGGGCTTCACCACTCTGGACACCTCCAGAGGAGGGTTATTAAGACCTAGGCCACCTAGTTCAGTCATACCGGCTGCCCAACCCTCCTAAAAGTTGGAGTCATTTGTCAATGCTTTCCAGTTGCCACCCAGGCCCATTCTAGTTACATTATTTAATGTGAGGAATGATTTCAAACCCTAGGATTCTGCACCAGTCAACACCTCTGTGATTTAGGCTCAGGCAAAACCATTTCAGCAGAAGGTCTCATTACAAAAGCACAGAAGAAAACAAGGGCAGATCCACCTATGTGCTTTAAGACATTTGCATTTCAGGGCTGGAGAGATGGCTCAGTGGTTAGGAGTGCCAACTGCTTTTCCAGAGAACCCGGGTTCGTATCCTAGCACCATGGTGACTAACTACTGTCTGTAGCTCTCGTTCCAGAGGCTCCAATGATGTCTTCTGACCTCCCTAAACACTAGGCATATATGTGGTGTGTAGACATACATGCAGGCAAAACACCCATATGTATAGAGAAAATAAAATTAAACAAATGTAAACTTCTACATGTAGAAAATAATTAATGGAAGGCCCTTAAAAACTCTAATGAACAACGTAGACAAATGGAGGAATAGTCTTTCTATACAGAAGGTTCTCTGTACTGTGACATGTGCATGAAAACAGTCCCCATAGTCTTAGGTGTTTGAATGCTTGGTGTCCATTAGTGGACTGTTTGGGGAGAGCTAGGGGATGTGGTCTTCCTGAGAAAGGTGGGTCCCTGGGGGCTAGCTTTGAGGTTTTAAAAGATTGGGGTCATTTCCAATGTGTGTGTGTGTGTGTGTGTGTGTGTGTGTGTGTGTGTGTGTGTGTGAGAGAGAGAGAGAGAGAGAGAGAGAGAGAGAGAGAGAGAGAGACAGACAGACAGACAGACAGAGAGAGAGATAGAGACAGAGAGAGATGGAGAGACACACACAGAGGATGGTGGAGGGTGCACAATGCATATCCCCTTGTATAGGAATGAGGCTATAGAAAAGTTATTTTATCCAGAAGGCATTTGAGTGCCCTGAAGGGTGGTTTGAGATACACAGCAGGAGTCCTGAAGCAAATGGGAAACTCTACAGCGTCCATGCGCCTAAGCCTCTCCTGCCTGTTGCCTCAGCAATGAATTTCAAGTGGAAACCCAAAGTAATTGAATTGCTACAGACTGTTAAGTCCTCCCTGGCTCTTTTTATAGACTCTTATTCTTTTTCACTTACACATCCACAAAGACTTACTGTGCTTAATAGCCTCACTTGATCATCTGTATAGATTTATTTAATCCGGGCCACTTGGCTTTAGCGGTACGCCCCTCTGGGATGCCTGAATCACGCCCCCTAGTGGAAGCTGACAGAGTTCCCTGGCGTCAACCTTAAAGGGGTCTGGAGCAGCCTTTGTCCTAAGTTGATCACTCCCAGGATCCCTGCCACAGGGAACAGTGATTCTCTTGTGTCCACAGCAGGAAATCTTTGTTTTAACAAGGATTTGAGCAGAGCGGTTGCTCGCCTCCGTGCCTGGCCTTTTCTGTGGATCCTGGGTTCTGCACTCAAGCCTCATGCTTGTCCGGTAAGTGCTTTGCAGACTGCGCATCTCCTCAGCCCGTGTATTTGTTCTTACAGCATCATTTCTAAGCGATGCCGCCTGCAGAAGAAGACCCAGAAACCCAGGCCTGGGAGACATCAGTCTAACCATGACACCGTACCTGGGTCTCCCATGTAATTGAATATTGGATCTTTTCTTGGACGACTGAAGGATATTGTAGGAAAACACCTGGGAATATTCGGTCTGGTGGAACCACCACATGATGCAGAAAACACCTTCCATTCTGCTGGAAGCTCGCTTTACAGCCAGCCTGGCCCCCAGCATGGCAGACAAAACAAACACATCTTACCGCAGCGTCTACCCCCCAAACCAGCTGTTAGAGGGCTTTGTAATGTTCATAGTCAGCTGTGGTCACTTGCATACTGCTTGCTGGTAAATGCTTGCTTTTTAAAAAGTCTTTTCTGGGCTAGTGGAATCCTCCTGTCATCTTTCTTGGCTTCACAGACGTGGTTGGGTTGCAGCACATAGAGGCCATGACCCTTGCTTTCTAAAAAAAAAAATGTGAGCCTCTGTTTCTGCGGAGAAAGCTGGAGAAGAAGCCTGCTACCCACAGTCACGTCTCAGTCCTTGTCTTTGTTGGGTGTGAAAGGATGAAAACAGGCACGGTCCATTTAATCAATTTGCTCTACAGCTTTTGGTGATTAGTGGATTATTGGGCCAAGTTAATCAGCACTGTTTCCAAACATGGCCAAACAATCCAGAGGCCTCAAGTAAATATTTCTGGGTTCCTTCTTCCAGATACGCTTTTGAGTTACGATGGTTCATTTGTTTCATCTGATAAGAACTTGGAAGATTATTCCTTGGTTAGTAGCCAAGTTGTTCTCTGTTAAGGAAAAGAACATTTTCCTTCAACAAAATGTGATGTGATGGCAATTACTCGCTGCAGTTATTTACTGGGCCAAATATGGGGGAAGGAAGACTCAGAATTACATATAAGCACAATGCTATGCACGCTGTAACGTGCATCCCTCAAAAATGATGCCTCAGAGGTCTGAACACCCAGGGAAGCTGTAATGGAAGAGTGTTTGTAAATGGCAGAACATAGAGCAAAATCCCCGATCTTCTTTTCTTTTGAAGTGTGTCATATTTTTCTGGGCATAGATTAATGAAACAGGAGGAATTCCACGTTTGGCAATGTGGGATAGAGATGAGAATGAACCATAAAACAAGAAAAACAGAGATAAAACACAGGAAAGGATAAAGTGCAAGACAAAGATGCAAAGAAAAAGCAGGAGAGGGTAACGAACTAGAAGCACCCTAGTGAGATTGATCAGTAAAAACAGAAATGTCACAAAGTAATAATGTCAGGTTGAGCGGGGGTGAAATCACAAATGTGGGAGACATTGAAAAGACAAGAGGCAGCATCCACGTGCTGATGCATCAGAATAATAGAACAGACAGATTCGTAGGGAATCTGACCAAGATAGGAGAAAGCTTGGGTCACATATAGTAATAAGTAAAATAGGTGTGACTCAGTGTTTCTGAGATGCAAGGAAACACTGGTGCTGTGGGTTGGACGTGGAAGCTTGGGTCCTAGTGTGACAGTGTCATCTTCTTCTCTTTCTCCTTCTTCTTTGAGACGCAGTCTCCAATTATACCACCACTGGGCACCCCAGACCCTAAAAAAATAGTTTAAAAAAATACGTGCATTATAGAAAATTGAGAAAACACCAAATTTGTGAAAGTTAAAAAAAAAAGATCCTTCTCTACAATTTAAGCCTATTTGTTTAAAAATTTTTTTCCTTTTTATTATTTTTCCTTTTTTACATAGACATTTATATTATTACACATATATACAGTAAACCACCTACAGCAAGAAGAGCCACAAGACAATCAGGAATTATAAAATTGTTACATTCATAGTGTTTTTGGCTATTTGTCTTTTAACCATTTGGACGAAACTGCTTCTAAAATGTCTTTCATCTTCCCTGCCTTCTAAGAGTTCGCTAAGCTCTCTAAGCATTGAGACCTGGTGGCATGCTCTCTGTTGTTTTGTGGGCCGATGGCACCATGTTGTGCTTTGAGATAGGAGAGCTGATGGTGACAGGACAGAAAAAGGCAGGACTGTCGCCCCTTACTGGGTATCTCTGGGCTGTAAGGGTTTGGGTTCATTTCTGGTTTGTCACTCTCACACATAGGATGCTTGCCTTGGAGTCCCCTTGACCTCTGTCAAACATCTGATCAGCCATCCTTCTCCCTCAAATCTCTTTCCTATTCATCCAGTCCTCTCCACCCACCCGCTCTGGACTGGGTCCAGGTGCCTTGCTGGAAAATCCCAAGAATTTTTAGCTAAGTGTCTGTTCTCCATGGAGCCTTGTCCCGGCTCTGCAGGCAGAACCCAGCTGTGACTTTGTGAATCCTGGACCCTTTTTCCTCCACCAGGAGCTTTGATCACACTGTGGTATCATTGCTTGCTTGCTTATTTCCTGTCTCTGTCTCCAGTGGAGACAAACTCTGTACCTAAATAGTCCGTCTTGTCTCAGTACCCAGTATGATGCAGCATTATTATTTAATAGCAAGGATTAACCTGTAGGGAAACTTAACAGAGCCCACCCCCTGGACCGCGGTTGTGGTTTAGTGTTACAATAGCATTGTGCAAGCACATAACATCCTGCTGTGCTGGGGTGGCTGGTCCCTGAGACTGTGAGACCTGGGCATTGAGGATTCTGTTTCACTCTTCCTAGTGTCTAGTTTTGGGTGTTTGTAACCTTTCTGGGGATGGGAGGGAACTTAGAAAACAGACAAGCAAAATTCAATCGCAGGTTTCCTCAGAATCTTCTTACCAATACACACAGGCAAGGAAACGCTGTCCCCATTGGCAGCAAACTTCTAAGGTGGAAATGTTCTCCCTAGGAAACCTTTAGGAGGGGGCTGGGGCTGTGGTTCAGTTGGTAGGCTGCTTGCCTAGCATGTACCAAGCTTTGGGGCTCCTAAACCAAATGTGGTGGCACATGCTTGTAATCTCAGCACGAGGGAGGTAGAGGCAGGAGGATCAGGAGTTCATAGCCATCCTCAGCTACATAGTGCATCCAGGGCTAGCCTAGGCTTCAAAATCAAAGCAGAACAAAATGAAGCCCCCCACCCCCGCCACTCCCATAGGATACCTGGTGAAATTGGACCCTAGAGAGAGAGTCTGAATGCCAACTCCACACGGCAGGTACCTGGTGTTGGATACCCATTGCTTTTTAGGAGTCTCTAGGCACAGGAGCCTGAGAAAACGTAAAGTCCTCGAACTCTGTATAGTGACCACTAGTTTCCATAGCACAGCTGTGTTCACTTAGAAGGTCAATGGCCTCACCCTGCACGTCACTCACAGCAGTGTCCTCCAGGTCCACATGTCACTCACAGCAGTGTCCTCCATGCCCACACGTCATTCACAGCAGTGTCCTCAGACTCTAGGTCATAGGTTGTGAATTTCTTGATGAGGACCCAAAGGGAGCTTGGTTGGTGTCCCAGGGAAAAGCCACGGATTATCTGGGGCAGGTGGGAATGAGGCAAGAGGAGAGGTGGCCAAGACAGGGCAGCTGCAGCCAGCAGCGGACATGTCAGTCTTTTGAGGCCCAGAGCTTGCAGGAAGATGTGCTGGCGAGAAAGCCCTCTGGTGAATGATTTGTCACGTCCCAGACACACCAGGGAATGGATAAAGAGAAGGGATATGGCTACCACCCAAGGCTAAAGGCCACCCAGCTGGAGCGATGTTGGTCATGGGCATGATCTTATAACCCATATTTCTGCCTCGAGGGAACATGGCAAGAGATCTGAAGGTCCAGGTAAGCACAAGACCCATCAATCTACTGGCCTCAGTGGAAGGAAGCTGCCAGGGTCAATGGAGGTCTCTCGGGCTGACACGAGTTGTTTTAAAGTCCTTGGGGATCAGAGGTCTTTGTTCAGACCTACTGACTGAGCCAAGGGAAACAGGTTTGGATACGTCATCATCATCATCATCATCGAGGCGTGGCGGATCAACTCGGTTTTGCTTACAATATTGGCACTGGGTTTAGAGAAACCCACACCGCCAGCTTGGACTTCATTACCCCAGGGATGATTCTTCTGTAAAGTCAGTGGGTGAGGCGGCATCTCCTAGTCAGGCAGCCACATGACAGTTCTCTTTCCACCTCCAGGCTGCCTAAGAGACATCTGCATTCACTCCAGAATCAGTTTCTCTCCCATGTTTGGTAATGAAACCACCTGACCTGACGCGTCCTGTAAGTAGCTCTTACATGCATGTAAGAATGAGTTCTGCTTTTGTGACAATTTTAATAATTGAAATGCCCTTAAAACACTAAGTAGATATACATCAATAGAAATGTGTGGTTGACTGTGTACACATAAGGTGCAAGCTTCTCTCAGGGTCTTTCTGTCATGGTGCACATGACTAGCTGTTAGGTTTTTCCCCTTTTGACCTCCCTCCAGTGATGGACCGTGACCTGGCATCCTGAACTCAAGGAAAGCAGAAAGTCTTTCTTCTGTAAGGTTTTTTGGTTTTTTGTTCTTGGTCACAGTGTTATTTTATCAATTTGATAAGTAAAAATGTCATTTCAGTTTTAATTTGTATTTCCATTTTGTAACTGGCTATTTCTTTTTTCTTTTTTCTTTCTTTCTTTCTTTTTTTTTTTTTTTGTTTTTTTTTCGAGACTGGGATTCTCTGTGTGGCTTGCCTGTCCTGGACTCACTTGTAGACCAGGCTGGCCTTGAATTCACGAAGATCCACCTGCCTCTGCTTCCCCAAGTGCTGGGATTAAAGGCATGCACTACCACCACCCAGCTGTAAGTGGCTATTTCTATGTTATCATTTTTGTGATTAAATGTTCCAGAAGTTACTTTATGTGCACAGGCATTTTGCTTCCTTGTGTGTCTATGTACACAGTGCATTTCCTTGTGCCTGTGGAGGCCACAAGAGGACATCAAATCTCCAGGGCCAGAAGTTAGAGAGGGTTGTTAGTAGCCATGGGTAAGGGGGGATCAAACCGGGGTCCTTACAAGATCAGCCAGTGCGCTTAACCTCTGATCAATCGGCTCAGCCCCTTTGTATTTGTTTTTCTTTTGTTGGCTGGTTGACTTGCAATTTGCCAAGTAAGCTTGGCTCGTTGACTGGTGAGCCCCAAGGACTTGCCTGTCTCTCCCTTCCCAGCTGAGATGACAAGAGTTCAGCACCCCCTTCCTTCCCCCTTGCCCCATCTTCCCCCACCCCCGACTCCTAGTCCCTTTCTTACATGGCCTGGGGATTAAGCTGAATGCTTCATGCTTGCAAGCTAAGCATCTTTACTGACTCAGCCATCCCCTGAGGCCTAGTATTTATCCTTTGAAAATGCATCTATTACATTACTTTGGTGAGATACTAATGCCACTTTTAAGACCCATTAAGATTTTGAGAAAAGTTTTATCACACTGAAAAGTTATCATGACTGATTCAGTAATGTCAGGAATGCTCCTCACTGCATGGTCACAGAAAGCATGCCCTTGTACTTATCTGCTAAATATAGGCAGGCTTGGTGATGGCTCAGCTTGCATTCTCATTCTTTTGTTTGGAGTTCTTTTCAAGTGTGATCCACATAGAAAACACCATATTTGAAATTCCATCACACTTATGATACTGAAAGGCTTCACTCCAGGTACTCGATGATGTATACTTTGAGTTTTTTATTTCTTAAAAAATACAATTTCTTCTTTCAAGTTTATCTTTATTCAGATTAAAAAATATTTGGTTGTCCTGGCCCACAGCCCCCTTGTACATTTTGGCTTGATTTTGTGATGGAGAAAGACACCAAATAAAGAAATGAAAAGATGAAAAGACAAATCCAGTAAACCAATGGCTGTTTCCTGGGAGTGTTGAGAGCATAGTGAGGTGGGAGACCCTGGCTGGTAGGTAGAGTTTGACACATCAGTGCAACAAACAGTGTGGGCTACAGCTCACTGCTGATGGAGTTCATGGGGAAGAGCACTTGGGTTGTGTAGGTTGAGAGGGGAGGGGAGCTCTGCCTCTGGCTTCGGAGTGAGCAAAGCCAGCTTCCACAGCACTTGCTTTTCCTCTTCAGCTTAGCTGAAGGTCTGCTTTCTTGACTTGGAGGTAAATTCTCTTTTCTTTCTTTTTTCTTGGCCTGCAATAGGGTATCAAATTAGACTGATGAGAAAGAAGTCAAGAGGAGCCATCAAATGGGTAATAAATAGATGAAACAAAACTTAAGTATAGGCTTTGTCCAAGATCACTTTTGTGATATCTTCAGAGTGATGATTTTCATGAAGAAAATGGGTAGAGTTTAGCGAATAACTCACAGAACAGGATGTTCCTAAGTTCACTCCCCAGTGTTTCACCTTCCTCTATAATAGAGCATGTAACTGAGGATTAAATAAAACTCTGCACAAATAAGTCTAAATCTAATGATATTTGGATCAGTTCTAACACAGAATTTAAGAGATTCTTTTCACCGATTTTTGTTTGTTTGTTTGTGAGTGAAGGCTGTGATTAGGACATTGTTCAGCTTTCTGAGTATCTCCTCTATGAAGATGGGGATATGCTGATAGTCTTTGGAGGAGAGCTATTCTCCTTCCTGAGCTGCTCCCTTTGCACATGTTCCTGTTTGTACTGAATCAGGCATGGGCTGCCCCAGCTCTCCAAGTTTACCCTCCATTTCCCCACATGGTCTCAGTTTCTGGACCAGTCCAATTTGAGATGCAGATAACAGAATCTCATCAATTCACCCAGCAGGGCTATTGGCCTCTCATGATGCAAGCAGGGAAACAAGCAAACCTACTCAGCTCCCAGAGTCTCCATGTCCAACAACAGAGCATCAGTGCTAGCAACAGCAATGGTGATAGGAGCATGAATGGCAGAAGCAGCAGCAGTATCAGCAACAACAGCAGCGTCAACAGCAGCAACAATGTCAGTGGCAGTACCAGCCTCAACAGCAATAATAAGGACGACAACAACATTGAGAGCAGTACTAATGTCAACAGTGGCAATAATAACAGCACTGAGAGCAGCAGTGTCAGCTACACCATGGACAACAATGGTAGTAACTGCATTGATGGCAGTGCCAATACTGATAATAACAACAGCAACAATACTAAAAACAATAGCAGGAGGGGTTGCAACAATAACAATAACAGCAAATGCTACAGTAACAGCAGCAACAACAATAACTGTAGCAACAGCCACAGTAACAGCAACAGTGACAGCAGAAAAAACAATAGTAACTGCAACAACAGCAACATCAGTAGTAGCAACAGTAACTGCATCAGTAGTAACAGTAATAGAAACAACAGCAACTGTGACAGCAGCAAAATCAACAGCAGCAACAATAACTTCAACAACAATAAAAACAGTAACAGTAACAATAAAAGCAGCAATAGTAACAGCAACAATAGCAACAGCAAAAGAAACAACAACAACAGAAACAACAGCAACAGTAACAGCAGCAACAGTAGCAACAGCAGCAACAGGAACAGTAGCAACAGTGAAAGCAGCAACAGTAGCAGTGGCATCAGCAACAGGAACAGGAACAGAAGCAACAGTAACAACAGCAATAGTAATAGCAGCAACAGGAACAGTAACAGTTATAGCAGTAACAGCAGCAACAGCAACAGTAATGGTAGCAATAGCAACAGTAACATTAACAATAGTAACAGTAACATCAGCAACAACAATAACATCAGCAAGAGTAACAACAGCAACAGTGACAGCAGCTACAGAAACAGCAGCAACAGCAACAGTAACAGTAACAGCAGCAACAGCAACAGTAACAGTAACAGCAGCAACAGGAGCAACAGCAACAGTAACAACAGCAACAGTAACAGCAGCAACAGAAACAGCAGCAACAGTAACAGTAACAGTAACAGCAGCAACAGCAACAGTAACAACAGCAACAGTAACAGCAAAAAAAGTAACAACAGCAACAGTAACATCAACAACAGTAACAGTAGCAAGAGTAACAGCAGCAATAACATCAGCAACAGCAACAACAGCAACAGTAACAGTAGCAACAGTAGCAATAATAGTAGCAACAGTAACAATAGCCACAGTAACAGTAGCCACAGTAAAAGCAACAACAGCAACAGTAACAGCAGCAACTATAACAGCAGCAACAGTAGCAACAGCAACAGTAACAATAGCAATAGTAATAGCAGCAACAGCAGCAAAAGTAGCAATAGCAACAGTAACAGCAGCAACAGTAACAACAGTAATAGTAACAGCAGCAACAGTAACAGCAATAACAATAGCAACAGTAACAGTAACAGCAGCAACAATAACAACAGCAACAGTAATATCAGCAGCAGTAACAATAGCAATAGTAACAGCAGCAACAATAACAGCAGCAACAGTAACAACAGCCTCAGGAACAGTAGCAACCGTAACAGTAGCAACAGTAAAAGCAGCAACAGCAACAGCAGCAACAGTAGCAACAGTAACAGTAATAGCAGTAACAATAACAGTAACAACAGCAACAGTAACAGAAGCAACAATAGTAACAGTAACAGCAGCAACAGCAACAGTAACAGGAGCAACAAGAGCAGCAACAGTAACAGCAGCAACAGCAACAGTAAGAACAGCAACAGTAACAGCAGCAACAGCAACAATAACAGGAACAGCAACAGTAACAGCAGCAACATCAGGATTAACAGCAGAAACAGTACCAGTAACAACAGCAATAGTAACAGCAGCAACAGCAAGAGCAACAGTAACAACAGCAATAGCAATAGTAAGAACAGCAACAGTAACAGCAGCAAGAACAGCAGCAACAATAACAGGAACAGCAACAGTAACAGCAACAGTAACAGCAGCAACAACAGCAGCAACAATAACAGGAACAGCAACAGTAACAGCAACAGTAACAGCAGCAACAACAGCAGCAACAATAACAGGAACAGCAACAGTAACAGCAACAGTAACAGCAGCAACATCAACATTAACAGCAGAAACAGTAACAGTAACAGCAGCAGTAGTAACAGCAGCAACAGCAAGAGCAACAGCAGCAACAGTAACAACAGCAACAGCAGCAAGAGTAGCAACAGCAACAGCAACAACAGCAATGGTAACTAACAGCAGCAGCAGCAACAACAGTAAGAACAACAACAGCAAGTGTAACAGTAACAGCAACAGAAGTAACAGCAACAGTAGCAGCAAGAGTAACTGCAACAACAGCTACAGCAGTAGTAGCAGCAATAGCAGCAGCAGCAACAACATCAGCATAAAAAACAGCACTAACCACAATAACAACAGTACAAACAAGTCTCAGCAGAAACAGCATTGTTTTCAGCAACACTAGTAACTGTTGCATTAGCACCAGAAGCAATAACAGCAGCAGCAGTGGCAACAATAACTTGGTTATAACAGGAGCAGAAGCAATGATAACATCATCAACAGCAGCAGCACCAATAGCAATAATTAGAGCACTAGCTGCATTATCAACAGCAACAATAACGTCAACATTGGCAGCAATAACAATAAGAGCAACAGCAACTGCAACAATAACATCAACAGCTGCAGCCACAGCATTCTCACCAAAAGAAATAGCTGCATTAGCATCAGTAACAATAGGAGCAGTAGTAACAACACCAGGAGCTGCTGCAGCTGCAGCAATGACACAGATCAGTAACAATATCAAGAGCAATAGCAACAGTAGCATTAGCAACAAGAATATCAGTAACAATGGCAGCCAGCTTCAGCAGTAAGACGAGCAACAGTTGCACCAGCAACAGCAGCAGTGGTATCATCGACTATAGCAGCAACAGTAATAGAGACATTAAGACCAGCAGCAACAGTGGCCGCAACAACAGCAGCATTAACAATGGCAGCTGTGTCAACTGTAACATCAACGGCTATGGGAGCATCAGCAAAAATGCAGCAATCCCAGCAAGAACAAATAGCACAATGTGAGAAACACCAAAGCAACCTCTTCAACACAAGCACCAAGAACATCAGCAGGCATGTTGACTGACACTGCCTGAATGCCTGGCACTGCACACACGTGGAGCTGCCTTGTCCTGAGTGTGAGCAACCCTCTTAGGATAAGGGGAGCCTATGGCTGGCACAAATGGCACCATAGCTTTGTCCCTAACTGATTATGTGACAAAGTTGTCTATGTCTGTGTTCTTTTCAGTTTCAATGGGGATAAGGGTAAGACCCATTTTGTAGGGCTGTCATGAGTGTTTGGTGAGGAAAGCATTGGAACGCACTAGCTGAGAGAGCTAAAACAGGTTTCCTGCCCCCACATCATTTCCAGAAAGAGGCGGGCCTAGAAGACAAGGTGCAGACAGGTCAGGCAGGCTGTATTTGTAACTAGGTAGACTTAGAAACTTTGCTGCCTGCCACTGGTAGCAGCTGAGGAAAAGCCTGGAAGGACTTTGACTAGTATACGGTAGGACTCTGGGACTTATTCTGCTAATGCGTGACAGCTCTAGGAATGTGACTATGTTCAGGATGGAGTCTCCGTCCTCCAGCAGTGAGGATACCATGCATAGGAAGATGCCTTCAGACAGGACAGGCTGCTTTAGCTTAGGTGCTTCGAATGCAAATAATCATGAGAACCAGACAGTAATAGAAGTGGTCCAGGCCCAGAACAATAGGAAATGGGGGGCTGTGGTCTATCACAAAAGGTTTCCTCTCCAAAGAATGGAACCATTATCCAGGAGCTCCCACAAATTGCCAACAAGAGGAAACAGTGTTCCCACATCTGGTTCTTAATCACAGATTCTGGAAGTTTAGCTTACATGACATTTTTCACTTCAGAAATGATCTGAGGAGAAAGGCAGGATGGGGGATGGGAGGGGGGAGGTGAGAGGGAGGGACTGGGAGAAGAGAAGGGATGGGAAGATGCAATTGGGATGTAAAGTAAATAAAAAATAATAATAAAACAAAAGAAAAGATCATGTGGTCAGAAAAAGAACTGTGTCCCATGGCTGCTTATGTGTGACAATTGGCTCAGCTGAGGCCTGCGCTCTCAGCTTTATTAAATTGATAACTTTTGCCTCTATACATACACAAATGAGCCCTTCGCATAAAGTTTCTCTTCAGCATGTCTGAGCTGCTAGCATCATTCTGGATCATGAACAAGTGAAGTACTGGCTATGTGAACACAAGCACAGTGCTATCTGGGCAGTCTAAAGGTGACTGAGGTGTCAGTGAAGGGTCTAATGGGGGGGGGTAGCATATACAATGTGGATGCACCAGGCAAAGGAAAGATTGATGTCATGAGTGTGACAGAGACAAGCATGCAAGTTTTTATAATGGCAGTCAGAGAATCAAACAACACAAAACCATATATAGATATGGATTCTTCTTTCTGGAATTTTCCATTTAATATTTCCAAACTGCCACAGAAGCCGAGAAACCACAGGTTATTGAAAGAATGGAAATAAAAAGCACAGATAAGGGAGATTACTTGAATATTTCTATATTCTTGTCATTTTATTTTCAATACTATTTTATATTTGTTTGTCTATGTATTTATATTGTATTGACCCAAATGGCAGAATGAATAATTTTCTATGCCTTGTTTTTGTCATGCCCAACTCACGAGATCCCCAAGACCACCAGAGACTGGCTGGATGCAATTCATATAGGGCCTTTTATTGAACAAGCTCCGGAGCTTGGACTGACAGTTCCCCAGTAACTGGAGGAAAGTATTGCCCTGTCTCCTTGGGGTCCAGGGCTTATAAAGGCAAAAACTGCCAGCAGGACTTTCCAAGCCTTGGAGTTACATGATTGGGTAAGGGGCTTACTGGAAAGCTGGCCTTAAAGCTGGTTGAGGTAGAGGGCTTGGGGGGCTTGTGCTAAGCCACAAGGGGAGAATTTTATCTATTTGACATTGTGGTCTTGCCCCACTTGCACCCGACTGGCTGGCCTCAGGTGCATGTTTCTGGGAGCTGTTACCAGGTGGACTTTTGTGGATTTTTTGAGAACTTGGGAGAAGGGGGAGTTAACCCTGGGGACAAGATGGAGGCAGCCTGGTACAAAATGGTATCTGTTTGGTCCCCACATTTTCTATCTAATAATGTATTTTTGAGAACTTTTCTTATCAGTTGATATAAAGCTGTTTTATTCTTTTTAGTGGCTATAAGTGCTTTGCTGTATGGCATATAATAATTTATTCAGCTGGATTCTCCACTGAAGGGAAATGCTAGGTCTGGGCCAGCCCTCATTCTTCTCGTTGTGAAGGAGGTGGGACTTACATTCAGGTATGTGTGAGCAATTTTACTTTCCTTTCTGCTGAGTCAGTGGTGCCAGCCCCTTCCTGTCCCTTGCTTTTGGGCAGAAGTTCTCATGTTTTTTGTTTTTTTTCAAGAGGGGTTTCTCTGTGTAGCCCTGGCTGTCCTTGAACTCACTCTGTAGAACAGGCTGGTCTTGAGCACAAAGCGATGTACCCTCCTCTGCCTCTGGAGCGCTGGATGAAAGGCCTGCACCACCACCATCTAGCTCCTGTGGTTTTGTTAGAGTATTCCACGTACACTCAGAGAGCCAGCCCTTCGTATACTTCTGAACACTTTGTCCACGTTTACCAGTGATGACAGCGTTTCACTCCAACTTTCATTTTTTTGCTGTGAATGCAGAAAGACTAATTTTTCTCCTAAAGGCTCCTGGAATTTTTTCCCCCCACATTTAGACAGACCTTGCCCATTATGAAGGTATGTTATAACCGATCCTCCTATGGCATTTCCACTAATTTTTTTTTTTTTTTGGTCTCTTTTTGGTGTTTAACGCTTTGATATAGTCTGCCTCGATCCCATGGTATGAGATATGGATTCAACCTAATCTCTCTCCACAGTTGGATCCAGAATTGTCCCTAAACGTCTAGGGAGGAGTTCACTCAAGGGAGGCTTCCCACCTCTGCATGTTCTCCGCGTCGTCAATGGTCTCAGGCAGAGCCTTCCCCTTGGTCTCAGGTAGCAACAGCACGAGAGCCCCAGCGACAAGGCCAACCACAGCTAAGACACAGATGAGAATCACGTCAAAAACCAGAAAGGCATTCGCTATAATTAGGGCTCCCCTTGTTTCCCCCTCGCTTTTGGGGGATATGTTTTCCCATTCTTATTTATAGACGCCTTTGCCATCTTTCAACACCCTATTTTCCATCATAAATAACGTACCCAATGCCAAACACCATTGAGTTACAATTCCTTTTAGGGAAATGAAATACTTAACATTTTGAGTCAAGGTTATTCTAGGCTATGGGACATTGCCACAGTGTTAAGACATTTCAGAGTTAGAAAATAACTCTGAAAAAAACAAACCCCTAACCATATGAAGAATATACCTCTGCCAATTGAAAGCAATCAGCATTGAGAACAGGTCAGAAACTTGGAACATCGCTAGCAAACAAGAGTAAGCGCAACAAGGCTGGGAAGAAATCTCAGTGGGGCCAAAGGCGCTCTTTGTTAACCTTGATGACATGAGTTCAAACCCTGGGACCTATCCACATGATGGAAGGAGAGAAGTGAACTCCATATGTCACACCATGGTGTGCACGTGTACACACACACACACACACACACACACACACACACACACACAAATGAATACCATTAAGTCCTTTTAATAAGATGACAATGCATTGTGTATTACTGAATATATAATACCATAACAAGCCATAATGAGACCATTTAATTCAAGGTCAGATGCTCAGAGCTATAAGTACAGTGACACTCACCTGTAATCCGAGGATTTGGGAGAGTAAGGTGGAAGGATTGTGAATTCAAGGGCAGCGTGGTCTACATAGTGAGGTGCTGTCTCTGTGTTGTTTAATTTTAAAGAGTTAAACATTTCATTTTTATCTATATGGGTGTTTTGTTTGCATGTATGTCCGTGTACCACATGGTACAGTGGTGATGAGGCAGGAAGAAGGCACTGGACCCTCTGGACAGTTGTTAGTGGCTTTGTGGCTGCTGGGAACCAAACCTGAGTTTGCAAGAGCATCCAGTGCCCCTAACCACTAAGCAGTCACTCTGTCCCTTGGGTAGTTTTTATTGTAAACTTGGAACAACCTAGAGTCACTTGGGAAGTGGGAACCTCATTTGAGTAATTGCCCAGATTAGATTGGCCTGTGGCCTCCTCTGTGAGAGATTTTCTTGACTGATGATTAATGTAGGAGGGACCCAGCCCACTGTGGGTGGCATCATTCCTAAGCAGGTGGGCCTGAGCCAAACAGAGTGAGCCAGAGAGTGAGCCAGGAAGCGGGGTTCCTCTGAGGTTCCTCTCTTGAATTCCCTCAGTGATGGACTGTGACCTGTAAGTGTAAGGCAAACAAGCCCTTTCCTTCCCTAAGCTGCTTTTAAAAAAATCACAAGTAACATAAAAGAATCTAGAACAGTCTTAAACGCTCCTGGGTGGAGCTTGCTTAATACATGTGAGGTCCTAGGTCAATCCCCAGTACCGAAAACTAATGCAGGCCCAACTCAGGGGTAGAACGTGGCCCTCAGATTCTTTGTTTTTTTCTTTTTTCCCTTTGTTTTAGTTCTCTAGTTATATTTTTAAATAACCACATTAATATTTTTGGCTTCTTTAAGTTCATACTGGGAATATATACTTTAAGAGGTATGCTTTGATTTTTTTTTTCTGGGAAATGGGGTGCCGGCTCTTCATTAGTTTGGGGTTTCAAGGAACTCATTAGAAACAACAGAGATGGACCCATAGTGCATTGAGCTCAAGCATAAGCCCAGGACTCAATGCCTGGGTCTGACTCTGACAACTGGATGGTTGGCCTGAGGGCTTGGGGAGTCCTGAGATTGTTCCGACTTCCTGCCCTTTGTCAAGGGACATGATCTACCTCATAGGCTTGTTCTGACTGAGGTGAACGAATGCTTGCCAAGTCTTCAGGATAAGGCACAACCCACAGTATGAACTATGGTCATGGCTGAGAATAATTAACTCTCTGAACCTCTCAGGATCATCCGCACCATAATGAGTAGCAAATGCAACCAAGACCCAGCTACTCCAGCTGGCTCAGAGGCTCTTCCCTTTACAGGGTTTCACTATGTAGCCGTGATGTTTAGCTTTTGTCATCTTGACAGAACCTAGAATGAAGGAAGAGACTCTTAGTCTCTGAGAGTCTTGCCTACACTGGGTGGGCCTGTGGGCGTGTCTATGGGAGAAGGATTGTCTTAACATATTTGATATAGGAAGACCCAGCCCACTGTTGGTGGTACCATTCCCTAAGCAGGCTCTTCGTTGTATGAGAGTTGAAAAATCATGTGAGCGTTAAGCAAGTGAGCATGCATGTGTTTATCTCTGCTTCGGACTGTGGATATGATGCGACCAGCTGCTTGGTTTACTGCCTTGACTCCTGTGCAGTGTGGATTGTGACCTGGAATTGTAAGGTAGGATAAATCTTTTTCTTCCCTATGTTGCATTTTGTCAGGGTGTTTTGTCACAGCAACAGAAATGAAACGAGGCCAGTAGCCTAGATCCTCCTGTGCCTGCTTCTCCAAGTGCTGGGATCACAGGAGTGCCCTACCATGTCTCTCTGGCTCTGAGTCTCTGAAGAGGGTAAGGTCCAGTGAGCAGCAGACCACAAGCTTAGCATTTTCCATGTGCAAGGATCAGGCCTGCTAACCAGGATGGCATTACCCACCTTCCCTGTAATTGTTATCTGTTTTGTCCTGCTTTTGCGGATGGAACTAAAGCTGTACCCATGCTAAGCAAATGCTGTGCCAGTGAGCTACCCCTGGCCCCTCTAGTACGCTCTTAGCCAGTAGTTTTAGGCTTCTTAGATGAAACAGCTCATTTCAGAGAGAGAGGGAGGGGGAGAGAGAGAGAGAGAGACAGAAAGAGAGAGGGGGGGGGGAGAAAAGAAGAAGGAGAAGAAGAAGAAGAAGAAGAAGAAGAAGAAGAAGAAGAAGAAGAAAAGACGAAAAAGAGAAGACGAAAGAAGAAGACGAAGAAGAAGAAGAAGAAGAAGAAATAGGAAAAAGAATCTTATCTTCCTGCCATCAGGTTAAAGGTAGGCAAAGGGAGATGATTTTTAAAAAACCCTTGCAGAGGTAACCTTGGGACCCTCTTTGAAATACAGCTTTGTCCTTTGTGTCCTCCAGGGAAGGTGAGGTGGGGAAAAAGACCACACCACTTCACACAGGCCATGACTTTTCTTAGACCTGCTAAATAGTGGTGGTTACAGAAACATGGAGCCCCTATTTGGTATCCAGAAGTGTCCTGCTGAGCCCTCCAGTCACCATCACTTACCAAGGATTAGGCACCTCTAACTCCTCCTGGAGAGAAGTTGGGGCATGATGGTCACTTCCTGAGGAGGTGGGGGGCTCTGGGACAGGCCCCTCAGCCAGCCAGTACTTGGGAGTCAGATATCTGGGGCATGTGCCTCCAGGCAGTAGGCCTCATAACTCTGGTTATCTCGGCATACAGAGCACACGTGCTATCAGTGTTGTCTATCTTGTTAGTATGATGGACCATGGAGGAATTCACTGGGTCTGTTTTGATGGAGAGTTGTAGCAACAGCTTGAAACTTTCCCTGGCAGGTCTTGAGGCATGGAAAATTTTGCTCTCCCCAACCGCTTGAGGACAAGGCAAGGGAAGGAAGGAATCAGGGAAAGTGTAGGGGGCAGCGTGTAGTGCCAAGAGAGCAGTAGTGGTTGTATTTGCCATGAGGTCTAGGGGATAAGTCAGTGTGCTGTGTCCTGGGAAAAGGGTAGCTTGAATTAAGTCTAAAAGTCTCTCTAAGTAGATCTACAAAGTGGACTGAAGTGGTGTACCAAGGTGCTCCAGGTACCCTGAGCAGGTGGCTCTGAGTTTCGATCCAAATCTGTTTATCCTTGTGGGTGCATGTAGGCAAGCTGCTGCCCCACAGTCTACAATGGGGCAGAGGGCAGTGACTGGAGGAGGTGCCCAGGATCTCTGGGATGCTTTCAGATTTTGTGACCAGCATCTGATAGAGGCTGGCATATGCTGTCTACTAGCAAGGAGGGAAGCAGCTAGGTGACTCCTTTTAGCTCCTGGGCCCCTTGGCAGTAGCAGAAGGGACTGTGTCCTGCCTCATCCTGAACTCTAGTGGGAAAAGGTCGGGGTGAGGTGAGTATCAACACATGGCCTCTGCCTTGCTGACACATTTTATTAATTGTCAGTTCCATACTGTCTGGGTTTTGAAAATGTAAGCATCTGCCTTTGAAGTACTGAAGTCAAAGTGCGTTGGGAATGGAGGCAGAAGATTCTTTCTTTGGCAGACCTGAGAGAGATGGGCATCACTGGAGAGGGAGTTGGGGGTGCCTCAGCAAAATGTCTTTTCTTTTCATCCTGCCTTTGATTTGTGTTTCTAAGGCATCAGTCCCATAGCTCGGTGATAATACTGACTTGGGAGCATTAAAGCGATACTAATAATATTGCTGATCACTAGTAATTAAAGGTGGTGCACACCTTTAATCCCAGCACTTGGGAGGCAGAGGCAGGTGGATTGCTGTGATTTCGAGGCTAGCCTGGTCTACAAAGTGAGTCCAGGACAGCCAGGACTAACACAAAGAAACCTTGTCTTGAAAAAACAAAAACAAAACCAAAACTACAGGCATTTCTCACCAAATACCACCAGTGGGAACTCCAGCCAGATGTCGGTCAGACGGAAGACCAGGAAAGGTGTGACGATGCCACCGATGTCACACATGGAGGAACAGACAAGGACACCAAGATTCCTAAGTCACCAAAAACCAATTTAACACTTTAACTTCTTGTAGTAGTTACCTACCACTGCTTTTCCAGACACCCACTGTCCCAAACCATTAAATGTCTGAGAACAGAAAGCCATCAGTTCTGTTCATTTCAATGTGCAGAAACGATGTGTAGATGTAATCTCACCCATGGCCTGCTTTGGTTATCTATAAGCCTTCAGATTGGACAGAACGTAATGTCTCCTTTTCTGTTTGTCACTTGACACCCATACCACATCTGTGGTGTCCATAGACCCACTCAGCTGCTCTGGTCTCCCTCTGCATGGTGACCTTGCTCCTGAGTCCTGTGCCTTCTGGGCATTAGTCAGCCTGTAAGCCTGAGTGTGAGCCATTGGCTACTGTCTTTGAACATCCGCCTACCCACTCGCCGTGCTATGAGAAGTAGGGCTGTCTTGCTGAAACCCAAGTGTTCCCACTCACCTGATGTATGTTGGGTAGAGCTCAGCGTTGACCAGGCAGACCATCTCATAGGCCATGGTGATGCCCATTCTACCCAAGCATGCGATGGCAATTTTCAGCCCCTGTAGATCTGAGGGGACAACCCAGCAGTCAGGGTTGGCTTGCAAGGGCGAACTCCACATTGCAGAATCAGGCAGGGAAGCAAGCACAGTTCTCCACAGACAAATGGAACGACCTCTGCAGATCTGTCTGCTCTAGCCTTAGATGTAGCTTTAACATTCTGTGTGCACATGTGCCCACATGCATATGCGTGTGGGTTGGAGGTTGATGTCATGTGACTTTCTCATTCAACCCACGTCTCATATAACAAGGCGGGACCTTTCACTTGAACCCAGAGGTTGCCAATTCAGACTGTGTGGCCAGCCAACTTTACGTCTTTGCCTCCTGAGTGCTGGGTCTCTACCTACCATGCCTGCCAGCATGTGTGTGGGTTCTGCCATCTGAATTCTGGTCCCTCATACTTGTACACAAAGTGCTTTATGCACGGAGCCATCTTTCTAGGACTAACGGTCTCTCTAAACAAATTGTGGAACTGGAGAGATGGCTCTCTGCTTAAGAACACTTGGCTGCTCTTACAAAAGACCCAGGTGTGGCTCCCAGTACCCACAGCAGGCTTCTCACTACTGCCTGCAACTCCAGTTCCAAGGGATCAGATACCCCCTTATGTACCCATGCGCACACCCCCACATACAGACATACATAAAATATACATATGCATAAGACATTTTAAAGTAAGTTTTAAAAGTTTAGCTTAGGCTTATAGTAACTTAAAGAAAGTAAAGATTTCCCCTGGCTCCCCCACCGGCACACATATGGCCTCCTCTGTTACCAATATTCCTTCTATAGCAGCTGATGGATCTGCACAGATAAACCATGGCCACCCCAAGTCCATCGCTGGCCCAAGCAGCTACTCTTAAGTGAGTCTGGACACATGTACCTGCCATTATGTCACATACACCATTTCCTTGTCCTGAAAGTCCTCTGCTCTTTGGCCTTCCCCCTCCATCCTGGGCATTCCATTCTACCTCTAAGTTATTTGTATCCCAGTTTTTTTCTGAGACAGGGATCCTCCATGTAGCCTTGGATGTCCTGGACTTGCTTTGTAGACCAGGCTGGCCTTGAACTCACAGTGATCTGCCTGCCTCTGTCTCCCAAGTGCTGGGATTAAAGGTGTGCGCCACCACTGCCTGGCTTGTAACTCAGCTTTTGAAGATAGCAGTGTTACACTAGTTTCCAAAGCCAGGGTACCATTATAGAGGCCATCCCAGAGAACCAGTAGGCTGTGGACGTGTTGTAAGTGATTGCTGGTCTATGATGGCTTCAAACGAAGCTCCACGTGGCTGAAAGTATTGTTCCATGGCCTTTTGCCCCACTTTCACTCTCCTCACACCCCCTACTCTCTGAACTTACCATCGGGGATAAAAACCGAAGCTAGGCAGGCTGCTCCTGCCACCATATTTGCCGCAGCCCAGGGATAGCGGCGACCAACCCGGTCTATGGTGAGGATGATGATGAAGGCAGCTGGAAATTCTACCAGGGCGGAGTAAAAGAAATCCAGGTAGATGTTGCCCCCTGCGAGGCCCATGTGCATGATGAGGCCCTGGTAGAGAACAGAGCTCGTGAACCTGAGCAAAGAGGAGAGCCAAGGTCAAGAGGAGCCCCGGACGCACACACTCCTGCCAGGAGAGGCTTCGGGGAGGTTGGAGAGTTGGTGGTGGATGACCTTTGCTTGTGGCCTTTTTCTCTATCATCCCATCTGTGCCATTGTTTTTTATACCCACTGCTTTACTGTGGCTGGAGGGACGTGAGGAGCAGAAACAGTTGGGGGACATCCCATTCACTGGCCCAGGGTGAGGCTGAAGAGTCCTGATGGAATGATTTAGGGAATAATAACGGCTCATGATTGTCAGTTATTTCTCTCTTTATATTTTATGTATTTGTGTGTGTGTGCATTTAATGTAATGTTATTTATATATTTTTGTATGTGTTATGTGAATTTAACGTTATTTATATATTTTGTGTGTATTTAATTTAATGTTATATATATGTATATATAAATATATATATATTTGTGTGTGTGTGTGTGTGTGTGTGTATGTGTGTTGTTTTTCCTGTGGTGAAGGTATATGTGTAGGCCAGAAGTTGACGTCATGCACTCCCCTCTATTTCTCTCCACCTCACTTTTGAGCCAGTGTCTCTCACTGAACCTGGAGGACCCTGATTGCCTAGGCTGACTGTCCATCAAGCCCCAGGGATCCTCTGACTTCACCTCCCTGGCACTCGGATAACAGGCACATGCCTTTAAATCCAGCTTCTTATATGATGCTGGGGGTCATGTCTCCATGCATGCACGGTGAGTGCTTAACCCACTGGGCTGCCTTTAGCCTCTTTGTGGTCTTCTAAAGCATTTGGATGCGAAGACTTGACTATTTAATTCAAATTTCATGAACCTGAAATGCAATGTATGTGGCTTTCCTTTTCAATGGTTTCTTCTCTGGCCCATTATCACAAGGGGCATTCTGGCAGGGTTTTTAATTCTGTTGACTTAAAATTATGGAAAACCCGAGGCTGACGGGCAAGAGTCAGTATTCAGAGAGGGAAAGGAGAATGTGGCCAAGGGTCAAAGCTGCCTGTGACATGCAGTACTGTGACAAATGTGGCTTCTGCCAGTGGGGACAGGCCTTTCTGCAGGCAGTGGGAGGGGCAGTGCTCACTGTGGGGAAACAGCCTCCTCAGAATGGGGTTCATCATACCAATACCCACAGCTCTGAGAGCGCCTGTGCACAGCCAGTCCTGAGGAGCCCCGTCCCTGCATTGTAGGGTCAGTGCTATGTATTCCATATATCTCTGCATGGTTTGATTGATTGTTTGTTTGTTTGTTTTGTTTTGTTTCCCCTTCCAAGTAAAAGAGGGGATGGGGAGCCTTTCCTCCCTAGCTTTGTACACCTGTGGGGGTCTGCACTTAGGATCAAATAATCTAAGCGAACGCTTCTCAGTTTAGATTATATCAGAATCACTTGGAGAGTTAAAAACAAACAAGAAAAACAAACAAACCAACCTACTGGTTCCTGGGGCACAGGCCAGAGCTCCTTAAATATTTTTATACTCCTAACTGCTTTTCACCCAAGAAATTTTTATGAGACTCTGAGTACATAGGCATGTAAAGTAGGCATAGAAATCCAACACTTACTGATACTATTAAGAAATTTATTTTAAAACAATTCTTTGGTTTTGGTTTATACATGATTTTACCATTTGTTAAGATGAAAGCAAATTTGTATATTAATGACATGGATATGCATGCTTATTTAAAAAAATATTTATGTTCAGCATGCGTGTGGTGGTGTTTTGCCTGCATGTAAGTGTACTGTGTGGGGTCGGGTGCCCATGGAGACCAGAAGATAGCGGCCAGTCTCTTGAAACTGGAGTTACAGACAGTGTGAACCACAAATGTGGAAACTGAACCCAGGTCTTCCTCAAGAGCGACAAGTACTTCCAACCATTGAGCCATCTCACCAACTCCATATTTATTTTTATGTAAATAATTACATATTGATTGAGTATTTGATGCTGCAGGACCAAGTGCATCCTCAATATTTTTTTCAGAACCAACCGATACTTTTGTAATTGCCAATCAGAGAATGCCACTTCATACGATACACAGTACAAAATACACCAGAAGTATGCCATGGGCCACTTCATAAATTGTTGGAAACTCTGTCCCTATCCCAAGCCAAGGTTCACATTTGTTTGAAGACAATGTTATCAGCCAGACCTGCTATCTGTGAGCTCCGGTTCAGCATCCTCTGTTGATGCCAATTTGGGGTGATAATTTGAGGGTGTGCTTTTCCTTTCTTTAATGTGAGTGACTATAATTGTGTGAATACAGAAGAATTTTAAGTTAAAGGACTGCCTTACCAATTATACATCAAGATCAAAGTGTGTTTCCTTATCTGAGGAGTTCTGACCAAGTCAAGGAAGGAAGGGCTCAGTTTCTCACCAGCATCCTCATCTGCTCGCAGGCTCTGGGAAAACAAGAAGAAGGTGTTTTCTGTTAGAAGGGGCTTTGGGTCCTCAAGAGAATACCAGCTGCACTTACTGCGGAGTGCCCATCATGGGCACAGGCCACAGAGCACACTGTCTTATTTACTCTTTACCCTTGGGTCTGTTTTTCACTCCATTATACAGGAGGGAAGCTGGGACCTAGAACAGTTAGACCACACATGCATGTGATTTGTAAGGTATGCTGGGATCCCATGGAGCCCCAGCTATGTGGTCCTGAGTGACTCATCTGGACCCCTCTGAACAGGAAGGAAGCTCAGGCCTGAGACATTGAGGCCAGTGCTAGCATCACTTACAGCTCTGTAGGAATAAAATACCAGGAGGCCGAGGAGAAGGCGCAGCAGTTAAAGCTCTTTGGTGAACAAGTGTGACGATTAGAGATCAGATCCCCAGAATCAATCTAAATGCTAGGTGGGTATGATTACCAGCCTGTAATTCCCAGAGCAAGTTGGCTAGCAAGACTAGCCTAATCAGTGAGCTCTGGGCTTGATTGAGAGACCTTGCCCTAATGAATAAGGTGGGAGAGTGATCAAAGAGGGTTATTGACATCAACTGCAGGTCTAACACTCTCCTCCCCAGTCTCTGGGTCTCTCAAATCAAAAGTCATGTAGCTAGCAGCATCTTACAGTTAATCCATGCTATATTCTCATTCAGAAATAATTTTATTGTGACATAATTATTTTTCTTTTGAAACAGAGTCTCTGCCTGGGCTAGCCTTGAACTCACTATTGTAGTCAAAGATGACTTCAGCTGCTGAGCCTCCTGCCTCCACCACCTCCACAATGCTAGTTACCAGGCATGCACACACAAAGCTTTCATGCAGGGCTGGGAATTGAACCCAGGCCTTCATGCATCCTAGGCAAGCACCGTGTCAACTGGACTACACCCCAACCCCTGACACAGCTTTTAATACAATCCGTTTCTCCTTTCTGGTCCCATCAGACTAAAAGGCCTGAGTTCAGAGTGGTGAGAGGTTAGTAAAGGCAAAATCTGAAGCAGACCAAGTGACTACATCCAAAGTGCTTACAGCTCCATGACATCTTTGTGTTTAGAGCACTGCTGTGTGGGTCTAGAGTCTGACCTGGGCATGCAGGAAATGGAACAACAAAACCCTGAGCTGCACAAGATAGAAACAGTTCCTTCTCGGACTTGTGAAAAAAAAATCTGGCTCATGTTTGAGTCCGATGTTTGCTATCTGTTTAGTCTCCCAGGGAACACAAGTCTCTATTGTATTTCTGTATAGTGAGGCCAAAATGCAAGGGCATGGGCCCCGTGCCTCTCTCCTTCTATGGTTAGCACATGTGGCATGTTTTCTGTACCCTTCCTTCCCACTACCGCCCCCCCCCCATCTGACACCCAAGGCCTCAACTCACCTGAACAGAGACTGGCACTGATTTTCCATTTTTCTTAGCAATGTGCTTAATTATCTTCATGGCTTTTGCATTTTTGTTCTGGGAGATCAGCCATCTTGGAGATTCAGGTATGCACCTAGGGTATAAGGCAGGGGAGGGGTACCTTGCTGCCTCGCCATAGCCAGTGCGCACAGTTGTGTTTCTGTGAGTGTATTGCACAGGGAGGTTCAGTTGGATCCACCAAGGAGCCCAAGAATACTATGCAGGCGTGTGAGGATATGTCCTCCGTTGAGAGCTGACTTAAGTCAGTGCATGACCAGGAAGCCTTCGGGCCTCCTCCTTAGAGGCTCCTACCCTGAACATCGGCAAGTGAGCTGCTAAGCAGGGTGCAGCTGAACATGCAGCTTGTGTCACCATGAGGAGGGGGAGGAGGGATGAGGAGGTGGGAGGGCTGAGAAGGGATGAGGAGGGTGACAAGGATGAGGAGGGGTGAGAAGGGGTGAGGAGGGGAAAGGAGGGGTGAGAAGGGGTGAGAAGGGATGAGGAGGGATGAAGAGGTAGGAGGAATGAGGAAGGGTGAGGAGGGATGAGGAGAGGTGAGGAGGGGCGAGGAGGTGGGAGGGATGAGAAGGGATGAGGAGGGTGACAAGGATGAGGAGGGGTGAGAAGGGGTGAGGAGGGGCAAGGAGGGGTGAGAAGGGGTGAGGAGGGATGAAGAGGTGGGAGGAATGAGGAAGGGTGAGGAGGGGTGAGGAGGGGTGAGGAGGGGCGAGGAGGTGGGAGGGGTAAGGAGAGGTGAGGAGGGGGCAAAGAGGGCAAGGAGGGGCAAAGAGGCATGGGCCTGAGAGCTAAGGTCAATAAATAAAGGTGGGAGTTGGAAATCATCATGGAAGGAAGCAAGGATGTTTATGATATCTATGATACGTACACACATATATTATATATTAAATATTATGTGATACATGGTTGTTATATGATTGTATAGCTATATATTATAGATAATATATTACATGTTATTAGTTCATGCTGTATGAATATAGTATATATAAACACATATATACACACACACACGTACATACATATATTGATTTATGCTGAACAAATAAGGTAAGCTTCTCAGGTCAGGCAGTGGGCAGAATTCAGAAACTGGACTGAATGGTTTGAGCTTGCCCTAGACGGCTTAAGAAGGTCCTGAAAGTCCTAGGGCGCTATTCTAAGCAAGGGCCCTGTATCTTGACCTAGAAGGCTCAAATAGCCGAGGCAAGTCCCCAAGGGTCTTTGTCTTGAAATGCTCAGAGCAGCCAAAGGCAGGTTGAACGGAGGTGGGGGTGGGGAGGGTGGGGAGCCATCTTGGAAGCTAGATGGGCTAGGCTCACGGGAATAAGAACTGGAAGTCTTGGTGGCTCACTGCTCTGGGAAAGGTAGAGCTTAGGAAGTTTGGGCAGTCACTGGGGCCTCACTGTGGGGGTGCCTAGGACAGGAAGCCACCACAGAGCATGGTATACTATATGACCTACAGAGATGCTGCCATGGGTTACCGATGTTGGGGAGGCCCCACCAGGACTGGGAAGATTAACCAGACCTCCTGCCTGCGGCCACTTCCCTCACATCTGCCCTGAAGCCCCCTTTCTCTACTGTGGTACCAGCTCGCTGATTTATCTCCTTCCTTTTGTTTTGCACACGTGTATATGTGTGTTTGCATGTGTGTGGGCATATGTGTATGTGGCTGTGCTTGTGCCTGTGTGTGGAGGTCTGAGGCTGGTGTTGGGAGACCCTCCATTGCTCTGCCAGACTCTTTCAGTTGAACCCAGAACTTGCCAATATGGCTAGTCCAGCTAGCTGCTGTGCTCTAGGGATCCCCTGACTTTTCCTTTCAATCTCTGACACAACAGATGGGCTGCCACATATATCCAGCATTTACACAGGTGCTAGGAAATCTGAACTCAGGTCTTTGCACTTATGTGGAAAGCACGTAGCCTTCTCTCTGACACCAGCATCTCTAGAGTTCTAGTTCTCTGTCCTTCATCTCCTAACTCGATTCACTTGTAAGAGCTAGTCCATCTGTTCACATGCAAGCAAGATGTACATGCAATGTACTTGAATTCTGGATCCTTAAATGCCACGGGTTCTGGATATCTGTACATAACCTACCTTTGACATCTCAACTTTGACATATCCAAGGCTCAACTCATCACCTAGAGAGCCCCTCTAACCAGCTTGCTGCTTAGATGATGGAGTGATGAGCATATTTTACTAGCCTGTGTAACTCAGGTTTATCAGTATGGTCTAGCTGGATTGCTGTGTCAGCCTTTTTTGGGGTACTTGCTGTGATGATTGCCTGGAGATGTCTGTCTTGATCACACCTATGGGGAAGTAGTGACGTAATCATTTGCCGCTCTGCCTGTCCATCTTAGAGTTTTTGTAAAGGAGTAACCGAATAACAAAGGGCAACATTGTTGACTTTTTAAAGGGTGTGCCATCCATGCTGGACCCTAGCTGCTGGGAGCGAGACATCAAGTAAGTAAGAGAGATGAAAGAAACAGGTCACAATAGTCTTGTGTCCCAAGCTGCTGGACATTGCATTTCCAGCAGGGGACTGTGCAGTTTTTATTTTATCAACATGGTCTTGGCTTCTTTGTGAAACAGCCTTGTCATTTACAAGGAGGGTGGTTCATTGGACGAAATAGATTACCCTGTTCCATCTTCTTTTCTTTCCCCAGGAGACTTACCAGAAATAGAGCAGGAAGCAGAAGTTCGGCAGAGTCACGGCAAATTGCAGCCACCTCCAACGGGGAATCACATAGGCCACGCCCGCTAGTATCAGGAGCCCAATGGTGAAGGCGACTTGGTAAAAAATCCCCACTGTTCTGCGATAGCGCAGCCCAACAAATTCTGTAACTACAGAAAAGAAGCCTCGTGGTCAGCGAGATGAGCCAAAGCTGCTTCCAACCTTAGGGCAACCAGCTGAAAAAATATAGGCTTAATTTAGAATTTTCTACGCAGCTCTCCAAATAATTTAAAGTGTGTGTGTGTGTGTGTGTGTGTGTGTGTGTTGGACATTTTGTTGCGGCCCTTGTTATTGTATTGATTATAAACTCGCATTAATTGAACCATATTAACAAAATGAACAAATCTGTTTGATTTACAGAAAAATTTCAGGCACAAGGCTGGGCATGGTGTCTCATACCTATAATCCCAGTACTAGAGAGGTAGAGGCAGGGGAATTTTTGCAAATTCAAGGCCATTCTGGATTACATACATGTTTATGTATTAAAAAAGAAAAACCAAAGTAGCAACAATAACAACTAAAACAACATTTCCAGGGCTGAGAGATGGCTCAGTGGTTAATAGCACTTGCTGCTTTTGCAGGGGGCCTGAGCTCAGTTCCAAGCACCCATGTCAGGTAACCCACAACCACCTCTAACTCCAGTTTCACGGGATCTGACACCCTCTTCTGGCTTCCATAGGTACCTGTTCATGTGTGGCATATACACATACATAAATAAAACAAAACAAAACAATATTTTTAAAATTTCAGGAATGAATATAACTATATTTCACACAAATTTTGCACAAAAACTGGGCAGTGGTAATGCAAGACATGAACAAATGAATTAAAAACTGAATTTGGGTTATAGATGCTTCATATATAAATGAACATTTACATGAAAGTTGCCTTCTTACAGAGATAAAGAATTTGTAATTATGTTTACTTATATGACAGACTTAAAAACCTTGTGGTGGGCAGTAATTAGCTAGTTCTAGCCTGCTAAAATAGCCATTTAAAAATTTTCAAGAACTTTTTTAACAACTCATTTTTTCCAAATGAGTTGTTAAATACATATCTATTTGAAACCTTCATGGTGGGAGGTGAGTAGTTAAAGCTTAGACAATAGAGAACACACAACTCAGGATTCTTATATCCTTTCAGAGTCAAGTTACCAGCCACCACTGCACATGGAGGGAAAGTCAGCTTTATTTACGGTCATATGTCTGTGTCATGACAGGCATATAAGGTCTGTACGCTGGGAGCTAGGACACAAGTCGTTTCCATGTGACTGACAAACTAAAATTGGAATTTCACATGCCCTGCAAGCCAGATTCTTTGCTTTAAATGTCTCACAAACCTGCTTTTAAAACTATTTTAAACTATTTCTAGTCCAACAGACATACATGCTAAACCTATTTCTCTAAGTTACTGCAAGCCTTCTGGAATACTTTCAAAAGGCTGGTTTAATTAAATGAAGTGGCACAGGTGTCTGACCAATGCGAGTGTCCGTCTTTCAAAGAGGCTGGGGTCCTGGGTTGGGCTAGGGAAATGTAGGGTGGGGGTGGGGAGGAGCTACGAGGTGGGCATTAAGGACTTGACAGTCACAGAGACTCTGGACAAAATGAGCGGTAAGAGGCTGAGACCGATGACGAAATGTACATCTGTACAGTTGATTTCTACGCAGTACGTTCTAGAAGCCAAATTATGGGTCGAATAGCTGTGTGCACCAAGTTCTTCATTCACCAGCCGTTTATTATTTGTCTTTTCTGGAAGGAATAATGTTCTCTTTCTGCCTTGAAATCTCCCCAGATTCATGTTACCAGGTAAAATTATATAAGCACATAATTTTATTTACCTCTTGTGCAATGAAAGCTTCAGTATTACTCCCTTAATCCCCAAATGCAGCTGAAGGGGGAGTCATGGGGATTTCTAAGCTTTAAATAGGTGCTAATTTTCCTCAACTGCTGGATAGCTTCTGGGCTACAGAATTAAGCCTTTGTACCCCAAGGACCTTAACTGCAACTCTGGCTCCCAGGCAGTAAATTATACTCCAGATTTTCCAGCTCACTCTCCACTTTTCTCTCCATTCCAGGACATAGAATGGTGCTGCCAGCAAGGAAAGGGGGCCTTCCCACCTCAGTTAGCCTACCTCAGATAACCCCTCGTGGGCATGCCACAGCCTGTCCCCTGGCTCATTCTAGATCTTGCTGAAGGACCAAGGCCCGCCGCCATGTTTGTGTTCCCAGCTTCCCTGCATGTAAGCCTAAGTGGTTTATCAGAACAGATGGGATATAGTGAAAAATTCCCTCACATATCAGCACATCTCCTATCTTGGAGTCTTTTGTATGCATAGGTTTGGTAGACTAGACTGTCTCTCCATAGGACACTCTAGGGTTCAGAAACCAAATATTCCAAAAAAGCTAATAGGACTCTGAGTGGTGTGGCAATTCTGCCTCTATATTTTTTGTTCATTGGAGAAACAGAGAGAATTGATTAAGTGGTTTAAAAAAATTCTTCTTTTGTGGGGGAATGGGGTCCAGGACAGGGTTTCTCTGTGTAGACCTGGCTGTCCTGGAACTTGCTCTGTAGACCAGACTGGCCGGCCTGTGCTAGGATTAAAGGCATGTGCCGCCACCACCCAGCTAAAAAATTCTTTAGGTACAGAATAAAAGTCAACATTGTCTTTCCAACCAGATTCTGCGTGACTAAAAGTCCCCATGTACACCCCATAGCACCCCAAACCTTCTTACTCAGGATATAGCCAATTAACCAGCCTGCTTTGCTGACCAGCCCTTGGAGAAAGCGAAACACCAGCATCCAGGCATAGTTGGGAGAAATCGCCATGAGAACGCCAGAGGTCGCATTGATGAGGATGGTGACCAAGAGGCAGAACTTTCGGCCAAACCTGTGGAGAAGAACCAAGGAAGGGCGTGGAGTTAGCTGGTGTGTTATTACTTCTCCTTGTGCTGTGACAAAGTGTCTGGTAAAGGCGGCTCGTGGATGGAAGAAAAGGCTTATTTTGGCTCACGGTTCTATGGTATAGCATGTCATAGACAGGCAGTCAGAGCAAGGAGCTCGAGGCAGCTGGTCAGCTTGCATCTGTAATCAGGAAACAGAGAGCAGGGGCATCTGCTACTTAGATCACTTGCTCAGCCAGGGCCCCCAGCTCATAGAAGGGTGATGCACAGCATCAAGGTGGATCTTCCCACCTCAATGAACTTACTCAACCCCTCATAGGCACACTTCTGCCTTCTAGGTGATTCTAGGTTCCAACAAGGTGCCAAGGTCAGCCATCACAATTGGACTCATGAACACTGGAGAAAAGTCACAGACATTATAAAACTGGGATCAAAATCCGAGTTAGTTCTGAATTCCAGAGGTGTCGATTGATACCTCCTCGCAACACACATACACACACACACACATGCACATATGCCCTAATACACACACACTTGTACACACACATGCACATATCCACATGCATCCACATGTGCACACATATGCATGTGCACATGCACACACATGTAGGCATACACACATGCAGGCACACACACATTCACACATGCATGCACTCACACATGCCCTCATATATACACACACTTGCACATGTATACATGCATACACACACATATATGCACGTGCACATGTACACACATGCATGCACACACATGCACGCACACACACTGAGCCCTGGCTTCAGCTTTGTTTACAACCTTTGTGAAGCTACACGGGTAAATGTAAAGCTCATCGAATGCCCTTCATCCAGGTCCTGTGGCTGTTCTTCTGGGAGAGGTTTTCGCTTTCCAGACGCCCTGTATATAAGTCTAGTCAGATCACAGAGCTATGAGCTGAGGGCTTGGCACTAAGTCCCAGCCAACTGCCTCCCTAAGAAAGTTTCCGCATTGGTTTCTCACAGTTGTCATTGCGTTTGTTATGAAGCATCATGGTGGGATGGTTCCCATAGTTTTACCTAAAGAACTCAGCTCTCACCAGTTGTCCAAGAAAAATGGAATAGAGGGAAGAGCCTAGAGGCTAACCGACCCCACCGCTTACTGTGATGGAGGGTGAGTTACTCAACATCACCACATTTCTTCACATTGGAAAAACAAACCCTAACTGGTTATCTGGAAAGGGGGTTCCATGAGGTATTAGATAGAGAGACATCAGGACTTTGTCCTACTTGCCCATAAAACTATGTTCTGGTTTGTCCCCTCAAGAACTCGTGCATTTAGAACTTGGTCCTCAGTGTGGCGATGGTGGGAACCAATGAGTTCTAAGGAGGTACAGCCTGTTGGGAGGTGCCTAGGTCATTGGGGACCTGCCCGCAGAAGGGAACAGAGAGGTTTTCTGGGGTCTTCAATCTATTCTTGGTATGCTTGTGTATATATATGTGTATATGTGTGTGCATATATGTATGTGCATATGTTTGTGCGTGCATATATGTGCATGTGTGCAAATATATGTGTGCACATATGTAGATGTGTTTATGTGTGTGCACACATACATATGCATGTGTGCATATGTGTTTGTGTGTATATGTGTGTGCATATATGTGTTGGTGTGCATGTGGAAGCCAGGAGCCAGCATCAAGCATCATTCCTCAGATGCTGTTTAGCTTGCTTTTTGAGATAGAGTCTCTCCCCTACTACTAAGTAGGCTAGGCTGTCTGTCTGGCCTAGGGTTTCTGCCTCCCCAGTATTGGAATCCATGGATATACAACCACGCTTGGGCTATTTATTTTATTGTGTGTGTATGAGTGGGTTTTTTCCTTAAGACATTTCCTAAGAAGTCTGAGTTAGTAGCTTGAGATACCTCTCTTCCACCACTACATGCACTGTAGAGTAATTTAAATTATTTAATGAAAAATAGACAGAGCCAGAGAGGCTGGGTACCAGTTTGGGGTATCCTTTAGCTTTTTACTATTCAATATAGGGGTCAGGACCTCTCGGAATGGGGGAGGGGTGAACAGCATCATTTGGGAGCTGGGTAAAGGTGCAGAGCCCCAGGCTCACCTAGACAGATGGGTCACGGCCTGACCTATATTAAAGTCTGGAGTGACTTTTGTATTCATTAATATCTGGGAAGAAATGCTTCGATTCTACCCTGCCTCAGTTTCTACCTCTGTAAACAGTAAGTAGTAAAATCTACTTTACAAGGCTGCCATGATCCCAAGTGAGGACAAATGAAGGTGCCTAGTGCAAACGCTCCTCTGTATAGTTGGTGGTGAGTTTATCTCCAATGATTCTAAACGTTTGGTTACAATTGACCACAGCCCAAAGGCTCTGCTTTTAGCTGCTTCTACTGGGACAGAATTGCAAATTAAAATTCAACTGACACATACAATTTAAATAAGTTACATTTAAACAAAGGAAGAAACAGGCGTACAACGTGTTACGCCCTACTTTGCTTATCATAACTGCTCTCCAGAGCCTCTGAGGCTGTCTACGTTCACTGCGCTGCCCTGGCACACATGCTGCTTCTGGGCGCCTGTGATGGACAGATCCCTCCAGAAGCTTTGCCATCAAATGCCTGCGAGCACACCACCAAATGGAGCCCTTTTTTTCTTACTAGAGAACCATACTTGGAACTGATGAACAATTACTTTTCTGTGTGTCAGGTGACACTCAAAACCCTCCTCTGGGAAGTTGTGAGGGAAGAAATAAATAAGACATTTTAGGAAACAACCAATTTCAAAATCTATGCCACAAACTGACCCAGGAAAATTTGATTTTTCTTCAAGACAATGTATTTTCCTTCCTTCCTTCCTTCCTTCCTTCCTTCCTTCCTTCCTTCTTCCTTCCTTCCTTCCTTCTTCCTATCTTTTCTCCCTTTTTCTTCCTTCTTCCTTCTCTCTTTTTCCTTACTCCCCACCCCCCGACCCCTGCCCCAGTATTATTATTTGGATAATTTCGAAATATCCTCCTGGATTTCTTCTAAACATCATACCCAACAGCTATTAGGGCATATTTTAATTTATTTGAAGGAAGACAATATATTTTATTTTAATGTTGGTTACCGTGTGTGGATAAAATGAGCTTCCATGACATTCTTGACTTACTTCATGAAGTCTAAAGCCAGTAGTGGGAATTAAACATGCAGAAGATACAGGCAGGCATGTCTTTTTTTCCTAGTCATGCTTTGTCCTCTTGCATGCGTGTAGGACAGAAGAAAGCTCGGTCACCAGCAAAACTCCAGGTAGTTTTGGGGAAAGAAGCAGAGACTCACTGAGGCCTCCAGAGGAGCAATGTGGAGTAATAGCTTTCTAGACGTTGCCCTCATAGGAACAGACTGATGAGCTCACTTGAGGGGGAGGGGAACTGGTGGGGTTCTTCTCTGTGAGGAGGGGTTGGACCTGGCCTAAGTGAGTGGGATGAGAATCATTAACAGGCTCCTGCAGCCTCCTGAGTGAGGCCGTCACCTGCATGCGTGACACGTCCTGGAGATCTGGTGTTAATGTCCACCTTGGTGTACCAAGGAGTGGATGAACCAGGAGCTGCCTGGCCTGTGGCCAGCGAGTGAGGTTGGACCCTGGACCTCCCATTAACGTGTCTGTCTTAACTTCTCTGGGCAGCGTGCAAAGAGTTGCTCTCAGTTCTGTGTAATCACAATAAAAACGAATGAGCTCCCGTCCGCCTCACAGCCTCCCACAGCCAGTCCCAGGAAGAGCCTCGCCAGAGAGGCTGAGCAGACAGTTACAAACGCTTTGCGACTTTTGGCATGGTGCCTCCTCCTCCACTGATCCTCCCTCCTGCTGCCAACGAGGCCCCAGGCTCTTGTAAAGCCCGTACATTCTTACGAGCCTTTAATTCCTCTGCAGTTTTGATGCCAGCTTGATGTATAACCGAAGAAAGCTGTCTTACACTTAGATTGTGTTCACAGTCGAAAGATTGTTGCGGGAGGCTTGAAAAGGCAGCAAGCACAGGACGCAGTCGCTGCGTATTTCTTAGTCAAACATATTTATATTTATATTTGTTTAATATGGCCATTATTAAGAGTTATATACACTTGTAACTAAATTTCATTGAAAACAAGTGCAGTCAACACGCAAAGTGGAAAGTGTATCTCACTTCCTACTTGTGTTATCACGTCTGGTCATGCACTCGCTGTACTTAGGTGATAGGAATGCTCTTCTAGCCTGTCTTTCTGTATACACACATACAGAACCATACAAACGTATCATCTTAGTATGTAGTGTGCACGCAAATACACAGGTGCATATCAATATGCTATTAGGTTGCTGGCAATTAGAATGGTGCTGTCTTGGAGTTCAGTGCCTGGCTTATGGAAAGCGCTTTGCACACGGTGGGGGGGGGGCACTATGAATATTGTATCACTGACCCTGATACCCAGGTATCCACAAGTCTCACTCCTCTCTCTGTTGAGGACTCCCCTTACTAGCTAATGGTCATCTGCAGAGCAAAGACGTCTGCTATAAAGAACTTCCTGAACTGTATTCCAAGTCTTATCTTTATACCCAACAGGTAAGTGTAGCCGTTACTCTTCCTCGAAAAGGAAGTGTCTGTCTGTCTAGAGCAAATGGAGACCATTGCAGGAAACTGTAACCGAACACAATGCAAAGGTCAATGGATGATGGGGCAAGCAGCCCCAGTGAATACACCTGCAGCACAGTGCACACATCTGTGGCTCAAGGAACATCATGGAAAAGGTCTGGAAAGACTGTAGGAGCCAGAGGACCAGGGCGTCTAAAGTATGCGGTGTGACTGCCTCTTTTTAGAAATGGCTGCATAGACAAGATGCAGACATTGACAATGTCAGTAGACATAGTAACCCGGGAGGGGGAAACAATCTCACCGGTACCCACTCCTAGACAAAGAACTAGAGGCAGCTAAGACTGAGAATTAGCCTCTCCCAGGGATGAGCTCCTTGGCTAGTTGTCCTGGTCGGCCCTGAGACCATATACACACAACAAAGACAGGCACAGCCGGTTGTGGTTATATATTTGTTCATATATGTGTGTATTAGCAACAATAATTGAAGAAGAGGAGGGTCTCAGTTTGAGAGTTTTGGGGGACACTGGAGGGACTGGAGGGAGGAAACGGAAGGAGGAGGATGAAATAATATATGAATCAAAAAGGTAAAAAAATCAATGGAGAAATGAAATGCACAAAAATATGAAAATGTAAAAAAAAATTTATACAGTGAGTAGGAGTCCACAGTGGTGATAAGCCAAGAGCCAGGAGGCACAGCTTGGCCAGTAGAGAGACTAAATACAGACAGATGGAGCCAGAGGGTCTAGAGGTGGGGTTTCTGATATATGAAAATTAGCTAGCCCATATGGATGGAGCTCAGAGCTCCTGAAGGCTCGTGACTGTGTTGGGGGACAGTGAGGCCGAAGAAGAGACTGAGAACCACAAGAGGGTTTTAAGCTGTTTGTTACCTTCTCTTCTAGCCCTGAACTGGTAGAGAGCCCGGAAGGAAAACCTCCTGCCTGGTGGTGGAAACCTCCTCCCCTGACCTCTGTAGGATCTGAGTGTAAAACATGAGTCATTATTATCAAAGCAGCTGAAGAAAAAAAAAAATCCATGATTATAAAAGCAACCACCATTAAGGTGGGTGGGAGTGAGCCGGCCATCTGTGTGTTTGGAGCAGGGAAGGGTTCACACAGGGTAGGTGAGCCCAAGTGCTGTCTGAACCTGTAGGTTATTTGAAAAGGCCCGCAGGTGTTTCACCTACCTGTCTGCCAGGTAGCCAATCCCCATCGCACCGATGAAGAACCCCACGTTCACTACTGACTGAAACAGGTCCAGCATCCAGGAGCGAGCGCACACCAGGTTAAACTGTCCAGATGTGAGGGGTGGTCCAAGCCAGGGGGTGGGGGGTGGGGGAGAGAAGAGCAGGAGGTGGGGAGAGGGAGAAAATGCTGTTAGAATCTCAGATACAAATCAGTTCACAGATCTCGCGGAATATTTCTAACTGGAAGTTCCTGGGAGCCCAGGAGTTCAGCTGATTACTGTGTGGTACTTATCCGAACAGTTCTTGATCCAACTGCCAATAATCCAGCTGTGTCCTAACCCATGCTAATTATCTATACTCCTCCAAAAGACTTCCCCTGGAATCCATTTAGCATGCCATCTGGCATGAGGCTGGCATCTGGCTAATTATTGCCTAATCATCGGCCTAAAGCAGGTTGTGACTCGGAGACAAAGCCATCTTCTTCCTTGCATTCGTAAGACACAGATGTGAGTGGAGGCAGACACTTGATACCCATGTGCAGCTAGTGAGGAAGTGAGCAGTGAGCATCTTTTAGCTACTCCGTCCCCTGCCCCCTTTAAACAATAGGGGGATTCAAGGTGTCCTGCCAGATCAGTACATTTGGTCGGGTTTGCTCTGAAGGCAGGTGGAGAGTGAATGGTGATCACCTGGCAAGCAAGCGATGGTCTTCCAACACTCACTCTGTTATCTCTTACTCTGCCACCAAATTCTTCTGCTGTGGCCTCGGTTTCCTGACCTCCGTACAAAGGGGTGAGGCGAGTCACTCTGCAGAGCTGTTTTAGAGCAGCAGAGTGTGGCCGTTCCAGGAGCCTTGATGTGGTGTGAAGACCATTTCAGGGTCCCCGCCCCGCCCTGCCCCATAAAGCTCTTCCACTGAAGGCCAGGCTAGCCTCACAGGACCCAGGCAGTGCCTTCCGACCGCTGCTTAACAGCTTCCTTTGTGTGTGCGGGACAATTCCACAGTAAGTTTCCACGCTTGCTGTTCTCTTTATGGAATGAGGCTTCACAATTAGATCGCAAGTGTGCGCATGCATGTATGTGAATGTTTGTGTGTGCACAGGTGTGTACACACAATTAGGGGTCCAGAGTGACCCCACTGGCGTTTCTGAAGAGCCAATCTTACTTTTTTTTTTTTGAGGTAGAGTCACTCATTGGCCTGAATCTGGCCAACTAGGTTTGGCTGGATGGCTAGCAAGTGTTGGGTACCCAACTGTCCTTGCTCCCCTAGGTGCAGGAAGTATGATTACATGACCACACCTGCCTTTTTTCCTGTGGGTTCTGGAGATTGAACTCAGGCTCTCATGCTTACAAGGCAATACTCTCGG
The DNA here is from genome assembly GCF_903995435.1 of Acomys russatus. Taxonomy (NCBI): domain Eukaryota; kingdom Metazoa; phylum Chordata; class Mammalia; order Rodentia; family Muridae; genus Acomys; species Acomys russatus. Next base: position 52,754,659 of record NC_067157.1, read on the forward strand.
CCTGCATCTGTATCTTCTTTTGTTTAAAACACTTATATTATCGTGATTTGTGTGTGTATAATGTGTGTGAGTAGGTGTGCACATGTTACTGCATGCATGTGGAAGTCAGAAGACAACTCTGTGGAGTTGGTTCTCTCCATTTGTTTTATGTGGGTTCTGGGATTGACCTCAAGTTGTAAGGCTTGCATGGCACGTGCTGTGACCCTCTAAGCCATCTTGCCTTTCCATGTGACTACACTTTTTAATAAAAATAATTGTGTCTGGGAGTGGTGGCGCATGCCTTTAATGCCAGCACCTGGGAGGCAGAGGCAGGTGGATCTCTGTGAGTTCGAGGCCAGCCTGGTCTACAGAGTGAGTCTAGGACAGCCAGGGCTACACGAAGAAACCCTGTCTTGAAAAAAAACAAAGAAACAAAACAAAACAAAAAATAATTGTGTCATGGTCTAACCCCCAGCCCCAAAGTTTTCTTTGGGCATTTCGGCTACGCTAAAGAGGAAAAACCATTTTTGGAGAAAAGGGCATCTTGGGATACCCCTTAGCAGAACACATTTTGAGGGAGGGTCTGGTGACGTGTGTGTGGTGGTGTAAGAGCAGGGCTACGGGCATTGCTTTTTGGGCATCCCGCTGTGTGCTTGTGTGTTGCTCACTGCTGAGACCTGCACATACCAGAATCATGCCTGCCAGCATCCAGGGAGCTCTCTCTTAACTACCTCAGGCAAGTGAGAGGCTGCATGTTTTTACCAGGAAACTAGGATTCTATAAGGCATACGGGTCCAGAAAGCACGTCTGGGCAAGTATAAGAACCATGTATTTCCTGGTTCTTCCTGGAGACAAACTTGATTATTTACCCCCCCCCCCCGCCCCATCCTGATTGCTGAGCTCACTTACCTCAGTGACGATTGAGGAGCCGGGAGTGTCGTACACCCAGCCATGCTGGCAGGGGCTCAGGGGCAGGTGGCTCCTGTTGGTAGTCAGGCTGGACAGCGGGTCCACACAGCCAAGGGCGCTCTGGTTCCAATCCACCTCATACTGCATACACTGGCTGAGGTAGGAGGCCTGGCCTGCAGACCCCAGGCCCGGCATGGTGTAGTTCGTCTCCTCTGCCAGAGTCCAGCCGCATCGCTGGCTCAGCTCGGCCGCCCCAGGACTCCAGCAGCGGTGGTCAGGGGTGAAGCCCAGGAAGACAATGCCCACATAGATAGGGGTGAAGGCACCCGAGAGCAGAGATAAAAGGAAAAATGTCTGTTTCTGGAAAAGGTGGAATTCCCCAATATGTTCTAGAATATCATCCACGGTCGGCATGGTTCCTGGAGGCAGCTGGTCCTGAGGCTTCACCTGCAGAGCTCAAAATGCTGCTGAAGGCGGCTACGGTCAGCTCAGGACGACTCTTGACCAAGAGTCAAAGGGTGAGCATTAGTTTATTTAGAGAGGGACCAGCCTTCGGGTCAGACTTTCCTTGGGCAGTCCAACTTCCAACTGTACCTCTCCAATGGGGGAAGACCTTGCTGTCCGGAAATGCCCAGAGCGGGCCCTGGAGTGTGATGTGTTTACCGTAGCCTCATTCTCTGTGAGCTCGCCTCTGCCTCACACCAGCACTACAAACAATCCTCCTCTGTATCCCACAGGGAGAAATCTGAGTCCCTTAACATCCCACAGCCGGTTAATCTTTCTCTAGCGCATTAAGTGGCCAGAAAGTTAATACATACTAATGTCACCTACACAGCCAGTCTCTCCTGCAAAGGTGTGATAGAGGTGGCACATGCACTTGGTTGCACATGCACCAGGGGCTGGGTTCACCTCCAATATTCTTGAATGTTCTCCTGGATCCTTTTGTAAGTGACACACATGGGAGCAGCATGCTGTGGTGGCTTGCTTTGATTTCTCTCAGATTGGATCGTTTTTGACTTTTCAAAGGGTTCACTCCAGTTTGGCATTCTTGCCTTTCAACCCTGATATGTATTTCCTCTTCATCCCCTTGTGAGGAAAGAATAACACATTTCACACACACACACACACACACACACACACACACACACACACACACACACACACACACACACACACACACCCCAAGTGCAAATGTAGGGCATGGGTGGATTTGTTCCGTTGTCATTTTGTTGTTGTTGTAGGTTATTCCACCTGTGTTAATTACCCTAATGTAACGATGTTCCTTTAGGATGCTGGTGCATCCAAAGCCAGGTAAACAAGCAGTGTGTTTCCTACTGGACAGAAAAATCCCAGGGCACTGTGATGCTGCCAAGAAAAGCAGAGAAGGGTGGCCTGCTGACAAACCTGCATGATAAAACAGGAATGCGGCCTGTCTTTCTGCCGATCTCTCCCCTCTTCTCTTCTGTGCACTCTCACTCCCGTTCCCTCTTTCTTCTATCCTGCCTTTCCTCTCCTCCTCCTCCCCCTCCTCCTTCTCTTCTGGGTGACAGCTCAGTCCAAAAACAGTGACCCATAGCAGTCTCCCTCTCCCTGCAGCTGCTGGCTGGACACCGGTGAGGATGTCTGAGACTGCCTCCAATGACCTTGTCTGCCTCCCAGAGGTGCTCCACTACCTGGGCCCCTCAGCCCCTTGGCTATCTGCTGAGTGAGTGGGATCAGAGCCACTTAGGGATTTCCTCAGTCACGTCCAGGCATCCTAAGTGACGACGTCAGGGGCTGAGGACATCTATTATTCACTGGGCAGGCTGTGAGAGTGGGCTAGTTAAAAAGCAACTATGATTGTCAAACCTCTCTGTACTTCCCGGGGACCAGACATGGTCCTGGCTGCCTCCTACTGGGAAATTCACAAGCACTTGCACCTGTGATTGACTCATGGGTACCGTCTGTATCAGGACGCCAGATCTTCACGCCCGTGAGCAAGAGGCCTCCAGGTGAGAGGCAGGAACAGCATCTCATGCCAAGGAATGATGTTGAAATTCACCCTGAACTAGAAAGAACAATCAGATAAGGTGAAGGAGGGCGCTCAGATCACTTACAACATTGGTTCCGCCATCATTTGACACGTTTCCATTGAGACATTAACACAGAAGTGAAGCCCAGAGCTGAGCAGCTGTAAAATCAATGCTATTAGGTGACAGACTAGCGCCACACAGGCAAACCAGCAGCTCCATGCTGCCCCATGGGAGAAGCCACAGCCCGGAACTATCTGGGCGGTGCTCAGCCCATCAGTATGGACATCTTGTATTCTTGTCACTTTATTTGCAGGATGTTTCCATATTCAGAAAAATGACCCAGGGGTAATCTGGGATGCTGATCGCTTAATCCACACAAATGGATAATTTATTGTAATCAATGGCAGAAGTATTTCTCAATTGTCTATCAGGTTCCTTGTAACATAAATATATGTTGTCCACAGGTTTCTGCCTTCTGTTCAGTGTGGCGGGGACGGCCCGCAGTCATGCCAACTTTAATTTCCCTAGATTCTCCACACCAAAGGGCACAGCTAGCCAAACAGGGAAGTTAGGCCAGGCCACAGGCACTTTAGAGATGGAAGGACAGAGCAGAGAGAGGAGGGCTTGGGGCCACTTGTCATGCAGGGTGCTTTCAGGAATGGTTTCTGATATTTGGCGTCAGTGTATCCATCCCCTAGTCACATGGAATCCACCCAAAGCAAGGATGATGGAAGCAGATGTCCTGGGAGCCACAGAGACTGTATATTGTCAGCAGGGTGAACGGGGTCTACAGCAGTCAGTCAAGTAGGGCCAGGAAGGATACAACAGCGCAGCTTGGCCCTCACATGTAGCCATGTCGCCAGGCATACTCTCAACTCCCCCGGTAAACTTGGGGATTACACCAAGTCAGGGCTGATGTGTGTGACCACACAGGACTCAGCAGGTCTGTTTATAAGTCAGTAGACGTTCAGTCCTGTGCTCCAACCCTCTCCCTTCTTTTCTTCCCCTCTTTTCCTGTCCAGACCTTTCCTATCTTGTCTTCCTTTTCATCACCTGCCTCTCCAGGGTTAGCCCAGCCATGTGGGACCTGTAGATGCTCACAGCCTCTTTGACCCAGAACTCTGAACTCACCCCGCTATTGGAAGTGATTGCTTGAGAAGGCTTCTTCGTGGTATGTCTAGACTCATCGTCTTGACCCTTCCCACTTGTTGGGACAGTAGTCTCCCTTTTACATTTTACTTAGCCACTTCCTGAGCTCCTAACACGCTTTTTACAAAGTGGATATAAATGGAAGAAGATTGACAAAATGAAGACCACAAACTCCATAGCTAACAATGAGCCTCTCCTGCTTCTGGGAGCTTCCTTGGCCATCTTTTAATGGCTTTTTATTAACTTAGAGAGATAAATGTAGGCAGCTCTCTTTATTCCTATCTTTTTATAGCCTGACTTTTCCTATGGCGCAAGTTGGCACACACGGAGAAGGATTTGCTAGGATGATCTTGGCCCACAGAAACCTGTAGTTTGGGGAAAGAAAAGATAAAGAAATGGGGGGTGGTCAAAGGCCCTTTTGATTCACGGGTGACCTCAGGGTCAGCCCAGGTACATAGCTGTGCTACTCATGGTGACAATTGCCAGGGAACTTGTGTATAGACCAAGTCCCCGATCCCTGGGAGCTTTTCCTAGATTTATAAGCACAAGGAAACTAATAAGGCAAAGGTGAAATATTCAAGCCACTGGTCATTGCCGTCTACAAAAGTCAAGGGAAGTGAAAGGGCATATTGAGTCCAACCCTGATATTAGACCAAAGTCTGATTTCAGTAAGTCTGACCTCTGCAGACACTAGTGTTGTGGCTTGGAGGTGAAATGGCCCCCAGGGTTTCGCATGTTTGAATGCTTCATACCACCTTGTGGGACTGTTCAGGAAGGCTATGAAACCTTTAGGGAGGGAGCCTCTGTAGAGAATGTGACTCTCAGGGTATGGGCCTTGGGACTCCATGTGTGTATGTATGTATGTATTAAGACAGGGTTTTTTTTTTCTATGTAGCCATGCCTGTCTTGGAATTCACTCTGTAGACCAGGTTGGCCTCAAACTCAGAGATACACCTGCCTTTGTCTACCAGGGTTGGGATGAAAGGCATGTACCATTGTGCCTGCCTTCCACTTCTTGTTTATATAATTTCCTGAATTTGGGTGTTATATAACCACCCAGCTTCCTATTCTTGCCATCACGCCTTTCCTGACACGATGGACTATATTCATAGCCAAGATAAACCCTTTCTCCCTTAAGTTGCTTTTGCCAGCAAATTTTTATCACAGCAACAAGAAAAGAACCCAAGACAATAGTTAGCTTCACTTACAGCAAAACATATTCAGTGACATTTGTTAAGGAAGACTTTTTCAAAGTCATCTTCCTAGACATAGGGACCAGAGCAACGGGGTTTTGTAACTCTGAATGCAATATGGATAGGTAGGAACCTCCCCCTGCTTCTAAATTATTATTTTTTTCTGATTTTTAAAGTTAAAATATGACTACATCATTTCCTTCCTTCCTCTCCTCTCTCCGGTTCCTCCTGTTCTCCCCCACTTCTCCTGAAAGCCATGGTCTCTTTTTCTTTAATTAGTATTGTTGCATATGCATGTGCATAAATATGTAAGTGCAAGCTCACCGAGTCTGCTTAGTGTCGCTTGTATGCATATGAATCCAGGGATGACCACTGGTATTAGATAATCAACTAAGTTATCCCTGGGGAAACCTAGTTATCCTCTGAACATTTCCCAATTGCCTGCAGTTCTTTGTCTACAGGTGGGGCCCTTGATTTCTCCTCCCCACATTTGCACATCTATTGATGTTGCCATTGTTCCGGTCTTATTCAGACAGTGATATTGTTGAGGTGTTCTGGGTGTGCTTTCCCCTTCATTTCTAGGAGACACAACCTAGCGTCAGACTTCCTGGCCTTCTCGCTCTTACAGTCTTTCTGCCTCATCTTCTGTGATGCCCCCCTTGCTTTTGGTTTAAGGGCTGTGGTGTAGATTATCAGCTGGGGCCAGGCTCCCCACAGCCAGTTCTTCTCTGCATTTTGACAGTTGTAGCGTTTCGTAATGGTTTCCACCTGCTGCAAAGAGAGGCTTCTTTGATGAGGGGTGAGAGCTACACTTATGCGTGGGTCTAAGGATGAGTATTTAGACTGCAGTTAGGGATTATGCTGGCCTAGCAAAGTGGAAGCCGCAGGTTTCTCCTCTAAAATCCATGCAGACTAGGTTTCCATTACCAGGTGTTCTATCCTTCCTACAGAGTGGGTGTTAAGTCCAATTAGACAGTTGTTGGTTATCACCAAGATAAAAAGACCATTGTTGCATGTTTAGGGATCTCCTGACGTGCTGGTCACAGCTGGGTAGGACTATTAATTGCTTCCTTCCTTGGTAGTTTATGTAGCACCTTCTGTTACTAAGAAAGAAACGTAGTGGAAGGAATAGACAGGAAATTACTGAGAGGTTACATCAAGCGTTAGAGAGACTATGGCTAAAATGACCTAATAGGGATCATGTTGAGGACAGATCAGGGTAGCCAGATCTTACCAGTTAAAATATGATTGACAGGAGGAGCAGTGTCCACTACCCAGAGACCTTCCTCTGGACCCAAAGCTTTATGCTTGCTAGTATAAAATGGCCAAGGGCCAGGAGATGTCTCAAGACTCCTTGATATGTCATCTCTACTTACCAGGCCATCAATATATATCCTTTGATATGTCACCCCTACTTACTGAGGTACCAGTACCCCTTTATGAAGAGCTGGCTTGGGCTGGCATGAGACACAAATCGCTTTATGCTTTATGAATGTTAAAAGCATTTAAACAAGCTTTGTGTAAAGAAGCTGTGGTTCCCTTGTCTGGATACTTTTATGAAGGTACATATTATATCTGTCTGCAGGAGCATTTACTCTACCTGGTTCTGGAAACTCAGGCCAGATATCAGACTCCTATTGGAACCCACAGTTCATAAAGTAAGGGCAGATGGTGTCCAGGTGGGAGTTTTTAGGAAACTGGGGATGTCTGAGAAGGCTTCGTGTGAAGCAGCTACATCCCCTTTACCCGATTTTGTTATAGGATAGACATTGCACCCGGCTGGGCACTTGAGGGTCTACCATCCTTGCTGCATTAACCAGACATGCTGGGCTCCACAGTGTTGACTGGAAGTGAGGGTGCTGGTGTAGACAGCTATGTGGTAGTATAGTCTAAGACTTAGGGTCAAACCTTCTGAGGGTCTCCCAGCAACGGCTACCAGACTTCTTCTGTTGGAGAGGCATTGCCTGACTTCCCATGAGACACTAATTGAAGCTACTCTGAGGATTGGGGACTCAAAACCGGAAACGCCCATCATGTCTTAGGTGCTGTCCAATAAATTCTCTACTGGGGTGGAGGTGCCCTGAGGAAGGAGTTCCAGGGGGAGAAGCAGACTACAGACTATCATGAAGGCAGAGGAAGATGGAAACAGGGAGCATCCCACCCTGGGGCTGACTCTGGGACTGCTAATCGTGTTTCTACACTCAGTCATCACTCTAACTGTGTTCTGCTCCATGCACATGTGTCAATCAACCACCCAAGAGCTGCTCCATTCACGGATGGCAGTTCCAGGGTGAACAGATGACGTTTGGATGGGCATCACTCAAAAAACAAAGGAGAAGAAAATTAAGAAAACAAACTAGCTTGGTGGGCTGCATCATATGTTGAAGAATTCAGCGGTGGTAAAGTCCTGAGTTGGGTTTTACTGCCTCATGGGCAAAGACCAATGGCCAATGGCCAGTCTAATAAGAGATATTTATATGGGGCAGAATCTTATGGAAATTAGCATGGGAATATTGGGGGTGTGTTAAAACAGTACACATTGGTGCTCATCAGACAAACTTCCTGCCATGTCCAAAAGGTACCTGTGATCCACAAGCAGATGTCACTGTGTGTTCATTTACAGCGACCATCTAGGTCCCTAAATAGACACAGACAGCTCCAGCGGGGGCTGAGAACGGCTCAATGGAAACATAACACTCATGTACTCTAGACTGAGACACAAAATGATGACAAGAACTGTATTGTCTACCAACGAGAGATGAGGACTTTTGATGGTTCTGTGGCATGGTCACTGGGTATAAGACACTGGAATGAGTTAGCAAGGCAGACTGATGCTGGTAGCTCTAGGGACTACAAATGGGCCTTGTCAAGAGTGGGCCAAACTCCAGGGCTGCACTTTATGTGTCTTGTCGAAGATACACAGCCTCAGAATGTAACAGAAGAACCACAGTGGGGAGTTAAATTGCTAATTTGAGAAATTAGTCATCATTTATTCAGACCAAGGAATGCAGCCCACAGTGCCCAGCAGTGGGCAGAGCCCTGGCCTCCTGTGTGGGATAATTTGCTAGAGGAGCTGAGCAGGCAATTGAGGCGAGGATTGTGTAAAATAGGGAGACAAACCAGGAAGGGCTGGCTCACACCTTCACAAGTGTGTGTTCCCACACGGTATGAGCGGCACTGATGGACAGCCCCCACTAGCTCATCCTCTGTTTCTTTAGAGGACCCAAGGCTGAGGAAGATGCTGTCTGACTGTTCTTGCTCAAGAAGGAACATGCTGAGGTAATGACTGTAGTGCTGCTTCTCTTTCTTCCCCACATCATCTCAACTTTTTTTTCCTATGTCATAAAATGAGGGCTGTGATTACAAGTGCTGAAAGCAAGCACACTTCCTAAGGAAGAAAGTACTGCTTAGGGCAGAATTCCTCAGGGCCTGGTGGGGTGGGCTGTGCCTTCAACCCCATCTGAGTCAATGCTGAATTTGACTAGGGGTATGTGGTACATGCAGGTCATTAATTCTCTGCTCATGCCAGTTCTGGAATCCAGGTGGGAGTGGATGCGTGGGAAGACCCTGCTACACCATGGTTTGCAATCCAGACCAGCACAACACAACCTAATGGCTCCTTCGAGGTGAAAAAGTTTGAGCATTTAAAAAAGTAATATCTGGAGTCATAGTTCAATGGTACTGTTTGTGTCTTATGTACAAAGCCTTGGGTTCAGTTACAAAGTACTGAAAATACAGTGACATTAAAAGTAGAAAAGAGAAATGTCCATAGCAACTGCAGACAAAGGAATACGTAAATGGATTATGAAGAGGACAGCTCCTTTAACTTCCTTTCACTCCATCAACACCTTAAAAATAGCTCAGGGTGGGAACTGAGAGGCTCAGTGGTTAAGAGCTTTGGCTGCTCTTCCAGAGGACCCAGGTTTGATTCTCAGCATCCCACATGGCAGCTGACAACCATCTATAACTCCAGTTCCAGGGGATCCAATTCTGGACCTTACAGGTGGGCGCTACATGCCTATGGTATACATATATGCATGCAGGCAAAACACACATACATGTAAAGAGTCTCAGAGCCAAAGATCGCATTGTTTCTTAGTTCCATCCCACCAGACACCTGAGAGGGGGATGCTCTGCGGAGGCCACATCTGTTATGGGAACATGGCAAAATTAGCCAAGGTCTGCAAACCTGTCTTGTCTCAGGAGACATTTACATATGCTGCGATGGCCTGGCCTGTAAAACAAGAGCTGCAGGAGATGCTGACCGCATCTTTGTCTCTCTTGAGTTGTGGACCATTTTACCGTAAAGACCCAGTGTCGAAGAGCAAGGAATGGACTGTGATATTCTGAGATTTAAAGAGATCTCGCATTGGAGCCATGGCCCAGTGGGTAAGAGCACCTGCGTCTGACTCTCCAGATCCAATGGAGGCAGGCTCACAGTACTAAATCCTTCACCTGCTGGATCTGGGATTAACTCCATTATTGTCAAACTGCTCTGTGGAAGTGCTCTGGGCTCAGAGTGGAGCAGGAGAAAGCAGTGCGTCCTTCACCACCCACCTTGTCATTGGGATTCCTCTCTTTCAAACCTGATAGGCAAGGTGAAGGAGAGATAAACATGTTTTTTTTTTTTGTTTGTTTGTTTAGATCACAAGTGGGGGATGAGAAAAAGACTTGTGAGAGAGCAGGTGATGTTTATTCCCTTAGAAGTAGAACCACCGTGTAGGGGAGATCAGTTGTTAACCAGCTGAAAAACATTCTTGAACAAATTCTGAGAGGAGATATAAATGTGAGCCAAAAACAAGAGGCGAGGCCTTTGGAGACTTGGGACAGTTTTGGCTGTTCACTGCTCCACTTCGAGACACTCCTAGAGAACCACTTGAGGGAAGGCTTCGGGGCTTCAGGCTCCTGCTGAGGCTCCAGGTTCTGGTTGTTCCAGGTTCTAGTAGAAGAAATCCTGCTGATTATGCCAGGAGAATCGTTCCTCAGAACTGATATCCTTACGGTTTCATTATTGTGTTCTTTAATCTCCTTTTCCTATTGTTTAGGTTAGTCGGGCTATAAGTGAGGTACTCTTGGTTAATAAGTTTGTAATAAAATATAATTGTTAAGAAAATTGGGCTACAGATAAGGGGTGCTTCATCTCCCTCGACCCTTCCTTCTACTGAGGTCTTTCTGTCAGAAAGCTTTTAAATACAATCACTGTTAGTTTTTAAAAGAAGGATGGAAGGGAACCATCTTGCAAGTGTTCACTGAAGTTCTACCCTCCAGCATTTAGGATGTGACCTCATTTAGCAACAAGGCTGGCACAGACCTAACTAGTTAAGATGACCTCATGCCAGAGTAGGTGGGCCCTGTCCAGTGGGACTGGCATCCCTCCCGGAAGAGGAGAAGATTCACAGGTGGAGGCAAAGACTATGTGCTGTGGCTAGAAGCCAAGGAAAACCGGGGAAGTACGGCCATTACCAGAAGCTAGCGGAGGCAAGGCAGGAGGATCCCCCTGCAGGTGTGAGAGGTGGTGTTGGCCTGCCAACCATGACCTCAGACTGCCCCGTAGAGCTGCAGGAAGGCGTTTCTGTTGGTTTAAGCTGTCCAGTTGTGGCGTTTTGTTACAGCAGCCACAGGATGCTCTAACACACCCACTGAGAGGGAGCCAGGGGGGCCATTAGCTCTTAGTCTCGGGTCTATGCTGTATCAATGGAGGGAGCTCCCTTTGGATTGTCTTCTTGTGATAGTGGCCTGCGTGTTCATAATCTCAGGGTAGAGTCTGCCATGGTCACAGTATTGGTATTTTCCAAAACTTCACATGTTGGTGCCTTCACGGATTGGAGATGGTAAATTTTGACTGTATATCAATACAGCCTTTCTTGAGTCTGTTCAGTGTTAAGTTAAAAATGCATTTTAAAGAATTAAGATATGGCTCAGGCAGTAAAGTGCTTGCATTGCAAGCACGAAGACCCAACTGTGATCCCCCAGCACCACATAAAGAGGTGGATTTAGGGGTTTGTAGTCACAGGTGGAGAGATGAAATCTCTGGGGGCTTTCAGGCCAGTCAGCATAGGTCAGTCAAAGAGCTCCAGGTCTTAGAGAGAGACGTTGTCTCAAAACAACTACAGCGACAACCTAAAACAGCCCCTCCCCGCAGCAAGTTGGATGGTACCTAGGGAGGAAGGCCAGCTGAGGCTGCCCTTCTGGTCTACACAAGCATGGCTACACATGTGTGAGCACCTGCCTTCCCCCTCCCTAAGTGCATTTACTATTCTGATACACCTGTCTCATAAAACTGAAACGCTGTAAGTTGGGGGGCGGGGCCACCTTGGGTTCGGACTGTTCAGTTTGAGAGGCGAAAGCTTCAGGAATCTATCTGCCAAGTCTGGAGGACTCTACTCTTGTGACTGACAACACACTGTACATAGTACCACAGAGGTTCCTTCTCACCGGGGCCCTGCTCCTGCTGTGTGAGGCACACAGAAAGAAAACATCAGCGGATCCCTCACCTGATACTGACTGTGCCAGAGCCTCAAGCTCTGGAGTCTTGGCCTCTAGACCTGTAGGGGATGGGTTTTGTTGTACTGGTTTTATAATTTACCTGACCATGGGCATCTTGTTATAGGAGTAGAGAGTGGGCCTCTGTTTCTTTCTTTCTTTTCTTTTTTTTTGGTCTATGCTTTTCGGCTCTCTGGCCTTCTTGTGTGTTGAGCCTGCCGGGTGACCTTCCAGAGGCACTTTATTTAGTGGTTGAGTCTGTCTTCAGAGACTTCCTCTTTCCCATTTATCTCTTCTTTTTCCTTTAACTTAGCATTCTTGGGTCACACATTTTAAGGCTCCCTTCAGACTTTTTGTAACACCTCCACCGTGTTAGCTGCTTGCCTCATCAATGCAACAAGACGCGTGGCAAGAGGAGCTTGAATAAGGAAAGGTTGTTTTTGACTCACTCACAGTTGGAGGGTATAGCCAGTCATGGCAGCCATGGCATGGTGGCAGGGGCCTGAGAGAGTTGCCCATAACTCCTGCAGAAGCAGCGGGAGACAAATGCTATGCTCAGCTTGCTTTCTCCTCGCTCAGTTTGGGTGGTTTCAATCTACATAGAACCGCCCCCATGTAGGGTGGACTGTCCCATCTCAGCTAGCCCAGCCTAGGGATCCCCCCGAAACAAGCCCACGGCTTCAACTTCTGGTGACTATAGATCCTGCCAAAATGACAGTTGGGGTTAACCACCACACTCATGAAGTTATTGTCAAATCTTACTCCTGTTTTCCTGGATTGAGAGGCAGGATCATCTCACTCCTTGGCTTTGTCTGGGGACTCAGTTTCAACCATTCATGACCTACAGACTTGAGGTTGCACATCTGTTCCCCCATGGTCATTAAACTCTGGTACTGAGAGGCTACCACACCCATGCGCCTGGAAACCCAAGAGCCACCTGTCCAATCCAAGTTCCTCTCTGAGCCTGGCTTCTATGAGCCTTTTCTATGCTTGAGGTCTGTATGCAATGGTGCCACACACTGTATTTTTCTGCACTGGAGATAGTGTGGCGTGCTGGAGTCTGCCATGGACACCCGTGTCAGCTGGGATTTCTAATGCGCCTACTGTGGGCTCCCTGTGGGTAGACACTGAGAATGCAGAAAGAATCGAAGCAAGTCTCTCCTCTCAGGAAAGTCCAGGGAGCTACAGAGAAGGGACATAGGGTGTGTAATAAAACACAAGCACCACAGGTCCTGAGGAAGCCAGCTTCTCACCCAGGCTTTGGGAAGTGTAGAGGAAGGGAAGTGGGGAGGTGGGCGGGGCAGGGGGAGGGAGAAACACACAGAATCTTCTGGAAAAGACACGAGAGCATTTTGTAGGGAACCCGTCTCCACCTTAGTTTTCTTTTTAAGGAGTGTGTGTAGGTTCAGCTACAGAGACCTCACACAGACACTCTCGCTGCCTCCCTCCCACTGGATGGGGCTTTTGTGAGGTGAGCGCTTGCTTTCAGCACCAAAGAAATTATCATTTGATGACTCATTTCTTTGGAAAACACAATTCCAACAACCATTAAAGTATCTTCCCAAATATTAATGCTACTGTTGGAGTGTGGGTTTTTACCGGAAAGACCAACAGGAGGGCCCCTGTAATTGTAAATATTCCCTAAAGGTCTCCTCCCAAAGCCTTAGAAAGTTTTATTTGTTTTTATTAAAACTGAGTGTTTTAGCCACATAATTTTGGTAAGACATAAAAATTATTTATAATGAAGAGAAATAAATTGGGGGCAATTTCAAACTAAGGGACCTAGAAGAGAAAACACCCATTGGGTAGTCTGTAGGGCTGTCAGGTGTCTGAGTTAAATGTCACCTTGCTGAATGTCATCTGATGTGGTTGAAACCAGAGTTTCTTAACCTCAGTGTGGCTTAAATTTGGGGAGGGCCAGCTGTCTGTGGCTGGCGGGGGGGGGGGGGCGGTTCTCCATACTGTAGAGTGCTATGCAATTTCTCTTGCTTCCAGCCAATAGGTATCAGCAGCCTCTTAAGTCTGAACACGTGCATGTCTCCGGATGAGGATGATCAGGCTGAGTCCTTACTATAGAGAAAGCAAATGAAGTCCCAGAGAAGGTAGGTCACGTGGCTTAGAAGACATAGGACCTCTACTCGTGTCCTGATTAGCAACCTGCTAGCTAGCATTTAGTCTTCTTCGAATTGAGCCCTGGGCTCAGACTCACAGAGAAACACAGTAAGGGAGCATCTGTCGCAAAGCTAAATGTGGCCAGCTTGTGCTGTTTGCCACGTCTCCAGTTTGCTGAAGAACTGATATTTCTTGACATTTGGATGATGTTTTCTGAGTTGATCCCTCCCAGGTTTTACACTCTTTCTCTCAGGACAATATTTACTTATCTTGCCCTCTCCTTGCGAAAACAACCCCGTGGGCCAGTCTCAGAGGGGTTTTGTGTACCTGACTGCTCTCCATGACACAGGGGATTGTGTGGCTGGATGCTGGCCAAGCGGTAAGTGGATCCATAGCATAGCTTTGCTCCTCTGATAACGGGGAGTAATCTGTGCGAGGTTAAAGTTCGCTTCATGAAAACATCTGCTTTTTCTTAAGATATTTTCTTCTGGGCAGTATATATTCAAATGCCTCGGGGGCAAAAACAAGTCAATTCACTTATTTGAAACCCTGTGGCCCTGTCACTTGTCTCTAAGTCACCACGCTGATGAACAAGTGGCAGCAAAGAGAGAATGAAACCAGGCTCTGGAATGTTCTTTTGGGGATTGATCCCCTGCTGATCCCTAGGTGACTGTTTCCTCTACAGGTTACTCGGGGTCCCCAGGGCGACTTGGAATCTGACACCCCACAGGCCTGTTGTCACTGTGTCCCAGGCTTGTGTCTAGGAAAGACCACCAAGACACCAGGACATAGCCAGTGACATTCAAACTCTGTTCAATTTATGTCAGTATACCAGTGACGAAATTCACAAGTCTGCTGTCCCCCAGGGCTGCTAGTGTTGCCTGCTGGGATGGATTCTTGCAGTGGCCTTTGCCAGTGGCCACAGCAGGTGCTTTTCTCTGCCTGACATTGCTGACAAGCAGCTCCCGGAGATAACTCGGGAATGCTGCTGACGCCATGAGCCAGCTTAGCACCCTGACCCACTTGTGCTAGGACCTGTAGAAGCACAGGGCTCTCAGCTGCCGCCAGTCAGGAGAAACCAAGTCTCCATATTGTGAGTTGCCTGTTTGGAGCCAGAGGGTGGCTACACCATCCATTTTGGACAGAAACCAGGCATACTCAGAGGCCTGCTGAAGATGTCATGGATGTGAAATCTTGTCATGGCTGTTTAGTGGCTGCACAGAGCTCTGACCTTTGCTCTGAAACACAATCTTCTGCAGCCTTACCAGAATTGTGTTCTTGCGGAAGCTGGACACTCCTGCTAGCATAAGCAACTCCACAGTGGCAGCCTTGCCTCCTAGTCCTCATGTGTAGTGCAAAGAGGGTCAGCATGGGGGCCCAGTGGAGCCACTTGACTGTGTCCGAAGTTCTTGGTTCCATTCATGGCTCTGACATTCTTTTGAATTGAGACAAGTAGCTTGTCTTGGGGGGATCCTTAGTCTCCTCACGACTTCTGAGAAGGGAATTGAAGGGTTCCCCACATGTACAAGCTGAGGCTGCTCTCCAGGGCAGGTGGGGGCACTGAGTATGCACACCCTCAGAGCTCCGTTTCCTCCTGAGAATCTGGCCTGAGAATCAAGCCCTACTCCCTCAGCTTCTAGGACTCTGGTAAATCAGGTAGCATTATAGCATCCCCAGTTATGATCTAGCTGTTTTTTTTTTTTTTTTTTATGGTGGAAGAAACTGCTGTCCTGAGAGCTTAAACAGTGTATCCACCCAGTCTTGTGTGTCTGAGAGCAGGGGCCACTGTCTATGCCTTCCATTTTGATCTGTCTCCACACTGAAACAAATGGCCAGGCCAGACTTCATAGCCAAGGAAAAGCAATGGAGACATAAAAAAAATGTTCTCATAAGGGGTTCTGGAGGTAGCTCTGTCAGTAAAGCGACCTCCTTGCAAAAATGAAGATCTGAGATCAGTCTCCAGCCTCCATAGAAAGATCTGGGTCCGGTGGCACACACTTGGAAGCCCAGTGTCTCCACACACATGTACATACTTAAACACACACGTGCAACCTTCCACATGAGCACATACACACACAAAATGAATTTGAAATGCTAATAGTGAAGCACGTGCCAGGGCCTCTGCAGTAGTTGCTTCCCCAGTTCCTGTGGGTATAAGGTGAGCAGGACACCAGGGCACTGGTGACGGTCTGAGATTCCCCCTGTGTGTCCCATGCTCTGTCTTGCTGGCGCCTCAGCTTGAGAGCAGCTGAACAGAGCTGCCTGGGGTCACGTAAACCTACCAGGACTTGAGCGCTGTTCTCGGCTAGGTAGAGCCAACAGCAGAAGCTCCTAGACTCTTCTGGGATGATGAAAATACTGTGCATCTGTCCTTGCCAGGACAGCAGCATGTGTGACTACTGACCTTTGACATTTGGCTATAGTCACTGAGAAACTGAAATTTAAGTTTATTTCCTTTTAAGGGACTCATGTGTGAGGTTACACAGCCACTTGTAGTCAGTAGCTACTGCACTGGACAACACATGATAGCACGTGCTTCTGTCTAGGCTGTGGGGTGGCCTGTCGTGTGCATGTCCCTGTTCTAGGATGAGCTGCTTGCTCTCTTGGACTGTTCACCCTTTGGATCTCAGTGTGTGTGTCTCTTCTATTATATTAATTTCATGTGTGTCTCTCCTTGGCCTCTCCTATAATCCAGTTCTCCGTGGCTGAATCTGCATCACTGAGGGAAGAGCTTAAGGCACATCAAACCATGACCTCCTTTCTCAGTGAATGACCTCCTGAGCTCTTGTCCCTCTGTACTCTTTTTTTTTTTTTCTTAAAGATGTATTTATTTATGCATACAATGTTCTGCCTACATGTCACCTGCATGCCAGAAGAGGGCACCAAATCTCATTATAGATGGTTGTGAGCCACCATGTGGTTGCTGGGAATTGAACTCGGGACCTTTGGAAGAGCAGCCAGTGCTCTTAACCTCTGAGCCATCTCTCCAGCCCCAACTCTGTACTCTTAAATGAGCACCTTCCAAGTTTTTTGCTTAACTAAGAATGAGCTGCTGTCTACCATGGCTTTGAAAGTGAGGCCATACATGTTCTTTCCCAAGATCTGGTCTTGCCTCTACAGCACCCTGTCCTAGTGGCTGACGTAGGTACCCACAGCCGACTTCTATAGCTCTGCTCCAAGTTGCCATGGACGGCTGGGTGAGTGCGCATTGAATTGCAAATGGCAGACCCCTCACATTATACTCCTACCCAGCACAGCACTGTCCTTGCACAAACCACACTGGAAGGCCACCAATCTCCTCCCTCTCTGCTAACTGCCAGAAGAGATCTCAATTCATTTTCTTTTTTTTGAAAACTTAATTTTCACTGCTACCAGTTTTCAGGAAGATGGCGGTTTCTGTTTGTTTTGGTTTTGGTTTTGTTTGTTTGCTTGTTTGTTTTTTGTAAGCTTAAAATGTCTCCACCAAAAGTCTTTGTAAAAAAGAAATTGTGAAAAGGGAGGGAGGGTGGGAACAGGAAGATACAAGTGGGGGGATAACAATCAACATGCAATCTAAATAAATTTAAATTAAAAATTAAAAAAAATTGTGTTCAGAGTTTCAGCTTTTGGAAAGGTGACCTTTGGAAGCAAACGTGCGAGTTGGTACAGTTGAGCTCTCAGTTCTTCCAGTAGCTCATGCTAGAGACACCAAGGTGTCCCTTGAATGCCACTTATCTCATGCACCACCTCAGCAAGTATGCAAAAATCGCCCTGTACTCACTGCCACCTGCTGGCCTAAGCCGTCACAGGCTCTCATGGGTTGGTTCAGAGGATGCTCACCTGGCCTCTCATTTCAAGATCTGTCTCCTACCCACCAGCCCAAGAGACCCTTCTCCCCTGCCCCTCTGTGGCTCTCCCTTTCTCTCAAGTACAAGACATGGGCCAGCAACATGAAAGTGCATGCTGTGCACATTGACTCCCGAAACTTGTCCTCTGACCTACAGACGTGCACTGTGGCACAAATGTGCCTGCACGCTTGTGCACACACACACACACACACACACAAACACACACACACACACACATACATGTGCACATACATATATGCACACACATGCATCCACACCCCTATACATACATGTACACACAGACATCATGTGTATAAACACATAAAGGAAGCACACCCCCCCACATATGCACTCCCCCACATGCATATGCATACTATACCATGCACAATAATAATAAAATATAAAGAGTAAGACTTGTAAAAGTAAAGAACGTAAAGAAAAAGAGTTTTGTGATAAGCCTCCTTGCCCACCTGCAGGTCTCCAGATACCCATGGGCCAAGCCCTTTTCCAGCGAGGTCCCTGCTGTTCCCTTTATCCTAGACCCTTCCTTCCTTCCTCACACTGTCCTTTACTCTTTACCTTGCTTTGGCTTATCTGTGGGCATTTTACTCTTTTAAGCACGTCTTCTAAGAGAACATGGGGGTGGCTCTTTTGTTCATTGCCCAGAGGGGCCCCTAGCACACAATAGGCCCCTGTGGATATTTAAGCGACTTCATGAATAAGCCTCCTTCAGGACAGGGCGCTTTCTGTGTTTTGGTGTGGATCTTAGCATCCTTGGCCAGCACTGCTCTCTGAGGTGGCTGTGGCTACACCATGGAGACGTAGGCCTCCAATTTTGTACTAGGTTAAAAAAAAAATGAGCCCTTTGATGTGCAAATGATGTACAGCACCTAGCACATATTTCTGTAAGGGACCGGCTATACGGCCAATGTTCAGCCATCTTGTTAGAGCCTAGGTTCCTATTTCTCCAGCAGTCTGTCGTTTACCAGAAACCAGCTGACCCTGTTGTGGTTAGGCAGTTAGACACCTGTTGTGGTTTATTGTGGGGGACAGTCATTCTAAGACCTCCCGAGCTCATAGTAAGAGCTACTCCTTTCTGGCTATAAACTAGCTTTTCCAGTAAGACTACTGGTAAAATCAGGTTAAAGGCCAGCTGCCTGCGAGCAGCAGTTCCAGGACCGTTTTCCTGACTAACCACATCTTTCACAGTTTCCCTTTCTCTCTGGAATTTCTCTCTTCTACAATTATAGCAGCTGTAAAGGTAGACACCTGCTGGAGCATTCCAGAGTTAGGTATCCATAGCAACCCTTGCTTACGCAAATACCCATGCCTCTGTGCCTATAAAAACTCTGTGAAATTTTTCAATAAACAGGGTTTGATCAGAATCCAGACTTGCCCTCATTTCTTTGTGTCTCCTGTCCCCCCCACTTGTCTGTCCCCTCCACAGGTACCCATTGAAGACCCCGCAGGCCAGAACATATTTCAAGTGTAAAAATATGTTATTTTGAATTTTTTTTTTAATTCTTAAATATTTGCGGACTTTGCGGTGATATTGTTGACTTGTCATACAGAAGCTGGGCATTTGTATGAACTTTCAAATTTAGTGAGGCTTATTTTGTAGCCAAGAATATGGCTTGCTTGGTAAGCATCTTTATATATATACTTGCAAGAAAAAAAAAACCCCAAAACAAAAACCCCTCAACGCTCAAACCAAACCAAACCAGAAGTCTTTTTCTCGTTGGGGAAGTGATGGGACTATCCGGCTCATAGGTGGCCTGTGGAGCACTGTTGCCCTGTTTCAGCTCCTTCAGCGGCTGCTCGCCTGTCACTTCCTGATCTGTGACTGTAATCGCAGGGTCTCGCTTCTCCTGTCACCTCAGCTGGTATTTGCTTCATGGTTTTTGAAGCTTTGTTATTAGGTACACAGACTTTCAGGATTTTATCCACTTAATTAATTAACCTTTTATGCTACTGAAAGTCCTTTTATACTTGGTTCCTGCTTGGTCCATAGATTCCTGTGTTGGACAGAAACTCCAGGGTTTTTTTTTTTTTTCTTTTGTTTTTGCTATTGTCTAGTGTTGGCCTTAGCTTTTTAACCTGGTTTTTTTTTTCTTTCTTTATATTTATTTATTCATTTATTTTTCTTATAAGCAGCATTTAATTGGATTTTATCTTATTTATATGCTGACAATCTGTGCCTTTTCTTTTTTTTTTTAACTGGGACTTAGTTTTTTCCTCATTGCTGTGATAAAATACTCTAAAAACATGACTTAGGGGGGAAAGGCTTTTTTCTCAAGTTCATGGGGGCTTAGTCTATCATGAGATGGGGGTGAGGTGGAGGAGCTGGCAGCAGCTGGACACACAGCATGTACAATCTCAGGAAGAAAGAATGACAAATGTATCAGCATTCTCCACTCACACAACTTGCTAACAACTTATATTAATTTTTTAAAAAAGAATTATCTTTAATAAATGTGCATATGTTTGTGTGAGTGTATGTGCACATGTGTGAGTGTCATTGCACACACATTGACATTTCTGTGAGCAAAAATGATTCTAGTTTTTATGCTGGAATTGACCAGATGAGTTTGCCAGGTAATAACTGCTAAATTACGGACAAATGTAGGGGATTTTCCCCTCGGTGATTTCTCACTGACATTGAGGCACCTCTAGTTCTGTCCTGGGAGATGCCCCCATCAACTGGGGTCTTGTTGTTCCTGTGAAAGACCCCTTGAAAGTTGGCCAAGTTCACTTATTTAGATCCCATCTTTTCTTCCCCTGAGAATTTTATGACCCAAGGCTCCCTGCCCCGGATTGCTGGTGTTTAAAATTGAGGCTTAGAGAAACACAGCATCTGGGGACACCACTCACATGACGTGTGTGGTCTTGGAGTATTTTGACATTTCCTTAGTCGTTCATAAGGGTTCCGAGTCTGTGGTAGAATTTCCGTACAAGGTCGTCCCATGTCTGTAGTTCATGGGTACACAGAGGTCAGAAAAACAGACGCAGACACAGGCAGGCACACAGCAGCCCAGAAATAGCCTGTCCTTTGTCAGGGCTGGGAACAACACAATAATGGTGTGCTAAAGAACCTGGAGCTTTGTGCTGGTGGTTCCCCCACCACTCTGCTACTTATTTTTGGTCTTTGGCATTGTAGGGGTTTGATCTAGAAATGTGACCAAAATCTGAATAGTTTTAAAAAATTCTATTGCCTTAAAGAAATCTGTGATGAGATTGAATTTTGACATAGACTATAAATTATTGTATTGGGGTATTTTTGATTAATAACATACAAAATAACAAGCTTTGGGTTCTTAACAACATCTCTCCTTTTGCTGATCCTATTGCTCAAAAAACAAAACAAAACAACAACAAAAACACCTTTTCTCTTTTACGTGATGCTCTCTTAGTCCTCTGCCACTTCCTTTAGATCTCTTCCCTCTCAAAGTGGCATTCCTCCATTCATCTCTCTCGTGCCTGTCCTGTCCCCCCCCCCCCCCGCTGCCCTCTCTCTGTCTCTCACATACACACATACACCTCTCGTTCTCACACATGGAGATATGTGTATATATATTTTAATCTGAATTCTACATACAATAGAAAAATGTGACATTTGTCATTCTGAGACTGGCTTATTTTGCCTAACAGTTAACTCCAGTTCTGCCCATTTTCCCACAAATGCCCCCGGTTAATGAAATTCCATTGTCTAAATGTACCACACTTTATTTACCAGCTGCTAGAGCTGCGGTTGCTTTTCTGCCTTGGCTACTGTGAATACTGTGGCAGTAAGTGTGGCTGGTGGGTATGTGGCCTAAGAATCTGTCAGGTGTACACCTTGTGGAGTGATATAGCTGGGTCACATGATATTTCTGTCACCAGCTTTTTAAGGAACTTCCACAACTGTATTCCATAGTATTCCGCTGTGGAAACTGGCTGCCTGAGTTTATGTTCCAGCCAGCACTATATAAAGTGTTCCTTTCTTCAATGCCTTGCCAGTACTTACTGTTTCAGTCTTTTTTAAAGATTTGTTTATTACTTTATGTATATGAATGTTTTGCCTGCATGTATGTATGAGCACCATTGGGTGTGCATGCTGCTCGGGGAAAACAGATCCCCTGACACTAGAGTCACAGATGCTTGTGAGCCACAGTGTAAGTGCTGAGAATAATTCAGGTCCCAGTGCTCTTCACTACTGGGCCGTCTCTCCAGCTCTACCTTTGTTTGTTTGCCCCAACCCCTGCCCCCCAAGCCTGACTATAGCCATTTTGAGTAGGAGCAGATGAAATCTCAATGACATTTTCTTGATAGGGAAGGGATGTTGAACATTTCAGTTTTTAGTTGGCCATTTGTATGTCTTCCATTGGGAGCTGTCTTTCTAATTATTAGCTCACTTATTGACTGGATCTTTTGAATGTAAATGTTTGAGTTCTTTATAGGTTCTAGGGACTAATCCCGAGTTGGATGTGTATCTGGCAAAGAGTTTCTCCTGTTCTGTAGGTATCTTGGCTTTGATAATATGTCCCTTTGCTGTGCAGAACCTCTTGGATTTATTTTCTGTGCTATTGTCTAGATTTTTTTCTCCAGAAATTCTGGAGTTTTAGATATTGTATTAAGATCTTTTATTTATTTGTAATTGATTTTTTTGTGCAGCATAAGAGCTATAAACGTAGTTTTGTTTTTCCACATATTATTTTTTTCTCATCAACATTTGTTGAAGAGGCATTCCCCCCAATGTGTATTCTGTCATATCTTTGTCAAATTTATACAGCTATAAACTATGTTTGTTTCTGTGTCCCCTGTTCCATTTCACTGGTCCTGGTGTCTGTCCTAGTGTCAGTGCCATGCTGTTTTTGTCACCGCGGCTCTGCAGTATAGTTTGGGATCAGGTGGTATATCTCTGAGGTCATTCTTACTGCTTAGTATTGTTTTGCATATTTGGAGTCTTCTGTGCTTTCATGTGAATTTTTAATATTCATTTTCTATTTCTCTAAAATAGAATATTTTTGGACTTTAAAATGAAATTGTGTTTCATCTGTAACTGTATTCAGCCAATATATACTAATTGCACAACGTTAGCTTGGCCAGTCCATGAGAGCAGAATGTCATCTGTCTTCTGATGTCTTTAATTCCTTCAGTGCTTTCAAGTTTTTATTGCATAGATAGATCTCTTACATGCTTGGCTGGGCTCATTCCTAGCCTTATTTTAAGGTTTGTGGATATTTTCTCCCCTGATTTTTTTTTCAGTGTATAGAGAGCCTCAGCTTTTCACATATTGATTTTGTATCTTGCTGCTTTGATGAAAGTATTCATTAGCACTGAGAGCTTTCATTAGGGTCTTTTATGTACAGGATCGTGTCATCTGCTAATAGAGATACTTGGGCATCTTCTTTTCCTATGTGCATCTCTTTTGTTTATTTTCTTATCTTATTGCTCTATCTAAGCTTTAGAGCACAATATTGAATAAGAGGCAGTGGATATCTTTGTCTTGTTCCTGATTTTAGAGGAGATGCTAGCAGTTTTCTATTTAGTGCAATGGTATCCATAGGCTTGTTTTATATAGCCTTTCCTGAACTGAGGTTTGTTCGCTATATTCCTAGTTTCTTCAGGGATTTGAACAGCGTCATTAACAGATGATAAACTTTGTCAAAAGTGCTTCCTGAGGCCTGGAGAGATGTCTCAGTGATTAACAGTACTTGCTCTTGTGGAGGACCTGGGTTTGATTCCCAGCACACACATGGCCACTCACAACAGTCTATAACTCCAGTTCCAGGGAATCCAATACCTTCCTCTGATCTCTGAAGGCACCTGGCACACACATGAAACATAGACACACATGTAAGCTAAACCTCATAGACATAAAGCAAGTAAATATGAAATTATTTTTAAGTGCTCTCTGTATCAACTGCCATGACTGTGAAATTGTGGGCTGGAAGTTTATTTATGCATCATATTATACTTCTTGATTTGTGTCTGCTGAACCATCTGTGAGTCCCTGGAATGACAGCAACTTGATCGTTACCTTAATATGTATTCTTAAATTTGTTTTGTAAGAATTTTATTGCTAATTTTTATATTCCTGTTTATCTGGGAAACTGATTTATAGTTTATTGTTATATCCTTACCTGGGTATGGTATCAGAGTAAGAGTGGCTTTTATAGGATGAATTTGGTAGCGTTGCTTCTGTTTCTATTTCATACAACAGGTGGAGGAGCTCTGGTGTTGTGAAGGTTGAGTGGAAGTCAGCAGTGAACCCATTTGGTCCTGGGCTTTTCTCGTTGGGAGACTTCTTATGGGTGCAATCGCACTGGTATGGCTCTGGTCAACTTGTTTGCATCCTCTTGATTTAATTTTGGTACATCATATGTGTCTAGGAATTTATCTATTTCTTTGGAATGTTTCAGGGTTTTTTTTTTTAAATATAGGTTTTCAATATTTTTCCTAGTGGTTCTCTGAATGTCATTGGAATCTGTTATAACAACCACATTTCATCTCTAAATTTTATTTCTTCTTTCCCTTTTGTTTGGTTAATTTGGCCAGAGGTTTTGTTGATTCTTGCTTTTTTTTTTTTTTTTTTTAAACCCAACTCTTCGTTTTATTAATTCTTTGTGTTTCTGGTAGTCTCCATTTCATTAAATTCTACTTGAATTTTTATTATTTCTTTAGAGCTACTGTTTTTGAGTTTGATTTGTTCTTGTTTTTCTATGACCTTGAGATACACCATTAGGTTATTTTTAGGAGATCTCTCTAGCAATTTAATATAAGTATATGCAGATATCAACTTTCCATTTAGAATTTCCTTAACTATATTTTGGAGGTTCTGCTAAGTTGTACCTTCATTTCCACTTGGTTTTAATAATTTTAAAATTACTTTTTGATCTTTTCAATGACTTACTGGTCATTCAAGAATTTATTGTTTGGTCTCTAAGTATTTCTATAGTTTCTAAAGTTTTTCTTGCTAGTTATTTCTACTTTTATTCCACTATAATCTGATAAAATACAAGAATTTTTTTGCTAAGATTTCCTGGCTATAAGGAAATGGCTTAGCAGTTAAGAGCATTGGCTGCTCTTCCAGAGAACCTGGGTCTGTTCGATTTCCAGCACTCACATAGCAGCTCACAACCATTTGTAACTTCAGTCTCAGAGAAGTCGATGACATCTTTTGGCTTGGGCACCAGGCATGCAAGTGGTGCACAGACATACATGCAAACAACACATCCATACATATAAATAAAAATAAATAAAAAAATGTGAAAAGACTTCCTTGGTGAACGAGAATGTGATCTATTTCAGAGAACTCTGCGTGTGCCGCTGAGAAGAATGTATTCTTATCTGTTAAGTTCATTCGATCTATGATGTAGTTTAACTCTTAAGTTTCTTTGATAATTTTTAGTTTGCACGAACAGTATAAAGGCAAGAATGAGGTACTGAAACTGCCTATTATTATTTTATCAGGACAGTGTGGCCTTTTGTACCCATTAGTGTTTGCTTTTATAAAGTTGGAAAGCACAACTGTTGGTGCTTATGTGTTTACAATTGTTATGTTTTCTTCATGAAGCAGTCCCTTTACTAATTTGTAGTGGCTTTCTTTATGTCTTCTGACTAATTTTGGACTTAAATCTACTGTATTAGATGTCAGAATAGCTATGCCAGTGTGATGGCTAATAATAATTTTGCCAGCTTGACAAAATCTAGACTAACATTGGAGACAGGTCTCTGGGAGGAGGATTTACTTGACTGCTTGAATTGAGGTGGAAAGACCTATACTCTACTTGATGCCATCCTCTGGCTGAGGTTTTGGACCGCTTGAGTGGGTAGTGAGAGCCAGGCGGGATGCCTGCATTCACTGCTCTCTCCTGTTGACTGTAGACGTGGTATGACTGGCTCTTTCAAGCTCCTACTGCCTTCAGTCCCACCATGCTGGCCTGTGAGCTAAAAGAAAGATGTTCTTCCTCACGTTGTTTTGTCAGGATATTTTATCAGAGTGACGGAAAAAGAAACTAAGACAGATTTCTGAAATTTGACTTCTGTTTGCTTCATTAGTGGACTCTAGCCTTTGACTCTCAGTGTCTGGATGTCCTTGCCAGTCTGTTATATTTCCTGGAGACAATAGATAGTTGGTGTCTTTCTTTTTAATCTAGCTAGCCAGTCTGCATCTCTGCCGGTGAACTGAGTCCCTGCACATTTAAGGGTGTTAATGAGATACTTTTATTAATTCCTGTAATTTTGTCGGTTTTTTCTCTGGTTAGTTGGATCATACCTCATAACTGTCCTCGTCCTCACCGGAGTCTATTTTCCTTGTCCTGACTGCTCCTCTTCCCTGCGTCATATACAAGTAACTCCCAGTCTCTAGTCTGCCATCTTACCCGGAAGCTGATATGTTCTTATTTCAGGGATTGCTTTCTGTATGTTACCACTTAATTCACAAGGAATTTACTAAGATATAAGACAAGATATTAATATTATTATTCCAAAATTTGTAAAAAAAAAACTTTCTTACATCACTTATGTAAGACATATCCATCTTCAGTGACTTGTAACACCGCTTTTATAAACCGTGCACTGCTGTTGCGTCATAAGAGCTGGTTACAAGTGCTCTGCTGCTTCATTTATCTTCCCATTTCACATGACCTCCCTCTGTAATGTGTCTCTAAATTGTTTTAACTTTGTGTATGTTTGTGTGTGTGTGTGTGTGTGTGTGTGTGTGTGTGTACATGTGGAGTCCAGTGGATAACCTTGGTTCGTCTCCTTGGTGGGCATCCACTTTCTCTCTTGAAACAGTTTCTTTCATTGGTCTGGAGCTACTGTGTAGGCAAGGCTGACTGGCCCATGAGCCCCAAGGAGCTGCCTGTCACCTCTGTGGTGCTTCTAACACAAGTGTGTCACCGCCCGAAATCTTTTGTAGAAAAGATCAATATTTTCTTTCTCACTGTTTATTCTTAATCATGCAGTTCTCCAGATGAATATGATGTTAACTTTGTTTAGTTAGAAAAAAATACTAGCATTGGGACTTGAAAGATGGCTCAGTGTACTGCAGAGGTGCTGAGTGGTTTACAGAAGGATTTAAGTGTAGCTCCAGGGAGCGCCTCTGGTCTTTTCAGGTCCCTGTACTTGTGTATACATTATCCACACAGAGACATAACTAAAAATAAAGTATTTTTTCAAAACTTAGCATTAAACTTTGTGTGTGATAAGTAGAAAATCACAACCATTTAGGGAAAAACTATCTTCAGAGTACTTCAGTATTCTCAATATTTCCACTGATGGAAGGTAGAAACAGAGGGTTGACAGTTGACCAGCCTCCCATGCTGTTTTTCTAGGCTGTTTTCTGAGAACACTGCCAGCACAGGGTGGGGGCATGCTGCAGCTATGACCCTCACCCCAGAAGAGTCTGTAAGGGCCAACACAAACATGCAGGAGCCCCATCATAGGAGCCCCCTACTCTAGAGTCACCTTTGCCTGAAGGGGCACCAGGGCAGGTAGCTGGACTGGTAGCATGGCAGCTAGTGACCATGCACAGCTCCACACCCTGGCAAGAGCTTCTGTTTTAAAGTGAAATTTATTTAAAGTATTCTGCAAACATATAGAAAAATAGGGCCCTTTTCTAATGGCCTGTGGGGAGCCAGCTTTACAAAGTATGTGCTGTGAGCCCAGAGGTCAGAGTTCAATGACACAGACCCCTCCACTACCAGCTTGAAACACTTTTATGCTTCTCTGCTGTTTTTGCTGATATTGTAACTTGAAAGCCCTCTAGGGACAATGCCCTAGGTAGGAAAGCAGCTGATCTCCCCCATTCCCACACAAACAACCCACTGCGCCCCAGGACTGCTCTCTTCCATAACCTCCAGAGTTCCCATCAGCGGTGATGGGAGATGCAGGTCCCATCTGTCCTGAAAAAACAATAATTAAACAAAAAATGCAGAATGAGCTTGCTATGAGCCCAAGATGGAGAGTTAGGATTGGAAAGCTTCATTTCAGAGGTCAGCAGCTTCGCAAGCTCACAGCGTGGCACTCCCCACCTGGAGACAAGGCATAGCCTTTCATACCTGCCAACGGTGTGGCCCTGCATACCTTCACGCATCCTGGCCACACACAGTCATACATATAAATGTCCTATAGACACTCCGAGTTTGGAATTTTAGTGAGCTAGTTTATTGTAAATTATTAGGCCAATCTAAACTTCAGCCTGTCTTTTCCATTATTTTTTTTTCCTGGAAAAGAAAACAGTCTTTCCCTCCATTACTGAGGCCTGAGGGGTTGGGAGAAGAAAAGGGGAAAGGAGAGAAGAGACCACAGAGGAAAGGTCATGCTGCTGAAGGTGCTCATGGCTTTATTCCAGTCACGGGTGATGGGAGATAAAGGAACTGGTCCTTGGCCCCCTCTGGCCCTTGCTACATCCAAGGGCCCCTTACTCTGACTTAGTGGTCCAGCCTGTCCTGTAGTAAGGTCTGGGGATAATAGTCTGATGCCCCATGCAGGAGCTACATCTTGTACCCCACTGGCATATGGGGGTGGTGGCTCTTGTCCAGCATTCTGAACAGGGACCAGCTGCCCTGGTGGGGCTCAAAGAGAAGCTTGGAACATCTCCTAGAAGCATGGACCGTTAAGATGGGGGCCAAGACACACTGGGCAGCGCAGTTCTGGATGTGTTATTGCTCTGAGTCCTCAATAGACTCCCTTTGGTGTGATGCTTCAGGATGACAAGGACAGATGCTTTGTGAAGTGCCTGTCACCTCGTAGATTTCCATCTTCTGGAAGAGCAGGGTTGCTGGCTTTACATGGCTGCACAGCAGAGTTCTCAGGGCCTGGGATCCCCACAGGAAGGGTACCCACCTTCCATCCCCCTGTGCTCTTCCCCTCACCCCATCCCACCTCCTAGATGGCACCTCCTTGTGACAAGGCACCCTTGCTTCTTCATCTGTTATCAGGCTCTGGGAGTTGTGGGAAGACTTCACAAGGTTTCATTTAAAAAACAAAAACAAAAACAAAAACAAACAAAAAAACCCCCACAAAAAACCAAACTGAGGCAAAGTCTTGATCAGTAAAGCACTCGCAAGTGTGAGAACCTCAGTTTGGACCTCCAGATCCCAGACATAAAGCTGAGCATGGCGGTGTGTGCTTGTAATCTGCTTGTAATGCAGAGATGGAAGCCGAGACGGGATGCTCTCTGGAGCTCTGTGGCCAGCTAGCCTCACTGCTTGATACAGGCCAATGAGAGATGGTCTTAAACAAAAGGTGGAAGACATGAAAGAAATGACAGCCAAGGTTGTCCTCTGACACACACACACACACACACACACACACACACACACACACACACGCGCGAATATATGCATGTACACACATAGAAATGAATTTATTAGAATAAGGACAGCATTTAAAGATAATCTTACTTTAAAGGGTGCCTGAAAACTGTATTGGCTAGAAGGACAAATCTGGATATAGAGCCACAGACACTGTTCAGCATCGTGTCCTTTTCTCCTTGTGGCCTCTTTTCCCCTTTCATCTGTCTTCCTCAGGGATTGCAGGTGGAGGGGAGAGAGCAGGTTTCAGAAAATTAAAACAAAACAATCTTAGCAAACTGGAAAGCAGACAGTAGGGGGTCTAGAGGGCTGAAGAGAAGCAGAGAACACAACACAGCACCACGCACCATAGGATGCAAAAATCAGAGAACCCCACTCCACCACTGTGTGGGAGGGAGGGGCTTCTATCCACACAGCTCACCCTGCGGAGCCTCACGTGCCTGTCCCAGCAGCGGGGTTCAGAGCACAGTGGGCAGTGTGAACTCTTCATGTTTGTCCAGAGAGGCCTGTAAGAAATAAAAATTCAAAACCAAGAAACTAGATATCAAGAAAACAAAGGACTCAATTAAGTAATTGAGGTATACATTTAAACAGATAATTCCCAAACAAGGAAACTCAAATGGTTTAGAAACACTTAAAGAAATGTTCAGCATCCTTAGCTATCAGGGAACTGAAAATCAAAACGACTTTGAGATTCCATCTTATGCCTGTCAGAATGGCTAAGATCAAAAACACAAATGACAGCTCATTCTGGTGAGGGGAACACTCCTCCATTGTTGGTGAGAGTGCAAATTTGTACAGCCACTTTGGAAACCAATATGGTGGTTCTACAGAAATCCGGGAATCAATCTACCTCAATAATCAGTTCCACCACTGTTGAGCAGATACCCAAAGGATGCTTCATCCTACTACAAGGACATTTGCTCAACCACATTCATAGCAGCTTTATTCATAATATCCAGAAACTGGTAACAGCTTACATGTCACTCAACCAAAGACTGGATAAAGAAAATGTGGCACATTTACACAATGGAGTATTGCTCAGCTGTTGAAAAAAAAAATGGCATCATGAAATTTGCAGACAAATGGATGGACCTAGAAAAAAAAAATCATCCTGAGTAAGGTAACCCAGAACCAGAAAGACAAATATGGTATGTATTCACTTATAAGTGAGTATTCGCCATTAAAAAATGATAACGAAGCTACAGTCCTTAGTCCCAGAGAGGTCAGTGAAGGAGGATGGCCCTAGGGGAGATGCAAGGATCTTTCTGGAAGCATAAAAAGAATAGATTTCGCAGGTGGAGTTGGGGCCTGTAAGGATGGGAGTGGGAGGGATTACAGAGGGGGGGCGATGGAATGGAGGAAGAGAGTGTGGGGAGAGATGGTTGGAGTTGGGAGGAATTTGAGGGATGGTGTGAGAACCTGTTGCGATGGACACTTCCTGGAATTGATGAAGATCATCTTAGTAAGGCTTCCTCATAATGGGTGATGTGGAGTCTGAACTGGCCATCCTGTGTAGCCAGGCAAGGCTCCCAGTGTCAGGACTAGGTTGCACTGTGTTGAGTTGTTGGCTGAGAGGGTTTTATGTAGACCCCCCGCCCCACAAATAACCCAGGATAGAGGGTGGCTCTCCACAAAATGACAGTGGGGCCCCATTGCCAAGGACAATATTCACAACAGCTCATTGAATGTGGAAAGGTTGAGCTGGTGCCTGCATGGAGCTTTCACCCTTATGTTCCAGTCTCCTTGTTTTAGGAAGGGACCCTGCAGGCTACTAAAACAGAAACATGGACATCAACCCAGACACAAAACCTTCTACTTACATGTTGTCCTACTTGCAAGATGTGCTGGGGCAGTGGTGGCACAGACTTCGTCAGGATGGCCAACCAATGTCTGGTTTAACTTGAGACCCACTCCGAGAGAGAGAGAGAGAGAGAGAGAGAGAGAGAGAGAGAGAGAGAGAGAGAGAGAGAGAGAGAGAGAGAGAGAGAGAGCCTATTGTAATACTGCTGCCAGGAGCCAGGAACTGGATAGCCCAGAGACATATGGTAGAATCAAACACAACTGGTCTAAAAAAAAAATCAATGAAATGATTCCTAATGATATTTTGCTATACTCATAGACTGGTGCCTTGTGCAGTCATCATTAAAGAGGCTGCCCATAGCTTCAGATGAGAGCTGATGCAGAGACCCTCAGCCAGACATTATGAGGAGAGTCTAAGCAGGAGGTCTCCATTGGTTCCCTCCCCTCAGAGCTATATGGGCTCGAAGAGACTGAATTGGAAAGCACAGGGCCTGCATTTGTCTGCCCCAGGTCCTCTGCATGTATGTTGTGGCCGTTAAATTGGTGTTTTGTGGAGCTGCTAAATATAGGATTGGCTGTGTCTTGACTCTTTTGTCTGCTCTTGGGACTCTTTTCCTCCTGATGGGTTGCCTTGTCCAGCCTCCATGTGAGGGCTTCTTCCCTGTATTGTATTTTGTTTTGTCATGTTTGGTTGTTGTCTCTTGGATGCCTGCTCTTTTCTGAAGGGAGACAGAGAGGGAGTTAGATCTGGGTGAGAAGGGAGGTAGGGAGAGTGCTGGGAGGAGTGGAAAGAAGAGAAAACTGTGCTTGGGAGGTATTGCATGAGAGAAGATTCTATTTTCAAAAACAATAACAACAAATAACAGCAGCAGCAACCACCACCACCACAGTAATAATAATAAAATCT
This sequence comes from Acomys russatus, assembly GCF_903995435.1. NCBI lineage: Eukaryota > Metazoa > Chordata > Mammalia > Rodentia > Muridae > Acomys > Acomys russatus. The sequence continues at coordinate 52,786,333 of NC_067157.1, forward strand.
GACGGTTCATTTTGAAAAATGTCTGGAGCCAACTTAGGTCCAGCTACAAATGAACAGAAAACACTAGCCCCCTGCTAATGCCTGCTAGTCCAGATACACTCCTGCTAATTCTGCTAAGGTGTCTTCACCACCCAAACATGAAATATAGACTGGAAAATTACTAACAGCACAGCTTGGCTTTGTGGTCATATGCCTGATAATGTTTAATGGAGTAAAATGTAGGGTAAACCCACATTCATTTTCTGTTGAAAAAAAGACAAACGTAAGCAATAGAAAGGTAATACCTGAATAATTGTAAGGCACACACACAAGTATTCTTATTATTTAATTTAAAAATTAGTTTTTAATACAACTGAATGGTTGCAGAGTTGAGAATCTCTCTCTCTCTCTCTCTCTCTCTCTCTCTCTCTCTTTGTGTGTGTGTGTGTGTGTGTGTGTGTGTGTGTGTGTGTGTGAATTAATGATAAAAATTCTTACCTACAGCAGAAAGGGGCCCTCTGTCCGTGGGCCAGCTCCTCTTGGGAATTTTAACAGAAAGCAGAACATGTGTGAGCAGAGCCAGGGGAGACACTGCCTTGCTGCCACCCAACCTGTGTGGCATGAGGATCTCCACTGGGGAACTGAGCACAGATATCCCTTCACTGCTTGTCCCTGCTTCCTTCACTGTCAACCTTGGGCTGCCTGGGCTGCAGATGATACAGGACCTTGAGGGAGTCCACGCGACAGAGCTGGGCATACAGTTAGATGGGAATCATTTGGGTTCCTGCCTCCAGCCTGGGTGCTGTGCTGTGTGCACTGGGGAGGGAAGGGAAGGACAGAGCAAGCACCCTGGGACAGCTGCTGAACACCTCATGAGGAGCCACCATTCTCCCTAGCTCTCATGTGCGGGCACCTCAGACTCCACAAGGAAAAGCTGCTGGAAACTCCTGAACTCATGGACATGGGTAAGATCTGTCTAGACGGTATATCTAGATTAGCCTGAATTAATTACAGTGATGACAAGCTTTTCTTGTAATTGGATTTTTATCCCCTATGGAGCAATCTCCCAGAATAACCCCTGAAGTAATGAGAAGCTATTAAAGACCTTAAATATTGCTACTGTAGATCTGCAGATAGTATAGTCATGGGCCCTAGGGAAGAACCCATTGCTACTGGTTTAGCTAAGCGGGCTCAATAGCAAACTCACCTCAACACTTACCTTTATAACCATGAGTTGGTTCTTCTCTCAGCCTCCCCTAGAGAAGCTTCTTCTTGCAGTAGATGGTGGTTGAAGCTATGGTTACCTGGATCTGTCAATATTTCCTCACAGAATGGGGAAGGCCTCATGAAGCTCCACCCCTCTTGGAGGGACAGATAGATGGTGACTGGGAAGACTGTCACTGTCTTGATTGGTGTAGGCACTGATGAGCTGCCCATGCTCCAGCAAATAGCCTCCCACATACTCTTTGGTACACACACACACACACACACACACACACACACACACACACACACACGCACAGCATATGAAAAGTGACTCGTTATTTTTACTATGTAGTTTGAGAAAAGGAAGGGACCAAGTTAATCAGGCAGGAATACAGGCTCTTGGTACCTGTCCGTTGCTCAGCCATTGGCATTTTGAAAACAGTACCTGGGATATTTTACCTACTAGGAATTTTCTTCAGGTGAATACAGTGCACTATTAGAGGGCTTTGTGAGTTCTAAGGTACCATGGACCATGTAAGAACAACCCCAGAGCTGTGTGAGATGGCACACATCTGCAATCCCAGTACAGGCAGAGACAGGAGTGGGGCGTGGGAGTAATCACCTACAAGTTCAAGGTCAGCCTGGACTACATAACAAGTTCTAGGTCCACCAGGGCTACATAACAAGACCCTACTTAAAAAAACAACAGCAATGAATGGACAAAAGGAACAAAGGGGTGAGCACTGGGCATATAGTTCCTAAAGTAAAAGGCTTGCTGTTTTAGCACGAGGACTCTAGTTCAAGCTCTGGATATTATGACAAATATGCCAGGTATGATGGTTCACACTTGTCCCCAAGGCTAGGGAGCAGAGCCCAACTGTATCTCTGAGGATTTCTGGTGGTCAGCCAAGTCTCCTCAGTGAGTTCCAGGCCAGTGGGAAACCCTGTCTGAAAAGCAAAGTGTCAAGACGTTTTTAGAGATTTTGATGCATGCCATGGCCTCTCAAAGATTAGCTTCTCAAGTGGGTCTCTTAGACTGGATTGTTCTGGAGACACGATTGTTCTGGGCCTCTCAATGATTTGCTTTCCTAGATGGTCTGGCCAGCACATGGTGAAAATGTGAGTATTCTACCCCAGTAGGGAGGTCTTCAACATGAGTTCACATGAGGGCCATGATCCTACTTGCATGCCTCATGTGGAGCATCCATCCCATGTCCCTGAAACCCTCTGTGTGTACAGCTCTTCTGGACCATGATCTGTCCCCGCAATGGTGGCTCATCTCTGTGCTCAGCCTCTAAGATTGAATGTCTAGTAAGGTCTGTCTGTAATATCTCCATCTCTCCTGCTTAAGACCTACGTAGACTCAGCAAGTTTCAGTGACAGCATAGTTAACTACAGGCATCATGAACACATTCACCCTGTGTGGTTAACGCTTGGTGACCTTTATGTAAGTTTGACCAATATTTTATCCCACTGCCGTTGTAGGCCCAGACAACCAGCACTCACCGGGTTTGGCCTCTTTAGAATCTACATGTAAGTGAGATTGTGTTCTGTTTTTATTTCTATATCTACTTAGGTTGTATTATCTTGGTTCATCCATGTTGTCCCACTTGGCAGGACCTCATCCTTTTTGAAGACTGAGTAATACTCCATTAGACGTGTGTGTGTGTGTGTGTGTGTGTGTGTGTGTGATATTTTATTTGTTCATTTCTTTGTGGACTTGTAGGTTGGCTCCATGCTCATGGCAGTAATATTGCTGTGTACGTCGTGTGTTGCTATCCCTCTGAGGGGCTGATCTCATTTTCTTTGGATATACAATGAGACGTGGCATTGCTAGATTAAGCTGCCTCTGAAGAAGATCTGATCCAGGCCAATGGTGTGAGCCACTCAGCAGCTGCCTCATCAACCAGAATGTGCATCAAGAGGGAAGCAGATTTAGCAAGGAGTTTGAAGTTGGACCAGGAACCATCTCTGAACAGATCCTGGTCTCCCAGGAGGCTGAGTCGCTGTCTCCCCCTTGTGGTGGCTACTGAGTCCTGGCAAATCTGAAAGACAGGAAGAAGGGCTGGGCTGGCTGCAGAGCCAGCTGTGAGGCATCTTCCGGTTGTGGTCATCCAGCCTGAGGTCATGTGGGAAGTGTATTAAGAAGAGCAAGTCTCCCAAGGAAGAGCTGGTCTTCAGGAAGTCAGGACACAAGCTTCCTTGACGTTGACGTTCCCACAATGTCACTCCAAGGAGCAGAGTCCCTAGGGGGGACAGGCCTCCCTACTCTCTGGAGCTGGTTAATGTGGATCGCTGGGCTGGACTCCTGGCAGAACAGCTGTGGCGTGTCCTGCAGCAGCTGGGGGCTCGCCACTACCAACCCCACTTTCCAGTGATGAACCAGGCTTGAAGCAAGCACTAAGCATCATCCAGTCCTGCTGCCTTCAAGTTAGCCCTCTTATTACTTCCATAGACCCAGTGCTCTACCAGATGGATGCCAGAGCAAACCAAATGGTAAGGACTCCCTGGTCATCAGTAAGGACCTAGCAGGAGCACCCTGAATCTTCTTCAGGTAGAAATACTCCCCAGTCTCGACCGAGCACTTCCTATGTACCATGGCAGAAAACAGCATTGGTTTCTCTTTGCTTCTCTATGGTTTCAGGCACAGGTTTGTTCTTGCTGTAGCTCTCAGTGACGTCGGCATGTTTCCCCCTATTAAGTGGAGGGGTTTTCACTTCATGGCTTCTCTTTAGCATACCCCACTGTGGCAGCACTGCTCCAGTGACCGGGAATCATCATTATGAAAATAAGGGCAATGCGCACATCACTCAATACTGTCACAGTTGGCCTGGCATTGGGGGGACAGCTGCTAAATAACCAGCAGGCTGGTCACATATACAGCATGGAAACACTTGTCCAAAAAAAAAAAGTCCCATCCCAGGGCAGTTATTATTTACCTGTAACTCATCTGTAAATCCCAGCACAGTTTTACAAGATTCTACTACCATACGGTTCAGAGAAGCATGCAGTTTAAAACAGCATGAATTGCTTCTGGAATTTTCTATCTAATATTCTTGAAGTACAGATACCTGTGGGCACCTGAAACTGTGGCCAGTAGAACAGCAGGCTCCGGGAGAGGGTGCGCCTGCACTGACTGTAAATGCGAGGCTCCACCAGAGCCAAGCCTGAGACCAGGGCTAGGTGTTCCCTCTTTTAGGGTCTTGGGCACCTGGACCAAAGTGCTCATGAGAGCAGGGCCTTTCCCTTCTTGGGCTAATACCTCGTTTGGCCACCCTGCTGCTGTTCACACCCCGAGTCACTACCTGGCTCCCCACCAGTGCAGACACCTTGATGTTCAGAACGCTAGGAGGACATCTTCCTCACCCTGCTTGAACTCAATGCCTCCCACACTCCCCTCACTCAGCCCCTCGGTGGCTCTAGGACTGTTACTTAGAAAGGAAGAGAAGGGGAAAGGAAAAAATATAAGGGGGGAAAGTCAAGGGAGGGGAGGGGAGAGGGCAGAGGGAAAGAGGAAGAGGAGGAAGAGAGGGAAGAGAAGGGGAGGGCAGAGAGGAGCGGGAAGAAAGAGCCTTGTTTTACCAACAGTTCAAACACATCTCTCCAAGTCATTTCACCAGGGCAACACCACCCTTCCTTGGTGTGGGGTATGTCAGACGGACACTATCAGGTTCCCTTTGATGATCTGTGTCATTTGTTTCCTGTGTCTTGCTACCATTAATACCCCTGTATGTGCCTTCATATGCTAGTGTATACTTTTTTTTTTTTTTTTTACAAGACCAATTCCCAAGATGGGTTGATTGCTGGATCTAAATTAAAGACATTAATAGCACCTGGGAATCCCATGACATCTCTGAGAAACAGATGTTTCTTCTAGTGGGTAAACTGAGGCACTGAGAGGAGGCTGATTACCATAGTAGCCATGGAGCCTTGGTAGCCTCTAGTTGGGTTGGGGAGGGGTCGTGTTGAGGTGTTTGAGTCCCTCCAGTGGGCTCTAGAGTCATTTTAATTGAAGCGTTCCTTTCATTACCGAAGCTCCCCACTAGGGGGCACAGCACACACCACTTCCAATCGTCAGAGGTGGGCTCAGTCACTGGTACTTAGAGCCTGCAGGCTAACAGGCCATTCCTAAGTTGCAGTGTGCCTAGGTGCTCAGGGACCTCAGAACAAGGCATCTTGACGCCAGAGCAGGGTGCAACCAGGGCTTCCCTGAAGGGAAGGGCAGGCAGGAGAAGATAGGTGTGTGTGACTGGGAAAACAGGTAGGGAGGTCTTGCCTTGTGTGTGTGTGTGGGGGGGGGGGCGGCAGGGGGCTCTGCCCTCAGCTTCCAGGTACTGGGTGGAGCCTGTCTCTGCCCAGGTCTCCATTAGCTTTGTCCCTAATAGAAGCAAGCGCCAACTTTGGGCCTGTGCCTCTATTAGGTCGGCCTGTGAGCACGTCTGTGGGGCATTTTCTTGATTGCTCATTGATGGGGGAGAGCCCAGCCCACTGAGGACAGTGCTCCCTGGCCAGGTGGGTCTGGGTTGTATAAGAAAAGGCAGCTAGCAAACCAGGAGGTGAAGCTAGTCAGCAGCGCTCCTCCAGGCTCTCCCTTCAGCTCGTGCCTTCAGCTTCCTGCCCTGGCTTTCCTTGATAGCAGACTACAACCTGTAAGCCACATGAACCCTTTCTCCCCAAGTTGGTTTTGTTCAGCGCTTTTATTATCACAGCACAGGAACCTAACCAGATCAGGACATTTCTTTCTAGAAAAATCCATTTCCCACCTCCCTGGGAAGCCCTTTCCTGGCTGCTGATAATTACCCCAGACCCCTAGAATGTACCTTGTCAGTATTTACAAGACAGGTCCTTGGGCAGGCCAGGTTGTCATCTACTGGGGTGTGTGGTCCCCTGTGCTCATAGTGTCCCTTCCTTTGCATGGATCTTGGGTCTTGAGCTCAGCTCTATGCTAGAGATTTGAGCAGTATCCTTATGTTGTCTTGGGCATCCTGCAGGCCTCAGCTGTCAACAATCTCTGGCACCATTTTGAGGCTGAGCTAGGAATGTGGATGGGCAGGAAACCTCCCCCCCCCCTGCCCTTCTTAGTTGTGTTATTCGTTAGGTCTTCCTGTTTCCAGTTTCCCCATGGTGGGGCAGGCGTGCCCACGGGAAGAGGAAAGGAAGTGTTCCCCACATTTTCCCTTCCCACCAACATTAGCTAGCCCAGCACCCTCTGTAAGGGCTTCCCTGGGGGGGGGGGATTTGGCTTAGGGAGATTTGAGCTGTAGCTCACCTTAAGTTCTTTATTTTTTTGTGTGTGTATGAGTGTTTTGCTCGAGTCTGTGTGTTGTGTGTGTGCCTGCTGTTTGAAGAGACCAGAAGAGGGTATCAGCTTCTGCGGAACCGGAGTTACAGGTGGTTGTGAGATACCAGTGCTCTTAACGACTGAGCCACCACTCCAGTCCCTGTATCTCACATTAAATGGATCTTGTAGGATTATCATGTCTTGAACCAGGAGGGGGTCCTGAGTCATGCTGCTGGTCCCTCCAGGGTCCAGAGCCTTCCTTGTGCTATGTGACAGTGGCAGGATGCCTCACCGACATTGAAAACACAATTATCTGGCAGCCACCACCGGCCCAGGACCAATGACACACCCTTGGCCACATTCCTGAGGTCGCTCCTCGTACAGACCTACCAATGAAATCTGTCACTGAAGCTGGTCTTCCTCTTTGACTCATATTTTGCCATCTAAACAAAAGTTCCATTTTTATCTGAAGTTAAAACAGCTAAAACCAAACTCATGTTTAGAGGAAGCTTTGATTAATTAAGGCCTAGGACATGTGAGCTGAGGTGTTTGGGGGTGGGGGGTTGCTGAGGCTTGGAGCTGTCAGCTACCTAAGTGCCCTGTGCCCCTGCTGATAACCCCGGGGTCCAGACCCAGGACTCACTCTGAGGGTTTGATCAACGCCAGGATGACATTATTTCCAGGCAACTGTTCTTGCTGCTAGCCAGTCCCGAGAGTGTCCTTGACACAAGAGCCAAGTGTCAGCTGGCTGGGTCCTGAAAGTCGGTGTATGAAATTGGCACAAATTCTCCTAGGAAACACACCAAGAGAGCCACGTGGCCAGTATCGCCTACCCCAGCAGAAGGAGGCTGTGAGGGTTCCTGTCCCTCCCCGAGCTAGTCCTTTGACCTTGGCAAGCCAGTTAGTGCCAGGTCTTTAAACCTTGTTGGAGGCAGTCTCGTAGCTTCAAGCACAAACAGACGAGAGGCGTATGTTGACCATGGAGGTCCTTTCTAGTCCCATTTCTCCCACAAATGCTGGCAGGTCACACTTACTCCAATGCCGTTGCCTGGAACAGGGTGGAACAACCCTGGGAAGGTATGTGAGGAAGGCAAGTCTTCACTTGAAAGGAGTTGAGTCTAGCCCGGAAGCAGGAGGTTCTGGGAAAGAGAGGGTCGGCTTGTCTGCTGCCTTCTGTGCTGGGATGGGACTGAGTACTGGGGTCTGGGTAAGAAGAAAGGTTGAGAGGGAAGAGTCACCCTACAGATGTTTTCATCAAGTGCTGACAGATATTTCACAGGCTTGTTGGACGTGAGAACAGCAGATACAAATGAGAATTCCCCTGACTGGTCAGTTCCAGTTGGGGTGACTTCATGGGCCAGAAAAGGACATTTCAAGAAATGTCACTGGTGACATGGAGTTGCTAGACAATTAAATATAAATACAAAGTAACACAATGGTGGCCCCGAAAGCCCCCTAGTCTACTTTCCCTGACTTAAAAGAGAAAAGCTCACTGTCAATGACACTTGTGGGAGGTCCTCAAAGATTAGGGCAGCAGAGCAAACAATGGGTGACAATTGTGACAAATCAGCCTGCATTAACACAGCAGTGGTTAAAACAACCTATTGTATAGTCAGGGAAACTGAGCCATAGATAGAGTCACAGGACAGCTCAATCCATGGGTGGGGGCTTGGCGGGAGCCAGGGGGTGGACGGGATGAGGGTGTCAGAGGGGTCAAGGGGCCAGCGGTGTAAGAGGGGTGGAGGGGTTAGGGGTGACATTTGAAAATACAAGACTACATCTTGCTAGTATTTGTGAGGAGTGACAGATGTAAAAACAGACTTCCCCATGAGCTTTCGATACTGTAAATTCTAGGAACCCCACAATGGAAAACCTTGAAGTTAAAGTTACGGAACCACAAAATGGAAGAGAGAAAATAAGTCTCATGTTTTCTCATCCATAGCGTGAGCCCTTGAAGGCTCTTCAAAGTTTAACCATTTCGATGCCTGACATGTGACACATGGCCTGTGTGGAGGGACCAAAACCATGTGCTGACCACCGAGGCCAGGTAGGTGGTTGAGGTGTGTGGTTGTGGGACTAAAGATGGGCGGCGAGGGGGGGGGGTGACTAGAAGCGGGTCTGGCTGCACGTTTTCTGTGTGGGAGGAGCATGTTTGTCAGGGCATGAGGAATCTCTGCTGAGCCTGACCCAGATTTTAGGAAACTGTGACCTTGCCTTATTCTCTTTACAAACTACTAAGAGGTTGAACAGGACATTGGGCAGAGCAGGCCAGGAAGCCCTGCCAAATGCCTGCCTGGACCTGTGCCTGCTTACAGGGCCAGTCAGCCAGCATAGGGGCCCCGTCGGGCTTTTTTTTTTTTTTTAAACCAAAACAGAATGAAGGATTGTTGGGGGGTGGGGGGTGGGGTGGTGCGTGGCCTGAAGGCAGGCAACAGTCAACCCTGTCTGCTGCTCAGGGAAGCTGTGCCTTTTGAACAGGAATTTGTGGAAGATGGCTGTCACTCCCCATGCCTGGCAAGATCCTTCTACCCACAATTCACCTCGGGAGTTCCCAGGCTAGGGGTTAAATGCTTATGATCAAAGGAGAGCTTAGAGCAGTGGTTCTCAATCTTCCTAATGCTGCAACCCTTTAATATAGTTCTTAATGTTGTGGTGAGCCCCCCTCCCCCAACCAGAACATTATTTCATTGCTGCTTCATAACTATACTTTTCCTATGGTTACGAATCATAATATCTGGTTATGTGATCCTTGTGGGGTCATGACCCACAGGTTGAGAGCCACTGGCTTAGACGCTTCAGAAGAAGAATAAAACTGCACCTGGCCCCCTTATGGACAGGGACCCGCGGTCCCATCACTTGGGAGCTTGCGGCAGAAATATCCTCAGTTTGGGACCAGCCTGGGTTACGTAGTAAGACTCTGTCTCAAAACAAGTGTTAAACAAAGAACAGTGAATAACCTTTTGTTTTCATAAATAGGACTTTTTACTTGTCATATTAAACATCTGGATTTTAAACAGATCCTTGGACTGGTGATTCAAATTCATCAACTCGCTCAACGTTAGCACCTGTCTCCTCGCCAGTCGCTTTTTCCAGAACTACCACCTTCACCATGGAGCTCCATTAGTTTTCGCAATTCAAATGTGGGTTTCTTCAGCATTTTTACTTTTCTAACAAAGACATCATGAAGAGGATAGATGGACCGGCAAGCCTTTTCTGTGACTTTTCCAATGCTGTTTGGAATCAACTTATTAACCACTTCCTTCAAGTCCATTGTCTGTACTTCTCGGGTCGCGATTCCTAATCATCATCTTCCGGATCTGGTGGACCTGCCGGTGCTGCGCATAGGATGCCCTTTGTATCTGGTTGTTGTGTTTTTAGTGAGACCAACACAAAAAAGATGGAGCAAATAACCATCGGTCATCTTGACATCAACATGAGCTTCAATCATGGTCTGACAGTTTTAGACCATGGAACATATTTTGTCCCAGGTAAGTTAGTCAGACAGTTTTTGTCCTGAACACCCTCAGTAGTTAGCTTGAAATTTTTAAATGCAATTCTGTCGCTCTGTAGCTCGGCAAGGCTCACTTCAATCACACTACCCTTGTGGTCATTAGATACAATGTTGGTTCCTTGAGTTCTCGTGACTAGTGTTTTTCCAATTGTTAAATGAATATTTAATATTTAACATTGAATTATTATTTTAGTGATATCAGTGGTTACTCCTTAACCAGCTTTATTCCCAAATAACTGCACAGAGAGACTAGGATCGATTTGATTAATCTATATCACAATGCTGCACAGTAATTACTCCATCCTAAACCTCCATGCTAGTATAGTTTCTTCCCATTTAGATTTCCCACTTTATACTTGATTTTTAATCATCTCCTAGGCCCGGTTCATTTCTCTTGATGTTTCCGGTCTTTCCTCATGGCTCCATCCTCTCCTTCCTTCCCTGTCTCCTCCCCATTTTACAGTTGTTTTTTACTCCTAGGTCCAGCTCATCCCTCCTGGTGCTCCCCAGTTCTTTCCAAGAGCATCCCTTCTCCTCTTCCTGCTCTGTCTCCTCCCCTCACTCTATCAGGATGTCCCACCCCGTGCTCTGTTATTGCACAGCATTGGCTAGTTGGCTTTTATTGACAACACAGAGTTCAAATGGTGACATGTTCACACAAACTTGAACCTGGAGATACTTAGAATAAACATCACAGTACAATGTCAGGATCGATACGGAGAGTGGGGTGGAGAAATCAGCATTTGAGTGAACAAGGGTGAACTGTACACAGTCCATAAGAAGATTAGGCCAACGTCTAAGGTTTCTAATATTAAACACAGCTGGAGCGTTGACATCATATCAGTCTTTCCTGGAAAACGTACCAACCACTTTCTTCTTGGCTGCCTTCTCGCTGCCTTCCACCAGGTGCTTGTTCTTGCGACCATCATGGTGCTGCTCAGAGAGCCAAAAAGGCCAGTGAATAATTTTTAAAACAACAGCAAAAATACCCAAATTAAAAATTAACTAAAACATAATTGGATGTAAGCTTCTATTTATGTAAATATACTTTACCACTTGGGAGTTTCCCTGTGCACGGCTATGAGGTTTGGAGATTGAGTACCACAATTCCGTATTTTGATCCAGTCTGAACCGAGAGCGTGTCTCACACAGAGATCTAACCCAGGCCCTCTAACTGGAGTCCAAGCTATACTCGAATATAAGCAGGAACAAGCTGTTTCTGCCTAAAAGATGACTGTGTCTGGTTGCAATAGCCTGAGTATTAGTAGTCCCCACTTCTGAGACCAAGTCCCTTTAGTTTCAGCAGAGATGAGAGGACAGCTGGCTTTCTGAGCTGCCAGCCTCCTTCCTCAGTTTCACCTTCCTTTTTGTGTCTCTCTCTTCAGCTTCTGGGCTCTCAGAACTTTTCCTGCTTTGTCTTGTAGCACAGTGGTGTGTCTGGGGACATGTTGCTTGTAGCTACTAAGCATGTCCAGCTTTAGTTGCTATGCTTCTGGGCCTCTGGGTTGAAAACTTTCAAGGAATTATGAGGGACAGTCGGCTGCTGTCAAATACAGAACTTCACAATCAAGTAAGAGATTCCTCAGAAGCCAAGTCATACATATATCTTGGTATATTAAAAAAATACAAGTATTTTCATGTAATTAATTATATGTCCTTTCTTAAGATTTTCTCTTACTGTTTTAATTGTATGTATGTGGGTTTGGCAGAGGGAGTTTGCATGTGTGAGTCTAAAATAGGACTGCAGATCCTATAGAACGGGAATTACAGCTGGTTGTGAACCACCCACTGTGGGTTTTTGTTGTTGTTGTTGTTGTTTGTTTGTTTGCTTGCTTTTTTTGAGACAGGTTTCTCTGTGTAGTGCTAGCTGCCCTGGACTCACTTGTAGACCAGGCTGGCCTTGAACTCACAGAGATCCACCTGCCTTTGCCTCCCAAGTGCTGGGATTACAGGCATGTGCCACCATGCCCTGGGTGCACTGTGAGTCATCTCTCCAGCCCCAATTACATATTCCCTGAGTATAGAAACCTTAACATAGATATGCTAATAAGGTCATGAACAGATTAATAAGCCGTCTTGGGCTAATGCAAGAATGTCAAAGTGAGTCTTACTTTCCCACCACCCCCAGACATCAGAAGATCAGGGCTCTCTGCTTTACAGGTGTCTCCACAGATCTGTTCCACTGGTTTACTTGTTACAACATATCAGCAGGAATTCAGGCTCCCTGCCCAGGTCCCTCAGCAGGACCCAGCCACAGCAGATAATAGAAAGAGCTCCTTTTGCCTGTTTTTCAGCTGAGTGGCATTCCTGATACCCAGAACTCAGTTTCTGCAGACCTGAGAAAGACTGGGTACAGGGTGAGTTGGGGGATTCATTTTGGCAATTTCCCCCTTCCAGGTTAGGGTCAGAGCAGAATGTACAGGCTTCCCTCGAATGGTGCAGATCATTGGCAAATGCTATCTTGCCAGAAGAAAAAAATAACCCACAGAACACAGACAGCAAAACCTTTGTGCTATCTCGTAGAGCAGAAAATTATCAAAGCGGGTAACATGTGAAAACAACCACAAATGAAGTGAAACTGCAGGCAGGTGTTGCAGATTGGCTCTGGGGTTTCTTGATGGGCACATGGGCCATGCAGATGCTCTCATGGATGTGTCTTGAGTAGCCATGGGTTACAGTATTTGATATTCCTAACTGAAGGTTGGGGTCACCGTATTCTTTGTGGTTATCACCTGGGTCTGGGCATCTCCAACTGCACAACCTATAGTTAAGACCCTCCTGGCTTGCAGTGGGACAAACAAATGTTCTCAGGGTGTTTGGGGACACACATTCTCTTGAGAAATGTGAAATGCCTGGAGCTGGAAGGGAGTCCTGGAATGAATGGTTTTCAAAGCTTTCTTGGGGCTGGAGAAGGCGAAATCGTGCCTACTTTCAGGCTTAATGTTTTTTTCTAAAACGGGGAAGGAGTCTCAGGGGAGTTATTTTACACACTGGGTCAGCCCTGGTGGGCAAAGCTACATTGGCAGCCATGGCCTAGAAGCCTCTCAGAGCAGGATGCCTTGTGAGATCCTGGGTGGGTGGTGTTTAATTTTGGCCATACAGAGAATTCTGAGACAGCGACGAGCTTGTTTTCCTTTGTCTGTTTTGAGGGAGGGTCTCATGTAGCTAAGGCTAGCCTTGAACTGGTTAAATAGCTGAGGATGACCTTGAACTTCTGATCTTCCTGCCACTGGCCCTTGAGTGCTGGGATTATAGGCATGTACCACCCCATGTGTCTTATGTGGTGCCAGGTTTGATCTAAGGGTTCCATGCATGCTAAGCAAGCATGCTATCAACTGAGTCCCCGAGAAAGTAATATAGCACTTCCAGGGGCAATAGAAGAAGACCAGTGATGTCTTCCCTCATCCTATGGTTGAAGAGCCTCTGAAGGGATCATGAGAAGGGCTTTATGGGAGATAATTTTGTCCCATAATTTGTCTTTATGTTCTTTTCTCTCATATTTTAATAAAAATATCTTAAAATAAAACAGTCTAACACTCTGATGTAAAGGTTGAGTGAGAGAGGATAGAGGCGACACTCATCTACTGTAGACTCACCCCCTCTGGCTTCCTTCCTCGGCCTAAGTGTTGGCCTTCGAGGTCCAAAGGGAACAACCTGCCATGAGGTGAATTCTCGGAAGGGTCCTGGAATCACTGAGGATTTATAGTTTGTAAAGAGACCTCTGGCTGCAGCACAGCCCCTCTGTGCCCAGCTGGGTGTGGATGTCTGGACTGCAGAGGCAAACAGGGAGAGGGATTTAGAGATGGATTTAAATCAGACATATTCAACCTTTGAGTGGTGACTCCTCTTGGGGTTGAGCAATCCTCTCACAGGGATCACTGATGACTATCCAGAAATGTATCCACAGCACAATACACAGCAGTAACAAAATTACAATTATGAAATAGCAATAAAAGTAATTTTACCCTTGGGATCACCACAATATGAGGAACTATATTACAGGGTTGCAGAATTAGGACGTTGAGGACCCTTGGTCTAAATCATTAGGAAGCTCTTTGCCCAGGTACAGATGTGCTTGTGATATTTAGTGCAAGTTTCAGTTCTTGTTGCTTTTAAAGATTACTTATATTAATATTTAGTGAGTGATGACATGGTCTTAGGGGGCAGCCAGAAAATATAGGCTTAATTTTGGAGTTGGAAAGGCTTTCTAATTGAAAAAAAAAATTGTGTGTGTGTGTGTATGTGTGTGTGTGTGTGTGTGTGTATGTGTGTGTGTGTGTGTGTGTGTTGTGGTGACATGTTCGTTCATGTGTGTCACATGCCCAGGGAGCTTAGAAGACAGCCTCAGGTAGCGGTTTTCACCTTCTATTTTATTTGAGACGGTCTCCTTTGTAGCCGCTGTGCACTCCAGGCTAGGTGACCCACAAACTTCCTGTCTCTGCCTCACATTGAGTGGTAGGAACACTGAGGTTATGGATGTGCACTACTGTGGCTGACTTCTACTTGGGTTCTGGGGATCTGAACTCGGGTCTTTAGGCTTGCACAGCCTGCAATTTATCTGCTTAGCTGTCTCCACAGCACAGGTTTCGATTCTTTTGCTTTAGAAAGGGATAGGAGAGTTATTTCCAGTCCATGTTTCACCCAGCTCCCCAGACAGCCCTGTTAATACCAAAGAGTATTAGGAGGCAGATTGGATTCTCAGAGGGGTTCTAGGCCCTGGAGAGTGGCATTCCCCGCAGTATACATTGCTGTGTACCGTCAGCAGCTCTGGGTAGACACCCCTTGTTTGCGTCCTTGCCTATGCTGATGCAAGCATTCAGGCAGCTGTCGTTCACCGTCGGTGGTGCATAGGAGCAGTGAGGAGATCTTTGCCGGTAGAGCTGAGACAAAGCCAGAGTGGACAACCATGGCAGCAGTGTTTTGGCCTTCTGTTCCAGCCAAGTCCCCCTCGGCAAGTGTAAATGGCTCACAAATGTCAAGGGAGCTCTTTGGAATGTTCGTCACCATCACAGATGCCGATAAAGACAAAGAATGAGACATGGAGTAGAGCTCGGGCTTGGGGTATCTGAACCTCAGTGGTGCCTCCCAGTGACACTTACTGGCTCTTGTTTTAGCATCAATCTCTCTGAAAGAGAAAACACAGAGTGATTAAGTGAAAACACCACTGCTTTAGAATTTGTTTTACATTCCTTTTTAAATTAAAAACAATTCTTTTTCAAATAATATATTCTGATCACGCTTTACTCTCCCTCACCTCTTCCAAGCTCCTCCCTACCTCCCCACATCCAACTTCCCGACTTCATTCTCTCTTTCTCTTTAGAAAACAAGCAAAAAAGAAAACAAAGCAAAGCAAAACCAAAACAGAATAAAAAAGACAAAACCAAAGAAACACAAGTAGCATATACACATGCAGACGCATACACTCTCAAAAAAAAAAAAAAAAAAAAAAATCCTCATAAAAACACTGAACCACAGTATCCAAGCAAAGGACCAGTAAGATTAACAAAACAAAACAAAAAAGCAATATGAGACTCCCCCCAAAAAATGTCTCCAAAAACACCATTGAGTTCATTTGGTGTTGCTAATCTACTGCTGAGCATGGGGCCTGCCTTTAAATGTGGTTTGTATACCCTGTGAGACACTATTGGGGAAAACTAATTTCCCCTCTGCAAGCAGCTGTTGGTTTGAGATAACTTCTTGCTTAGGGATGGAGGTTTGTGCCTACTTCCCCTCTCAGCCTTGGGACAGCACTGTAAGTCTCAGGGTTTGTTAGCAAAGTTGGTGTTTATATTCTTCCCCCTCAACTCCCTGAATTCTAGTCAGTAGGCATGAAAGCTGTAGTTAGGCAGCAGCTCAACTTCCCCTTGGTCGATGAGATATGTAAGTTTCGTCTTCAGAAACAGGACCTTTACTATCAGTTTGTGGAGAACAATAAACATCCTTGGCAATAGCCGGAGTTGTTTAGAGACTTCTCATGGGATGTCTTCTGCTAACAATTCCATTAGATTTAACCCATTTCAGCTCCCCCTTGTTTGCACTTTGATTTTGAGCCCTACCATACTTGAGCTTATGGACGGTGAGCTTATGGAACCAGCCTAGATATCTGTCAACCAGTGAGTGGGTAAAGATGAGGTGGCCCATGCGCATGGCAGCATATTCCTCAAACATTAAGAAAGAGGAAGTCAAGTCATTTGCACGAAAATGGACAACACTGGAGACTGCTCTGTTAATTATAATAATCTATGTTCAGAAAGAAAAAAAGTATGTTTTATTTTTTAAATCATAGTACAATTAAAAACACCCATGAAAATAGAAGTAGGACTTGAGGGAAATAGTAAGGAGGCCAGAGGGAGGGTAAACAGGAGAGAAATATAAATAATAGAAAGTTGCATATACCTTCATATATATATAAAGACAGAATGAAATATGTCTTTACCATCAATGTGCACTGCTGTGAGAAAACTAGTAATTAAAAATTTTTAAAAAATGAACCAAGTCTTACCAACAGAATGTGTTCAGCCTATGAGAGCTCTTTCACAATCCTGTTAAGAGGGTAAGAAGTGAGTGCATGCCAAGGGCTGGTAGCAGGAGAGGGCAGAGGGCCTTTCACTGAGCAGGGCTGGGAAGTGTTTGGAGGACAAAGGTGGCTATGGGAAGCCCTGATTCCTTCTGTCTTCCTCTTTTTTCCCCCTTTAGTTCACTTTGTCTTCATTCATGTCTTTAAACTTCCGGTTTGGGTTTTGTGAGAAGGGTCTTGCCATGCAGCCTGGAGAAGTCTGGAATCCATCCTTCTAAATGTCGGGGTTACTAGTGTGAGCCCTCCCTTCTTTTTCTTTTTTGAGCAGAGGCTCAAGCCTCCTTAAGTTCCAAGAAAAAGAGAAACAGAAGACATAGGCACATGATTTCTCACCCACTGCCCACACAGCTTTATTTCACAACCTCTGAATTGCCAGCCAGTGGCCCCCTGGGTACTTGGAGTCCCACTGTCTAAAATCCGCGGCTGTCTGCCCAGCTAGTCTCTCACTTTTTTTGCCCTCTTGTATCATCTCTGTGGCCAAGTCTGACAGCTCTGGGCCAGCCTAGAAGCCTCTTTCCCCAAATGCTGTCTCATTTCTCCCCCTCTTTCAGTCACGTCCATCTCCATTGGCCCTCTTAGTACCCGTCCCCATTTTCTCTCTGTTCCAGGTGGCCTTTTTGCTTCAAGTCTCCTTTGCTTTTTCTTCAATCTCATCTTCAGGATTTCTTTTTTCATCCTGAGTTCCAGCTGCTTGAATATTTTGTGCCCTGGCTAATTCATGTTTTTAAGTCTGAGCTTCGAAAGAGGCACCTAGAGTGTCTACCCATGCACCCAGGACTGAACCCAGAGTCTCACTTAAAGACACTTAGTCACACAAAAATCCACTTTGTTTCTGGCTGCAGGCTGAGTCTGTCTGTTTTGTGTCGTCATCCTTTCTGCCATTGATTCCCCGAAGCACCAAAGGCCACTACTCGAGTCAGAGCTCGGACCTGTTCCTGCATCAGGGACCACTGTCCACCATGGATCCAGAGAATGGCGTTTCTCTTCCTGAAAGAGTCATTTCAAAAGCTACCTTAGAAGTGGTGGGGAAAGCCCAGCCTCCTAATGACATGGATTGAGTCACACTCTGCGTAGCCACGCAGAGCCACTTGGGAAACCATGCCTAGGGCTGTGATTTCTGGGACGTCCGTGTCACTTCACAGCCGATTGAGGCTGGGGCTGGTGGCTCCTGATGTCTCACCTTCATATCTTTCCCCGAGTAGAGACTTCAGAGCCATGAAACACCCATGGGGAAGATTTCTCCAATTAGTTTTTCTGCCACCATATCTGCAGCGAGAAACACTCCCTCAAGTCAATGCCTGCCTTTCGGCCCATGTTTGTGGAACACCTGTGAGGGCAGATCAGCAGCCACCCTGCCAAGTTTCCTTTGGGAGCCCTCGTGTTGGCCTCACCCACTCATGATGGGCTGGTTAGAGGCACAGCAGGAAAATGTCCGTGGGGCAATAACTAGCAACCACGTCAGACATCTGGGCCCGTTTTGATAAGGTGAGATCGAGGATTTCTTTGTCAACAGGAATGAGTGTTTACTGGAAGCCATGGAACACCTAATTTATTTTCCATGGTTGGGTTTGGAGAACATATGCCAGTAAGCAAATGCATCAAAAACCAAAGATGTCCCGACAGCGTGAGTGTTCCAAGCTGATAAGCAGAGGTGTTGTCGTGTTTCCTTCCGAAGGACCCAGACAACAAGGCAAACATTTGCAGCATTCCTAGCAATCTGCCCGATGCTTCGTGGGCACGGTGCATATAAGCCAGATGCTGAGAGCAGTTCCTGCCACACTGAGAGTGACAACAAGAGTAACAGGTTTCACAAGGAGGGACTCACACCCCTGCTCAGTGTGCTGTGTGACATTGAGTGTGCCCTGGTGTGATAAGGGCAGCCATGCATCGTAGATAATAGAAAAAAGTAGATGTTAGGGAAGAATCATGAGAAAGTCATTTGGAGATGAAAAAAAATGTTTTGAAAACGAGCCTATGTTAAACGTCTGTCTCTGGTGTTTCTGGTGTTTCATTTGTTTCCGCTGTTCTTAGTCCACGGTTTTAGCCTCAGGCTCCAAGACAGTGATTCTCAATCTGTGGGCCGAGACCCCTTTGCAGCTCAGTGATCTTTCCCAGGGCTCTCCTAAGATCATCAGAAAACAGATATTTATATTACAATTCATAATAGTAGCAAAACTACAGTTATAAAGTAGCACGGACAATAATTTTATGGTTGGTGGTCACCACAATATGAGGAACTATATTAAAGGGTTGAAGCATTCAGAAGGTTGGAAACCACTGACCTAGGAGGAGGACTGTACACTTAAATTAAAAAAAAAAAAAAATCCTACTTTGTTTAGGGTTCTTAAGTGCTTCTACCTCCCTTCCAACCCACTGTCCAGAGTTAGGGGAGAGAGAAGGTTAATTTTAAAAAGGGAGCTTGTGGACCTGTTTAGAAGTAGTTCCCTGAGCCAGTTCCACTCTGCGTTGTCAGGATATCAGCAGTCCAGTTCAATAACAGACACCAAACAGCAACACGAGTCAGTAACGGTGGCACAATGATGAGAAACAGCAAGGCTCCGCCCAATCGGCATGAGTCAGTGAAAGTGGCCAGAATCAGCCAGAATACCATGAAGCAAAGGCCAGCAAAGCATTGCACAGCACGGCAATGCAAATGTGTTGTCGCACTGTCTGTGGGGTTCTATTTATATTTTTTCCTGAGCATCTTGTGCCCTCCCATGTGTCTGTTTTGAGCAAAGTATCATGTGCCCTTCCACAAGATAGCTTCCAGCAAAACATCACATGCCCTCTTACAAGACAGCTTCTAGAAAAACATCACATGACACAACTGAGCTTTTAAAGAAACCAGAAACTTCCACTTTGGAGGAGTGATATGTCTAGGGCACATAGGCAATGAGTGGCAGAGGGAATTCCAGAGCAGAGCCCAGGGCCCGAATGACTGACCATTCTGGCACAGTAGCTGATTCTGTTGCTATTGAAGGTACAGGAGCAGATATGAAAAGGAGCACAGTGCACAGTGGACATTATACAATAATAAGAGAGAATCTAGAATGGAGAGGAGGTCAGTTCTTCAGTATAACAATGAGAGCTGGCCTGAGCTTGGGTGGTAGCAGTAAGGAAATCTGATTGATGGAGAAAATGTATGTGGTCATGGCCAGGTGATCAGATGCTGAGCTCCATAAGGCCTTGGTAACAGAGACGGGGCTTGTCTGGAGTTTGGATTTGAATGTATACTGTCTGGTCAAGTGGGTGACTACTCTCACTGGTGCCCGGTCACATAGGATACTGGCTAGAACAACAGAGATGCTTGGGGATGCTGTTTCTAATTTGATTGGCGCTCAGGATCTGTTTGGAAGAGTTTGGAGTGAGACTGCACTTGGGATTCAGGTATATGCAGACGTATATATAAGTCTGGGATAAGCTAGGGGCAGGAGTCACTGGAAGCCGCTGCTCACACAGCAAAAGAGCAGGAGAAACATAAAGCTTCTGTCCCCACATAACCTCCTTCTGAGACTTGGCTTAGGGAGCTATGACTGATCACCATATTGGAAGGGTCTGCTGCTTTATCTTTGTAAAGACAAGTTGAAATCAGAAGAAACCCACAGCCCGTGGTTCTTGTTCTACTCGCTCTTATAAGCTATAAATGTTCTCCAGGCCACGGCAGCTCTCATGGCAGCGAGCACACAGCCAGCTAGCTCCCAGTAGAAAACAGGTTTGGCTTTGAGGACACTCCAGTAAACTGTTTTTTCTGAAACATTGAGGCATTTCCTGCAGAAACAGTGGTCAGAGGGAGTCGGAACCAGGCTCTCCTGTAAAACCATCTGGGCTCTGGAGTGAACTGGGAGCCATTGAGCAACTATATGGCTGAGGATGGAACAACCCTGAAGGGGGCTGGATTTGGCATTCTTGGGGGATTTTGTCATGTCCTTCCCAGAAAGAGCTCAATGGCACAATCGCTTCTGTCTTGAGGGTTGTTTGTTGTTTTTTTTTTTTTAAAGGGCTGTTTGTCCTAACAGTGTATCATTACATGCAAATCTCTTTTTGTTTCTAAATAGATTAAGACTCAAAGTGATTGTAAAAACAGCACGTTGAGTTTCTGTGGGTTTGCTGTCTTCACTCTGTGAGAGGAGATCTCAGGGATGGGGCTGGCTTAGAACTCACTATGTAGAACTTCTCTGAATTATAGGTGTGTACCACCATACAGTGCTGGGGACTGAGTCTAGGGCTTTGTGCACACCAGGCAAGCATCTATAGGCCGAGCCACATCCCGAGACTTCCACTGATTCTTTTATATACCATAATTAAGACTAAATCACCAGAATTAGGAAATTGGTGTTGGTGCAATATTCTTAGGTAGAGAACTCATTCTGACTTCACATATCATCTTAAGTTTCTCCTAAACAAATATAGTAGTTTGAAATTGTTAGATCATGTCAATGTTCAAATGTTATGAATACTCAAAATCTTTACTTTTGTATCATAAAACTTCCATTATTTTCCACAAAAATGCTACCTTTACTGACAGTGTTCTTTTGACTGAAGACAGAGTAGGCTTTCTTATATTCACACAAATTAATTTTAGCAACTATTTTCAAAAGTTTCTTTTTACAGTGTATTATATTTTTAACCAAAAGAGTGAACTGTAAATGAGAGATTCCAGGAGTTAGAGTGAGCTGGGAAATGTATAATTGTGTGTGAACGCGGATCCTTGCCCCACTGCTGCTAAAAATTGAGCAAAGCCATTTCGTAGAGTCTCTTACACTCTTTGGTCTTTCATTGGCTGACTGTAAAATAAGGAAAGCAGAGGAGTGAGGTGGTAGCACCCCATTGTCTTGTTTTCAGGCAGATAGTCCCCAGAATCCACGGTCTGAATTCTGATCTCAAATCTACAGTGAGGTACAATTATGTGGGACATGCTCCTTTTTCTTCTAAAGACATGACTGTATCTCACTGTAGATTTGAGATCACTCCTCATGGCTCCTATGAGATGCTTGTGCAGGAACGCCTCCTCCCTGCCTTTCCTCTCTTGCTGGTGTTCTGAGACGTAGACTCCACTTGCTATCAGTTAGGACCATTGAATATGACATCTGGCAGGACTCTGGCCTGCATTAGTAAACATATCCCAATGAACTAAAGGACGATGCACTAGAGACCTGAGTTATTTGTATTTAAAGAAGAAAGGCAATTTGAACCCACGGCATATCACAAATGGGAAATTGTCTTGCGTTAGTTACTTTGCTTGGTACTGTGACCAAATAAACAGACAATAAGCAAGCTAAGGGAGGAAGGAAGGGTATATATATTCACAGTTTGAGGGAATATAGGCTACTGTGATGGGGAAGACATGTTGCCTGGCGAGGGAGATCAGCTGGTCTCATTGTATCTATGATTAGGAAGCCGAGAGAGAAAGAACAGGAAGTAGGTTCCAGCCGTACTACGTCAGAGCTCATCCCCACTGACTCACTTCCTCTGGTGAGGGTCCACCTGCTCAAGGTTTAAAAATCTTCCCAAACAGTCTCTTCATCTGGGGACCAAGAGGTCAGGAAGATTAGTGGTTCCCGGGTTGGGGCCATGGGCTTGGAATGGGCAGACTCTCTGCAGCTTAGATTGGAAGATGGAAGACTGGTCACTCTCAGAAAGAAAGCCAGTTCCTTCCAAGTGTAACTCAAGCTGGCATTGCCACACCTGCCAGGCTCACTCTGCGGTGCCACGACTGGTCCCTTGGCTTGCTTATTAGAAGTGATGTCACAATAAACGTGGGAGGGAATGAATCTTCATGATAGGATTTTATTTCCGTTGTAGGTATGTGGTGGGATGGCTGGGGGTTCTATTTCCAGTAGTTTTGGAAACTCTGATCAGTGTTAGTTGGTCACAGCAGCTGGGCCAGTAGTATGCCCTAGAATGTCCCCTGAGGAAGAAAAAAAAATTCTCTTTCTACAGATACCACATGTTAGCCACTAAACACACATGGCCGTGAAGTTTGCCATCTTTTCTTTCCAATGAATGTGAGTTTAAGAGTGCGTGTGTGGCTGTCCCATATTAGGTGGTGCAGGTACAGAGCAATGTGTAATGGGTTTATTGTTATTGTTGAGATAGTGTCTTATACAGCCCTGGCTGCTCAAAACTCACTATGTAGACCAGGCTGGCCTTAAATTTGCCACTGTCTTCCCACCTTTGCCTTTAAAGTACTGGGATTACAGGTGGGCTGCACCTCACGCAGCTGTTTTTTAATGTTCTGAAGAGAAAAAAAAAATTGAAGGCTGGAAATGTGGTAGTTGCCCTAACACAACTGAGGGCAATGGCTCCATTCCAGCACTGTAATGTATATATATTGTACACATGTATATGTATACTTATAACATATATACACATATGATATATTATATATACACATGTACAATAATGTATACATATGCATGTGCGTATATATGTGTGTGTGCATGTGCACATGGTGTGGGGGCGGGGAGAGGGAGAGAAGGAGAGAGGGAGAGAGAGATTTGTTTTCTCTCTAACTCCCTTCAAAGCAGAGGGAAAAATAAAGTGTTCATATGCCTATGAATGAAAGTCCCAGTCAATAGTGAAACATGTATGGAACTTATCAAAATGTCAAATGTATATGCAATATAAGAACCCCAGGAATGGCCAAGTTCATTCTGAAGAGGGGTGAGCTATGTGGGGAGGAGAGGTGGGATTGAGGGACAGTGATGAACAGTGACAGCAGCTTGGGACAGAGCGCCACCGGGCAGGATGAAGGGCACAGGGCAGGTTTTTCCAGCAGAGCTGGGAGCCTCATAAAGACAGACATGGTGCTGAAAACAGTGCATTCCGAGAGCTGCTTGGCTATATGGAAGACATCAGTAAAATTAGATCTTACCATAGTCTTCACAGAATTGTCTTCAGAGATTAAAATTCAATGTGAAAAAATACAGTTTAATACGGCTCAGCAAGACTACCATGTGCAAGGCAGTGTGCATGTGTGTGTGTGTGTGTAAATATGAGAAAGCATTTAAAATCTTAGTAAAACATGATTTTTATGGCAAGATGCAAAAAGCACAGGCTATGAGCACTGTAAACTTTATTCCGTCCAAATTGAGATTTCTTGAGAAACTGAAAAATCAGACTGTAATCCACAGACTGAGAGGACAGCACTCAAGTTACCACACAAGTTTATCAATGGGCAGAGTACGCAGATATAGAAACAATGTCCCCTAAATCCAACAAGTCACCACACAACGAAGAGAACGTAAGCTGGGGCAGATAGAAAAATATGCTTTGAAGGAGTATTTGAAAGAGCATTGAGAAATGGGATTGAGAAATGATTCGGAGATCAAAGCAAGCCCCGAAGGCTGACCCTCCAAGCTGTGTCCTGCAAAGTCATTCCTTAGGACAGACTGGTCCTACTGAAGCCACAGTGTCCAAAGCAGCTGGCCAGCTGTGAGGCACAGAGGCTGAGAGCAGTAGAAAAGAGGAACATGGGGCACACATAAGAGTGGGGGAGTTTGAGCGGGACCCCTGGGCCCAGATCTGCTTGTCATAGTGTTCTTCTTGTAGGTTTCTAGGACCCTCTGGATCCTTCTATTTCCCCATTCTCCCATGCTTCTCTCACCTAGAGCCCCAATAGGATGTCCTCCCCTCTGTCCCAGTTTCCTGGTAAGTGAAGACTTTCATGGGACATGCCCCTTGGGCTAGTGTCCAGATATAAGTGAGTATATACCATTTGACTCTTTCTGCTTCTGGGTTAACTCACTCATTATGATCATTTCTAGTTCAATCCATTTGTCCACAAGTTTCAGGAATTCCTTGTTTTTAATAGCTGAGTAGTATTCCATAGTGTAAATGGCACAATACGTGCAATAAACTTCAAACCCATACCCAGATCTAGCCAGTGGACAGGACATTCTTCACAGTTGAGTGGAGAGTGGGGTCTGACTTTCACATGTACTCTGGTGCCCCATATTTGACCACGTCCCCTGGATGGGGAGACCTGGTGGCACTCAGAGGAAGGATAGCAGGCTACCAAGAAGAGACTTGATACCCTATGAGCATATACAGAGGGAGGAGGTCCCCCTCAGTCATGGTCATAGGGGAGGAGAGTAAGGGGGAAATGGGAGGGAGGGAGGAATGGGAGGATACAAGGGATGGGATAACAATTGAGATGTAATATGAATAAATTAATAAAATATATTTAATAAAAAAAGAGTGGTGGAGTATGAGAAGCAGCCTGCATTTATCATACAAGCATTTGCTAAGCACCTACTGTGCACTCCTGTTGTGCAGATGTGAAGGTCCAGGACACACTTTTCTCCCAGCATGAAACCTGAGATGTAGGGGAGCAACAGCGTTGAGGCAACAAGTGAGTGAGTAAAACTGGAAGAAGAGTTAATAAACACATACAGGGATTAATGAACTGATGTGAGGGCCTTGAGGACAAGCAAAGGGGGCTGGGGGTGTGCCTGTGTGGGACAAGGGGTTGGGCATCTCCTTGCAAGTGACATTTGACTTAAAGACTGAGGAGTGAGAGATGCTGAGATTCTGAGTTTGGGGCAGGAGGCAGGATGTGCTTGTACCAAAGGCCAGCTCAGGGGGAGGAAGTGGGCTGGAGAGGGGAGACGGGAGTATGGGGGTCCAGCAGACAGGTACAAATCAGACCAGTGTGTGTGTGTGTGTGGGGTGAGATATACAAATACAGAAGTGACTGTGGAGTAGGAGGGGCGTGTTGGGGGGCGGGTACTTTTTATGCTGTGTGATTTCAGCTGTTCTTGAGCCCACCCATGGCTGATGCTTGCTTAGTAGCAGCAACCAACAGCTGAGATAATGATTGCCACATGAAATAATACCTGGTTCTTTCCTCATGCTAGTCCACCCAGTCTTCATGGGGACCCTATGAAACAGGTATGTTATTAGACTCATTTAAAAGATGGGAAAACTGGGGCTGGTCAATTAAAATTTTCAGTGTCACAAACAGTAAGGGCATGGGGTGGCTTGGAGCAAGGGCAGCCTGACTCTGGCGTTCTTGCTGTGGGGAAGGGAACTAAACCCTCACTCCTTGGGTCCCTTGAGAAAGTTAGCTAATGGCTGGCTGACGGCATGAGGTGGGGACTGGGAGAAAAGCTGGCTGGAGAGATTAGAATCTGAGTGTAGAATGCGCTATCACAGTTGTACCGTGGTCAGTACTTGCAACCTGGGAGCTGACTGGTAACCGGCTGGGTTTGGCGAGGGGCGAGGACCACACTTGCTGTGCATCCTATAGGCTCTGCAAGATCTTTGAAGGGCAGTGAAGACGCTATGATGATGGCTTCAAACTAGCTAAGTACTACAGTTTCCCGGAGATTCAGGATATGAATGTATGCAAAGGACTTTGCCTTGAAGTGGTACTTGACCTCTTGAACTTTGGGACCAAGCATATCTCTTAGCCTTGGTGGCCTGTCCCTGTCCCTGTCCCTTTGGAATAGTTGGTCAATCTCTGCTATGTCATCAACGTCCCACCCAGCAGGGTTCTGAGCATGTGATGAGGCAAGGGCAGGTGTGAAAAAGCCTTGTTCCTCGAGCTGGCTGACTGTCACTTTGGGAGCCCAGTGGCTTCTGCTCTAGTAGCCTAAGGGCACTACAAGCTATTCCTGGAGTATGTAGAGGCTGTGTGATCTTGGAACTCCGGGAACTCCGACCCGGGGTATCCATTTAGGGCAGGCTACAGGTCCCTGGCTTTGGCGCACGGTGGTACCACCGCGAACCCACCCCATCCCGAGGAGCGCGCGGGGCGGGGGGTGGGGGGGGGGCGGTGAGCACACGGGCAGGAGGCCCGGAGCTTGGAGCAGGAAGAGCGGCCCGGGGCCGGCTGCCAGGGCGAAAGAGCTAGCGAGGCGGGTGAGGCGGGTGCAGAGCTACGGGCGGCGGCGCCCTCGGGTCACTTGCAGGCTGGGCGGCAGGCGACGGGACGCGAGGTGGCGGGGCGCACCATGCCCACGTTCGACCAGGCGCTGAGGAAGGCGGGCGAGTTCGGGCGCTTCCAGCGGCGCGTGTTCCTGCTGCTGTGCCTGACGGGTGTCACCTTCGCCTTCCTCTTTGTCGGCGTGGTCTTTCTGGGCAGCCAGCCCGATTACTATTGGTGTCGCGGGCCGCGAGCCACCGCGCTGGCCGAGCGCTGCGCCTGGAGCCCCGAGGAGGAGTGGAACCTCACCACGCCGGAGCTCAGCTCCCTAGTTGAGCGCCGCGGCCAAGGCCACTGTCACCGCTACCTGCTGGAAGCCACCAATACCAGCACCGAGCTCAGCTGCGACCCACTCGCTGCCTTCCCTAATCGCTCTGCACCCCTGGTGCCCTGCAGCGGAGACTGGCGCTATGTGGAGACCCACTCAACCATCATCAGCCAGGTAAGCCTGGCACTATGCACCATCTCCTGCCACACAGCAAGTGTAAGAAGGTGGCTTCCAGACTAGATCCTTGCAGTCTTCGCTATTTGGAGATCACACCACCTTTGGTGACCCCTAGGTTCTAATCCGTGCTTGCAAGTTCTGCGTAGCAAATACCTGGGAAAGCCTTTGTTTATGTACCTGCCTTAAGGAGTGGGCTAAGAAATGATCTGGCTTCAGGTAAAAAGGAAAACTTTCCTAGGAGCCAACTTGGAGGAGCTTCCCACACACCTGCCTCTACTGTGTCTTTGAGATGTGTTGGCAGAGCTATTGGAGATTATGGGTCCCCTCTTGGCTGGGGACCCCTCTGCCTTCGGGCTGGGTTGAATTGTGTTAGCACGTTTGGATTAGTTTATCTCCAGGGAGCGCAAAGACAGTGCAACATCCCTCCCCACCCCCCCTCCACCCCCAGTGTCCAAAATGGTTACCTGAAATGTAAGGGACAAAGGTCAAGGCTCTTCCGGGCAATAATTTTGATAAAACTGCTTTGAGGACAAAGAGCAGCAATTTAAGAGAAGTCGGGAAGGCTGGGATATTGGACAAGAGTTGATGGTTTTTTTTTTTTTTTTTCCTGCTAGTAAATTACAGCCAGGCAGCAGGAAGGGGCATCTCTCCCCATTTATTGTGGCGGCTGCTGAAGTCCGGGGAGGGGGCGATACCCACACTTTGGGGGGGGGCAGGGTCTTCTTCAGTCAGACCCCAAGTCATGTCTGATTCTGCATCCTCCAGCGCTGTGAGTTGTGAGGCTGTGGGTACAAACTGCTTCGGAGGCACCTGGTCCACAGAGGAACGGGTGTGCTGAATTTTGCCCACAGTCATAGCTCAACTCAATCTATATACGATGGTGAAGAGTACTCAGGTAAACGGAGAAAGAAACATTTTTTTGTTGTTGTTTTTAACTTAGTTCTTGTCCAAAACACTTGTTTATATAACAAGGAAACTGTGGTACCAGGAGGCAGGAAACGCTTCTTCTATAGTTTTCCTTCCCTTGGTGATCATGGCTCAAGTTGAAATACAGCTCCGTGAAGCCGTTCTTTCTTGTAAGGCCATACATGGGTTGTGGCATCCTACTCACTTCCAGAGACCCTGTCTCAGAAAACAAGAAGCTGTCCCCTGACTTCCACATACACACATACACACATGTGCTTAAACACACCAGAATACACATGTATCCTCCCCGCAGCATGCACGCTTGCTTGTGTGCATACAGACATTATATTTAAAAGCCTTTAAAAACAACAACAACAACAAAAAAAACAAAATGCACACCACTCTAGAAAGGTTGACGTGAGTGACTGTGATCCTTGGGCCTCTAAGGAGAGGGTCATAAGAACCTGTGGAGCAGATACTGACAGGTGCTTTAGGGATGTGCTGAGGTTCTGGACTCAATAGAGCATTGTCCGAGTGGTTAACACGTGCAGAAAGGCAGGAAGTCAAGAGATCGTCCTGTCATGATCTCTAGGGAGCTATGTGCCTCCAGTCTATCACTTACCTTCTTCAGGCCTTGCTTTCTCATTCTGTGCATGCTCAGTGTGCACAGAACAGCGACCAAACTTCATTAGGGACAAACTAAAATGTTATTTAGGATGCCTTCCTTAAAGCTGCCGAGGAGATTTTGAGACCTACTGGAAAGATTTCCTTTTCAAATCCCAGATAGTTTTAATTTCTCTTTTTTTAAAAGATGTATTTATATTTATTTATTATTTATTTATTATGTATACAGTGCTCTTCCAGAAGAGGGCATGAGATCACATTACAGATGGTTGTGAGCCACCGTGTGGTTGCTGGGAACTGAACTCAGGACCTCTGGAAGAACAGTCAGTGCTCTTAACTCTGAGCCATCTCTCCAGCCCTAGTTTTAACTTCTTGTGGCTCATCTTCCATGTGTTGATTCTTAGGAGGCATCTGCCCCATCTTTTCTGAAAGCCCCACCCCCCCCAAAGTAATTTAGAATTTCCCAGAACCTCAGGGTTCCATGTGCTGTCTTTGATTCTGAATATGAACAAATTTGTGGCTGTTATTTTAAATATGTAATGATCAACACTGTAGTTGTAGCTTCAGCTAATATCATGAAGTGAGTGTATTTTCAGAGTCCTGAAGTTTTAAGATATGCAAAGGCTACCTGTTGGGAGAAGGGGGTAGTGGGCAGGCTGCATGGGACACTTGGTCTTTGGACCAAACTGGGAAGAGATACGATTGTCTTAGCTTTGCAGAAGGGAAAGCTGAGGCTGGTGATGTTAGGGACCCTCCTGGGGATCTATA
This sequence comes from Acomys russatus, assembly GCF_903995435.1. Taxonomy (NCBI): domain Eukaryota; kingdom Metazoa; phylum Chordata; class Mammalia; order Rodentia; family Muridae; genus Acomys; species Acomys russatus. The sequence continues at coordinate 52,815,558 of NC_067157.1, forward strand.
TTGTCCTTGGGGTGGCCATGTCAACCTTAGTTCTCTGTCACTATAGGGTCAATATGCCCTTTGATTCATTTGGTGGCCTTCAAAACAAGCAGCCAGGCTGACTGCTGGGGAAGCTGTGATGTCATTTGGTGCAGTGGGTCCTTTTTTTGTCCTGATGTGAACATTGTAAACCTGTTGCTTAGAACTCATCCACCCTTGTCCTACCTTCATTCCAAGGCGCTATGTGAGGAGGGACTGACTGTCAGTTGTAGGGCTGTTCCAAGCCACATCCACTCTAGGGCATTTTCTACCTGTGTTGAACTTTTTCAGTGTAGACTTTTCTGTCTGAGTTTTAACCTCATCTGCTTACTAGATGTTGGGCAGAACCAAACCTGATGGATTGTAGATACCGAGTCAGAGCCCTTATGGGTTGGATGCTTCAGCTTACTATCCAGGGAAGGGACTTTTAGGACTGATGGAGGGATTTTGCTTGCTAGCATCAGAAAGAAACAAAAGACCACCTCTCTGCTTCAGGTGCTTTCACACGCACACTAACAGTCGCTCTTCCATCACTTTTCTTCTAAAATAAAAAGGTCAGTTTGAGGAGCGTGGGCGATCTGTGGAAGAGAGTGCTGGCTGCTTGGTTCCCAGGCTTCATTCTTTTCCTTCAGGTGCTGCTTTTCATCCCTGTGCTATTTATTGTCCTCAGATGCAGGCCAACTCAGTAGGGGGATCCACCCGCAGTCCCAGCCTAATGCTGCCCTCTCCAGTGGCCTGTTAAGCATGTTCCTGAGCTATTGTATGTGCTGGAGAAGGGAGTTAGCCAAGCCACAATTCTGGCCTAGGCAATGTCTCTAATTTGCAACAGATACTTTAGAAAGAAATAGTAGGCCTAGAGAGATGACTCAGTGGTTAAGAGCACTGGCTGCTCGTCCAGAGCACAGTCAATTTCTAGCATCAGACAGCTGCTTATAACAATCTGTAACCAGTCCCAGGGGATCCGAACCCCTCCTCACCTCCATGGACACCAGGCATGCATGTAATATACAGGCATACATGCAGCCAAACTATACATTTAAAATGCCTAGAAAGAATACATCACTATATTTTTGGCTGTGTAAAGTCATTTGTGCCTTTCCTCTTTGTTGCAGAATTAACTTATCATCAGAGTATCTATTATAGTATTTCTTTAAATACCCAATTATTACATCATTTGCTTTCTACTTCATCTCTTTTCCTCTTTACTATGTGTTGGTGCATTTTTCTCAGTGTAAGTTGAATCCTCAGCTCAATTTTTCTAGCCTTAAAAAAAAAAAGAGTAAATATTTACAGCTATGAATTTGCTTCTATGGACTCCTTTGGCTGCACTTCAACAAATCTTTTAGTATATAGTTTTTCAAGTGGTGCCAAGATTTAGTCTGTGAGCAAACATAGATGTTTATTGTTGTCTGAGCTGCATCTAAATATAGAACAAAGGATGACCATAAAATATGGTATGCCTCATTGAATCTGAGCATCAATTAAAAAAAAAAATCTTTTTCTTGCCTCACTCGTACCTGTGGAGCAGGTTCAAGGTTGTGTGTGGTAACAGAGACACCTTGACAAGAGTTCAATTCAGCTGTCACTCACCATTTACTGAGTAATGACAGGTCACACAGGAGAGGAGTAAGTGTTCTGTGGGAGTTCTAAGGAATGGAATTTTATCAGCAAGGAGATGTCTGCTTGCTTAAAAAAACACACACACACACACACAAGAGTAAGCCAGGTGTGTTAGTATATACCTGTAATCCACCTACAACAATCCAGGTGTGTTAGTATACACCTGTAACCCACCTACAATAATTCAGGTGTGTTACTATATATCTGTAACCCACCTACAATAATCCAGGTGTGTTACTACACACCTATAACCTACCTACAATAATCCAGGTGTGTTAGTATACACATGTAACCTACCTACAGTAAGCTAGGTGTGTTAGTATACACCTGTAATCCACCTACAACAATCCAGGTGTGTTAGTGTACACCTGTAACCTACCCAAAGTAAGCCAGGTGTGTTAGTATGCACCAGTAACCCACCTACAATAATCCAGGTGTGTTACTATATATCTGTAACCCACCTACAATAATCCAGGTGTGTTACTACATACCTATAACCTACCTACAATAATCCAGGAGTGTTAGTATACACATGTAACCTACCTACAGTAAGCTAGGTGTGTTAGTGTACACTTATAATCCACCTACAACAATCCAGGTGTGTTAGTATACACCTGTAACCTACCCAAAGTAAGCCAGGTGTGTTAGTATGCACCTGTAACCCACCTACAATAATCCAGGTTTGTTACTATATATCTGTAACCCACCTACAATAATCCAGGTGTGTTACTACACACCTGTAACCTACCTACAGTAAGCCAAGTGTGTTAGTAATACACCTGTAACCACCTACTTGAGGGTCTGACCTAGAAGAGTCACTTGAGCCCAAGTGTTTAAGGCAAGTTTAAGGCAAAACAGCAAAGGTCCAACTTAAAACAAAATAAATCGCACCGTATGCTTACAATACCCTACTGGAAGAGTTACTCTTTTTTAAATTATGTGTGTTTATTTTATATGTGTGTATCACTTCTCCTTCTCTAATATGTGGGTCATGGGCCGGGAACGCAGGCTTGGCGGCAAGTGCTTATACACATTGAGCCATCCCGCTGGCCTCGGAGGCCTTAGACTATTAATTAAGCTGTTCAATGTCCTGGCATAAGAACACAAGTGCAAGTAATTATTATAAAATAATAAGATGGCCATGCTTACTGGGTGTGGTGACACACTGTGACCTCTGTATTCAGGGAGGCTGAGGCAGGAGGATTAGCAGAACTTCTGCACTAGTCCCCAAATCTGCCCTGCTGAAATGTGTATGTTAACTGTTATTCCATTTTAGTATGCAGAATTCTCATTGTTATTCCTTCTTTGACTCATACTTTATTTTTAGAGGCTTATTATTAAACTAATTTAAGCTGGCGCTTAAAAAAAATTTTTTTTTTTGCATTCTTTTTAATTGTGGTATGGCCAGAGAATGTGATTTGCAGGTTTGTGTAAGACTGCCCCCCCCCCTTTTTTTCCTTTAAACTTTTATTAACTTTGCTTTGTAGACCTTTCAGAGTCAAGCGTTGTAAATGTTCCTTTTGTGCTTTGGAAGAGTGTTTGGTATTTAGCTATAAGCTGCTGGGCTTTACAGACATTCACCAGCTGAAGCTAGCCAGTTCTAGTGTCAACACATTCTATGTTCGAGTCAAATTTTCATAGGCTGGTAATCAATAATTATAAAAACGTATTATTTTGCAGAATTTTTCAGTTTCTAGATTTAAGATTTTTATACAAGATATAATTATACTGAATATGGGTACATGTGAATTTAAGGTTTGAGAATTCCTTATAGGAGGCAGGCAGATCTTTGTGAGTTCGAGGCCAGCCTGGCCTACAGAGTGAGTCCCAGGATAGCCAAGGCTACACAGAGAAACCCTGTCTTTAAAAAATTTCTTATAGTTTTAAAATTATATTTAATATTATAGTATAAGACCTGCCTGACCTGGAGAGATGGCTCAGAGGTTAAGAGCACTCACTATCTGTTTTTCCAGAGGTCCTGAGTTCAATTCCCAGCAACCACATGGTGACTCTCAACCATCTATAATGTGATCTGATGCCCTCTTCTGGCCTGCAGGTGTATGTGCAGGCAGAGCACTGTATACGTGATAATAAATAAATAAAGCTTAAAAAAAAAAAAAAGACCTGACCTTAATTGTCTTAATATTATCTGCTATTAATATAGTAAGTGCAGCTTTCCTTTGGTTAATATTTACCTATAATTACTTTTTGTTATCTTAATTTTCAAATTTCCCATGTTCCAATAGTTTTGTGGGGCTCATAAAATAAATATACATAAGATGATTTTGCTTTTATCGAGTGTGCTTCAGTGTCCATGAGTTAGCCACTTGCCCACCTGGTCTATGATGACGCAGGTCATCATGGTGAAGTCTGTGCATGGTACACAAAACTTCCCCCTGTGCATGGCACACGAGGCAGTGTGGACAGGTGTCCGAATGCTGCCTTTAACGGTGCTCCTTGTACTAGGCTCCCCCTCATAAAGGTTCCACTGTGCCCCAACAGAACTCTCGGCTGGTGAGAGAGCACTGAAGGTCCAAGCCTTAGCACTCCTTAAGTAGTGTGGCACCTGATCTCCTTAAATGTGTTGTAGATTTGGGCTCGTTAGACCTTTATTTTTTTATTTTTCTTAATCCTGGCCTTTCTGTGTTTTTTCTTCTGTGAAAGAAAATTAGTTAGACTTGCTTTTCTTATTCTGTTTTATTCCTTCTTTTAATTGTTGGAAATTTACTTCATTTAGTGATCACCTCTGGAAATTTCCCCAAGCTTATTTAACAGAGCCTAAATTTAATGCAGGGCACTCCCCCCCCCCCTCTAAAAAATATTACTTATGTGTATGGGTGTGTACCTGTGTGAGACTATGAGTGCCATGTGTATGCAGATAGCCACAAGGCCAGTGGAAGATATTATATCCCCTTGGAACTGCAGTTATAGGCAGTTGTAAATTGCCATATGGGAGGTTGGAACCAAACCTTGGTCTTTTGCAAGAGAAGCAAGCGCTCTTAACCTCTGAGCCATCTATCCAGACCCTGGCCTTCTTTCTTTTAGACAATCTAGGAAACTTAGAATACTTAATTCAGCCACTGCACCCCGTGTCTATCCTATGTCTTTTTATTATTAATTCATGGTTTTTACGTAGCTTGTGTGTGCCTTGGTTCAGATCCACACTATATTTACCCATTATTCTATAAGATGCCAATAAATCTTTCAAAAGCTTCTTTAGAGCAATGGTTCTCAACTTGTGGGTGGTGACCCCTTTGGGGTTGAACAGCCGTTTCTTGTGGGGGGAGGGGGAGGGAGGGGGAAATATTTTAAAGACAGGGTTTCTCTGTGTAGCCTTGGCTATCCTGGGACTCACTCTGTAGACCAGGCTGGCCTCGAACTCACAAAGATCTGCCTGCCTCCTATAAGGAATTTTCAAACTTTAAATTCACAAATATCTCATATCCTGCATATCAAATATTTACATTACAATTCATAAAAATAGCAAAAATTACAGTTATGAAGTAGTAACTGAAACAATTTAATTGTTGGCGGTCACCACAGCATGAGAATTGTATTAAAGGGTCGCAGCACTAGGAAGCTTGAGAACCGCGCCTTGATTGTATATTTGTAGGTAATAAATGTGTTTTGGAGACACAACAGGTACAGCCAACCAATGAGAAGGAGAGGTCATGAGTGCCACGCTCTTGGCCCAATCATAGGCAAATATGGGAGAAGAGTCCCTCCCCCAGGCCGATGGGGGCGGGGCTGGAGGCGAAGGTCGTCTGATCTGCAGCGGCCTAGGCCCAGACGCTGAAGCCTGACTATGATGGTGGCAACCGTGGTATCACGGAAGCGGAATCAGATGGGGACTCGACGGGCCTCAGTCCTGTGGCTGCCTCTGTGGCTGGTGGCGGTGGCCGTGGCGGCGGCGGCCGCGGAGCAGCAGGTGCCATTGGTACTGTGGTCGAGTGACCGGGGCCTGTGGGCTCCTGTGGCCGACACACACGAGGGCCATATCACCAGTGACATGCAGCTTTCTGCCTACTTAGACCGTGCCTTGGAGCTGGGTCCCCGAAATGTACTGCTGTTCCTGCAGGACAAGCTGAGCATTGAGGATTTCACGGCATACGGTGGCGTGTTTGGGAATAGGCGGGACAGTGCCTTCTCTAACTTGGAGAATGCCCTGGACGTGGCCCCCTCCTCACTCGTGCTTCCTGCTGTGGACTGGCATGCAGTCAGCACCCTGGCCACCTACCTGCAGGAGAAGCTTGGGGCCAGTCCCCTGCATGTGGATCTAGCTACCCTAAAGGAGTTGGAGCTTAACGCCAGCCTCCCTGCCCTGCTGCTCATCCGCCTGCCCCACACAGCCAGCTCTGGTCTCATGGCACCCGGGGAGGTCCTCACAGGCAATGATGAGGTCATTGGACAGGTCCTGGGCACACTCAAGTCTAAAGACGTCCCTTACACGGCAGCTCTTACCGCAGTCCGCCCTTCTAGAGTGGCCCGTGATGAAGCCATGATGGCTGGGGGTCTAGGTCGCCAGCTGCTTCAGACTCAGGTGGCGTCACCTATGGTCCATCCTCCCGTGAGTTACAGTGACACTGCCCCAAGGATCCTGTTCTGGGCACAAAGCTTCTCTGTAGCGTACAAAGACGAATGGAAAGACTTGACTTCCCTCACCTTTGGTGTGGAGAGTCTTAACTTGACCGGCTCCTCCTGGAACGACTCCTCTGCCACACTTGCACTGACCTATGACTCACTCTTTGGTGCAGCAGTGACGTTCAAGTTCCTTCTAGTTAGTCGCTTCTACCCAGTGTCTGCCCGAGACTGGTTTGCCATGGAACGACTTGAGATCCACAGCAGTGGTTCTGTTGTCCACTTCAATGCTTCCCAAGTCACGGGACCCAGCATCTATTCTTTCCACTGTGAGTACGTCAGCAGTCTGAGCAAGAGAGGCAGTCTCCTTGTGACCAACGTGCCCTCTCCCTGGCAGGTGACTCTTCATCACTTCCAGGTCCAGGCCTTCAATGTGACTGGCAGACAGTTCTCCTATGCAAGCGACTGTGCTGGCTTCTTCTCTCCGGGCATCTGGATGGCGCTGCTCACCACTTCCTTCATACTTTTTGTATCCACCTACGGCCTCCACATGATACTCAGCCTAAAGACCATGGACCGCTTTGATGACCACAAGGGCCCCACCATCACTCTGACCAAGATAGTGTGACCTGTGCTAGAGAGGGATTTAGGGAGTGTTGCTGTGTGTGCAGGTTGTCAAGTTTCTGTCTTGTGGCACAGTGCCTGGAAGGGTTTGTATTAACCCTATACTGCCCTCAGCCTGTCTTGCTTCCTCTTTAACCTGCTGAGGGACTTCCCTCGAGCCAATCCCCCCAGCTCTACCAACAAAGTGCATTCTTCATAGATAATTAGACAAATCATCATTATTTCTTCTTGCCCCTCTGCAATTATTCTTTGCTGTGTATAGTGCTTTTGTCTAGGAAGTGCTCTCTCTCCATGCTTTATGGAGCTTCCAGAAACACCCATGAGTGTGAGGTTCCTTGAGTTTGAGAGATGTGGAAAGGCTACTTAACTGTCTGTCCAGCTTAGCCATTGTTTTTTGGGTGATGTCATTAGAACGAACCGTATTCTGGGTTTCAGTTGTTCCCACTGGGCTTGCCTGTCCAGTGGTGGTGGTGGTGGCGGGGTGCACTGTTTTCTCCCTAATAAAATAAAGACACATTACCACTTTAAAAACTGTGCTTTGGTTTTGTTTATATTTATAAATCTTTATTCCATCATTAATCTTGAAAGCCAGATTTGTAGGTGAGTGGTCTCCTGTCATCAGCTGTTTTTCTTTGTCCTTCTGTCAAAGGTCCAGCTCAGTGGGTTCCAGTATGCCAGGCCCAGTCACTTGCACTGAGGAAAACAAACACATGCAAGGATGACACAGTGATACACATGGATAGCAGTGCCATAATGGGACCTGCTACTTTGCGTGATAACCAGGAAATTAATAAAATGTAAGAAAAAAGTAATGATAAAATGACTGGAAAGGAGTTTAATTGATATGGGGATATGATAAAGGATATTTGTGTTTGTTGTCAGTGTCCTGGCATGCACTTTCAGTCTAAACAGAAGCATCTGGGAAAGGGTCAAGATTACAGCTGAGCAGTTTCCACCAGACTGTGGTTGCTCACACCTCAGGTCTGGTCCTACAAGCCTTGCAGGGGCCTTATTGTTTGAGGAGACAAATTAGTTCCTATGAGACGCTGCTCCTGCTTGGGGTGACCTGATCATGGGGTGAACTGGGAGATTTCTGCAGCCCAAGGTGACTACAGTTTAGGGTAGGAGAGGTTTTGGGTCACCTTTTTGGTATTTGGAACAGGACACCAAATGCTGACATTAAAATACCTTAGCTTGTCTTTGTGCCTTCAGCCTTGAGTAGTTGAGCTAGGTTTTGGACATCTGGTCTGGACTATGCAGTGACTTCAAGACCAGCTTTGTTTCAAGGGGCAGGAGCAAGGAGACAAAATGCTCACTTTGTAAAGGTGCTTGCACCAAGCCTGGTCACCAGAGTTTGATCTTTGGAGCTTACATGGTGGGGAGAGAAAGAGAGAGAGAGAGAGAGAGAGAGAGAGAGAGAGAGAGAGAGAGAGAGAGAGAGAGAGAGAGAGCGAGGGAGCGCCATCTTGCACAGGTGGGCCTCCAGCTCCCACACATATGCTGTAACTAGTGTACATGCAAAATGAACATAATAAATTTTTTTAAGGAAAACTAGAATGTGGCTCACAGGTAGAGTGCTTTTCCTAGTGTAGACAGTTGTAGGCCTGATACCAGCACAGTAAAAATAATAAAATGTAGAAGTTACAATGTTTTGAAAGAAATAAAAACTTTTGCAGGTGCCAGGATTGTTTATATAGAACATGAAAGAAAAGCATTAAAAAAAAAAAAACAAAACAAAACCCTACTAGGAGAGATGGCTCATCGGTTAAGAGCAGTTCCCCAGAACCCTTGTGCTGGCTCACCACTGTTTCCAACTCCAGTTCCAAGCGATTCACACCCTTTTCTGGCCTTTGAGGGAAACCAGGCAAGCACGTGCAGGCAAAATACTCATGCATAAAACAACAACAGCAACAACAAAACCAATTCTTTAAACATAAATAAAAAGAATTAAAAATAAATAAATAAATAGATAGATAGATAAATAAATAAATAAATAGCCAGGCAGTGTCAGTGCACGCCTTTAATCCCAGCACTTGGAAGGCAGAGGCAGGCAGACTCCGGTGAGTTCTAAGCCAGCCTGGTTTAGTGTTTGCAGACACATGCACCCTGAATGGCAAACATGACTGTGTGCAGACTTAAGCAGGTAAATGGATCAAAGCAGAAGACCTGGATCCAAAGAATGAGGGCGGGGAGGGCAGGCATCCACCCTGCTTTTGCAGACCTCGAGGGCCCAGAAGAAGATGCAGTGTTCTGTAGTAAAGGCCATTTCTTAATCCTAGCTCCACTTTGAAGAGTGTGGACCTGTCCCGCAGCTTCCATTTTGCTCTGGGGAAACCTGTTGCCACTCTGACTGCCTTGGTGCGGGCAATCTTGTCTTCTCTCAGGGAGAGTCCCTAAAACCACAACAGGCATGCATTAAGCACTCAATAAGTGTTTCTTGAATGAATGTATGTTTTCTCTGTTTTGGGCCCTCTAGTCACTTCTAAGTGACGCTCAACTGTTCTCTTTCCAGTGTGGCCTTCAATCCTTTAGCCTTTTGTGCTGAGAATAAATTAGATGTAAGTTGGGCTTGATTTTTTTCCTCTCAAATTGTCCGTTTATGTATTATTGTTATATTCTGGATCACTAGCTTTCCATTCAACAGTGTCAAATCTTCTGTTTAACCCACCCACTGAGCTTTTTATCTTAACCTTTTCTTTTATTTTTAACCTATGGTATTTGTGGCATTTTAGAGAGTGCCTGGTCATTTGCTAGTAGCCACTCCTCCCCTTTTCTTTCTATTGTTTCAGTTTCTTTAATTTGTTTCATATGACTGCTCTTATTTCATGTGTGGTGGCTACCCAATGTCCTTGGTGTTCTAACTCTCTTGTTTGTAGCTTGTTGCATGCTTGAAGATCATTGCTTGTACGTTCCCAGTTCTTGGTGGTCTCCATGGGCGCTTCATTCCTTCTCACGTCTTTGGAAGCTTGGAGATAGCAGTGGCCTGAGCTCTGTCTCCTTTCCAGACAGTCTGGCTGAGAATGACTGAGGTTGCTGTCTGTCTCTCTTAGAAGCGTGAGCTTTCTTTTTTACTCCCTGAAACCCTTTAGCATATGTCCATCATAGTAACTGTTCCTGCTATATATATAATTTCCCCCCACCAATGGAGTAAAATCAGGACCCCAATGAATGGGGCTACCCCATGAAGTGTTTGCTTTGTGATCTAGGCAGGGAAACCAAACAGATGCACCATCTGGTGACATTTGTGGGCCCCAGAACAACCAAGAAAGTGTTTGCTACAGGAGCTTCATTGTGGGGTGCCTGAGAACCCTCCCGCTTCCTCTGGCATCTGGCATTCTGGATCATCAACAGCGGTGCCACTGCAATTACTTACATTCAGCGCATGCCAGGCACTAGGCAAGGCTGAGGGGGGGGGGCAGGGTACACAGATGAGCGAGATCCTTTCTCTACCCAGCTCCAGGCCTGGCAGGGAGAACTGTACTGAGACCACAGTGAGATGAGTACGGTGGAGAGGTGCTTCCTCTGCATAGGTCCCAGGTGAGCCAGGGCAGAATATATGTTGACCTTGATCTCAGCCTTAGAGGACAAGGAGGAGTCCAAGATGAAAATGCCAGTGAAAGTGTGTTTGGCTTTCACATTCTCTCATCTTTATCATCCTTTCCTCTGACTTGAGGGCCCCTGAACAGGGCTGGCCATGCATTCCTAGGTCCCACCCCTGGAGTCTGGAATCCAAAGATGGGGCTGGGTTTAGAACCCTTTCTTTTCTTTTCTTTTTCTTTTTCTTTTTTTTTTTTTTTCAAGCATCCTAGACCCATGCAGCTGGTCCACGGACCTCCCAGGGAGATACACAGCGTTTCCTAATGAGGAATGTGATGAGAATCTGCCCAACTCATGCTGCAGACTCTGGGGCAGATGCCCTGTCCCTTTATCTCCCAGCAGAAGTTCTGGGTCTTATCTGATGAATGCGTTTGTTTATTACCTGCCCTCCCTCTCCCCCCCCCACCGCAATCCCCAGAGATGTATAACAGATTAGAAGACTCTTTGACCAGTGAGGCATAGCTGGACCACACTCTAAGAATCTTGGCGAAGTTTGAAGAGGGGCTTTGGACAAAGGCGCAGTCATATGCACATCATGGAGGTGTGATATCCGCATGTTCTATGGCTGCATTCGTTGTTGTTGTTGTTGTTTTAAATGCCCAGCTGTAGTGAAGAATGGTTTACTCCGATCCATAGTTTGGAGGTAGCCAGATCATCATGGCATAGAAGGCACGGAGCAGGAGCAGGAGCAGGAGGCAGCTGATACCATCACATGCGCAGTCAGGAAGCAGGGAGTGAAGAACACTGGTACCCACCTCACCTTTTCCTTTTTATCCACCCCAGGCCACCAGCTCATGGAAGGGTGCTACCTCTGTTCTGAATGGGTCCGAATTAATTCAAATCTAGAGAATTTCTTATAGATATGCCCAAGGGTTTGTCTCCTAGGTGATTGTAGAGCCTGTTGACAGTATTAATCATCCCAATGAGTTAAAGCATTTTGTGTAAACATCTTAGTAGACAGCGGGGGCGGGGGGGAAGGGAGGGGGTGGGATGGGAGGTGGGGGGAGTACACTCATCTTTCAGGATCAGTTGTCTCTGGCCCTCAATCCCAGCTCCTCTCGCCACCAACTTCAGCAGCAAGCTCAGCAGCTACGGCACTGTGTCTTCTTAGCTCTGGAGTGTGTATGGTAAGATTTGGATGTGAAGTGTTCCTTAAGGACCCATGCGTTTGAACGCCTGGCGCCTGGCTGGCAGCACCATTTGGTACAATGTAGAGCCTTTAGAGGGTGGGGCCTAGCTGGGGGGAGTAGGTCACTGGAGGCAGGCCTTTGCAGAGTAGACCTGTTGCTGGTAATTGCTGTCATGTGTAGCCCGTGTCCTCAGCTTACTGTCTGATACCACAACACAAGGGGCCACAGCTGCAGCTGAGTGCTTCAGCTGCCACAAATTCTACCACCCCCCTCTCTGCAGTGACAGGCTGTGAACCAAAACAAATGTTTCCTTCCTTGAGTTGCTTCTTCCAGTTACTTGATTGCAATGACATAAAAAGTAACTGGCCCTTTGGTTGGTTGTCTGGTGTGAGTAGCTACCATTGTATCTAGACATCGATCCAGCTCCTCAGAGCAGTCGCCTCGGGGTTACTGTGTAAGGCCTTTGAGCCGAGTGGAACCTGAGGCAAAGGAACAGACAGGGGACAGCCAGGTACAAGCCTGGAATTGTAGTTTCTGGACCCCTTTCCTTCTGGGGTGCACAGCTGGGTCCAATGTCCAGAGATGCTGGTTTGTAGGGCAATGCAACCAACTACTGGCCAGTGATGTGAGGGAGATCTCAAGTGACACTGCAGGGCCCAGAGCCAAAATAACCTTTGCCCTTGTACCCCACCCCTATTCCTTGACAGCACTGAAGCTTGAAGCCCTAAGGGCTGAGGGACCATTTAGATGAAAAAGATCCTGAGTGTGTGTAGGCATAAAAGCCCCTCCCCCCACCTCTGTCTGCCCCACCAATGAACCTGAAAGGGACATATGAGACTATGAATGAGACAAACTTAGAGTAATTTTTTTTCCAAGGCAGGGAGGGTCTCGGGTATAGCCAGGCTATCCTCAAACTCTATGCAGTCCAGGTTGTCTCCCCCGCCCCCCTGCCCTCAGCCCCCACCCCCAGTGCTGGGATTCTAAGAGTACACCACCATCTAGCCCATGGGATGCCGTGGATTGAACCCACAGCTCTGTGCATGCTGAACAAGCACTCCAGCATCTGAACTACACTCCTAGCTGCAAGAGGCAAAGTTTCCAACTTAAACCACTGTCTGTTATAGGTCTCCCTATGAGCCAGTTCTGACTGCTGCATTCTGGTCCATTTCCTATAAGAGGGGCGCATCTAAGGCTGTGCACTGTAGTACAACAGCAGGGAGGATGCCTCTAGTCCTCTCCTGTCTGGTACCCGGGGCACTGGGTGATCCTGCCCTCACACTTACTGCCTATCTTGGGCTCCTCTCTCTTCTTTAGGTTGTAAGCCTGGACCCAGTGAGGCACACCTACCCTCGCATGGCCTTTCATATGGTCTTTCTATTTCTCAAAAAGCCTTTCTTCTTTCTTTCCAGGTCATTCCAGGTTTTATCTTAGCATGAGCTTTTGAATTGCCGTGCATGGGACTAGGGCTGGGTTCCTTTCTCTGCCTCATATTTCCCACTGAATATTGAGGCTGCCTCCCTCACCAAAAAGGGACAGGCATTCTGAACCCTTTGCTTAACTCAGCACTTAGTAGATATTTGTGAGGAAATTCATGGGTGAAAGAAAAAGGGACCCAGTAGCAAATTTACCCTTGTTATAACTGTAGCTAAGTTAGCTCTGAAATGGCTGGCTGTCATGTCATAGATTGACAGCAGCCATTTTGGCTGACACTGCAGCTTCTTAATGACGCACATTAAGTCTGTGTGTCTCTTTCCTTGGATCTGTGAGGTGTGACCGCTCACCAGGTGGTCAAGACCACGCACAAAGTCTGCAGCAGAGAGCTGTCGTCTGTGGGAGCTCTGTTTGAGGGATGTGACCTGGCACATGAAAGGAACAGGGGAATGGAAGTGCTGGCTTCCCAGGCTCAGCGTCATTTTTATGTGCTGACGTCCATTGTGCAGAAAAGACCTTTCTCAGCTGTCTTGGCTCTCCTCAGCGGGGCTGTGTCATCAGTGGAGTCTGCTTCAGGGGCATCTGGGCACAGGAGCTGGGCTGGGCAGAGGCGAGGGCCCCGCAGGAGCTGGTTTCACAATGCCAAGGCACGGCTGGACCCTCTGCCCTCAAAGGAAGTAGAGGCAAGACATGCTGCCCGACCCTCACAACAAACGGAACCTTTCCAACATTATTTCTACCCAGCCCACCCCCTGAAATAACAACCAAGAAAGAAGTTGACTTCTATTTTTTGAGGGGAAGCAAACTCCTTGGCTTCTTGGTATAAGTGACTTTACAATGATAAGTGACTGGCCAGGGAGCAGGTGGTTCCTTTATCTGAACCAGGGATCTGAAACTCAAAGGCTGCAGCCGCTGGCTTTTCTTCCGTGTTTGTAATGAAACAAAAAACACTTTGGGGCTGGTTCCTGTGTGATGATAGAGAGCAACAGTGGGAATGGAGTCTAGGAGCGTCTAAAAAATAAAGTAGGTAAATGGAATTTTTGTTCTGTTTTGATTTTGATTTTTTTTCCAAGACAGGGTTTCTCTGTATAGCCTTGGCTGTCCTGGACTCACTTTGTAGACCAGGTTGGCCTCGAACTCACAGAGATCTGCCTGCCTCTGCCTCCCAGAGTGCTGGGATTAAAGATGTGCGCCACCACGCCCGGCTGGTAAATGTAAAGCTTTAAAAACTCTTAAGCTATGCAGTAATTTTTTTTTTTTTTTTTATTGGTGGGCGGTAAGGCCCAGTGTAGCCTTCAAAAGAATAACTTAGCATTTTACTCTTCAAAACTGAGTTCAGGGAAGAAAAAGCAAAGTCTGGCAGGAACATGGGCACTACTGTGGGGTAGCTTCTAAGACCTCGGCTGCCAGTCTTTGACTAATCAGGGAAGTAGACGATGTGGTGCGATGCCTGCAGATCCGCACAAGTTCTCTGTGTGTGGGTGCAGCCTCCCTCTATCCCCTGGGTTAGCTGCTCACTTGTCAGCTCGCCTGGGGCTCCTCTCTTTCCTCTCACAGCTGAGTCAGTTTTCAGGTTCCTGGGGTGTTTCATTCCCCTCCCTGAACTCAGGGGTACCAGATGCTTGTGTGAGTGGGAGGGTCTCCTGAGATAAAACTAACCTAAGACATGGAGGTGTTGGGTTCGTGAAATCAACATGGGTTCACCATGGCTTTGCCTTTCCTCCTGGTGGGTCTGCTGTGCCACCCATGGTGATGGCAGGAGGTCTATCTTAGCTCTTCTGCTAAACATCTATGCCCTCACAGATAGTGAGAGAGAGAACCTGGCACAGGCCGTGTACACAGTGGAAAGTGGTGCATGGAGGCAGGGCGGCCATTTGTTCTTCTGTCCAGTCCAGCCCTCCAGGATGAGAGTATAGCATACACACACCAGCACTGCATCAACCGAGCGAGAGAACCCAAGTCTGCCAGCCAAGCACACAGGAGGTAGACGTGAGGGATCAGAAGTTCAAGGCTATGCTTTTCCACATAGGGAGTTCAAGGCCAGCCTTCAGTATGAGATCCTGCCTCAGATCCCAATAAGGACAGAACCTCCAAGTAAGCAGGCAGCCCAGTTCTGGAAAGCAGGTGCCCTCCTGTGTGAGATTGTTGTAGGGCAGAGGACAAAACTGAGTGACGGGCATAGCTCCGGCCTTCCTCCTGACAGCAGTGGCGGACACAGGGCAGTTGAGGTGGTACTGAACACAGCAAATCAGAGAGCTTCAGGATTCCATGCACACCCGCAGCTTTCACCCCAGCTGTCTCACTGTGGGGAGTGATCTTCATGACCAACTTGACTGAACTGAGAAACATACAGAATAGCGACACACATACCTCTGCAGGTGTCAGATATTCCCAGAGTCGATTAGCTCTTGAGACTCTGTCCTGATAATGGATCAGTCCTGTCACAGCTTCTTACGAGGTAAGAGCTTAACTAGGATGAGGAGATGACTGCAGGTGTGCTCCTGGGAGCTATGTCTTGCCCTGTCTCCTTCCTGTGTCCCCTTCTCTACATTCTGTCTACCTACCATAGTTTCTTTACCACACGTTCTTGCTGCCAAGTTGATCTGTCCAACCCCATGGGGCCAGCTGACCATGCACTGAACACGCTACAACTCTAAGGCAAATAAATAATTTCTTCTGTTAAATTAGCCTGCTTGGTACTTAGTCCACAGCAAGACAAACCAGTCAATATTCAGACATTTAACTTCTCATTCCACTTACCTGGTATAACATTTCATATCTTATAGTAATTTTGATAACATCACATCTGCTTATGGATGACTAATTTTTTTGGTAGGTTTTGTTGCTGACGTACATCTTATTTATGAGAACTAAACCCTATAAGCACAAGATAAGGTGTTTTCCTGTTGCTCAGACACAGTTCAGGATAAAATTTGGGCACATCAAATACTGTGGTCGGCTGAACGTCCCCTTCTTCTGGGGTTGCTCGCTGTTCCTGTGTAGGTAGACAGCTTGTGGGAGTCATTTTGTTTTTCCCACCCACAGGACTTCAGAGTTCTCATGCAAACCTCTTGCTGGCCTCTGTTGCTTTGGCAGCTGTGTGTTGAATTGAAATTCTCCCATGTTTTTATGGCATCTTCATATAGAAACAGCAGGGTTTGCACGTAGACCCCATTGAGTTACCATAGTGTGGGGTGTGTTTGTGTCCCTCTGCTTCCGTGGGTCCTTAGAGAGTGTTTCGTATTTTTCCTGTTGTAATGTGGGAGTAGACTGGGTGGAAGCGTGGCTTACTATACAGTGTATGGTGGTCTCTAGAAACAGACACTCAGAGGAAGGCCTCTACCACACTCAGATGGGATTTGAAAGGTACCATCCTAGGTAGAGGGAAGACAGAAGGCAGTGTGGAATGCCTGGGACATCAGAAATGCTGAGGCAGACTGGGCTCAACATGGTCCTTTTTCTCTGAGTTCCTGGAATCCTGGACCTTCACACACTGAAGGAGTTGGGGGCACTGTGGTCCTTCTGAGAGAAGCCTGGACCATCATGGTCAGGGCCATACTTCATAAGTAACACACACGCCGTTCTAAGGTGTGTGATGCCCTAGTCCAGGGTAGCCGCATCTTCAGTTCCAGTGTCCTGCGTTGCAGATGCCTTTCCCGGTTGTTGTTCAGTCCAGTGTGCGCACAGGATGGCTCTGATTTCACGGTGTTTCTGCCAACTGGAAGCGACGGGCGGCCAACAGCTCAAGATGAAAGGCACTGTGTGCGTCTCCAGCCCCTGAGGGAGATGCGCTGTAAGCTGATACCTGTGACTCATAAACAGAAGGGTCCAGGTGCCAGGGCTCCTGTCTGAAAACTGATTGTAGCACATTACAGGAGAAGAAAAAATGGGGGAAAAATCACATCTTTAGTATTGATTTTTTTAAAAGTGATGCCTCACAGATAGTATTGAGGACCAAGTTTCTTTTCATTATTAAGGTGAAATTTCAAATTATAGACTCACAGGGAAGTCATGTGGTCTGTCCAAAATATTAAATATCCATGATAGAAAAGAAGTTTGAAAATTCTAATTAATTTTGCCTCAACTTTTCTTTTTCAAGACAGGGTTCCTCTGTATAGCCCTAGTTGTCCTAGAACTTGCTTTGTAGATCAGACAGACTGACCTTGAACTCAGAGATCTGCCTGCCTCTGCCTCCTGAATGCTGGAATTAGAGGCATGTGCCATCACATCTGTCTGCATCAATTTTTTAAAAGATTTTATTTTTAAAATTATGTGTATGGATATGTTCACATGAATACAGGTGCCTACAGAGGCCCTAATAGGGTGTAGGTTCCCCTGGATTTAGAGTTATAGCAGGTTGTGAGGTACCCAGCATGGGTGTTGGACACCTCTTGGATCTATTAAGCCATCTCTCTATCAAATAAGGAAATAAGTTTTAGCTCTGGAGCATAACAAAGTGTATCAAGACCCTTTTCTGATGAGGCACCTGTCTGTGTGTCTTAGTTAATAGTGATCTGTTGATCACGTGGCCAGTTCATCTCTTTTTGTCAGTGTCTCTATAGGATCACCAGGATCTTCTGTCTAGTAGGTATGTTTGTAAGGGCTTGTCTAGAAGAATTTAGTCTAATAGATTATAATGTGTGTGTGTATGTGTGTGTTTGTGTGTGTGTGTGTGTTTGTATGTGTGTATATGTGTGCTGATTTTGTTGTTGACTTGATTAACTCAGTAGACCATTGGATAATAGCTGTTTTCTGGTACAAAAACTTTGCAAAGAAATGATGGAGCTTTTCATGAGAACAGATATAACGCAGCATGTCACTGAGGCAGCAAAGTGGCTAGGAGCTCAGGCTTACTGGCTGTGGGAACCCAAGACTGTCCTTTGTTGGAGGGTTTGTAAGCTCCAGTTTGCACAAAATGGGCATTGTGTTGTGTGGGAGGTTGGTATAAATAACTTGTGCTTGTGGAGTTAGGTGCTGAGTGTGGTGGTGACCATCCCTGCTGGTGACAGGGTGAAGAAAGGAGCTGGGAGAGGCAGCTGGGGTATGTAGATGGGCACAGATAGCATCCCCTGGCTTGAGAGGACATTTACATTGCTAATCGAGGTGCCAAGATCCCAGTGTAAGCACCTGGCGCCATCTACCCTGGAGCTGACACATTGGAGCACAGTCATAAAGACTAAAGAAAGAGCCAGGGTTGGGGCTTGGGTGATGGTTAAGTGCATAAAGAGTGCTTGCTGCCCAAGCCTCAGGTTCTGAGTTTGAGTCCCTGGTATGTCTGTAACCTCAGCACTGTGGGGAGCAAAGAAAGAAGGGTCGTGGGGCCTTTCTAGCTGCCAGTCTAGCTCCAGGTGGCACAAGAGACGCTGTCTCAAAGGAATAAGGTGGTGAGTGGTAAAGCTGGACACTGAAGTTCTCCTCTGGCCTCCACACACCATTTGTTCAACACATGCACATATATGGTACACACATACATTCTATACATGTGCTCACACATATAAAAGAAAGACCCAGGACTGAGGGAACCTCAGCTGGCAGTCACCCCCCTCCACATGGCTATGATGGCTGAATGTAGAATGTACATGAGACAAGACTGTGGAGGGACACCTGCCCGCATACACCTGCCTGTGCACACCTGCCCGCGCACACCTCTTCCCTCACATACACTTACCTCACTTCCCCTTCTCGATATCTGTCACTTGATGTGGGCCCCCAGGTCCTCGGTGTACCTTATCTGCTCTGGGCTTGCTGAACCCAGACAGGCTCAGAGCCCCACATGATAGTCTGACAGAAGAGTGAATGAAGGGGAGAAGCCAGAAGCATCCTGCATGGGGTGATGCTGGAGTCAGAATCAGTTGCAGGCTGGGTGGGTATCCTGGACAGGGATTTAGATGAAATGAATGTTGGCTGTCTGCTTCCCAGCCATTGTGGCTGGGGATAAGTGGAGGCCTCCCTGTCCTGGTAGGCACTAAGTGTTGTGAGGGCAAGCCTGTGATGTTCTCAGCTACACTGTGCACCATCCATACCCGACTCCCTACTGCCCCGGTGCCTTGCACACTTGCCTCTTACCAGTGCTCTGCCTTCCAGCGCTGACTGGGATGAACTAGGAGCCTGAGGTAGTAATTGGATCTCTGTGCTGGCCCCAGTCCATCTCACTCTCAGCATTCACTTGTTGCCCTTGCCTGGTTGGACTAACCAGCTCACTGGTGTCTGGAAGAAGGGTGGGGGGCAGGGGAAATGCAGACCTTTAACCAGCTGCTCTCACAGTGGTGAGTCTCCAGACTGAGGAGGAGGGGTGCTCAGCAGATTGCTATATAAGTGACAAACACCCGTATCGCGGAACCTGCGGATGTCAGCCCACAGTGGACCAGTCCCCTCCCATCCTGAAAGAATCCTGCCCAGGCATGGTGATGATGCAACGCATATGCCTTCCGAAGTTGGGATCAGTCCCAAGTCTAGCTTGGCACTGCTGGGCCACACCCTGAGTGAGGAACCAGGCAGGAGAAAGATCCGTGAGTAGAACTCACAGGAAGGGAAAAGCCATAGGGAGCACAGGCCCGAGAGAAGCCACCTGCCCTGAAGGCTGCCCGCCATGTCTCCATGTTCCTGAAGAGGTTTGCTTTACCCTGGAGATGAGACTAGTCAGTTGACCCACACAAAATGAATGTTCCCTACCCCTTTCTTCTTCTGTTCCCCTGACCATCCCTTTCTCCCGGGCTTCTGCCACTACTCCCAGAAAAGGCCCAAGCCCACATGAAATTGTCCTGCTCATCTGATCCGGGAAGCCATCCCATCTCTCCAATCTTCTTGCACTCTATTCTCCATCTTTGTAGCAGCTTCCATAAGCTGCTCACCGGGGCACCAGACACTGCTCTACATGCCATTGGCTCTGTCTGTTTTCCAAGAAAGCCTGACTAAAGAGTGATGGCTCCTTGTGGTCCAGATCACATGACAACCGAAGGAGCTAATTCAACTAAGGTGTTTGCTCCAAAACTCAGCCTGGTACTCCTTTTGTCAGTTCTGTGGCCTAAATTGGCTTTGTTGTCTCCACAGTGTGACAAGTGCATACCATAATATGTTGGGTGGCTTATAACCTTTGCACTTCCCCCAAAGGATGTGATAATGAGATGCCATGATACCCATTATCTATACACAGTGTCTTTTTGTTGCCAGAGTTCACTGGATTTATTTTTATTTTTTATTAAACATTTTTACATGTACATTTATATTATTACACGTATATACAATAAACTACCGATGGCAAGAAGAACCATGACACAACCAGGAATTATATAAATGTTACATTTTAGTGTTCTGCCTATTTGTATTTGACATCCTTGAAGAAATCATCTTTCCAGTTTTGGTGCATCTAAAATTCTGAATGTAAATCAATCTCCACCACATCTTGTCATTATCAACTTAAAACCTCTATCTAGACCTAAAAACATCTTAATCCCTAAACAACTAAGCTTCATTGTAAAACTAGGCTACCTGGTCTTCAACTCCATCAGAGACTTGAAAAGGAATAAACTTAATTACCTGAGTATGCCAGGAGTGCAGGTTAGTAGCTTTCCAAATGAGAAGATGACAGAGACAGTTTTCTACCTGAATAGTCACCCAAAAATTATGTTAGAGCATCTTCTTCAGCCTTCTGGCCCAAAATATCTGACAGACATATTTGTGAGGCAGGAACTGTTGAGGACTTGCTTACCCTGTCTTTGAAGAGTTTGGCTGTCGACTCTGCCTGCATCCAAGCTTGCCCTTTTTTAGGCAGAATTCTGTCTGTGGTAGAAATGAGGCCATTTTACCCAGTGGCTTGTTTGCCACATTTAAAGCTATCTCCATAAGGAGGTTCTTAGATGCTCATTATCCTCTTTGAGGTAGGGAAGGTATTGCCAGGAATTAACCTATCTCATTGTCAGTGAATCTTTAAAATAAAAAAAACATTTTTAAATGCCATGTTCTGCATGTTTCTGAGGTTTTTGAAGACCTTATCTAACTATCCTACCTTATCTTTCTATAGAATCATATCTGGTGCACCTAAGATGAATATTCTTGTGATAAAAGTAGCCTAGTAATTGACATGACCATGATTTGATCTGCTAACAATCAACTTGAATAACTTATTTATCCTAAACAGCCTGCGATAGCACTTTCAAAGTATTGGAAGTGAACCCTGTATTATAATTGAGTTCTATGGGTACAAAGCCTCATATCAGAGTAGAAATATCAGTGGCAAACAGTCTTGCCAGGGCACAGAGGAAGAGGTTACAGGTAGCACAGATGAGACGTGATAGGCTGAGGTCAGCTGTTAGGGGAAGAGGGCTTCCTTTTCTGAGAACTAGGGGAGGGAGGGAGAGGGGATGAGGGAGGGAGGGGGATTGGGAGGGAATGAGGGAGGGGGATACAATCAGGATGTGAAGAATTTAAACTGCAAAACAAGCAGGTAACTTATATTGGTAATTCCACTATATGGGAAGAGCTCTGAGACTGGCTGAGGCACGAATGTCTAGGCATAGACAATGCTTCTTGTTGGCTACAGAACACCTATGAATTATTATTAGACGCCACTCTTTATATGGCATGAATGAAGATTTATAGATGTCTTTTTTTTCCTGCTCATTCAAAGAGCAGAAAGCCAGCCTTAATTGTTCTCTTCACCACGCATACCCTATACACTTATAATTTTAGGACTATACAATGCTTGTGAGACATTATATGCTTTCAGAACAAAAGGATTGGACACTGACATTGGATCAGCCCTGACAGGATGCATTCCTCTCAGCATGCTGGACACTGACATCCTGGATCCTTCATGTTCCAGCACCAAATGCTTCAATTGATGTTCCTCATCAGAACAAGACAGCTCCCAGGACACTTTCAAAGAAAGATTCCAATCCCAATTGGTCCAGCATTTCAGACTGTCCCACACAGGACTCTAATTAAGCCAGGAATTTCTCAGCATTTAGAAACTGGACCACAAATGTGATTCCTAGCTTGCTTAACCATTTCTCCCAGTTTTATTTGGGCCACTACTAGATATTATTCATTCCAAATCAGCCGGAAGAAACCTTAAGAGAATGATGACGCATTTCCTTTAAGGGGGGTGGGGTAGGTTTTGGTTGCTTTCTTGGCCTATAGAGGGTTATTATCAATGGGAGTTGGCTACAAGTTATTATTGGTCCTATTTAGAAAGAAAACAAGGTTAGACTCAGCGATATCTCTCTTTTCCCTTATCTTACATTCTTAGGTTTGGAGATAGGGGTTGAAAAGAGAGTTTACTGGATTTATTTCTAGGTGGGCTTTGAACTTCTACTGGCAGCATTCTGTGTCGTTAGCGGAGTCTGCTTCGCGGGAAGCAAGGCTTGAGTAAGCAGCATGTTTGGATCTAGTGCATCCAGAGGCTCACAAGGAGGCTTGGAGCCCAGCAGCTGAATGAAGGTTAGAGCCAAGGTATGTTGAAGCCTTCTGGTCCAGTGCGAGTCCACGGCCTCTTTGGATGGTTACCATGGTAGCTCAGTAGCAAGGCTCAGGCTGGTATCATCTTCTTCTGCGCTGTGAGGACCCAAGACGATTAACGTCCCTGGTGGCTCAGCGACATTCTTTTACCTCACCACCCACACTGCCTGCTCCCAGGTCCTAACCACCCTTTAAGTACCCCTTTAAGAACTGTGCAGAGCTCAGGCACTCCACCACACCAATGGAACTCATGTGTCTATTCTAACTGTGTCAATAGGAAAAGTTTGTATCACATTTTGGGGTGCTTATAGTGGCAATCAAAATACCCCATTGCAGCCAGGCATGGTGATGCACAGATGTTATTTTGGTAGTTGGAAAGCAAATGTGAGTGGATCAACAGTTTGAGACTAAGGCCTTAAGCTTGATCCTTGTCATAAAAGAAAATACCACCACCACCACCACCACCTCCACCACCTCCACCACCACCACCACCACCACCACCTCCACCACCCCTCCACCACCACCACCACCTCCACCACCACCACCACCTCCACCACCTCCACCACCTCCACCTCCACCACCACCTCCACCACCTCCACCACCTCCACCTCCACCACCACCACCACCACCACCTCCACCACCTCCACCACCACCTCCACCACCACCTCCACCACCTCCACCACCTCCACCACCTCCACCACCACCACCACCACCTCCACCACCTCCACCACCACCACCACCACCTCCACCACCACCACCACCACCTCCACCACCACCACCACCTCCACCACCACCCACCACCTCCACCACCTCCACCACCTCCACCTCCACCACCACCACCACCACCACCACCACCTCCACCACCTCCACCACCACCTCCACCTCCACCACCACCACCTCCACCACCTCCACCTCCACCACCACCTCCACCACCACCTCCACCACCTCCACCACCTCCACCACCACCACCACCTCCACCACCTCCACCACCACCTCCACCACCTCCACCACCACCACCACCACCTCCACCACCACCACCACCTCCACCACCTCCACCACCTCCACCACCACCAATCTCCTACAGTAATGGTGGGCATTGGCTATGAGCATTGAGATGTAGAGTAGGGTAGGGCTAGACTAAATTTGCAGGATACCTTACATAGATGCTAACCTTTACTCTTTGAAGGTAGCTTACTTGGAATGGGAGAGATGGCTCAGAGATTAAGACTGCTGACTGCTTTTCAGAGGACCTGGGTTTGATTCTCAGAACCTACATGGTAGCTCACACTCATCTCGTAACTCCAATTCCAGGGCATCTGATGGCTTCCTCTAGTCTCTGTGGGCATCAGGCACACATGTGGTGCGTAGGCATATATGCACACGAAGCACCCATAATAAGCGAAGAAACAAACAAGCAAACGTAGCTTAGTATCCAGTAGAGACAAAATGCTATAACATACTACATTTAACCTTGGGGTTAAACTTATGTTTAGAAATCTTTTTAATAACAGTTTTGGGATTTATTGTACCTTGTGTGTATAAGAGTTTTGCCTGCATGTATGTATATGCACCATGTGTGTGTCTGGTGCCAGCAGAGGTCAGAAGAGGGCCCCTGGATCCCCTGGAACTGGAGTTATAGATGATTATAGGTACTGGGAACCAAACCTGGATCCTTTGTAAGAGCAACAAGTGCTACAAACAACCGAGCCATCTCCTTAGCCCCAGAGATTTCTGCTTAATTATTAGAAAACACAAAACTACACATTTAATATTTGACTATACTAAATCTTAGGGAAAGAGACAGTATTGTTCAGCAGAAAAGAAACTATCCAAAAAGAAGTTTTTCTATGTGGAGTTTGGAGCCGAAAGAACACGCCACAGTTTAATTAATGGGCTTACATGAACAGGCCATATCATAGCATAACAGAAGTAGCAATTAAATCCAGCCTGTAATGTTTGAGAAGTCATAATCTCAGAAAACAAAACACCTGGAAAAGCAGTGATAAGCCTGAAACCCAGCGTCATTCAGCAGGGTGGGTGCCGACCTCTACCCTAGATTCTGTGTTTAGACATAGGGGTGCAGTTGAACAGTGGCATTTTATTGCACGTGAAGATGATCTGGGAAGAGCGGCAATAATACTGCCAAACAAATCTGAGAGAGGTAATTCCTGGCCCTTCTGAGCTGTGCATTAGGAAGGAACGACCTTTGGTTTATCATGTTGTGAGGCCTCTTAGGAGACTAGTAAAAATGTTTCTTGTACTTTTGAGTGTTTATAAGTGTGGGGTTTTTCCCTCATGTAGTCAGTTTTCAGCCTTATTTAATGGCATATTATGTAGACATTTCTCCTTAGGAAATTTTGTGGTCATTTTACCCATGATAGCCACAGAATCTAGCAATGTCAAAACGTACACAGGCTATAGATTATTTGAAAATGTTAAGTAGCCATCTTTAGACTGTCTTTCCCATCTTCTCTGGTTCTCTGTCTCCTCCTTGCATAAGAAATTAAACCACTATAAAAGCTCTAAGCCTCCAACTCCGGTCAGATTTGAATATTCTCCCTAGTGACGTTTTCCTAGCCAGTCACAAGAATGACCGCTCTCCTGCGTTAATGCTAGTGTTAGGGATGTGGTTCGTATGCCTAATTTATTCACTTGCTTCCCCCCAAATGTAGCCTTTTTACCTTCTCACTGGCTTAGTGAGAGAGTGCGAGGTGGTCCCTGAGCTAAGGCGTGTGTCCTTGTTTATCATTAGGTTTAGGAGGAGGAGGAGAGGGAGGAGGAGGGGGAGGAGGAGGAGGGGGGAGAGAGAAGGAGGAGGGGGGAGGACAGAGGGGGAGGAGAAGGAGGCAGAGGAGGAGGGAGGAGGAGAGGCAGGGGAGGGGGAGGAGGGGAAGGGGAGAGGGAGAGGGAGGAGGCAAAGGAGGAGGAGGAGGAGGAAGAGGAGGAAGAGGAGGAGGAGGCAGAGGCACCTAGGCATGGTGGCTTACACTGTATTCTCAGTCTTCGGGAGGTGGAGGCAGGATAATGAGGAGCTGATAGCCTGCCTGGGATACAGGAGACCTTGTTTTATAATCCACAGCAGCAACAACAAAGCAAGAACAATAGGAGAGAAACAAATGTAATATTACAATATTGATTTGGGAGAAGAAAGGGGGCTACAAAGAGATAGTAAGTCACTCTGAAAAGGGGGTTGGGCGGTGACAGAAAATAAAGAGAGAAAAGAGCAGCATGGGGTCAGAGCAAGAGCAGAAAACAGCTAATGGGGAGAAATGACTGTGGAGCCTGACTCCAGCCCAGGGGGCTGGGTCACACAGCTACGAGAGCAGGGCCCCACGATTCTCAGATGAAAAGGGTACATTATTTGGCAAGCTGTGTCTACCTAACACTGCTTTCTAAGGTGGACTCAACACAGGGGAGACTTAAAAGCCAAGTGACAAAGTTACTGAAGGAAACAGAGGCAGGCGTGGCAAAGTGAAGGAAGGAGCTTCTGATTAATTTAGTTCATATGTGCACACATGTGTTCAGGGTGTGAGCATGTGCTAAGGATTGACATAGTGTCTTCCGCTGAACCAGAAGCTGCCTGGCTCAGCAAGCCTTGCTGGCCAATGAGCTATAGGGATTCTCTTGTCCCTGTTTCCCAAGTGCGGGATTACAGTCAGCTCACCTGACTCTTCACTTGCATGACAATGACTGACCATTTCCTTAGCCCCAGGGAAAGGGTTCTTAAGCAAAAACCTAAAAGTGTAAATTATAATTCAAAAGCCAATTATCTATATTCTCAAAGATTAGATTCTAGCCGTTTAATGACAGTCAGTGAAGACATTGGCCAACGACAGAATAACATTAGGTAGAAACAGACTGTCTGCATCAGTCCCATCATGTGCCACACATGCCCAGCAGCTCAGGGATGTTCACTGTGCTCCACAGCGTTGTCCCTTCTCTGTGAGGTTCCAGCTGAAATTCCCACTTTGTAAAGGAGGGAACAATACAGAGATGATATTACTTGCTTTCTGAAGCCTTGGGTTGCTGCAGAACTGGAAGAACACCTTCGAGGTCTGAGCTTGTGGATGCTCATGGAAGGTTCTAGAATGTAAATGGAACTTTTTGTTTTTGTTTTTGTTTTGTTTTGTTTTTTGGTTTTTGAAGACAGGATTTCTCTATGTAGCCTTGGCTGTCCTGGACTCCCTTTGTAGACCAGGCTTCTATAAATTGACAAGAAAGTCTTGTACTACATGCGTTTTGTTTTGGGTAACATGGGTTTGTTTGTTTGAAGGGGTGTGTGTGTGTGTGTGTGTGTGTGTGTGTGTGTGTGTGTGTGTGTGTTGTCACATATGACTTTTCAGGCACTGATTTGTCTTTAAAGGGCATAGAGGCAGTGGATAGTGTTTAAAACTTTTGTCAGACCAGCTAGATCCTCAAAGTCCTCTGGGTAGGCAAATCTTTTTGGTATCCTGGGACAAAATGTGCTGGTTCAGCACATCTTCCCCCTTTTCACTTGCTCTTCTGTCATCTTTTCAGTCACAGTCCCTAGGTGGCCTGTGAGCTCACTGACAAAGTCAGCACAAACCAGTAGGTTCCGACAGGTGGGAGTCCTCTGCCTGTCCTGGCAGCTGCTCCTCAGGGCAGCGGATTAATGGAGCTCCCCAGGACTCAGTGGTGAGGAGCCAGCAAACTGTATGTGAGGGAGCAGGGATGGAGGAAGAGGAAGAGCTGAGGTGCAGGCTTTTCTCTCTCAGGGATCTAACATTCCTCCTCAGGCATTAGTCGACAGATGGCCCAAACTTGAGTGCCTGGGGCAACACACAGCAGAAACAGTGTGAATCCAGAGGTACAAAGTGGACAAAAGGCCAGGGGCTGCCTCATGGTGCAGGCACCAGGGGGTTCCCACCGGGCTGGATTCTGAGGTAAGGTAGCTGGGTCCCTGCCTGTTCCCTCCAGGATAGAAAGTACACATAGTCTTAGAAGGACCAAGATCTTGTCTTCTATCTCCAAACTCCTCCCTATGTTGGAGTCCCTGTCACTACATTAGGAGACAGCTTCACAAACTACCCCCCCTCCTGCCCCCGCCCCGCCTCCTCCGAATGGGATCTCGCAAATGGCCCTCTTTGAAGAAGTTTCTCTCAGGATGCTGTGCCTGGCACCTGGACTGCACACTGCCTCCAGCTGGGACTCTCCTAAGGTGACAGGCCAGCTACCCTGATTTTTTCCAGGATTGAGGGAGTTTCCTGACAAGGACCTGTCAGTGTTAAAACTAGGAAAGTCCCTGGCAGCTGAGGACAATTAGTTACTCCATATGCCCTACAAATAAGAAAAAAAAAAAAAAAAAGATTCACAAGACAGAAAATAATGACACTAGTGCATGCAAACAGCATGGATGCTTAAAGAAGCTTCAAATATGGGCAGCCACTGGGCATGCTCACTACAGAGATTATACCAACTTTATAAAACAGCAATTTGGAAATGCTGATGACATTATATGGAGTTATAAAAAGAGGCTGGGATGTAGATTTGTGCATGTCACATGATATCAAACACGTTTTCACTGTATGGTAGATTGAGGAAAAAGAAGGCACCCCTCTGCCCATGGTGAGGCCTTGTGGGGGACAGTTCTTAGTCCTGTCACTTGCAGCTTCAAAAGAAATGGCGATAGCTTTTTGCCAACTGCAGGGTTAGAGAAGTGGGTACTCAGCCATGATGGGTGCCACGCTGAGCATGGGTGAGCGGAATGCTGTGGGGTGGGATGGGGTGCGCAGCAGTCACCGCAGCTATGCTGCGCCTGGTCGGTTTCTGAGCAGTGAGTTGAAGACGCCTCCCCTGAAGCACACAGAGGCTCCCTCAGCCCCTTCTCAGAGGCTCAGTAGAGGAGATGCTCGGATCTTAGGCTCAGAGAACATCAGTGACTTCTGTGGGCCTCATGACACACTCTCGTGAAGGAGAAGGTTCTCGTCAGGGGCAGCTGTTCAGGTAGCACAGTTGAGAGCAAAGATCAGGACCAAGGAAGGCTCTGACAACCAAAGGCCTCACTTTGAAATTATCACAAGGTAACAAGAGTACACCGTCGCTCATGGCAGATCAAAACAATGACACAGGCAGAGATGCCGTAGGGTGTGAGTGTACTGAAGTGGAATTCCTACTGTGGGGTGGTGAGAGGCCTGAAACGTAATCTGACATTGGCTCTGAAGGGTGGGGCTTTGCAGTGAAAGAGAGTAGGTGAGGTCACCAGGGTGGGCCTCCTGATTCAGTCCCCGTCTCTTGCCATATGATACCCTGTGTCCCCTGGGCACTCTGTTGGCAAAACGGCCATTACCAGATATGCATGAGTGAATCTACTAGAATTGTAAGCAGCATAATCTTATAATGCCCCGCCCCCTTCTCTCCCTCCCTTCTTCCCTCCCGGTTTTTCCTCCCTCCCAACTGAGCCATCTCCCCAGCCATGAGACCTCATTTTCTTACAAAATCGTCTAGGTTTCAGATATTTTATCATAGGAATGAAGAATAGACTAACATGCAACTAAAATTATTTTCCTGGAAGTTGAAAAGGAGCTTGCTTTATCTAGCAGAAATTAGTATTATTAACATGACCTATAGTTTTTAATAGCTACCAACTTTTTAAAAATGCCCTGACCACATTGTATTTGTTTTTGATGACTGGGATCAGAGTTCAGGGCCTCACCTATGCTAAGCAAGTGCTGTACCCCAGGTTACACCTAGCACCCCAAGTTTAGAGAGATTTACCAGTGGATTTTTTTATTGTGGAATAAGATATTTATTTATTAGATATTTGCTAAATATTTAATCTGATTTGTGAGTCTTTTTTTATCTGAATGAGGCTCTACTTGAGGTTTTCTTGATTATTGTAAAGTCGGTAACAAAATGTAATAGTTACTTAAGTTCTAGGTGCCTGAAATATGTTACCTTTAACATCAAAATAGCTGAAGACATGGCAGGCTTAGAGATAGAGCTCAGCTGATAAGGGGTCTGCTACGCAAGCTCAAGGACCTGAGTTGACTCCTTATCACACAAATAAAGAAGCAGACGTGCTGGCATATTCCTGTAACCCCAGCACTGGGGAAGCTAAAACAGGAGGGTCCTTGGACGTAGTCAATCACTGAGCTCAGGTCCAATGAGTGGCCCTGCCTCAGGAAAAAAAAATTAAAATTAAAATAAAATAGAGGGTGACTGAGAAGGACACCTTACCATTTTCCCATGTACCACCACATGTTCACACACACACACACACACACACACACACACACACACACACGGAAAACATCTCTAATGGCAAGGAAAGGACATCCTTATAGTTTTTTTCCATTTTCCAAAGTGTGGAGGTGTGTGGCTGGGAACAGTATGTGTGGCTCCCATCAGGCAGGACTAAGAACTGGTTGTCCCCTGGGTGGCCTTCTCTCAAATCACTGTTCTGTCCCAGCCCACCTGCCCGAGGGCAAGACTCGGGATTACCTGGGGGCTTCCCCAGAAGTTTGAGGCTCAGCAGGTCTGGGCGGGGTCTGAGAATCTACAGATCTGGCAGCTGCCTTCTGGATGGCGCTGGTTGACACTGCAGGTCTGTTGACACTGGCAGCTGCCTTCTGCACGACACTGGGCAACTCCATAAGTCTGTTGATACTTGTGCCATTGAGCCTAGAAGCAGGATTCCTTCAGACAGCCAGTTTTTGTTGTGCCAATGACTGGCTGGCCGACCTCACACTTGAGTGGCTATCATCCACTGTAGCGTCTGCCCTTCCTTTCCAGACATGTACTGTTGGAGCTTGTTGGGTAAGCATCACAGGCCTCAAATTGGCCACTGGTCTCTTCTCCTTGTATGAGGCGTCTGAATGCTCCTCTGCCCTCCAGGCCAAGCTACTGCTTGGTGTTCTGAGCTACATCCCCAGAGGCCTCCCAGTCACCCTAGAGGCCTCTGGGAGTCATTCCTGAGGATGCACCAATCCATTCATTTAGGTGGAGGATAGAGTGGCCAGCGTGGTTGGCATGGTAGAGGCTCTGGGTTACCACAGATAACTGGAGGCCCGGGCTCCTCCCTATGCCTCAGCAATTAGGTTGGTTGGTTTGTTTTTCAAAACAGGCTCTCTCTGTGTAGCCCTGGCTTTCCTGAACTTGCTTTGTAGACCAGGCTGGCCTCGAACTCACAAAAATCTATCTGCCTCTGCCTTTGCCTCCCAAGTGCTGGGATTAAAGGCCTGTGCCACCATGCCTCAGCAATTAGATTTCCCACTTTCACAGCTACCTCCAGCCTTATGGTCTCCTAACCTGGCACTCAGCTGTCAGCTGTGATTTTTTTTTTTTAAACAAACTTACTTTATTTGGGGTTCTTTAATGCTACCTACCCTAGATAGAAGAGAAAAGAGGTTATTGGGGACAGGGCACCCAGCCACCTGCATTTTTAATGTCCTAGGTTCTCTGTGGATCCTTCCTCCTCTTCCTTTGCTCTTGCCCAGTCAAAAGCCAAGTTCCATTCTTGAATTTCTCACCCTGCAAGGTCTCTGTAAGCTTCCCTGATCCGCTGGGCCTGTCACTCTGTCCTCACGTGTTGTCAGCTACCTCGGCTCCTGGTCACGTGGCTCCACATGCAGTTCTCTGTTGACTGGGAAGTACCAGCGCCCGCCTGCCCAACCTCCCACTGCTCTCAGAAGACTCCTTGATGCTCACTTCCTGGAGGAACTAGAGAGCCTATAGTAAGAGTTACCACGCCCAGCTCCCTGTGTCTACTGTAGCCAATCAACAGCAGTGTCAGAGCAGCCACCTGTGGAGGCCTTGTCTTGCAAGTCTTGCTCTGGCCTGAGGTGGGTTGGGTAGGCGAGACCCCAGCAGTGACTAGAGCCAGCATTAGCAACCAGGGCCTGGAAGACCCCCCAGTGCTGTATTGCCAGCCCAAGCACTGTTTCCCTGTTGTATCCTTAGCAAAAAGTGAAAAGGAACTGCTGGGGGCAGACTCGCTTCTCCTTCTCAGCCTGGCATGCTCTCTCCTGATTAGTTCTTGCCTCTTTTACTTTATTTGCCTAATAGCCACAGCCAATCAGGGCCCACCTGTGCCTATTTAAGACCCTGGGCATAGCCTTTGTGCCACTCTGGCTTTTGGCTAGTACATGCCCCTCAGGCTGGCACCTGACACTTCAGTGGGAAATTCATTCCTGATCTTCACTCTTTGGAGGAGGATTCACGAGGCCATCTTGGAGGAAGACTGTCCCTGCCTCTAAGAGGCACCACATTTTGTGACCTTTACCCCTGTGGGTGACCTGCTTTCTGTCCGAGGTGCTCTCTCACAGCCCTGCTCAACCTTCCGTTCTCCCTTCAGCACTGCATGGCCTTCTCCAGGGCCGGCCATTCCCAGGGCTCTGAGGAGCCTCCCTGCTCTTTACATTCCTCCTTGCTCTTGGTTTTCCCAGAGAAGAGAGTAGGATCCATGCTCCGGGGACATGTGGCTCACCCAGGCTGTGCGGTCACCAACTCGTGTCAGCACTCACTCATCCTGTGCCCTGCAACATGCCTTCCTTCCCAAATATTCTACCAAGCACAGCTATACAGACATGTATCACCGGCTGTGCTCCATCCGGCCGGTGCCCAGGAAAGCATCCAGGAACCACCCAGAGCCTACAAAACACCTTTAAAAAAGTTCCTACTTAGTAAGATGCGGAAAGAATGTTTGGTAACCCTTATGCATTTAATTATCTCCAGCATTGCTAAGATTTCTGAGCACTGACTTGGAATGGGCATGCTCTCTGGGGCTTCTGTATGGGTGATGCCATCTCTCTGTTGCTCTCTGTCTTTCCAGTTACCTTGCATCTATACATGTCCAGACTCAGAGCCTGGCACTATGCGTCAGCAAACTATCGCGAAGTGCCCGTGCCTACTGTAGCCTCTTAAACCGAGCCGAAGTCCATCAGTATGTCGAAAGCTCAGAGAAATAACACCGTGGCAGGATGCTAATGTTTTCTAGATGAGTATAAAATTTTATCTCACTTATAAGTAATGTGAAAAGTATTGGATTCCGCCATTGTGTAGGGCATATATTATCACAGTGTTGCATGGCGTCCTGAGGAGATGTGAACAAAAAGCCTGTCTTCCCCGAGAGGCCACCAAAGATCGAAAAAAGGAACAATTTTGCCCAATTTTTCCTTGGAGAGTTACTTTCAGGAATGTGGGTGACTCAAAGGTAGTTGGGTCACCCAGCCCAGCCTAGGCCAGGGTGAGTGACAGCTCCTGAAAGCGGTATTCCTGAATCTTAAACACTGCTTCCAAAAGCCTGACCTGACTCAGGCCTTCCGGCAGGCCTCACCTCTCCGTCCTCTGGGCTTGAAACACAGTCTGTGATTCTCTTAAAGCATTTAAACACACTCAACGTTGTATCCAGTTGCACATTCCATATATCCCTGATACTCAGCCTGAAGCAGAACCCAGTCTAGACCGCTTCTGGGTATAGAGTAGTGTGGCTTTCTTCCTGAAGCAATTCATGAGCCTTTTGAATGAATGAATGGGATGGATGGATGGATGGATGGATGGATGGATGGATGGATGGGTGAGTGAGTGAACAAACCATCTTTCAGTCCAATTGGGCCCGGAAGTCATGCATTTATTTATCTCCAGCATTGCTAAGATCTCTGAGCACTCAATGATAGCTGAAATTTAGGTTGGATGCATCCTGTGAACTTATTCATCTAAACACTCGAACGTGCACAGGGAAAACTTTCAGTCACTGAAGGCTGGCTGGCTGGCTGAGTCCTGCTGTCTTGCTTAGCGTGAGTTGGGAGAGCACACTCTGATAGCACAGGGCCAGCCTGAAGTGCGTGTACACCTCTCGGTATTTACACACATTTATTTTGCAGTGCTAAGCATTGAACCACCCAGGGCTCTGAGACAGAGCTAAGCAGGGTTTTTCCTTCCTGTTTGTTTCAATAACCCCAGAACATCATAATGAAAACAATTCATGTGTGAAATGCTCTAGGAAACAAATATTTTTCATATAGGACCTTGTGTAACTGTTGGTGATAGGTGCTAAGTAACTGCAGAGCCTGTGACAGACAAGTCCTGGAAAAACTGGTTGTTAACTGCCCTAGAGCTTGGCAGAACCCACATGTGAATTGGAAAAAAAAAAAAAAAAAAAAAAAGGAAGTCTCTCAACATTCTCATACCTGAGCAAGGACATCTTGGGGTACCCTAAGGGAAAAGACACTGATGAGCGATGTAAGGTGCAACAAATGTCTTTTCACGTTAGGAACTAGTCAGTGTGCTGGCTGGGTTTGTGCTTTGGGCTACTTGAATTTCAGCAGGTTGCTGCTTGCAAACCTGTGACCTCTACCTAGAGTTCATTCAAGGGCACCATTGTCTCTGGCTAGCCTGGGTGTCCTTGAAGCTGTCAGTCTTCAAGCCTGGCCGGTACTGTCCTGAGATGAAATGTCTTCCTGATTGTAACCCATTGGAAATGTTATGAAAACAGTTCTGTTGTCAATCCTACTTTCCCTCACTCTCAGACTCAAACCACCACAAGAACAATAAACAAAATCACATTGAGCCAAGACACACAGGAGGAGGAGCCGCCCACAGGGTCTGCTAAGAACACCAGAGCGTGGCTCAAAGGGTTTTTGTTTGAATCAGAGGACAGATTTTAAGCCTGTGGTTATTTATTATTTATTCCAATTACGAGGAAGAGCTTTTGTCTAATGTCATTATTTCTTCTGACTTGTCTCTAATAGTGGTCACCTCAGCGACATGAGCTTGCGTTTGTGTCTAAGTCTGACACTCCCTTGTGTTCACAGAAATGGAAATCTCTAGGTTGCCGGGCTAATCAACATTCTCTAAATTGATCTAGGAAGATTCTAGAATGATGTGTCAAAGTAAACACTGAGGTGGTGGAATTGGAATACTGCTTTTTAACATTCATGTCAAATTTGTTTGTTCTATGAAGTTAAAAACAAAAAACAAAACAATACCTGTTAAACCAGGAAAATACCAAAGATCTGGTTTCTGGTTTTCACATTCTGGAAAAGTCAGATTTTTCTAGGACACTGGTGACAGTGTCCTGGCTGCCTGTGTCCTAAGGGTGTGTACTTTTGTTTTGTTTTGTTTTGAGAAAAGGTTTCTCTGTGTAGCCCTGGCTGTCCTGGACTCACTTTGTAGACCAGGCTGACCTTGAACTCACAGAGATCCCCTTGCCTCTGCCTCCTGAGTGCTGGGATTACAGGCGTGAGCCATAGAGCCCAGTAGGATGTGTTGTTATTTGAAAATGTGTCCTTTGGCAGACTTTAAAAGACATTTATTACCCAGGCTTCTGAA
Organism: Acomys russatus; assembly: GCF_903995435.1. Taxonomy (NCBI): domain Eukaryota; kingdom Metazoa; phylum Chordata; class Mammalia; order Rodentia; family Muridae; genus Acomys; species Acomys russatus. Next base: position 52,850,300 of record NC_067157.1, read on the forward strand.
AGAATTATGCAAATACTGGTGGCTGTGTTTTCCAAGCGGAGAAAAGGCTGCTGATAGTTTTGAAAGACAGAAACTGAAATCTAGTAGATGTGCTGGCCTCATGTTGCAGTCCGGGACTCCTTCTCAGTGCTGGAGCAGGGGAGCTCCTTGGGCAGATTTCTAAGAGCCGTCTGAATGCCATAGAAGCAACTCCAGTACTTACACCGAGCTCTTTATAATACCTTCATCAGAGGCAGGGGAGGGGACAGAGAAAAAAGATCAGAGCTTTAAAAGCAGATAAGAACGCTTTGTTGTAATGCTCTCCCGTAAATCATCACACAGCTAGACTGAGGTAGCCACTAAACAAATGTTTAAATTAGACAAGATTTTTACTTTCCTCTAGCAATACACTTACTGAGGGGTATTTTGTAACATATGTTTGCTTCTTAATACTTTTCATTTTCTCTTGATGCCAAACCTGCAACTGTGGTGCGTGCGTGTGTGCGTGCGTGTGTGTGTGTGTGTGTGTGCGTGCGTGTGTGTGTGTGTGTGTGTGTGTGTGTGTGTGTGTACACGCATGTGCATATGTGATTCCTCATGTTTGCAAGGCAAGCACTTTTTACTGATCAGGCAATTTCCCCAGCCTGTTTTGTTTGTTTTTTTAAAATTAATTTATTCAGATTACATCTCAATTGTTTTCCCCTCACTTGTATCCACCCACTCCTCCCACCTGCTGCTTCCTTTTTTATTGGTTTGTTTGTTTGTTTTATTGTTGTTGTTTTGAGACAGTGCCGTGTTATGTAGCCCTGACAGCTTAGGTCACAACAGAGTGTCTCCTATCAGCACCCCAATAAATTCACTCAGTTGGATTGTGTAGAACCCCTTCTTTCGTCTGTCATCCATACCTTACCTGAGTGAACAGACATTTGTCCATCTGTGCCCAGGAAAGGTCATACAACAGTCACTCCTCTTTAAGAGCCAGGTAGGAGCTGTTGTTTCAGATGTATTATTTGGTATCTAATGGATGCATCTCCTGTGTGCCCCCTTCTCAGCATTGATGTAGTGTTATTTTTAAAGCATATCAGGAGACCTAGGAACGTTGGTTTTGAACTGTGTGTGCTATGGGAATACGGTAGAACTAGGAGCCACAGAAGCTGACCACTCTCCAGTATTCAAGGTGATACTGGGCTCTGGGGCTGAGAATATTGGTAAAAACATAAATGAATATTGTGTATGATTTTTAAATGAGCATCATGGTGAAGAGAAGTTAGATGGACTATATTGTCTCAATCCTTAACGCTTGAGTTATTCTACACTATCTTGAGAGTTTACACATAAATCATTTGGGAAACTGACTCAGATGAATTTTTAAAAAGTGCTTTAATGTGAATTTATTCATTATTTTCCTAAGATATATTTTACAGCTATGAAGAATAATATTTTATTTATTAGCAAAAAATAGTCATAATCTATCCACCAATCTAGGACAATGACACCAAACCTTACTTAGTATAATGTGTTGGCCTTGGAGGTAAAAAAAGTTCTGGAAAGATATTAACTCTGCAGTTCCAGCATCACCCTGGTGATAATAACATTTCATTTGATCATGTTTCTGACGAATCCTGTGAAATCAAGAAAAGTTAAAATTCTCTTAATGTCAGGAACTATTCTGTTTCTTTTTAAAAACACAAAATATTGATTTTTAGATGATTCTATAGTCTAGAAATATTTTTCATGTGATTTTTTTAAAGTATGGGACAGAGCAATGTTATCATGTATTTATTATTTTACAAAAAACAAAGTATTTACTTTCATCCAAATTGATTTGTCTTAGGAAAAAAGGAAATTTGAATTCATATTGATACAGTGTATTCCCCTAGCACATGGACAATATAGGGTCAGAAAGCAGAAGGTTTGAGCCAGAGGTACTGGAACAGATCCACAAACTGGTAGACCAACAGGAAATTAACTGATAGACCAATAGGAAATTAGCTGGTAGACCACCAGGAAATTAGCTGATAGACCAATAGGAAATTAGCTGATAGACCAACAGGAAATTAGCTGGTAGACCAATAGGAAATTGTTAGCTGATAGACAAACAGGAAGTTAGGTGATAGACAAACAGGAAGTTAGCTTGTAGACAAACAGGAAGTTAGGTGATAGACAAACAGGAAGTTAGGCAGTAGATAATAGAAAAGCTGTTAGACCAACAAGAAAAATTAGCCCATAGAAAAACAGGACATTAGGTAGTAGATAATAGAATATTAGCTGTCAGACTAACAGGAGGTATACATACACGTGCGTGTGGAGGTCAGAGGACAACAGCCTTGGTTGTCATTCCTCTCATGTTTTTCATCTTTTGTCTCTCATTGACCTGTAGCTTCATTCATCAAGTAGTGAGACTAGCTGGGCAGAGCGCTGCCTCAGCTTCCGTCTCTGTATCCCTGAGATTACAAGCGCACACCGCCGTGCTCAGCTATTGGCCTGGGATCTGGAGATCCAAACTGAGGCTCTCACATTTGCAAGTGCTTTACTGACTGAGACTTCACCTCAGTTTTCTGACGAAACCTTGTGAAGTCTTCCCACACCTCCCATAGCCTGATAACAGATGAGGAAGCAAGGGTGCCTTATCACAAGGAGGTGCCATCTATGGGGTGGGATGGGGTGAGGGAAGAACACAGTGGGGTGGGAAGGTAAGTACCCTTCCTGTGGGGATCCCAGACCCTGAGAACTCTGCTGTGCAGCCATGTAAATCTGGCAACCCTGCTCTTCCAGAAGATGGAGGTCGAGGAAGTGACAGGCACGTCACAAAGCATCTGTCCTTGTCAGCCTGTAGCAGCCCATGGAAGGGAGTCTATTGAGGACTCAGAGCAATGCATCCAGAACTGCACTGGCCAATATTCCTGCCCCCCTATCTTAAGAGTCCATGATGCTGGGAGATGCTACAAGCTTCTTTTTGAGTACCCACCAGGGTAGTTGATCCCTGCTCAGGATGCTGGAAGAGACCCAGGGTCTCCGTGAGCCAGTAGGTGTGGGTGTCTTTCCTTCACTGGGCACTGGATTATTCACCCACCTCCCACTAAAGGACAGCCTGGGCCTTTGGGTCAACATAAGGGGCCTTAGTGGTAGTCAGGGCCAGATGGAGCTAGGACAAGTGTGTTTGTCTCCCACCACCTGTGACTGGAGTAAAGCCATGAGTACCTTCAGCACCGTGGCCTTTCCTCTGTGGTCTCGTCTCTCCTTTCTCCTTTTCTTCTCCCGACCCCTCAGGCCTCAGTAATGAAAGAGAAAGGGTGTGTTCTTTCCCAGGAAAAAAAACAATAAAAAACAAAAACAGGCTGAAGTTTGAACTTCCCTAATGATTTAAAATAAACTAGGTCATGAAAAGTCCTAACTCGGGGTATCTATAGAGCCAACATATCTATGGCTATGTGTGGCCATGATGTGTGAAAGTGTACAGTGCCACACTGTTGGCAGGTATGAGAAGTTTGTGTTTGCAGATGTGCAGGGTCATGTTTTGTCTTCAGATGTTTAGGGCCAGGTTGTGTCTGTAGGTGTGCAGGGTTATGCTGTGTCTGCAGGGGTGCATGGCTAGGCTGTGCCTGCAGGGGTGCAGGGCCAAGCTGTATCCGCAGATGTGTAGGGTTATGCTGTGTCTGCAGATGTGTAGGGTTATGCTGTGTCTGCAGATGTGTAGGGTTATGTTGTGTCTGCAGATGTATAGGGTTATGCTGTGTCTACAGATGTGTAGGGTTATGCTGTGTCTGCAGATGTGTAGGGTTATGCTGTGTCTGCAGATGTGTAGGGTTATGCTGTGTCTGCAGATGTGTAGGGTTATGCTGTGTCTGCAGATGTGTAGGGTTATGCTATGTCTGCAGATGTTCATTTCCATTGTGTCCCTGTTGCATTCGCAGCCTCTCACCTGCATCTTTTGGGTTTTCTCAGTCCTTGACTCTTCCTGGCTGGCAGATATATATGTATATTGTTATTATTGTTTATAAAGACAACTGTGCCTGGAGTAGGGCCTGCCGTGGCCTAGTGCTGCTTCCTCATAATTGGATGGCATCTGCAGACTGTTCCCAGAGAAGGCTGGATTCTGAGACTCTAGCTGACATGAAATTTGATGGCAGACACTGTCAGTGCAGTAAAATATGTTCTAGCCACTTGTCCTCCATTGTCACCTTCAGTAGTTGGTAGCTTTCTCACATCTGTTACATATTGGACTAGACTCTGATTTAGCTGGTCTGTGGTGGGACTCATGCATCTTCCTGTTAATCCAAGTAATCTAGGGCACACCCATTGCCAAAATCTACTTTGTGAAGCCATCAATCACGTTATTTATTACAGCATCATGTGTCCCTGATCAGGATGTAATTAGCATCATTAATTGGGTGATTCTCATGCCTCAGGCGTTGGACTAAATCCTCTGTATGTCTCATCTCCTCAGCACATGATGGGCCATAAAGGGTGCACAGAACTTAGGATGCTAAGCTGGAAGAGAGGACAGTGACAAGACCCTCAGGTCACCTGACCCAAGAACCACCACTTTCTTGTCTTGAGCCCCTGTAGGAACCGATAGCCTTTCATCTTTCATCTTTGCAGCCTGATATTTACAGAAATTATGAACACGTCAAGATGAGTAACTACAGGGTTTCACTGCTAAGAAATAAAACAGAGGCATGAGCAATATGTTTTCTGTGATGGGAGGGCACAGGTTCTGTCACAGGGCATGCATGTTGTCAGATAAGGCTAAATATACTTAGATTTCTCCCAGTGTCACAAATTCAGACATAAAGCCATGCATTCAAGACATCTTTCCATGCCATTTCAAGTGTATTTCTATTTCTATTATTTTATATTTCATTAACCATGCCTATGACAAGCTTCGGACAGGGCTTTGGAGATGACAGGTTCTATGATCCTCTCTCCTTCAAGGTGGCCCCGGGTTTTATCACTCAGTTCTGGCCAATCACCACAGGCCCTTCCAGCAGCAAGTAGGGCAAGTGCACTCAGGGCTCAGCAGTGGTCTGCACAGCCCTGGGTGTGCACAAACTCTCCCTGACAATGCCTACCTTGCTGCCTGCACCTTTCCTGCCTCAAGCAGCCTTCATTGCCATTTTATTTTCACCTAAATCCAGCTTGTCACAAGCCCAACTCCTGATCCAGCCAGTCATTTCTTTCTCTGAACCTCTCACATTTTGTTACTCCGTTTAGATCTCAACTGGTGTATTTTTGCTTTATAGACATTGACCTTGGCTTTCAAACTGTGTAACAAGCTGCTCACAAAGACAGAAAGTAGATTTGAACATTAGCGATGTTCCTCTCCAGCCTCGGCTGCTTAATGCATTAAGCCAAGGTCGCCAACTTCAAGTTAGCTAGAAATACCTATGACTCATTTTTATATCTGCAGCTTGTCATAATGGCTCATATCTTATATAAGGACAGCATTAACTTGCTATTGTTAAATGATAATTTTCAAAAAGTTCCAACAGATCTTATTAAAGATGTGCTTATTAAAACCATAAGAATTGGAGTTCCAACCCAAATTGTTTAGTTGTTTTTTATTATTATTATTATTATTATTATTATTATTATTATTATTATTATTATTATTATATTTTCATCATTGCAGAGCTCTGTTTTGGTGCTCTCCTGTTGATTCAGACTAGAACTTAACTGTGGAAATTGATGGGTGATTGCTTTGGTCTGTGCCAGACATAGCAGGTGCACACCACACCTGACAATTAAGCTGAAGCAGCCATTGATATTTGAAATAGTTAAGAGTTTGGTGCCTCCTGCCTTCAGGCTCAGAGCTGATTAGGAATGGTTCCCTTTAAAACTTGTTTTCATGCCTCGTTGTTGCTAGAACAAAATTCCTGGAACTTGGTGCTTATAATGAAAAGAGGTGGTCTATGTAGCGCAGAGATTTAGAGGTTGAAAGTCCCAGATCAGGTGGCTTCATCGGTTTGGCTTCTGTCAAAGACCTCATGGTGGACAGCATCACAAAGGTGTTTGTGTGTGTGTGTGTGTGTGTGTGTGTGTGTGTGTGTGTGTGTCTGTGCCAAATGGCAAAAGAGGAAGCCAGAGGTTAGCTCATCTCCTTTTACAGCAACCCACTCCTGAGGGAACTGTGGCTAATGCCTCCCCCAAGCTGTGGCCCTGGTTATCCAACCATCTTCCAGCAGACACTGCTCTTAAAGGTTCCATCACCACCCAGGAGACCAGCCTCCAAAGGAATCACATCTAAAGGCTAAGATGATCTTAGAATGGCTTGACCTCAGAGACCTCCCCTTCCCCCTTCAAATGCAGCTGGTGAATGGGCTGTTTCTCGTGGCTTGTGACTAACGTCCTCTAACCACCCTGTCTCTGACATGAGACTTTGGTCAAGATGGCGGTTAGACCTCCATGGAAAGTCCAGCTGATGGTCAAGGCCCATCCCCCATGGTTTGGGGAGCAAGCAAGGCCTTCTGAGTACTTACGTTGGTTTTAAGCTTCCTTCTCACCTTTGACCTTTCTATACCAGGGTACTTCTTGTGCTTTAGGTTTTTAGAAAATTTGGAGATTTGCAACTTTCGCCAACATTTTACCGTTAAACTCAAAGCAGCTCTCCCTGGAGTGGCCCATGCTTTCTGCAGAACAAAGAACGGGTAATCCTTCCAGCCTTCCAGCCTTCTAGCCTTCCATGAAGGCGCTGCCTGAGAGTCTTATCAGATTAACTTTCCGCCCATGCCAAGCAGAGTCACTCTATGCAAAGTGGCATTGAGGATTAATGAATAACAAGGCAGCCACACATGGATTTATGAGTATTGACAACATTTCAATGTTTCCGATATGTACAGTTTGGAAAATAAAAACTGGATGTGGCTCTCTTGCCCTACATAGGTTGTTTTAAGAGACATAAGATGTACATGTTTGTGTCTGTGATGAAGTAGATTTGGTGAACTGAGATGACCTGCTGATCAGTGTTGGGCTTAGGTCTTCGGAGGAACTGTCAAATGCACCTGGTGCTTTGTTTGGGGGTGGGGTGGGGGAAGAGGCCTTAGCCTACACAGCCCCCAGGTACCGCTATCTGCTGACCTTTCTTTAAACCCCAGCTGCTTACTGCAGCAGCGTGAAGTGAATGCAGAGAGGATTCAGAGGCCTGGTGTGGCCATCCCTGTATGTGGAAGTGTGCTTCCTCACAGTGAGCAGACACACTGAGCATCTGAGTCGCAACTGTTCCCCATACTGGAAGCCAGCTTTGTAGAAATGAGGCAGCATGAGGTTGCCCTTCAAATTGGCCTCATTAGGAAAGACTGTATCCTGACCACAGGCAGCCATGAATGACTGGATCCTGAGGTAGGAGAGGATTGGAAGGGAGAGCCATCGTAGGTAGTGTGATGGGGTCCCCATAGGCACATCCTTCATTTCCCACAAGTAGGTGAGTTCACCTACCGGGGACAGTGTGATAGGTTCTTGAAGGGAGAGAGAGAACCTCAGCCCCCAGTTTGGGCACTGTTAGGTTATAATTTATAAAACTGGGTAGGTTCAGCTGTCGAGATGGCTCCGCGGGTAGAGGCACATAGTGTGCAAGCCCAGTGGCCTGGTTTGAGGCCTGGGATGCATCTTTACAAAGATCAAATGATAGAAATGACTCCATGAACTTGTCTTCTGATCTCCACCTGTGTGCTATGGCACGTATGTGCCTCCAGTGTGTGTACATATACCCCTGACACACCACACACATACATATACACACACATGTGTGCGCGCACGCACACACACACACATACATACATGTTTTAAGTATAAGAATAAAAGCAGTTCACAGAAAGGAAGGCTAAAATGAATTGCCCTTCAGAAGAGCTCTATTGGTTGATCTAGAGGCTCATGGCCATAGACAGCCGTGATGGGTCCCTGATTTGTTACAGAGGCTTACATACTGTGGTCCAGCTAATCCAGAAAACTCAGGAATCCAGAAGTTGTCCAATCTATGAGGATAGATGTCTGAGCTGGTCTTCAGTAGAAGTAGTCTCTAATGCCAGTAGAGAAACAGGCTTGCCAGTGAGAGTGAGGGCAAGTAGGCAAGAGCAAGTGCTTCCTCCTTCCATGCCCTTTATAGAGGCCGCCAGGAGACGGTGTGGCCCAGATTCAAGGTGCACTCCCCACCTCAATCAGTGGGGTCCGATCCCTCTGCCTACATGTGGCTAGGTCAGGGCCACAAGCCCTGAGCGACACCTCTAGCCACTGGCACTCGGTCAGCATTGCCAAAGCCAGAGTGGGAGCAGGAGCAAAGTCCTTTGCTCTCATTCACACCAGCCCATTCACACCCAGACCCAAGGAGCTCCACACTAGCAAAGGGGCCTGAGAAATGCAATGTCCATCTCTGGCCGCTGGCCTGCTGAAATCACAGGCAAGCAGGCACTGCCTGGCCCAGACAGCTCTGCCAGCATTTTAGAAAGTGTTAATAGGCATCTGTTTTCAATTAATCCTATATAAAAACAGGATTTAAAAATCCTTTCTGATCATTGCACTTAGGAGTAAAAAGGAGAACCAGTTTTATAACCTAGAAATTATGTGGGTTCAAAGGCAATTTGGGGCATTTCAATTCGTACAGTGTAAAGGAAGACTGAATCTTGTTAAGAGGGTCGCTCCTGCCAGGTGCCAGGTGCCTGTCCCCTACTCCCCTTAATCTGGCTATTTAAAGCTCAGCAGTTTGAAATACATGCTACTGTGTGGGTTTTTATAGTTGATACTGCTTGGTTTTTCTAAAGCAAAATGTTGTCTTTTCTGGTCCCAATCTGTTTGCTTTCTGAGTTTCTCTGTGCATTTCTCTAGATGTGTTTGCTGCATGTCTAACTCCAGTGGGCCATAATCCCAGATAATTGTACACATGATTATAAAATCAGAGCCATGCCTTTGAGGACTTGAATTAATGATGAAATCCTTTAACATATCAGGGTTATTTGTCACAGAAAGATTTTAAAAATTAAGTGTCAATTTCAAGTAGAAGTATAAATCTGGATGACTGGCAGGCGAGTCACCATAGCATTGACAGGCCAGAGACACACATAATAGACTGACCTAACAACATTACTTTAAATGTCAGTATTCATAATATACTAGGAATTTGATTCCTTGCATTTATTTAAACTGACAAAGAAAAATATGCACAGATCAATGTGTGTATGTGTGTGTGTGTATATGTACATGTGTGTGTGTGTGTGTGTGTGTGTGTGTGTGTATACACATGCATGTGATAATTTCCCTAACTTTGTGTGTAGCATGTATAAGCTAAACTCTTGGGAAGATGGTTGACCTGTATTAGAGAGGAAGTGTTTTGAAGATGAACCTGCCCAGGTTCCTCCATGTCTGTTCCTTTGTTTCCCCAGTTTGACCTTGTCTGTGTCAACGCCTGGATGTTGGATCTCACCCAAGCCATCCTAAACCTTGGCTTCCTGGCTGGGGCATTCACCTTGGGCTATGCAGCAGACAGGTAAGTGTGGCTAAGATAACTGGTTAGTTTACAGTAGCGTGCCACCTGTGTGTGGGGAAGAAAGTGCTGTCATTCAATGTTTTATTCCACCGCCCACGACGTTCACACTTGTCTGGTTTGACTAATTCTCTTCTCCTCAAACTTCTTCTCTTTGGTGGGAAAGGTGCTCTTGTGGGTCTGAGAGCATCCCAGTGAAAACAGGGACCTCAGGCAGTGATGTCATGGTGGCATCATGGCTCAGGTGGCAGGTGAGAGGCAGATCTAGGGTGCTCAAAACAGTCCAGCGGTTAGGGGGTTTGGTTAATTTACTCATGAGGTCAGCCACTCCACATTTTCATTTGTTTAAAAAAAAAGTCTTGTATTTTATTCTACAAATTGTATTAAAACTCTGAAAAGAAGTTTTTCTAGAATTATTAGGGAATTTCCATGCATATTTCATTTATTTCCTAAATGGCTCCAGTTTGGAACTGGATTACATTTTCCCCAGTTTTTATTTATGTTGACTTCACTTTCTAGTTTTTTTCTTTTCTTTTCTTTTCTTTCTTTCTTTCTTTTTTTTTTTTTTTTTTTTTTTTTTTGTTGTTGTTGTTGTTGTTTTAGACACGGTCTTGCTATATATAGTAGGAGAGACTCAAACTCATAATCCCCCTGCCTGAGTGCTGGGATTGCAGGCATGCCAGCTATTTTTACTTCAACTTTATTTTTTAAAATTAGGTTTTGCTTCTTATGTACGTTATCCTGCATGATCAGTGAACATGTCTTCTAAAATAACTTCACATAGGAGAAGACCCAAGCCCTAGTCGGGGGCTGAGGGTCTTCCCTTGTAGCTAACTTAGTCCCTTGGAGTGAATGAGCCAAGCTTGAGAGAGGGAGCTGTAAGTAACCCTGTCTCCCCTCAGCACTGACCACCTTTTGGTGTCTTCTCTTCCTCTGTGTGTGTCTGTGATTTGTATTCTATAAGGAAAGGAGAGAGGTATTTTAATAGTCATACACTTGTGAGCAGACAGAGTGGTGGGTGCTGAAAGTGGGTTTAAGAATCTGGATCGGGACTTCCAAGTGACGATCTTAGTGTTGCCACTCAGGTCTAACTATGTATGAGGCCAAGCAAGCTGAAAGTCAGCAACCTTCCCAGATATAGCTCACAAGGAAAGCTGCTGCTCCCCGGGCTGGAGAGCTAGGCAGATACAAAGAACTGACACTTGCTGGGGCAGAAGTTGCTGGGTCATCAAAACCAGACCCAAATTGTTAGAGTGTTGGAGGCTTAGCATGTGAACAACTCTGAGAGTGAAAAACCCTAGGAGATGGCTAAAGGGTCAGGGTTGGTTGTATCGGAGAGGGAAGAGGAGGCGGGAGGGAGGGACAGGGTCGGGTAAGGAGCGAGAGGAAATAAGGAAAAACCAAAGGGACTTTAGTCATCAGATTCCCTGGAAGTGGAGTTACAGACGGCTGTGAGGCCTGGTGTGGGCCCGCTAGAAGGGACAGCAAGTGCTCTTCACTGTTGATCCATCTCTCCAGCCCCCATGCCTGTGATTTCTTTTTTAACCTATTGTAAGTCTACCAGGTTTGCATGGTGACTATAAAGAGACATCCCTCCATGCTTCCGTTCATAATAAAGCCTGCTACCAAAACATGCATGTATGCATGCATGTGTACACACCCACACCCCCACGCACACACTTAGAAATTATTCTGAATGTTTATCAATATCAGGCCTGAGGGGTGAGAAATAGCCCATCTTAAGCCTGCATTAACTGGCCTTCTATGTGGGAGGAGTGAAACAGACGAACCTCACCCATTCTAATCACCATCTAATTTAATTCTAATCACCATACCCCAATTAAAGTGAGAAAGAAAAAGCCCAAGGAACATCTGTGATGTCAGTGTCCACAAGCTAAAGAAACAATAAGATTTAATCACAGAACCATAGGAAAAGAACCATAAGACATACTAAAAAGCACAGCAAAGAGAAACATAAAATGCCAGCAGACAAACCCACACCTTGAACATGGACAGCACACATCAGAGCCAGACATGGGCATGGAGAGGATGTCAGAACTGTCAAACCAGAAAAAAAAAAAATTACTGGATAAAATGCAGAGGAAAAAAACGGACAATACAAACAAAGATGGAAATGTTGATTCCAAGAGTTAAAAAAGAAATGTCAAAGATCAAGCACCGGGTAATGAAGAATGCCGTTAATGGTTTTATTAGAAAACTAGACGTGGGGTCTAGGGAGATGGCACAGCAGGAAAAGTGCTTGCTGTCCAAGGACTTGACTTAAATTTCCAGCACCTACATAAAACTGAGTATGGTGGTGCACACTTCTAACTCCGGTGCTGCAGAGTGGGGACAGGGACAAAAGGCTACTGATACCTGCTGGCCAGCCTAGATGAACTGACAGATTCTAGCTTCAGTGAAGGTCCCCCTACCCCTGATATTGAGTCTCATGCAGCCCATGTTAGCCTTGACTGCTATTTAGTCAAGGATGACTTTGAACTTCTGGTTGTCCCATGTCTACCTACTAAATGCTGAGATACAGACACATACCAACACCATTGTAGGGTTTCATGCATTCTAGACAAGAATTCTGTTACACCCAGTCCAAGACCCAGTTTCAAAACTAACAGTTTTTAGAATGGATCAAAAGAAGACCCAACAATACGTTGCCTACAAGAAACTCACTTTACATATAAAGATGCACACTGTGATGGGTAAATGAATGGAGAAACATATACCATACTAAGAATAATCAAAACAAAGTAGAAGTCATTATATTAATACTATCTAGGACACACTCCACAAAGAATACACAGTTAACTATAATTATTCAACAAGACACAATAATCTTTGACATACATGTATCTAACAATCAAATGTTAAAATGCAGGATACAAAAACTTATAGAGCCACAAGGAGAAAAAGACAAATTCCTCATTGTAGTTAGAGACGCTAATACTTTGTATCTGAAATGTAAAAATCCATCAACAGAACATTACCACCAAGATATAACTGAATTCAACAATGCCATCAGTCAACTTGATATATTGGATATCTTCAGACTGCTTCATCCACCAACAGCAAAATACAGGCTTTTCTAAAATATGTGAGAGACATTAACAAAGTTCATATTCTGGGCCATAAAATAATTTTAATACAATTACAGGAATAAAAAGTTATACCACGTTTGGTCTTTGTCTCTGAGGAATTAAACTATAAATCTGTAACTGGAAACCCCCAAAATTCTTGGAAATTAAGTATTGTACTTATGGTAACACAGAGAAGAAATCTCAAGAGAAATTCAAAGTATTTTAAGCACAGTGAAGATAAAAACAAATTAAACATATTTTATGGGTTCAGCAAAAGCAATGCAGAAGGCACATTATAGCATTAATATGTTCATCTAAAACCAATGATCTGAGTTTATACACCGAGTAATGACAACAGCAAAGATGACCAAATCCAAAGTAAACAGAAGAAAATTAATAATACAATTTAGAAGAGAAAAATTGAAAAGAGTAAGTCAATGGCTCTTTGGGAAGCCTACAAACCTAGTAGCCTTTTAGCCAAGCCAACTAAGAGAAAAGGAGATAGGACTCAAATTAATGATGGCTTAAAATGGCTTCAAATCCCGTGGTCTTTAAAAAGATAATAGAGAAACAACGTAAATGACTCTATAGCCCAAGAGTTGACAACCACGCTCAAGTGGCCCTGTTCCTTGAAGACATAACCCACCCAAACTCACATACGAAGTGAGTCATTTTAATAGGCCAAAATTGAGTTAATAGTTAATAACCTTCTCAAACAGGAAGGACTTGGGACAGGTAAATTCTACCACATAGGAAATAAATTACACTCAGTTGTCTCTGTTTCTTTCAGATGATAAGGGCAGAGGAAACACATTCAAATTTTTTCTGTGAAGTCAACCTTACCTTACTGACAAAACCAGATGAATAAATCCCCATTAGCTTTCAAAAATATAGAGTAAGGGTTGGAGATATGGCTCAGTGGTTAAGAATACTGGCTGCTCCTGCAGAGGACCCAGGTTCAATTCCCAGCACCTACGCGACAGCTAACAGCCATCTGCAGCTCCAGTCCCAGGGTTTCAGATGCCCTCTGGCCTCTGTACCCACTGCACACACATGGTACAGAGATACATTCAGGCAAGACACCTATACACATAATAATTTTAAAACCAAATAGATAAAGGATAATGTATTTTTAGCAAGTGTGTAGAACCACAGAAACAGTTCTTCGTTGCTGATGAGGCACACAATGGCACAGCAGAGTCAGCTTGTCAGTTTCTTGCAAAACTAAATGCATAAGACTGGAAATTACAGTTTTGGTATTTACCTAACAAAGCTGAAAATGCACAGCCACACATAGACTCTCATGTGGATCTTCCAGGAGATTCATGCATAATTACCAGCATCTGGAGCAACTAAGATGTTCAGCAGTAAGCAAATAGACTTATGGTCTAGGATGTGTCCAGACAGTAGAATATACTCTACAGTAAAAAGAAACAGGTTAGAAAGCCTGAACAGATATAGAGGAAACTTAAGTCCACATTGCTAAGGTCAGGAAGCCAATCTGAAAATCGTGCATACTGTCCAATTCCATCTATAGAACATTCTAGAAAGCCAATTGTGGAGACAGTGGGAAAGTGTGTGGTTGCCTGGGATGAAGGACAACATAAAGAATAAATAAAGGGTTGCATCACTTTTTCATTCCTACTAGCAGTGAAGTAGGGACCTGGGCATCTTCCATCGTTTTTTGTTTTTGTTTTTTGTGTTTGTTTTTTCATTCCTACTAGCAGTGAAGTAGGGACCTGAGCGTCTTCCATCGTTTTTTGTTTTTGCTTCTTGTGTTTGTTTTTTCATTCCTACTAGCAGTGAAGTAGGGACCTGACCGTCTTCTTATGATATGGAAGAGAAGAATCATCCTGCAGAATGTCCAACCCAGGAGTGAAGCCGGGGGTGGGGGGTGGGGTGTAGCAGTGGCAGAGCACCTGGCCTTGCATGTGCAAGGCCCTGGGTTTGATCCCTGGCACTGAAGCACAAACCGCCAAACCCTAGTGTGAACTGCAGACTTGTGTAATGATACGTCACCTTAAACTTACTGTTATAGTTCCATGACTCAGTGGGAGGGTTCAGTGATAGGAACAGCCATGTGTGGGTGAAAGGATGGGTGCACTAGAAGTCTGTGTTCTCTGTTTAAATTCTGCTCAAACCTAAAACTGTTTTTTTTTTTTTTTAATTTGACTTTTAAAACATATTGGTAAATTAAGGCTGCTTCCATCTCTGGCCTTGATGCAAAGATGCAGAAGTAAGAATATTGCTGTGGATATTTGTGAGGAAAATAGCAGGGAATGAAAACTCTCAAAAGTCATTGATGATGAACTCCCATAAGCCAGTCATCTGTCAAAACTACAGGGAATCGAATCGGTTCACACCAGACTAGGGAAACCTACCACAGTACGTTGTCCCTTTGTCTGAGTTGTTTAGCTATAAATCTATAAATCATGAAGAAAAATACTACCAACACACATTGATTAGGAACCTTATAATGAGTTTGCACATTAGAACCACATTTGCTCCTTTTTACCGCTCACTCTAGAAAAAGAGAGGTGGGTGAGGAATCAGACCAAGTCTGAGTCTTAGAGAGCTTAGGAGTTCGCCCAAGGTCACGACTGGTAACTGGATGGGGCAATATTGAAATGGAAGCTTCTGGAACATGCCACAGCAGCTCCATTCTCTCCCCACCTCCCTGAGACTCCACACACAAAAATGACAGAAAATGTTGGGACCAGGCCATCAGGGGAACTGTGCGCAAGAGCGGCATTGCAGAGGGGCGCACCATTGGGAAATCTTCAGACATGTTGTAGGCTGCATGTAGGAACTCGGAGCTGAGTTCCATTCGCTCCGGCTTCGTAGGTAATGCTATCAGTATTGCTTCCTGCAGTGGTAAGTTACAGAGGACGCAGGGGTTTTGCTTGATTGTGTTTGCATGCTTGGCGTCTTTTTGCATCCTCTCTAGTTCTATTTCTATCTATTATGTTGAAAACGAGGTTTAAGATCCTCTTTCTCCTCTTTCTCACACAGGTATGGCAGGATAATCATTTACTTAATATCCTGTTTCGGTGTTGGCGTCACAGGGGTCGTGGTGGCGTTTGCACCGAACTTTTCTGTGTTCGTGATCTTCCGCTTCCTGCAAGGGGTGTTCGGAAAGGGGGCGTGGATGACTTGCTTCGTGATTGGTAAGACTTGTTTTTGTTGTAACCACTCCTCTGTGTGAGAACTAGAGTGGGGCGGGGTCTAGCCCAGCACCCCCCAGACCTGTATCCTAGAAACTGCAGCACTTCCACAAATAGAACGTAATAGGACAAGGGCTTGGGGTGGGATTCTGGCTGCTTCAGAGGCTGGGACACTGTTTTAAATTGGGAACCAGATATAGAATATGAAATACTGCCCCTCGCTTATGTTCTGTTGGTCGAGGCTCTAATTCGAGTCTAAACGAGCCACCTACTTTAAGTGTAGGAGATTCGTAACCAAGGAAACGAGAGAGGTCATTTGATATTATAGTCCCAGATGTTTGATTTTCAGTTCTTCCCATGACTACTGTATCAGAGCCTCACGGGGGTGTTTTAGAAACCTGAAGCTCTTTTTATGATGGGAAAAGGGGAGAGAGAGAGTACAAGGAGGGACTGAGACTGGCTGGAACAGAGAGGTAACTGAAAGTGTGTGGCATTTTTAACACGACCCAAGTCTGTGTGGATGTTCGGAATTGTGATGTTAGGGCAGTTGCAAGGCAGAGAGTTTGCCTCAGGACGGCGAGAACAGAAAGCTCAGTTAATGGGAAGAGGCAGAGGAGGTCAGGGGTCCAGCAACAAAATTCCCCAGGTGGGTTTGTCATATACGCGAGATTTGTCACATACATGAAAAGCCAAACAATAAGATTCATAATCTAAACTGTCTCGGGACGATGGAAAGTTCTGGCAGAGTCTGATGCCCATGGTAACTCTTCCAGAGCGACTACAATGTACAAATCCTTCGAGTTATAGGGATAAGGTTGAGCTAGCTTGCTATGCTTATTTCGATAATTACAATGACCTTACAACAGCCATTTGAGGCGTCCTAAAACCAGCACAGGTGTTCCTTGTACTCCTCAGCCATACCCCAAGGGTGCTGGATGCCTGGGGTTCAGGGCAAAATAGAGTACATGTAACGTACCTGGAAAGCCATCTCCAGCAGTCCTGCACGTATGAAGGCCTCCGTGTCCTTACATTCTAGAACATTCCAACGATACCGGGAGATCGTGAGTGGGTATCAAGTCTGTTTATTTGTGTTGAACTGGGGGCCCCACTAATCTCTTACGTCTGTTTTCCTCCAGTGACAGAAATAGTAGGTTCAAAACAAAGGAGGATTGTGGGAATAGTGATCCAGATGTTCTTCACCCTTGGAATCATCCTTCTTCCTGGAGTTGCGTACTTCACCCCGAGCTGGCAGGGCATCCAGCTCGCCATCTCACTGCCCAGCTTCCTATTCCTTCTTTACTACTGGTAATGTGATTTTGGTCATCGTTGTATCGATCCTGTGCCCCATGAACATAGAATCCAAGCCAGCGTGGACAGGAAGCCAACAGAGGAGATTTTCTAAATCTCCAGAATGCATATGGCTTGATTGAGAATTTCAGGCTTGATTGGCAGTTGTCACTACGAATAGTAAAATACCCCAATGCCAAATCCCGGGTGAAGTAATTGCATTATGATTTGGTCCTTGGCAATGCTTTCATGAAAACTACGAGATAAGGAAATTGATGTTTCAACATGCGGATTCAATGTGATAAAAAAAAATCCATTCGGCAAATTAACATTCTCTGGTTAATAAGATGCTAAGAATGTCGGAGAATTAAATTACCCAGATATTCCAGATACACGCATTCGACTCTTACTCCCCTCATTGAATTTTAATGTATAGGCAGACCAGGCTCCGTGAATCAGGTGAAGGCTTCGCCTTTTCCTAAATACTCACTAAGCCCTAATCCTTTTCATGTTTGTAATCTGAGAAACAGGACTGTAAATCCCTACTCTTGCAGAAGCTGTGTACTGCAGGGAAAATTTTTTTATGGCCAAGTGAGTGTTTTTCCCACTCGTAAATTTAGAAAGAACATTCATTCTTGAGAGCCCGTTTTCAATTCTGAGAGCAGTCCTGACTTCTAAGCTCATCATAGCAATATCCTTTTGGCTAGAAAAAAAAACCCCTAAGCTTTTGGGCTAACCTAATTAAAAAATCATCTTTCTCCTCGACAGGGTGGTCCCTGAGTCTCCCCGCTGGCTGATCACCCGGAAGCAAGGAGACAAAGCCTTGCAGATCCTGAGGCATGTGGCTAAGTGCAACGGGAGACACCTCTCACCGAATTACTCAGAGGTAACGTCATTTATCAATGGTATAAATTGTTAAGTTGGGCAGATTAATTCCTTATGACTTCTGTGCTTACTGCTCCTTCTTAAAATTATACATATATACTATTAAACTTCTGGCTGAATCATTTTTGGCTGAGGTTAATTGATCATTTCAGGTCATTTTTTAATAGTTACTCTGAGGTGCTTAAACTATTTTCCTTACTGTAGCTGTTAATGTCTCCTCATTTCCCTTGGTTATAGAAGAAAAGATCTTTTCTTGACATCTGACTCTTTCTAATGAACTGGGTTCTGCTGTTGTTATTCTTATTTTTTTCTCTTTCTCTCCCCACCCCCCATACTTGGGATTGAACCTGCAGTCTTGTACATGCCAAGCAAGCTCTCTGCCACTGAGCTATATCAGCAGCCGGAAGATTTGTCTTTAAAGGTAGCCTTAGAAACGCTACTTATTCATATAAGGTCTTGAGCAATAATGTGATATTTTAGACTTAACATTTCCTTCCCTTTCTCCCTCTCTTTCTCCTTCCCCTTCTTTTTTTCTTTCTCCCCCTCCACTCTTTACTTTCTTTCTTTCCTTCCTTCTCCAACAAAGGCCTTTTGGAGGCCTCTGTCCCCACCTCCACCTCCACCCCAACCTCTCCACTCTCACCTCCATCCCTAGCCTCCCACCTCCACTTCTACCCCTAACACCTCCCACCTCTACCCCTAACCTCCCCACCTCCACCTCTACCCCTAACCTCCCCACCTTCACCTCTACCCCTAACCTCCCCACCTCCACCTCTACCCCTAACCTCCCCACCTTCACCTCCACCCCTAACCTCACCACCTCCACCTCCACCCCTAACCTCCCCACCTCCACTTCTACCCCTAACACCCCCACCTCTACCCCTAACCTCCCCACCTCCACCTTCACCCCTAACCTCCCCACCTCCACGCTCCAGCTTTAAAAAGAGAAAGTGAGCAGCTCACTGTTTGCCCTTAGGAAGGTGTGATAAACAGCTGAGGTTATACACACATTTTAAACAACCTCTGAAGAATAAGTGTGCAAAGAAACCAATGAGAGTGCAGACATCAAGTGAGTGCAGAGTAGCAGAGGGATTGTCATGAGAGGAATCACAGACACCAGCATTTAGAAGACATGAGTCTCAGTTTAAACCTTGCAGAACGCTAGCCTGGGACAGTTTTCATCATAGCATTGCACTTGCTTTGATAGGAACATTCTGATTTCAGAAAGTCAACTAAGAAAAATGGGATTGGTTGGTTCATCTTCCTCCCTGGAGGACACCGCTAGATCTCTGCTTCCTTTTCCTCCTTCCTCCTTCTTCCTTCTCCTCCTCTTCCTCCTCTTCCCCCTCCTCCCTCTCCTCCTCTTCCTCCCTCCTCCTCATTCTTCCTCCTCCTTCTCCTCCTTCCTCCTCCTCGTCTCTCCTCCTCATTTTCCTCCTTATTCTCCCTCCTCCTCCCTTCTTACAGGAGGTGGCAAGCATTAGCTGCTGTGCTTATGAATGTTTCAGTAGCCCGGTTTTCAGTGTTGCACACTGGTCAGGAACACTTCTTCAGGTCTACTCACCTGAAATGTTTGGCAAAGAGACAATGTGACTTTTTGAAGCCACTAAGACTTGCTTATTCTTGTTTCTCTTGAGATGAACGTTTGAGATGGGAATTCCTTTTAGGGGAAGAAGTACTCCATCACTTTCTGAACCTCCTTTGATATCTCTGTAGGTCCTTATAGTTGGGTCAAAGTCATGATTGTGTCTGTTTAGGGTTTTCAGTGTGTGCACACATGTGTGTTTGTGGGTGCACATTTATGTGTGGGTAAACATATGTACGTGTTGAAATCAGAGGACACAACCTTAGATGTTGTTTCTATAGCACCTGCAATTTTTCAATTTTTCTTTTCTTTCTTTCTTTTTTCTTTTTCTTTTCTTTTTTTCTGTTTCTGTTTCTGTTTCTTTTCCTTTTCTTTTCTTTTTCTTTTTTCTTTTTTTTTTTTTTTTTTGAGACAGAGTCTCTCATTCATTGGCCTGGAAGCTTCTGAAGAGGTAGCGCTGCTGTCCAGGAAACCCCAGGAATCCACCCTGACTCCCCAGTGCTAGGATTCCAGGCCTGACTTCTTTTCTGCCTGGGTTCTAGGGATGGCACTCCTGTCCAAATGCTTGCAAAGCAAGAACTTGAGTGGCTGAACCACTTCTCTGGCCTCTAGTTTTAATGGTCAAGCAAATATTTTTGCCATCCACTTAGCGGCACACTGAAGACACTGCAGCGGTCTAAGATCTAGACCAAGGTTTATGAAAATGTAAAAACAACAGCTGCCTGCAGGTGGCTGATGAACTAAAGCGCTTCAGCCATCTGGGGGGTGAACAGGTGTGCTGTTCCACACACAGTGGCTTAATACTGCTCTCAGAGACTCACCATAAAGATCATTTTATCAGGGGAGAGCTCAGCATTCTACATGGCTGTATTTATAAAAGATCCTGAACTTGGAGCCAGTGGCTGCTGAGTCATCACTGCTCTTGCTTAAAGCCAAATAGGCAAGAGGTTCCCATGCAAAGGCAGACTTGATTCCCTAGGGGACTTATCATGGCTTCTGGGATCTACTGCCAGCATCTTGCCACCAAAGCTATGTTTAATGTTTCTGCACTCTATTCTAATGATGGTTTTCTTGACTTAGTTTTCTTTAAAATTTGTTTAAATAAGAATGAAGGTTTATGTGTATTGGTGTTTTGCCTACATGTATGTCTGTTCACCACATGCATGCAGTACCCACAAAGGCCAGAAGAGGGCATCAGATCCTCTGGAACCGGAGTTAGAGATGGTTGTAAACTGCCAAGTGGGTCCTCTGGGAGAGCAGCCAGTGCTTTTTTAACTTTGAAGCCATCTCTCCAGCCCCTAAGGGGAAAAATTAATATGGGAAATTTCAATATACTAAAACAGAGAAAACAGGTGAATGAATCTCTGTTCACGTATCACATAGACATCCCCCCTTAGTTGCTGATTCATGACCAACATTTTGGTTTCTCTGCTCTTCCTCCCCCTCCCCCCGTCCACCCCCCACCGCCCCATGGTACCCAGCTGTCATGGCACTGCGTCTTGTAACATTTCCCTCTGATATAGAAGTGTAAACTTATTGATTCAACTCTGGCATCATGGATACCAAATGAACAACGAGGGAGGTAGTCATTTGACTCTCGCACTCAGAGCTGTGGTCCAGCTGCTGAGAAGGATATAGCTACAGGAGAGATAAATCAAAAGGTGGTGGTGTCAAAAAGATGCCCTCACTGTCGTTACTCTAAGAATAAATGTTATTGCCAACTGGACACCCAGAAGGCAGGCCTCCAGCACATCCGTGAGGATTCGCCTCTGGACATGTCTGTGAGGGATGGTCTTGATTATATCCATTGACGTGGAAGAAGACTCTTTTAACTGTGGTAGGACTATGACCCGTGGGGGAGGGGCGGACCCTGACTTTATAAAAATGGAAAGAGTAAGTTGGGTGCGAGCACGCTTTAATGGCACTGCTGTCTGCTCCTGACTGTGGGTGTCACGCGACCAGCTCCCTGCTCTTCTGAGCAGCCAGCTGCTGTTTCTATAGTAGTAGACTGAACCCCCCTTCCCCCCAACTGTGGGAGCTAAATTAACCCTTTTCTCCCTTAAGTTGCCTTTGCCCCCAGGGTATTTCATCATAGCAATGGGAAAAGAAAATGAAGTATCTACTATCCAACAGCAAGGTGGTGGTTTGCGGTCCCCAGCTGCCTTACAATGGCTTGTAGCTCAGTGCTGCCCGAGCAGCCTCATGGCATTTATGTAGTGTGATGGTTGACGTGCCTCTCCAAGTTCTCTGTAAGTTCCTCTTCTGTTGCTGTTCCTTACAGCTCTGAGAGTGACGAACCTTATGCAGTTTTCATTTAAGCAGACCTGTCTGACCCATGTGGCCAGAGGAGAGCTATGAATGCCTCTAACAGAAGAATCGTGAGCTTGCTTGAAGTATTAGGAGCTTTGTGTGTGATTTTTTTCGTATCTTGATTGCCCCATTCTCTGAAGATGACAACTTCCTGTCACGCTGTCAAAAGGGTGAACACAGCTAATTGATTCCATGTCTAAGAACCCATTAAGAGAATCTTCTGTCTTTATATTCCCTTTAAGTTTAGTAGTTACAGCTAGAGTTTAATTGAGTTCAGGTTTGATATTTTTGGCAAGCCTACTTCTTAAGTGGCTCGGTACATTTCCAGTGGAGATATGTGCTGGCTCTTGTCTCTTTGGGGATGTTGGTGGGACTGACAGCCATTGCCTGGGTGGATTAACTCATTAAGAGTTGACAATAACTTATTCTCATTTCATTCTTATTACCGTATATATTCTTGGAACATTTATACAGATACTAAGTTTTCTTACCAACTTTCGGTTACCCTTGCATAGGGTTACTGGAATTGGAGGGTGCGCGCTTGACCCTTCCTTCCCAAAGAGAGAATTGTCCCCCAGCGTCCTCTAAACGTGTCCAATGAGTTGCCTTCTTTAGTCTCCTTATAAATTTGGACTTCAGCAAATCACATGCATTTCAGCCCTTTGTGGCTATTTTGGTCCAGTACTGTTGCTGTTCACATTGCACCATCATGGGCAACTGAAGCTTACGATACTGGGTCCCTTCATCCCTCCTGCATTTTCTGGGTATTTTCCTGCCCTTCAGTCTCACATTTCCATGCTCACCTTTTAAGTTGCAGCCTCATGTATGGAGCTGCCTAGGTTTTGTTGGTTTGATTTTCTTTTGTTTGGTTGGGTTTTGGTTTTGAAACGGATGTCTTCAAGTTGAAAATATCCGCCGCACCCCTCCCTTTGCACATGTGTATGTGTGATATCCATACATGCGTATGTATGTGCATGTTTGCAGGTGTGTATACAAGTGTGCATACAGGTGTGTAGAAGCCATGGGTTGATGTCAGAAGTATTCCTTGATTGCTCTCTATTTTAGTGAGGTAGAGCTCTCTCTCTCTCTCTCTCTCTCTCTCTCTCTCTCTTTCAAAACCGAATACTTGCCAGCTCAGCTAATCTAGCCAGCCAGTTGCCAGAGTGTCCTCGCCTCCCAAGGGCTGGGGTCATAGGCTGGGAGTCATGCTTGCCCGGTTTTTACACGGGTGCTGGGGATTGGACTCCAATCCTCATGCGTGTATGGCAAGTACGCCGAGCTGTTTCCCTAGCCCAATAAGTCTTTCTACAGCAACTTATTTACAAAGAGTAAAAGACCTAACATTTTCAGTGAAAGACCTCCTAGCATTTCAGTGCTAAACTTAAGTCAGGACAAACGGCAGATTCCCATCTGGAATGTTCTTCTATTTCCATGAAGCATAGTATTGTACAACATACCTGATGCACAGGCATCTCACTTGAACTCTGTCACCAAGTTCAAAGCAGGGTCAGCCCTATCATAGTTTTGGTTCTATAATAAGCATGGCCAGTATTAGTAACTCTCATATCAGCCACTCAAATAAGTGTTGCTGGTGTCAATGTTAGGACCGCCTTGAGCCCTTACATGTACACAGTCACCTCACACGCTGGTGTTTGCCTGCATCTCACAATCAGCGCATAATCTCAAGGGCGTTTGGGGCCAAGGTGAGCTTGGACAATGTTTTTCCATTTTTTTTTCAACCTTTTTTTTTTTTCCTAGTGAATCCTGGCTTTTTAAATTTGTCATTTTTTTAAATTGCCCTGTCTTTTGAGACCTCTCTAATTGCTGCCCCATCCTTAGGGTACCTGTCATAGGTAGAGTTTGGCTGCGTTCAGAGCAGCCAGGGGCACTTTGGCAGCTCTGTTCTCTTTGGAATGGCCTTGGCTGCCTCCCAAGTCTAGCCAGTCCCAGTGTTGATAGCAGGGTTCCTACAAACCCTTCTTAGGGCTCCCCAAGCATGCTCTAGATTACAGAGATAACCTAAATTCAGTACAAACAAGGGTCACCTGGGTCCCAAGGCTTTAGCAAACGCAAAGAGGAGATGGGAGAAAGTAGCTACATTGGACTCAATGCCACCCTCTCAGCCTTGGGGAATATTATGTGGCTGGGTTGTTACTTCTTTGACTGGAAGTATTCTTTTATTTGTTGTTTAATATTTCATTAGTGTATATTTACTGTGCAAGCCATGGGTTTCATAATGACCCTCTGTTCAAGTCTGTCGTGCAGTTCGACCATATCCACACGCAAGCCGCCTTCATTTTTACCTCAGATGAATGCCACTCATCTCACTGCCCCCAAGCTCCTGGCTGGCCTTTCCTTTCCTGAAGAAATAGCCTGCGACACAAAATGCAGGTGACCCAAACACCAGAGTGACTGATGTCCACTGAGAACAGAAGTCCCCAAAACAGAACATGAAGCCCAAATAGGTGGGTGGTTTGAGCTCACAGGAGGTTTGTAGATACTGGGGAGAATCAGTGAGTGGCTGGGTAGGATTTTCAATAGTGACTGGCCTTTTCTCAGACTTTCAGCATTTGTGTGCCGTAATTGCTAAGGTGTCCTCAGAAATAGGAATAAAACCCTTAGTGTATCTACAGTTGGTATAGCATAGGCATCACTACAGACAGGTCCTACAATGTCTTTAGGGGCCAGTCACTGCCCTGCAGGGCCACTTGGTGAGAAATCTGGCTACGGCTTTTTGCTTGCGGGGTTCTAGGGTATTATTGCAGTAACTGAATTTCCCTTGGAACCGGTTTGAATTTATTTCCCATCATTTGTAACATGCTATATCATGTCTGACTCCTGGCCAATGATGACCCAGCTCACGTTCTACTCTTAAAATGGTAGACACGCAGTAGCTCTGTGTGAGAGAATTGAATGTCACGTGCTCAGGTGAACGACATGTATGGGCACACTGAGCACCAGCACTTCTCTGAGGGTAGGGCCAGGTGCTGCATGCTTGGTGTTAGAGAGGAGATGGGCAAGCACTTTTGATAATAGTAGACTGGGTCTATTGGTGAGTGATGGAGAGCTGATAATAATAAGTTATTATTATTATTATTATTATTATCATCATCATCATCATCATCATCATCATCATCATCAGTGGAAGACTGTAGAAGTATTTCAACTGCTTACACCCTCCCTATCAAAACTAGTAGTTTTAAAAAGCTGGTGGTACCTGCCAGCTGTGTCCACTGTTACTTGATTTACCCTGATGCTATACTCCCCAACCCTATGTCAGACTCGGCTACCCGACTTGACTGGGTTCTGCCAAGCATGAGTCTCTGCTGCTCTCTTGCTTTCCCACCTACCACAAGGACAGCGCATCCTGGATCAGTGCAGGTCCTTGGCAAGAATCTCAGAGTGACCAGAGCCACACTTTGGGGTGTGGCCGCAGTAGCCAGCCTGAGCTGTCTTGTAGACTGTGGCCAGGAGTTCACCATTTCCTTAGGCACTACAGCATACTTGATGAGTCTCTGTGAGTTGCAGAGATGGGGCGGGGGGGGGGGGGGGGGGGGGGGGGGGGGGGGGGCGGGGCTCCTGGGTATCACCTTCCTGCGGTTGATGTCCACTGATGTCGCTGGTCAGTCCTAACAGCACTGTTACAGTCGCTGGAGGAGGAGTCAGCACACATCTGGCTCTACAGAGGCTTTTTTTGTTTTTAATTGAGGTGGGACAGCTTACTGTTTGGTCAGCTCACATCCTGCTCTCATTTCCATGTAGTAGAAACCCTCCTGGGTCCATTGACTCCGGGTGCACTGGTGCAAACACCTGGACCTCATGGTAGATGGGATGTTTTCCTGCCCTCTGACATTGGGCTTGGCTGTGTGATGTGCTTCAGCTAGTGGTAGATTGCCAGATGTAGTGCAGCTGGCCCTAAACGTGCTCGTGTGGCTGGCTCCGCAGTTCTTATCTCTGTACTTCATCCAAACATAAGAGGAAAATATTCCTGAGCTTACCTGGTGGTCCTAGAGTCCGGAAAGAGTTTGGAGCAGAATTCCTCCAGCAGAGATGGCCCATAACTAAGCCAGAAACCTCCACAGCTACCCACGGACGTGAGCTAAGCAAATGGTGCTTGTTTCGTGCTACCTAGATTGATGGGTGTTCCGCAGCCTTATTTGTCAGGAGCTGACTGATACACTGAGAGACCAACCATCACGACTGCACTGACCTGGACTGGACCCCATAGGTAGTGACTGTGGCAGCATTTTTGACTGAGGGATATTAAAGGCCTTTATCTTTGTGATC
Organism: Acomys russatus; assembly: GCF_903995435.1. Classification (NCBI taxonomy): domain Eukaryota; kingdom Metazoa; phylum Chordata; class Mammalia; order Rodentia; family Muridae; genus Acomys; species Acomys russatus. The sequence continues at coordinate 52,876,358 of NC_067157.1, forward strand.
TTTTCCTTCTAAGATCCCAACTTCTCTCCAAATGAGAAAAAATTCTCAGAGAATATAGCAGGTTATAACCGCAGGTAACAAAGCCTCTGGGTGCCACAGCACTGAAGGTCCATGCTCATCAGCGACGTTTTCATGCCATTCACTCACAGGCTCCATCACAGTTTCCTGACGAGCTCATTACTGGTAGCTGATTCGCAGCATCGTATCAACATGCATTCTCTCCTAGGCACGCTCCTGGGACATTCCCACTATGTACTTAGGTGACATCAAGAATGGACATTTGAGCTCCTTCTTGATCCCAAAGGGATTTCTCCGGAATCATGATCAATACCAAAGATCCCAAGAGGAGGGATTAAAACCTCCTCGCCTCAGTGACTAGACAGACTTCCAGCTCTGGAGCGCTGTGCTAGCTCCTGCGTGCTAGCGAACTGCTGGCTGGTTGTTAGTGTTGCCATGGAAAAGGACCTTCTGGTGTGAGACTGCTCAGAAAGTCCCTTTCTGCAGCAGTGTGGCTATTGTCTCGCAAAGGCGTGTTTTGTCTTCATAACCTTAGCTCCTTACAAAGGAGAGATGTGGAGTGAATCTGACATCTGTAGAATCTATCAGGGCTCTGTGATGTTTTAGACCAATTTCTGTGCTGTTGGTTTTAAGGTTTGTTTTACTTTAAATCGTGTGTGTGTGTGTGTGTGTGTGTGTGGTTTGTGAACTACCAACATGGGTGCTAGGAACCAAGCTCAAGTCTGTTGGAAAAGTGGTGTGTGCTTGTATCTCCAGCCAGTGTGCTACCTTTTTAATTGCCAGGTATAGTTGTTGGCTCCGAGTCAAGATATAAATACTCACACATGAAATGCTGAAGGGTCTTCTGGCCTATCCTGGTTCAGTTCTGAGATGAGCTTCTGAAACAGTGAAGGTATTGGAAAGAGGCTCCTAGAAACCCACCTAGGGTTCCTTCCTTTCACGAAGCAAACAGTGCTGGTTCCACAAGGCACACCCGTATCCCTACGATGCTTTCTGATGGCATACATACCACACACCTGCTTTAACTCAGATCCTTGATGTGTGAAAAATATCAAGAAACTTGATGATGCATAACATAAAACGTGCCTTTCAACCATAAACTAGCTTAACATGCTTCAAATTTTAGGGAGTAGCCTGACTCCTGTGGATATTCTGTACTCATGTGACTATATTTAGTTCCCATGCTTTTAACCTTTTGAAAATAAGACACCAATGCATAAGGTAGGAGCGTGGACAGAGCGAGAGCACGATGAAATAGCCATGGAGACTGATGGACTATGGTGTCCAGAGGAAGGTAGGGTGCCTGTGCTCCTGCCCCACGCTTGGCAAACAATGACCTTTCAGTCAAAGTGCTTCTGTCCAACAGCTAGTCTAGAGCATCCTGTGGCTTTCATTGAATTAGAGATACAAGTAGCCTGGGCTGAAGGAGCCAGCCAGGCTTTCAGGGTGTCTCACCAGGGAGTGGTGTTGGGCAGCAGCCATGCAGTCATATAGCAGGGGTCCTCTCTACACTTCAAACTCCTTTTCCATTTGGAAGTACCTGGATGCTGCCTCTGTCAACTTTTTAGCAACTTCTTCTTCTTCTCCTCCTCCTCCTCCTCCTCCTCCTCCTCCTTCTTTTCTACCCTAACAACTTCTTCTTAATCCAAGTTAGCGCTTGAAGAGTATCCATGAGCTATGGACAGAAATCTCTGAGGATTTCCATTCAAGGAACTTCATCTGTGTGACTGTAGCACTCACCCAGATAACAGGTGAAGCTTTGCTGAAGTGCAGATATATTAACAGAGCCCATGGGGAGGGTAAAGTAAGGTGACCACCTGTCCCCACTTGCCCAGGACTGGGATATTCTTGGATGTGGGTAGTAAGGTCTCAGACAGCTGTGGGACAGCCATTCACATGCCCAAGTGTGGGTCCTCACTCATGTGTATGAATATGGAGGTTAGAGGTCCAGCGTGGGTATCATGGCTCGGGGGCTGGACCCACCTTGTTTTTTTTTTTTCCAAACAGATTCTCTCATTGGCCTGGAGTTTGCTACTTAGACTGGTGGCCAGCAAGCCCCAGATATCCTCTTGTTTCCTCTTGCCTGGCAATGGGATTTTAAGTGTATGCCACCATGCTTGGCTTTTTTCAAGGGTACTGGGGATGTGACTCAGACCCACATGCTTGCGTGGTCTTACCTGCCCCCCCCCCACTCTACAATCTGCCCTTTCTAGAGACCACTATTACTGAGCACTATCTTAGTTATAATGATATTGCTGGGATAAGACACTATGACCAAAGTCACTCTTATAAAAAGAAGCATTTAATCAAGGCACTGCTGACACCTTCAGATGGCTGGTCTATTACCATCAGAGGAAGACAAGCAGTGTGGAACAGGAGCAGGAGCTGAGAGCTTTAAATCCTGATCCATAGGCAGCAGGCAGAGAGAGAAGGAAACTGAAACCCAGTGTGGGCTTTAAGAGCTCCACGCCTACTTCCAGTGTATGAACCTGTGAGGCCCACAAATACTCATTCTCCAGAGGGGTTCTGTCTATTCTGTAAGTAGCAGCTTCCACTCAGAAGAGCTAGAGAGGAGATTTTTCCCTTCTGTTCCCTTTGCTCTCAGAGTCTGGTGAAGCTCACTGGCGTGTGTGTGGGTTGAATTCCAGGCTCCACGTAGCGACAGTGTGCTTGGTGGTCATTCACTAGTTAAGCAATCTAGGAGTCAGGAGTCACCCTTGGTTCCTCCTCAATAGCTGACCTTGGCTTTGCCCTTAAGGAGCAGGAGTCCCTTTTACCCCCAACGTCTCTGTGTGTGCAGAGATGTCTCTGGCCCAACCCAGTCGCTCCTGGTGCAACCAATGATCTAAAATACAAAAAACAAAAAACAAACAAAAAAGAGAAGGAAGCCCGAAGTACACTTTGTTCTACTCAGTTCGGGTTTGCTCTTTTTTTTCTGGTAATTGCAAAAGTACATGGTTCAATTCTTTTAATTCTGGGTCTCTGCCTAGTGGGATAGAGGGTATGTTTGCCTTTCCTTTTTCTGCTTTTGAGCTCTCTCCTCCTCTCTTTTGAGTCTTCACACTCATACAGTGGGAGAGAAAGATGGCTGGCTTTTTCAAGTGTCTCTCATTTCTGTGCCATTTGGCTAGCCCTTACTTGTGTATTCTGTAAAATCGGCTTCCGCAGTCCAAATCCCTGCGGTTGCTACTGTGAGGAAGGGAGAGTAGGTGGCTCTCTGTGGACGCATTGTCCATTGGAGGTCAGGGATGAACACAGTCTCCATGGCACTATGCTGCCTTGCCCTTGGTGGGTGGTCCATAGCTTTCACAATCCCAGGCTTCAGTTACCGTGACAGTATTGCTCACTTGCTCGCTTGCTCATTCTCTGACCCATCAGGACAATTGCCTTTCTTCATGATATTTGTCCCCAAGAACACATGAAATCCACTGTACCCCACAGAGCTAGAGGGAACACTGGTGCGTGACGATATGTCCCCTCCATGGAGACACAGCCTGAGGTAACTACACTACAAGGGGCAAGCACAGCAAATCTAATCTTCTGAGGTCCTGCCAGGGAGAGGACAAGCAAGGTGTCGGGCCCTGAATTTTCCTGAGATAAACTCTCTTGGAGAATACTTAAATTCAAGATTCCTGTAGTATATGACTGAATTGTTTAGCACATGGGCACTAGTCATGGTCCTTCCTGCCCATATGTCCTTCTAGGTGTCCTGTGTGTGCTTCCGGGTGTCCTGCATGTGCTCCCAGGTGCCCTGTGTATGCTCCCAGGTGTCCTGTGTGTGCTTCCAGGTGCCCTGTGTGTGCTTCCAGGCGCCCTATGTGTGCTTCCAGGTGTCCTCTGTGTGCTTCCAGGTGCCCTGTGTGTGCTTCCAGATGTCCTGTGTGTGCTTCTAGGTGTCCTGCGTGTGCTTCCAGGTGTCCTGTGTGTGCTTCCAGGTGTCCTGTGTGTGCTTCCAGGTGCCCTGTGTGTGCTTCCAGGTGTCCTGTGTGTGCCTCCAGGTGCCCTGTGTGTGCTTCCAGGTGTCCTGTGTGTGCTTCCAGGTGCCCTGTATGTGCTGCCAGGTGCCCTGTGTGTGCTTCCAGGTGTCCTCTGTGTGCTTCCAGGTGCCCTGTGTGTGCTTCCAGATGTCCTGTGTGTGCTTCCAGGTGCCCTGTGTGTGCTTCCAGGTGCCCTGTGTGTGCTTCCAGGTGCCCTGTGTGTGCTTCCAGGTGTCCTGTGTGTGCTTCCAGGTGCCCTGTGTGTGCTTCCAGGTGTCCTGTGTGTGCTTCCAGGTGCCCTGTGTGTGCTTCCAGGTGTCCTGTGTGTGCTTCCAGGTGTCCTGTGTGTGCTTCCAGGTGCCCTGTGTGTGCTTCCAGGTGTCCTGTGTGTGCTTCCAGGTGCCTTATTGTATGTATTGGCATGACGACTGTTTTTTACCACTTGGAGTGAAGCAGAGTTCAGCACTTATGTGTTTTCAGGAGCATATGTAACTCTCCAGGCTTACACATGCCTCTGGGACCTGATCTACACATCACACTAGGAGCCAGTTCATGTATTCTCTCTGCAGTGCAGAACAGGCTGCACAATTGTCAATCAAGTGAAATACACAACTACCTCATGGAAGATCGTTTACAGTCTCTTGTTGGTACCATTTGGTGTACTCCATGGCCTAAGGATAACCAGCTTCTCATGTTAAAACTGGAATCACGGAGCACATTATCTGATTAGCACTGTATGAATGTAGCGATATTGAGGCACATACTGTGTCACTTGTTGCACGGTGCCTTCAGAGCGTTACAAGGCTCTGTGCTGGGTGGACATGTCTTTAAAATACCTTGTATAATGTTTGCTCTCAAAACTGCCTCCTCACATACATTTAGCAGCCTTGCATTTTCCTCTGGTACTGTATTGTTGCGTTTATTCATTTATTTTTTTATCCTCATTGTGATCTGCTTTTTGTCTCATCAACAATTACTCTATTTTGTTTTGTAAGACTTGTTTGTTTGTTTCTGTTTTTGTGCGTGTGTGTACGCATGTGGGGAATGCAGCCGCCTGTGCACGTGGAGCCCAGATGAAGGGTATCCGGTGCTGTCCTCCATCACTGCCCACTTGTTCCTTAGAGAAAGCATCTGTTCTTGAACCTGGGCTTGGGTTGTATCATCTAGGCGGGAACTCAGCAAGCTTTTCTTTGTATTTGTTGCCAAACAAAGTGAGTCCTGGTATGCTTTAGCTTTGATTGTTTTGTGAATTAGTAGAGGCTTTTGAAGGAGTCAGGGCATGGCTCAGTCAGTAATGTGTGCTCGCCATGAAGGCATGAGGACCTGAGTTTGGATCCCTGCAACTACGGAGGATCCGAGAGTGATGTCACACATCTGTAACCCCAGTGTTGGTGGCTTAGGGACAGGCTAATCCCTGCAGCTTACTGGGCAACCAGTGTTGCCAACCAGTGATTGCAGACTCAGTGAGAGATTCTGTCTCACAAAATAAGGAGGACAATTTAGAAAGACACTGGCCTCCACCTGCATGCATATGTGCATACAATTAAACATACATACAGGCACACACACACAAATTGAAACACGCACACACACACATGCACGCACACACCAACAGACAGTCAGACAGACACACAAAAGGGGTTCAAATTGAAACCCAGGCCAGTACAATTGTTAATTGTGAAAACTAATCTATACATTTCCTGGAATACACTAATTCAAACCACAGCCCAGAAAGCCAGGAGTGGTGCAGATCCCAGCCAAATGGCTGCTCCACGTCACTTCCAACACAGTCCTGGCCTGGAATCCAAGGACGGTGTGTACCACCTACTCATGGCCTACACACAAAAGCTTTGCCTCCCTTCCCAGCAAGGGTTCTGCTGTGAGCTACAGAGAACACACCGGCAAACGGAAAGCTACTGTGGTCACAATATTCCCAAAACTGAGAGCCAGAAAGAGGAGCAGCTGGCGAGTCCCAGGCCCCGTCAAAGGATTAGGACATTCGCTGGGGAGTGCGGAAACTGATCTCCACGCCCTCTGTTATACTTGAATGTCTCGGTAATTTTTCAGCACTCCCAAATGAAACATTGAAAACAGAGGTGCTCTTGAAGAGAGCTCTGGGGGCCTATGTGAGCATATCCAGTGACTTGTTCTCACTTGGTACAGAGAAGAGTTAGCTGTTGCCTCTCGGTGCCGGGAGGACAGTCATTTGAGTTCATGCTGAGGATGAAGAATGGCTCCTCCAAACTGTCCCGTAACTGAGCCAATTTGAGGACCAATTAATAAGCAGGCACACTGTTGTATCTTTCCCATTTCGGAGTCTAACATAATTTATAGACTGGAATCTGCTGCCTGCTTTTCTGGATTCTAGTTCTCGGTGACATCTAGTGCATATAGTTCTGCTAGCGCACAGACAAGTTGTAGGAGTTACCAGGGAACGGTGCCTGTCTAAGTTGTTTCCTGTTGTAGTGATAAAATGCCAGGAGGAAAGCAACTCATAGGAAAAGGGTTTGTTTGACTCCCAAGTCCAGACTGTAGTCACCATTCTAGATAAGTCACAGCAACATGAAAGAACTGGCCACTTCACACCCACAGAACAATCTGTGGATGCCTTGGTGCTTGGGCTCAGGTCGCTTTCTCCCTTTTACACAGTCCATGGCTGAGGAACCCATGGACTCTTTATGAGCTAGGAAAGGCTATGTCTGTAATGAACACTACCCCAAATCCCAGCATTTAAAACCACCCAAGCTTAATGCCTGTGCCCCAGAGGTTCACAGAGGAGAGCGGAGAGTGTCCTTTCCTGTAGTCCTGGAAGATACTTCCCAGAGCACTGGAGGAGATTAGTCAAGAGGGTCATGCAACCACAGTTAGTTTTATGTCACAACCCACTGGCAGATTTACAGAACTGGCCTCACATTGTCACAAGGGACAAAGCAGAACAGCCATATTATGCCATGCAATGGGGCGGAGAAGAAGAAGGGACTCAAGAAATACTTGGCAAATAACACAGTGATGATTAGCCAGTGACTATCAAAGCAAAAGAAAAGAGAAAACAACCAACCAACCAACCAAGCAAACAAACAAACAAAAGCCCAGAAAAACCACCACCACCACCACAACAACAACAACAACAACAACAGAAAATAAAGCAAACAAATAAAAGACAAACCTACTGAGAGTATACGAAGATTCCATTAAGAACTAACCCTAAGACAAACACTTCTATTCCATTACGGCGAAGGAGATTTATGCTGATAACTGTTACAAACAACTGTGACAGAGTACAAACATGATGTTAGTGTCCCTCCCTTCCTCAGTTAAAATATGAAGACATTTTTCCTGGGTGGAGAACCCCTAGCTTCCCCAGCATACACTAAGGGGGGATGCTGAGCACCGAGGAATGGGGCTCACTGAATCAAGAGATTCAAGGGACCCATCAGGGCCAGCTCAGATCCAGGAAGGCAACAGGACACCTCAACTGTAGGATAGGAGGAGATGAGTGAGAACCAAGGAATGAGAACGTGGTGGCAGTGGTGGGTGCAGAATGTAGGGTCTCCATTTTGCCTCATTCTGTGAGAAGATCACTGCCCCTAGCACACACACACACACACCCCACTCTGGCACTCTTAGAGAACATACCCCTGTACTGGCCCCTACTACCATTGCCCTGAGTGATGTGTCAGCAGTGCCTGTTACCCTCGCTGCCCTCATCCTGTAGTGCTGTTGTCCCAGCACAGGTGAGAGGACCCTGATGGTGGCATGGACGCCCTCAGCTAGTGAGCAACAGGTGACTCCATGAGTTTGCTCATCAAGATTTCAAAGACCAAGTCCTTAGGATGATAACTCCTGATGTATCAGGACACCTAGAATCAGGGATGACAGGAATGACGATGGGACGGGTGTGGGGGGCATTGACTTTTATAGATAGTACATGGCTTGCTTTAACTTGCTCATGGTACCAAACCAAATGGCACACCCTTGTCTACCATCTTACCAAACATGCCTACTCACAAGTGAAGTCTGCATGTAGCCACGCAAGCTATTGTCGTTGAAGACACTGGACCTTCTTGAGCTTCGACATTGAGGGCTTTTCTGTCTCCATGGTGACTGTGGGCATCTGTGGGTGCCCCCAGCAAGTTCAAGTAGTATGTCTAATTCATTCCTCCTGACATGGAGCCTCTGTGTTTCCCACACATCCTGTGTATTCTGGGCACTAGAGTTTAAGAAGCGAGAGCCTTTCCCCGTGCCCTGGAAGAAACTTCTTCTTACATAACCTGCCACAGCAAAGAATACAAATAAAAACGTTCCCAGCTTTGTTTTTTAAGAAATGAAGAAATATATCCAGATGTGACTCACAGCTGCTGCTGTGGCCCTTCGCTGAGGCTGTGGCTGCAGCCAGTCCTTGGGGGACTTCGGATAGGAGAACCCATGGTGGCAGAATGCCAAGTCACGTGGGTGGAGACTGTGACTCCTTCAGGGTTGAAGAGCTCCCAGGGTAAATCTTTGCCACAGAGGACCTAGGGAAGACCACAATCCCTGGCCTCATATGCATTAGGGGAAAGGAGCTTAATTTGTCCACACTGAGGTATACCACGAGAGGAAACTACACAATGGATTGTAAAGATTTGTTCTGAAACAGTGTACAAGTGTACATATGAAGTGAGCAAGTTCTTATGGGGCACATGTAGAGATGATAACAGTGGACTAGGTTAAAGTCGATAAAGCACATTCAATGTGATTAATTTCACGTGTGTCTTTTTACCATTGTGACACAACCACCAGGCAATGCTGACTCACCCGTGTGGCTCACACTCTATTTTTACTGTGCAGTCATTGTCCTGGGGACTGGGGCTCATCTTTAAGTTTGATAAGCATTTTTCATTCAAAAAACATCCTGAGATAGAAAAAAAAATTTTGTGGTGGTGTTGGTTGATTTTTTTTTTTTTTTAACGGATCATTTCTAAACGGTTTTATTTCAAATCTCTTTTCAGCCCTCTCCAAAAAGACATGGGCTCGTACAGAAATCATAAAAAGGAGATACAAGCACAAGAGTCAAATGTGTCCCGCACTGACACTTATGAAAAACAGGGAGTTATACACAGGATTTCCAAACAGGACCTGCAGCTGCTATTAATGTCCTTTTAAAAGAGTCAAACATGCTATTACTACAGTATTTACAGACACTCCATTCTGCAACTAATCTACAGGAACATCCAACACCCACCCCTCTATGCCCAGAAAAATGTGGTCGTTTTTAACTATAGGTTTTATTAAAGAGATATAAGCAACTCATTTGCATTATTTCCTGGCCATGTCTCTCCCTTTTACTCCTCCCGAACCCCTTTCTCAAATCTTTGCCTTCCTATTCTTTAAGTATTATTGACACACACACACACACACACACACACACACACACACACACACACACACATGCGCGCAGGCACCGCGCACGCATGCATATTTATAAATACAATCTGCTGGGTTCATTTCATGTTATACAAGAATTCAGAGTTGACTGCGTGTGATTGGTCAGCCTGTCAGGGCCTCACAGGAATTGGTGAGATGCCCCCTACCCGGGTTGGCATGTCACCTGTTGTTATTGCTCAGGTCTTGTTTAAGTGGCCATACTGTTGAGGTTTGATGGGTGTGGCTTCCCTGTCACATACAGAAGACAGTGTCTCCAGCAGGAGCCCTGATCCTCTGACTCTTCCAGTCTTTCCTCCCCTTTCTCCTTGGCGTTCCCTGAGCTTTTAGTATAAGGTCAGCACAGACATTTCTTTATGAGCTTTTTCATAGTAAATGTTTTACTTGCTTTTGTTTTATAGTTTAGTAAATTTTTCTAAGTTTCTCAAGAAACTGAAGATGGTTTGGCAACTCTGCTTCATGGGGAGCAGGCAGTGTGTAGCGAGGGCAGTGGTGCGTTGGTCCCTTCACCGGGAGCAGCTGGTGTTCTTGCTGCCCAGAAGTTAGCTGAAGCTCTTTCATGTCAGATGCCAGATCCCCTAGTGCTTCTGGAGCTGCCTTTGTCTGAGTAATGGGGTTACCCTCTAAGCAGTGGAGAAAGGGCCCTGGCTATCCCCCAGCAGTCACTGGGCATCCTTCTAGCCCCTCCAAGCCCTCTTCCTCTGGCTTCTTATCTGTACAACTTGAAAGATTAGCTTTAAGGTTGTTCCTGACTGCTCAGAAAAATATAAACCTCAGGTCTTCAAATGGTCTTTGATTCACACTGACTTAGAGAATAGATGCTTCTGGAGGGCGGAGCCTATAGTTAACCTATAATGACATCATCACAGAATACATCAGTGCGAGGTTTCATGGCCTTCTCAGCAGATAAGAAGTCACCTACTGAGTATCACCCAACAAATGGGTTTGCAAGGGGCAGCCACTAGCCCTGTGCCCTCCTCCTGCCTTGGAGGGATCCTGTATATAAGAGGCATTCTTCCTTCCTGAGTGTGGGGGACCCAACACCTCAACCCAGAACTCTGGGAAGAGCTAAGGTTTAAGAGTCAGCAGATGATGAGGGCTGGAGAGGTGGCTCAGAGGTTAGGAGCACTGTCTGCTCTTCCAGAGGTCCTGAGTTCAATTCCCAGCAACCACATGGTGGCTCAGAATCATCTACAACGAGATCTGGTGCCCTCTTCTGGCCTGCTGGCGTACATGCAGGCAGGATATTGTATAAGTAATAAATAAATAAATCTTAAAAAAAAAAAAAAAAAAAGAGTCAGCAGATGAGCTGGGGCTGTTCACTGACTCAGTTTCCTGAGGAATATGAAATAAAGATTCAGACCCAGGGCCTAGGGGTGGGGTATACTTGGTGAGCCACATGGTATGGTAGGCTGTTGACAAACTCCAGGGAACCAAGTCTTTAGAGCCCTCCAGCTTCTGTATACATTTTAAAACAATTACACCCACTTTATGTCAGCCTGAGATGTCAACAGTGACAGACTAATATAAAATGTAATTGTTATATTAAAAATATCATGTAGAGATGCAAGCTTTAGAAATGGATGGTGGCAGTTCTCATAGGGAAGGGCTTCATGTCACGGTACATTTTGTAGCATCTCTGTTTGTGTGACAGCAGTAGCCATTAGTAAGGGGTGAGTAGATTATCCTCTATAAGTAAATACTATATATATGTCTATATGTCTCTTAACACTAACAGCATCTAGCACTGAATGCTTACACATGTCTATACTCACATAGCACCTAACTGAATCTTCTAAAATAATGACGAGTGTTATCACCCTTGACCTACTGAAAACAAATCCAAGTCTCACAATGTTTCAATAACACGTCAAGTGAGAAACTATATACTGTGAGCAAAATACCACATGTCTAAGCTGACCCAGCTATGTGTTGTTTTCTGACCTGAAACTCATTCTCCATTTTGGGGAGCCCTTAGCAGCATTTTTTAAATAACAGGTATTTGTGAAGACTTTCTTTTTCTTGGCAAATTTAAAATAAAAATTCACCCTGAAGAGCTGTAGCAGAAAAGCCTGAGGGAGAGCTGTAAGGCAACTGGGTTTCATCAGAGAGCACTCTTTTAACATGGCCTGCCTGCTGATGGTCAGTGAGGCCTTGGCAGAACAGAGTGACAGTCGGAGAGAGGGTTAGAGCAAGCAGCATTTCAGCTTGGTGAGACGCAAGGAGGCCAGCACTCACTCACACGTGAACCGTGAGAGATATCTTTTATGATGAGAGCGTTGCTAGGCACCGGGCCTCTAAACAGACAAACTGTACACAGGCAAATCCCTTTCCAGCTTTTGCTGCAAATCAGAGCTTGTCCCATTTGGGTCCCAGAGAAGTATGACAGAATAGAGTGGCAACCGAGGTATGGAAGAAGGGACTGCTCCAGATCCTATGTCTATTGATGCTGTAGGGAAGGAAAAGCTGTCCCAACAGAGAGCAGATGAAGGCTACCCCCACCCAGAGTGAATAGAATTTTGGGAAGTCCTGAGGGAACGTTGGAGTCGTGGGCATGGCTATGTTGTGGGCGCAGCAATTGCTATATGATTGTAGATATAGCAGAACTCATAGAAGGCTCCATTTTTAATTGCTGGGTTTCATTGTATAGAGACTACATTTTATTAAAATGCAGTTTTAAAAATGTGTAACAAACTGGAATAGTGTTTCAGGCCTTTCGTTTTTGACTCAGACTGGGCAAAAGTCTGATAACCTTTGGCAACAGAAAAGAAACACAGCGAGAAGTTACATAAAAGAGCAGCGGCCACAGACGCGTGTGCATGAGTTGGCAGGACTCGACTGGATGTGTCCCATCCAAGACAGCGCGCTTAGTCTCTCGAGGTCTTTGGACACTTAGAAAGTGGGTCATCTTTCAGAATATCTGCGTCACTGCAGAGACGATGTTGGTAAATCAAAGTCCAGCTGGGCTCATTCTGCGCTGTAAGGGGACACTTACCTGCTGGGCAGCACTGTTAATCCTTTCATTCACTGTGCAGGGAGGAACAGCTCAGCAGCCAGGATCACTCTCCCTGGTTGCTAGGAATCCATGTTCTTCTGCCAGGCACTTACATGGCCACTCATTAAACATATGCACTGGGAAAGCAGAGCTGAGTCACAGCTTTGTCCCAAATCCCAAGAGTTTTGATGTTGAAACAAGCATGCTTCCAATGTGTTGTGATTGAAGTGAACCGCAACGTTGAAGCAATTATTCTGACAGTAACATTATTCTGCCTCAAATAGTCAGTGACCCAAGCAAGGGGTTGTTATGGGCTGGCATCTTCAGATTGGTCTGCTTTTGACATCAAGTAACAGGGAGCAAACTTAAATGCAGTTGGACTGTAAGGATGCCACTGGCTCACAGGTCTGGAGTTCTAGGCCCAGCAGGGTTCAGAGGTGCTCTAGCTGGGGTCTGGGAAAGCCGCCTGCTTGTTAAAATCTGTCTGGGCCCACTATTTTGTCATTAATTTTTTGCAGTGAGTGAGAGAGGAAGAGAGAGAGAGAGAGAGAGAGAGAGAGAGAGAGAGAGAGAGAGAGAGAGAGAGAAATACTTTGGGTATCTCAGAATTAAAGGAAGTGAAAGATTTATCCAGGATGTTTTGCTTATTGGTCCAAACTGGGCCACAGGCTCATTCTCTCAGTGGCTCAGAGTGGAACATATGCCCATTTCTAATTTATTCATGTTAACACTTGCGTTTCTCGTTGGCTCATTTCTCATCGGCTCAATGGGGGTATGCAATGCCCAGTCAGAGGATAGTGTGTCCTTGAGGTAATCAGGCCTCTCCTATGAGTAGATGCAGAGACAACTCCATTAAGAACATGATTTGATGGCCGAGTGTGAGTGTGTGTGAGTGTGAGTATGAGTGTGAGTGAGTGTGTGTATGTGTGTGTGTACATGAGCAGGTGTATGCATATAGGAAAGAGGTCTGTTAAGAGACAATCAACTGCACTGATATTTAATTTAAATCTATCGCTTTGAAATATTATTTCTTATTACAAATATAATTTTTAAATTTTTATTCTTGTGTATGTATGTATGTATGTATATATGTATGTAAATATATATGCACGTGTTTCTAGAGGCCAAAAGTTAACCCTGGGTGTTGTTCCTCAGAGGGCCATTCACCCTGTTTTTTGGAGACAGGGCCTCCCATTGACCTGGAACTCAAGCATAGGCCTCGAAACACTAGGGCCACAAGCGCACAGCTCCATGCCCAGCTTTTCCATCTAGTTTCTGGGAAATGGAGTTCAGATTCTCAAAGTCACACAACAAACCACTTTACCAAGTTAACCATCTTCCCAGACCTAGCTGTTTTTAAAAGATGATATTTATAGTAAAAACAAATAGCAAAAAAATCACTATAGTCCCACTAACTCATAAGAACTATGGATGAAGCCAGGCAGGGTGGCGCACGACTACAATCCCAGTACTTGGAAGGCAGAGACAAGTGGATCTCTAAGTTCAAGGTCAGCCTGGTCTATAAAGTCCAGGAAAACCAAGGATACACGGAGAAACCCTGTATCAGGGCAGGGTAGGGGGAGAGACTATGAATGAGATGATCAAGCCACATTTTCAATCAGTGAACTAAAAGTATTCTCCATACTACAGAATATAGCGATTGGAGTGCAGAGTTGTGCCTCAGCCTTCAGACTCATGTACTCCCTGGCTAGGTACCCTCCCAGCTTGCTGTGTCTCTGTAAATAAAGTTTTATTAGAATCTATGTGTATATTGTCCATGCTGCTTCCATACCACAGAGGCAAAGTCGGTGGTTTCAAGAGAGAATTGGAAGCTTGCAAATCCCACAGCACCCGCTATGTGACCCTTCGCTAGGGAACACTTGCTGATATACTGATGCCTTTTGTCATCCGATGCCATCACTCTTTGCTCTCATCCTGACAAGAGGTGAGGACATGAAGGGGAGAGTGCCCCACTGTTACCACTTAGAGGCAATTACAGAGCGTGATGGCTGAGGCACAGGCCAGCGGGCTCAGATATTCTACTCTGTGTGCAGTCTGTGCTGCATGGTCCTTCCTTTAACCCTGAGATGCTGGTGTTGGGCCTGAGTGAACAGATGTTACTCCAAGTCTTATCAAGTGGACAGGAGTCATAGCTGTGGGCTATGATTAAGAAGGCCAAGGAGGAAATAAAAAGCTCCCATGAATATTGCCTTTGATAAGACTGTCCTGTGTGTGTGTGTGTGTGTGTGTGTGTGTGTGTGTGTGTGTGTGTGTGTGTGCCCGCGCGTGTGTGTGCGCGCGCATGCGTGCTGGTGGTCAGTGTGCAGGTCTGAAGGCAGTGAAGAGAGAGTAGAGGCATACCACTGTGCAGGGCCACACTCGGCTAGTGGGAAAGTCTGACCTGAAAGAAAAGAGGCTCCAGCCCAAGCTAGTCACCATGCTCTCTGCTGTTTTCATTTTGAATTTCAAGATCCTTTTTTAAATAATATAAACGGTCCGACTCAAATCTAATTTATCTAAATCGTTTTAGCTCAGAATTAACTTTTTTCTTGTCTGAACAGGAAGATTCCATTTTGGTTCTTGGCGTGTCCTTTAAAACACACAGGAAACAGTCACCAGCTGTAGAATGCTTGACATGGAAGATTCCTTCACACGCACAGCACTCTGGGAGGGTCAAGAACATAGGAGTCAAATACTGTCCATGGTACCCTCCTGCTCTTTAAATCCTTGTGGTCCTGGGCTTGTTTTTTGTTTTGTTTTGTTTTGTTTTGTTTCCCATTTATCAATTTGGCTCACAACCATCCATAATGTGATGCCCTCTTCTGGCCTGAAGGTGTACATGCAGGCAGAGCACTCATATACATAAAATAAATAAATCTTAAAAAAAAAAAAAAAAAACAACCTAAACAACATCAATTTGAATTCATGAAACTACTTTGATGATGATGAAATGAAATAGTCCATGTACATAGCCCAGAATTTAGCAGATAGATACTGTTATACGCCCTCCACACATACTGGTCATTTTAATGTGGATAATATTTCTGGTTGTCAGGATTTTGGCTGAGTGTTTTGGATTCTTTTGGTCTCTTGTCCAAAGAATTAAAAATAAGGGCTCACATAGCTTTGCAAAAGAAGCAAGGTAATTTTATTTGGAGCAAAGAGGTAATACAGATTAAAGAGCCATGCCTAGCAAGATAGACAGCCAGGCACACAAGTAAAGAGACCCAGGACTCTGATCATTTGGCGTTCTTCTTATGAGGTTCATATAAAGGGTATATTACAAAGGGTAATAGTTTGGGTGGTTCTCTATTTTATTTGGTAGATCGATAATACAATTATTTTTCTACTTCCCATAATCTACATGATTTTAATCATATGCATGCCCAATTATACACAGGCATAAGATGATAAATAGAAGATTCTACCTAAAATGCTACTATGAGACATAGCTTAGTCTTACTGCGCAATGCACCCCAAACCAGCTCAGGCCAGATCGAACCGTCTGATCTTCATACCTGAATATATTATAAATACATTTAAATAGAAGCTGTCTAAATTCCACCAATAACATGAATAGAGAACCTTCTACCACTGTTCAGAGATGGGAGTCTGTGTGTCAGGATACAGGTGGGAGGCTGAGAGGTCCTAGGGTGACCAGGTGCATTGTACATGCACCGTATGTGACGTAGAAGACCGAGGCTGCCACGTGCATTATTACAAGGGACGGGCATACATAAACCAAAACCAAACAGGAGTCTCCTCTGCTTGCCTGCCTCAGACAATGTACAGAAACTCTGTGGGAAACATTTTGTTGATGAACCACAGGGGGAAAAGTACAATGTTGTCATCTATAAGTGCTTATCTTCTGCATGATATCCTTGCTTTACTCTGAAGCAGTGAGAATGAAACCGGATGAGGAGAAATGCCTCCTTGGTGCCTGTCCTGGCTTCATTTCTGTTGCTGTGATGAAATACCCCAACAGAAACAACTTAGAGAAGAAAGGATTTTATGTAGCTTATAGTTCTAAGTAAACAGTCCACCAATCCGGGAAAGCCAGGACAGGCCCTCAAGCATGTAGTCACACCATACCCACAGTCAAGAGAAGGTAGAATGTAGGCATCCTTGCTTGGTCCTCAGCTTCCTTTCTCTTCTCTTCAGTCCAGGGCCCCGCCCAGGAAATGGTGCCTCCTACAAAATGACCTTGATTAATAGTCAAAACAGCCCCACACAGATGTGTCTACAGATCTAGAAATTTCTTCACCAGAGATTCTCTTTCCAGGTGCTAGGTTCTGTCAAGTTGACAGTTGACCTGAGCGTCATACTAACTGTAAGTTTAGAAGGTCTTCTGGGGATGAGATGTAGTACCAGCTGGGTGCAGACCTGAGAGATAGATACACAGTGATGCGGAGGGGATGTGATCTGAAGCAGTTTGGTATCAGGACTGGGTTTATCCTCAGGCGTTTACCAGAGCTAACTTCATCTTTGTGGGTCTGACATATTGACCATGCCGGAAGACAAGCTCATGCTGAGGCTTGAAGATGGAATCGTGAAGGGCCTAGAACTTCAGGAAGATTGTTTTAATTTTGTGCAGTTAACAACTTTACACTCCGCAGGTGTGTCTTGCTATAAAATGCTACTGACATCTGTCTGTCTTGTCTAGATCACAGTTACGGATGAAGAAGTCAGTAACCCATCCTTTTTAGACCTCGTGAGAACCCCCCAGATGAGGAAGTGCACACTTATCCTTATGTTTGCTTGGTAAGCTGACTTGGGCTGGGTTTCAAGGCTGGTGTCAGGTTCACGGGGCCCCGCTCCCTCTTACCTGCCTTCCCCGGTGTCCCCTGATGCCCTGCAGGTTCACAAGTGCGGTGGTGTATCAAGGGCTTGTCATGCGCCTGGGAATTATTGGAGGCAACCTCTACGTAGACTTCTTCATCTCGGGCCTTGTGGAGTTGCCCGGAGCTATCTTGATCCTTCTGACCATCGAACGCCTTGGGCGACGCCTTCCCTTTGCCGCAAGCAACATAGTGGCTGGAGTGGCGTGCCTAGTCACTGCATTTTTACCAGAAGGTAATCTTCCTTCACGTTCAGTTGACAGGTCCCAAAGAACTTGACCGGGGCGGGGGGGGGGGGGGGGGGGGGGGGAGGGAAAGCAAATAATTGCATAGGTGGATGGGATAGGGGTCACTTGTCTTTATGAGTGTGCCATTCCTTCAAAAGCTTGGCGCTAGGCAAGCTTGGGTGATGTCACTCTCTTTTCTGTTTCATGAATATGAAGATTGATGAGATCTTTATATTGATGCCTTTCTTTACTGAAATTTTAGATTTGTTTATCGATAGAAAGGGGATTATGCTAGATCTAGGATATTGTGGCAGGACGTGGCTAATATTGTTTAACATATTTCCCAAGCCTCTACCATACCACAGGCACCAAGCTGTACCTTGGGATAGGGACTGAAGGAAGATGTGGCTCTTGGCTTCATATAGTTCATAGCCTATTAAGAGGCATAGACTTTTAAATAATGTTATAACAATAATGTGGTAAATTACTAACACTGACAAAGATGGGGGGAGAGAAGGGGAGTGGAGGAGGTAAGGAAGAAGACCCATGTAGGCCCAAGGGAGGAGTCACAGCTCATCACTGGCACCCATTTCTTCCTACCTGTTATTTTCCCAAAAAATCACAGAAAGTTTTATGAGTTTAGGAACTAAGGCTTCTGTGTTGTTGCTGGAAATCTGTATGAGGAAGCCAGAGGATGGCCAGTTCCCCAGCACGACTGTCCCTGTAAGGCACAATAGGAACTTGATGCTGCCTATTCCTGAAGAAGGGGCCATGAGCTGCTCACATATGCAGAAGTTTGGGACATGGCTGGAAGGAGAGATGCCAGAGCCCAGCTTCAAGTCTAGCTGGAATTTGAGAGAGACGGTTCCTTTCAGAGAGGTTGCAGAGGCCAGTACTCTGGACCTTAAGGGCTGAAAGGTGGGGTACAGGAGGAGGAGGAAGAAGAGGAGGAGGAGGGAGGAGAAAGAGGAGGAGGAGGAAAGGATCACAAAAGACTCCAGATGCTCAGTTAACAGCCCAGACAGATGCGGCTAGAGCTACAAAAAGGAAGCCGTTTAAACTGTCCCCAGCAAAGATGTGAACTAGAGCACAGGAGTCATTTCTGTATTCTGGGTGTGCAGTGGAGGTTTTGCAGGAAGCCAGGCCCTCCATAGTCCCTGTGCCTATGAAGGAAGCAGTCTGTCTTTGAGAATAGCAAGGATCAGGAAAGATGGTGCTTATGTTGGAGAGATCAGAGCAGGCGTGCATGGGAGACTTCATTAATTAGACACCGGCTTACGAATTCCCAGGATAGCAGATAGAGCTTACTTGGATAAAACTACAGAAGTGCCAGGCCTCAGAACAGGAAAGGGAAATGATGTGCAAATCCATCCAGCCACAATGGCCGATCAAAAGCAGAAACTCCAGTTTCTCTCATTTTCCTCATGAGCACCTCATTCCCAGGTCTGCAGTGATTAAGTCTCCACAGCTGACATGCTCCCCCTCTCCCCTCGGAGGCTGGCCAGCCCACAGCACAGGGCTGCTCCTCTTGAGCCTCTGAGCTAGGAGCTCTTATAGCCTCTCTCTCTGGTCACTCTCGTCACTTCTCGATGTCTCTCCTATGCCCACTTCTGTCTCCATGTAACGCTCTCCCTCTTGGTCTCTAGCCCCATATATGATCACATCCCAAGCTCCCAAGTAAACATGAACTTGAAGACACACAAATAGCTCACTGCATAGTCAGTGCATCAAGGGATAAAGAAGCTGGAGAAACAGCTCAGTGGTTAATAGCACCAGCTTCTCTTCCAGAATCCTGTCCCCAGCACCCACATCAGATGGCTCCCAACCACCTGTAACTGCAGCTCCAATGTATCTGATGCCCTCTTCTCTTACACACACACACATACACACACACACACACACACACACACACACACACACACACACACACAGAGAGAGAGAGAGAGAGAGAGAGACAGAAAGAGACAGAAAGAGACAGAGAGAAAGAGAATAAATCTTAAAAAAAAAAAAAAAAAGAGCTCCAGACACTGAATAATTGCCATCAGTCAGTGTGTACTATTTAATATTAATATTTAATATTAATTAAATGCTGGCCACTAAACAGGGAAAGGGAACAAGAAGAACAATAGGAGGTGTGCAATTTCAGTAAACGGGTGAAATCTCAAGAATGTGTAGAGCTCTGTGCTTCAGAACTCTCTCTCCCCTCACCCTCCGTCCCTCCTTCCCTCCCTCTGTCCCTCCCTCTCTCCTTCCTTGTTTCCCTCTCCTTCTCTCTGATTCTCTGTGTGTGTTTATGTGTGTTCAGGTGCACATGTTGGTGTGGGTGTTCACATCCACGTGCAGGCCAGAGGTTGGCATGGGTGTCTTCCTTGTTTCCTGGGACAGGGTCTCTGTCTGGCCTGCAGTTTACTAAGTAGGCAAGGCTACTTGGCCAGTGGGCTAGAGGTTCCTCACCTCCACTTCTCCAGTGCAGGGTTCCCAACACTCGCCACCACACATGGCTTTTTCATGTGGGCTCTAGAGATCAAACCCTGGTCCTTGGGTGTGCTTTCAGAGTCACGGGGCCATTGTGACTGGTGGGCCAGAGTGAGTTTCACATTCCCCAAGTGAGTCCCGCATATGAGCAAGGCCCTGCCTTGAGCAGGCCCTTCTTCCAACTAGGCCCTGACGGTGCAAGTGCCGTGAGGAGAGCCTTTTCTCTCAGCTGGCTTGACATCACATTGGCCCCTGGCTAAAATGCCGATGAGCCTTTTGGAGAGGCCGGCTCTGAAAATGACTTCTCTGAGAACCTTTCTTCTTATGGTCTGAGAATGAGAAATGATCTTCCAGGCTGCCCCTTCTTTTAGGATTCACTGTCTGGAAAGCAAGCTTCTGAGCTCCAAAGCCTAGGAAGGAAGCGCTTTCTTCAAGCACACCCACCTGCCATCACCCACCTGCCATCACTCACCTGCCATCACCCACCTGCCATCACCCACCTGTCATCAGTGTGGCTACTCAGCGTGGCTACAAAACTCAGCAGTTGGGGCAGGCCTTCCTTTCAGAGCAAGAATATTATTTTTTACTTTTCTTCCTAAGTGAAAATTAAAGCCATATATACTAATTTACATATCTTTATTAGGACTTTTCTCTAAACTTTATTTCAGAGTTCAGAGCAGATGGTATCTCCAGAAAAAAGTGAAAGCCATGAATATTTAAA
Organism: Acomys russatus; assembly: GCF_903995435.1. Lineage (NCBI taxonomy): Eukaryota > Metazoa > Chordata > Mammalia > Rodentia > Muridae > Acomys > Acomys russatus. The sequence continues at coordinate 52,897,030 of NC_067157.1, forward strand.
TTCTGCATCTTTTCTTCAAAAGCTGAGCCTCGGGGCTCTAGCCACCTAAGCAAGTCCCCATCCATGGAGGAAGATCATTTCTCACACACTGTGGACAATGGCTTTAGCTGTCACAGTCATTTTTCATCAATGTGAGCATGTGTGGGAAGAAAGAGAGACAGACAGACACACACACACACACACACACACACACACAGAGAGAGAGAGAGAGAGAGAGAGAGAGAGAGAGAGAGAGACAGACAGACAGACAGACAGACAGACCGACCGACACAGACAGAGATTGTGCATCTTTTGTAGCCCAGGCTGGCCTCGAACATGCCAAGTGTGGTCCTAATTTTTCAATCTTCTTGCCTCTACTTCCTGAGTGCTAGGGATCTAGATGCCTGCCACCATGCCCCGTTCATATGTGTTGGGGACAGAACCCAGAGCCTTGTGTGTACCGGGCAATCACTCTCCTAGCTGAGCTGTATCCTCCATCCTTGATTTTTTTAAAATTTCATTTTAATTTGGTTTTTAAATTTGGTTTAAATTAAAATGGCTTAATTTAATTCTTTACCATTAAAAATGCCTATTATCAGAATAATTAATGGTTTTCATCTCCATACATATCTACACATAATTTACATCTGTTAATGAACTGTTTTCAAATTAATGCAGTGGTATTTAGTGTAGCATCTTTGGGGCTTCTTCTTCTTCTTCTTTTTCTTCTTCTTCTTCTTCTTCTTCTTCTTCTTCTTCTTCTTCTTCTTCTTCTTCTTCTTCTTCTTCCTCTTCTTCTTCTTTTTCTTGCAACAAAAGCTCTGTCCTGGTGTCCTGCTTGGAAAAGAATTGAAAGTCTTTAGACTAAGGTCAGCTTGTGGAAAAGACCATCTCTTCTGCAAGAATATCAAACTGGTAACACTTCCTTTTTTATTGAAACAACTATTTATTTATGAGTTAGCCATGTATTTTTTTTATGGTGGTAGTGGTCTGTGTGTATGTGTAGAAAGAACATCTATGTGTTTGACTTTGATTCCTTAGTGTTAACTTTCCCCCATGGAACAATTTAAGCCTTGGTTGGTAGCCTACATAGATGTTGAACTTATTGGTGGGACTCACAATAGCAGTCTTGCCAGACGCACCTACCCCAGATAGTGGTTTCCATGAAAGCAGGCAGCCTCCTCTGTGGCACCCTTATTGGCCCATCTGGCTGAGCCCCCACTTTCCATCTCTAGGGCACCTGCTCACTGACAGACAAGGGTGGAATGCATTTCCTAGTTCCCTCCCGGCTCTCATGAAAAAGCAAAGCCTAAATAAAACACATGTTTACAGCTGTTCTATGCCAGAGCAGGTGGCAGCCCGGCTCATGAGCACAGCTCTGACCTACCTCACTCCTGATCTAACTATTGCTGTGACAGCTGCAGGTGTCCCATCTGCTAATGCATCAAGTGTGCCAAGATGTCCTTCAGCAAGGCAGGTTGCAACTAAATCTTAATTAATTGCAACTTCCTGACAGTAATCTTGGATCTGCTGTACACTAAATGTCAGCTATCAAGTTGGTGTTAGTGAAATCTGTCAAGAATATTAAAACATCCTACCATTTGTGCTCGATCATCAAGGAGCTACGTTGGGAAGACCCCATGAGTACTTGGCATTGTTGTGTAAAATGTTAATGAGATCAGAGGCCTAACTCTCCCCTCTCAAACACTCTGTTCACAGGGATACCATGGCTGAGGACCACAGTTGCTACCTTGGGAAGACTAGGGATTACCATGGCCTTTGAGATTGTTTATTTGGTAAATTCGGAGTTGTACCCGACAACATTACGGTAATTCTGACACTTCTGTTGCCATTTCCTCCAAGTAACTGTAGCCAAATGTTTCCAAGCTTGGTGACATGCTAAACCGAGCTCAGTTCAGCCCCCAAAGGTATAGGCTGCAGCTCCCATTTGCTCCCCTCTGCATTTGCTGGCAGAAGTATGGCTTGGGACAGTGTCTTCAGACAGAGCTGTGATTTGTGAAGAGGCACTAACTTGGCACTAGAAAGCCTCCTGGCATGCCTGCTTAGGCTGCGTTAGGTCTGCATTCACCAGCAGAACGCTGTATCAAGGCTAAGCCTTCTTTTTTGGATGTCCTCGCATATCTTGCTTTGTGAGCAGCTGGCTTCATAAGGAGTGTTCATGAGTTCTTCCTGCAAGTTGGCTTTCTTACCTGATGCAATATTCCTATGGGCGCACCCTGCAGGGTACCAAAGTCGCCTGTGAGTGTCACGGAATGGCAGGCTATGGGGCTGGTGATGGAGAAACAGCTCTTCACCAATGCTGGAGGCTCCCTCCCTAACCTCACCGCAAAGCAGAGCAGAGTAGAAATGGCTCCCCTGGAGCATGAAGCAGTGGTAGCTGCCAAAGCCGAAAATGATAGAAATTATTGACGCAGCTTCTGTAATTTAGCATGTCTGAATGTTTTTATTATTCTGAATTTGTTTGACAAACTTTTATCTGAAACTTCGTTTTAATCTGCAGGAACTTTGGGGTTTCTCTCTGCTCGGGCTTGTGTGACTTTGGGGGGATCATAGCCCCGTTTCTACTCTTTCGACTAGCTGCTGTGTGGCTAGAACTGCCTCTGATCATCTTTGGTAAGAATTCATTAGTGGGGGGCTGGAGAAATGGCTCCAGAGGTCCTGAGTTCAATTCCCAGCAACCACATAGTAGTTCACAACCATCCATTATGAGATCTGGTGCCCTCTTCAGGCCCGTAGGCACACATGTGGGCAGAATACTGTACAAATAAATAAATAAATAAACCTTAAAAAAAAGTAGCCCCATACCACAAATAATAATAATAATAATAATAATAATAATAATAATAATAATAATAATAAATTCATTAGTGTGCGGGAATGCGTCTACACGTGTAGAAGAGTGGGTGCTCATGTGCATGTAGGTGCACAGGCACTTGTGTCCCCATGTTTGCAGAGGCCAGAGGTCAACTTCAGGGGTTGTTTCTCAGAAGCTAGCTACTTGTTTATCAAGACAAGGTCTCACATTGGAATGTGGAGCTCATTGACCAGACCAGGCTGGCCAGCCAGTGAGTTGTAGGGAGCCTATCATCTCTGCTTAGCATCACTGGAATTATAAGTTCATGTTACTGTGGTACGGTGCTCAGTTTTCACTTAGATTTTGCAGCTAGAACTCAGGTCTTCACGCTCCTGTGGCAGATAGTTTGCTCCCTCACTTTACATGCCAGTCTCAAGTCCTTTCACTTATTCATGTATTGACAGAACCTGCAGCGGTCACCCTGGTGACGTCCCTTTCATCCTTACTGTTTCGGTTTTAAGGAGTCAGGCTGGTTATCATTAGATGCAAAATGCTAAATGGCTTAAAGTCACTTTGCACTAACAGGTTGTGATAAACAGTGTCCCTGTCAGCTTCCTTTTGTTAGATTCTGAGTTAAAGTCAAACAGTGAAATTCTTCTAAGGTATTGGAAAATGAAAGCATCAATTTCCAGGGGCCAAATTTTAAGTTCATTGTTTTATGTTCAAAAGTGGGCCTAAAAACTAATTCTATTTCTTAAAATATTCAATATCTAAATTGGCTTTTGATAGTAAAAAATCTTATGTTAAAAAATAGATGACACAGATGGGTGCAGTGGTGCATGCCTGTAATCCCAGCACTCAGGGAGGCAGAGGCAGGCAGATCTCTGCGAGTTAGAGGCCAGCCTAGTCTACAGAACGAGCCCAGGACAGGTAGGGCCACACAGAGAAACTCAGTCTCTAAAAAAAACCAAAGGGTAAAAAATAAATGACACAAAATCACTTCTACATGTACCCTGATCATGTATGTCCCTATGTATTCCATGTGGGAGTAATGCAGAATGCCCTAGTGCCTTGTGTAATGAGCTTAGGTTAGCAGCTCAAAATGTACACACAGGAGCACGGGGATGGGTGGGCAAAGCTACAAGTCAGCTCTGTGTTTTCAGGAGCCACTTGTTAAGGTTCAGCAGTGCATCACTTAGCCTGTGATGACGGAAAACAGAAGAGAGCACCCTTCCCAGAGGCTTGGATCTAAAGAACAGCAAAGCGGGGAGAGATAACCAGCGGGTGATAGGGGTGGTCAGTTGTTCATGGAAGAAGAGGGTTAGTGTGTTTGAATGCTTCTGGCGACAGACTGACGATGCCTGGGAAGTGGATTAAACCATGAGTGAGTGAGGAGTCTCCCAAAGAAAGATGGGCGTAGATGAGGGTTCGCCTTGAAGCAGAGTTTGACCGTAAATGTAATATGGCAGGAGGACCACAGGAGGAGAATACAGCCGAATTCTAGGGCTGGGAAACAGAGGAAGAGGGGGCTCCTATCCACTGAGTCTGTCTTCCCAGAGGCCTGGAGTGTCTGCACTTGCCAGATGCCTCATAAGCACAGCCGTATTTCACACACAGCCGGCCTCACAGCCTACATGGTGGCACCCATAAGATCGTATTGCGTAGTGACGTCACGCTGTCCTAGTTGACCTGCATTCACTCCACAGTTGTTACAGACACAACAATGAAATCACCACATCTCTCAGTGTGAGTCCCTACCTCCCTACCATCATATGACACCTGGCTAACTGACTCTCAGTGTTCACCAAGAGCACGGGGCCCGTGAGCTGTGCAGAAATGAGGAAGGGCAGGGTGATCTGGTGATGGTGAGCAGGTGCGATCAGCGGGTGAGCACAGAGGTGGGAAGCGTGTGGTCCCACGTAGTCATGCCTCTCTCCCATCCCACAGGGATCCTGGCATCGATCTGTGGTGGCCTCGTGCTGCTTCTGCCTGAAACCAAGGGCATCGCCTTGCCAGAGACAGTGGACGACGTGGAAAAGCTCGGCAGGTACCGCACAGGATTCCACACTTCCTGACTGAAAGCATCTTGTTAAGCCACGGGGCGGGGGTGGGGGGGGTGGCATTAAGTCTGCGTTTAATACCTTAGAATAGTCAAAAGATCAAACAGGTTAACGTAAAAGAACATAGAGCTATAAAAAGAACGTGGGTTATTTTTAAAAAGTGACTGAGAAGCATTTCCTAGTAAGGTGTTAAAACTCAGAAGTGATTTAAACCAGGGGCTGCTGATGAGACGGGGCAAGCATCAGTGAGACACTGAGCAGAGACGGCAATGCATCCGATATGTACCACCTCCAAGATGAAAACTAGGGCAGCTGTGTAGGCTCCATTTCCTTATCAAGTATACTTTATTATGAATTTATTAAATGAAGGTACCTCCCTTACAACCCGACTACCCTAAACAGGAGGGAAAGGAGATGAAGGAGAAGAAGAATGAAACCTTCTGGGTATCAGTTCCTGCTGGAACCTGGAGCAAGCGGAACCCAGAGCCTCAGCCAGAGCCCAAAGCCTTGAAGCCTTCCCTGGAGCGGTTCTCTCTAGGAGCATCTCGAAGTGGAGCGATGAACAGCCAAACAATACCAAGTCCCAAAAAAGCCCAACCTCCTGTTTTGGGCTCATATATATATATATCTTCTCTCAGAGTCTGTACCAGGATGTTTTTCAGCTGGCAACAACCAAACTCCCTGCCCCCCCCCCCCCACCCCCCATGAAGTGGTTCGACTTCTAAGGGGATAAACATCATTTGCTCTCTCACAAGTCTATTCCCCATCCCACACTTGGGATCAAAACAAAAGCATGTTTATCTCCCCTACACATCTGTCTCCATGGGATGACAGGGATATTCCTCAAGGCTCATTATAGAGATAAATACAAGCACTGGTCTGATGTTATTTGCACAATTAAAATATAATTCAGTGCTTTGTTAAAGTAAAATATCTTAGTAGTAAGGAACTAATCTGATAGGCAGAAATTAAGGATAGACATCTAAAATTTTAAAGTTATCAAGTATGTTTTTTTAGTTTAGTTTTGTTTTGTTTTTTCAAGACAGAGTTTCTCTGTATAGCCTTGGCTGTCCAAGACTCGCTTTGTAGACCAGGCTAGCCTTGAACTCACAGATATCCACCTGCCTCTGTCTCCCTGAGTGCTGAGATTAAAGGCGTTCACCACCAAGCCTGGCTAAACATATGTATATTTTTAAAGATTTATTTATTTATTATTTATACAGTGTTCTGCTTACATGTGTGCATACATGCCAAAAGAGGGCACTAGATCTCTTTATAGATGGTTATGAGCCACCATGTGGTTGCTGGGAATTGAACTCAGGACCTCTGGAAGAGCAAATAGTGCTCTTAACCTTTGAGCCATCTCTCCAGCCTTAAACATATGTATTTTTAATTGACTAAATTTTGGTCATCTCAAGGCATTTTTTTTCTCTGCTCACAGGCTGGGAAGAATGTAGATGTTGATATTTTTATAATATTGATGTGTTCCACTATTTTACATATGCTCCTTCACTTAATACTCAAAACAATATTGTGAAGTAGAAATTTTTTTACCCCCCACTGGGAAATCAAAATGCTTTACAACATTTAGCTGCCGGGAGTAGTGCTGATGCAATGGGGGCACCAGGGTGGCTACATCGGGTGCTTCTGTTTTGTTCTGTGTCCTATTGTGGTTTTCTCAGAAGAGTCAGGGCACTCTGGTAGGACAGCAAAGTCCCTTCTAGAGACTCACACCCTTACCCTCTGCAGAGGTGGGTAACCATTGAGACCCATACTCTTACCCTCTGCAGAAGTGGGCAACCATTATGAGGGTCTCGTGAATATTCTACCAGGCCTTGGAAACCTTCCGAGGTAGTTGCTAACTTGTACTGTTATCTCCTGTCCTGTTTTCTGATCCTGTTTTGAAAAAAACTGGTTGATTAATCACTCACCACCACCACCTCCATCCCCCCCCCCCCAAAAAAAGCCCTTTCCTAAGCAAAGCCTATTTTCCATGCAAAATAAGTCCTCAGTCATTTTCCATTGGTTGCCTACTGATGGGATGTGCCAATCAGCGTCAAGGGAATAAAGCGGATTCCTGTACCTGTTTGGAAGGGAAATGACGTCAGCGGCTTATTCTGCACTCTTCCTGTCCACTCAACAACTGAGCTTCCTGAAGTCTGGGATGGCAGAGAGTTCCTCCCACTGTGACTTTACAGAACAAAACTAAGTATCACACAAAAACCTATTTCAGCTATAAGACGTCCTCCTGAGCCTTCTGCCAGGGAGGGAGGGCCTTGCTCCATCCCAAAAGGAAACATGTTACCTTTGCATTGTAGTAGGCAATTGGTTGATTAGTATCAGGGGTACAGGGCCTGGCTTAGGGTAAGGGGGTGCTGCCCAGCTCTGCCCTCCCCCCGAGTTAAAGCCCCATGCTAGAAAGACCAGAAGAGAGGAGACTGCTCACCATGTTTAAGTGAAACAAGGGGCATATAATGAAGAAGGACATTGAACAAGGAACCCAGGGGCCACAGGGATGGCTGGATAGCTATAATCACTGGCTAATCTTCCATAGGATTGGGGTTCAGTCTCCAGCACCCACATGGTGGCTCATAGTCACCTGTAACTCTTGTTCCAGGTGACCCAACTCCTTCTTCTGACCTCCTTGGGAACCAGGCGTGTACATAGTGTGCATATCTATATGCAGGCAAAACACGCATAAAATAAGGAAATCTAGTATAAAGTACATATAATAATATAATCTAGTATAAATATATACTAACATAAGATAAATCTAACATAAAACATATTTTAAAATATTTTTAAGTTCCATATAGTGGTGGGTACTTTCTCAGGGGTTTAGGCATGCCTGGCTTAGGCCATGGTCACAAGTCAACAGTGAGACGGACCTCTGCTGAACGTTGGTGGCAAAGTTTGTGAATGTCCCTCTGCAGCTCTCAGCAGCAGCAGAGAGGGCATACTCCTTCACATTGCCTGCCTTACTGGCGAGCTAGCTCCAACAAGAGGCTCAGCGTTCTTCCCTCCGATGCGTCCTGCTGATGTATGCCTGTGTGGTAACGGAGCGCAAAGCACGTGTTCCTCACCCCAGACCACGCAGCACTCAGGCTGTCTGACTGAGGAGCTTCAGAGAATTGTCAGAGGAAATCATCTGAGTTCAGGGCTTTCTACCAACTCCGTCATACTAACATTAAGTTAAAGTAATGAAAGAGAGAGTGAGATTTTTTAGGGGTTAGAAGTACCTAGAAAGTTTGTGAGAAAATAAATATTCAACTATATGTGTGTGTTGAAATATATATATATATACACATATAAATACATATATATGTATATATCTATACACACACACACACACATATATATACATATATAAAAAAATTTAACTGGGCACAAACTTTCACTTTTTCATGCTCATAAATTTCCATAATAGAAAGTAGAGTAAATTAATTATGCCTAGTTTCTACTCTTTGGAAGACACTCTTGTGGGGCTGGAAAGATGATCTGCAGTTACGAGCACCTGTTGCTCTTGCAGAGGACCTGGGCCTGGCTCCCCACACCCACATGATGACACAGCCAGCATAAGTCCAGATCCATCAACTCAGTGCCCTCTTCTGACTCTCTTAGGTTCCAAGAACACACATTTATATACACAAAGGCAAACCCTCGTGTGTGTAAAATAAATCTGAATTCTTTTCAAAAAGAAAAACCAAGTAGAATGTACAGTTCTATAAACTAACCACCCATGGCCCATATTTATGTACTAGAAACTAAAACTACTTAGCCCCAGGTTATTTTTTTTTTAAAGATTTATTCATTTATTATCTATACAATGTTCTGCCTGCATGTGTGTCTGCCTGCCAGAAGATGGCACCGCCCCATTCATTACAGATGGTTGTGAGCCACCATGTGGTTGCTGGGAATTGAACTCAGGACCTCTGGAAGAGCAGCCGGTGCTCTTAACCTCTGAGCCATCTCTCCAGCCCTAGCCCCAGGTTATTAAACCCTGCTACCATGGTTCCTTCTGAAACTGCTCAGGATCCATCTTGTGGCCCCATCAACAGCTTGGGTCCAAACCATGTCACTTAGTAGAAAATTTTAAGGAACGTGTGTGAACCGTACGTGGAAACTGAACCTAGAGCTGCTTCCTACTTTTGTAGTGGGAAAGTTAAGACTGCACCGGTGTGTTTGATAAAACACGCCGTGCTGGTGAGGGGCACCAGAAACCTCTGTTCTAGTGGTCTCAACTTTCCTAACGCTGAGACCCCTTAATACAGTTTCTCATGTTGGGGTGACCCCCAACCATAAACTTACTTTGTTGTCGCTTCATCACTGTAATTTTGCTAGTGTTATGCATCGTAATATAAATACCTGATATGCAGATGGTCTCAGGCAACCACATGACAGGGTTTTTCAACCCCACAGAGGAGGCCCACAGGTTGAGAACTGCTGTAATCTAAGTCATCACATGATCTTTCACAAGCATTTCCTCTGTTCCCCTTCGTCTTGTCAGTTCACAGTTGCATCAGTGTGGCAGGAAAAAGAAAACGCAGGTTTCCAGCTCTACTGTCTGAGACCCCAGCATCACCTGAAGGACGTGAGCCTCCTCGCAGGTACCACTTACAGCCCGGAGGAGCTGAGCCTGGTAGGAATATGCCTTGCAGTGTGCCTCAGCTCCCCTAGGTGGCGCCCTTCCAAGGATCACCTAAAGACTCCGGAGTATTTTGTACGGCGTTAAGATGAAGATTTATCATGCTACCCAAGCTTCTGGAAACATGTAATCTTTGACCTGTTTAGCGAAGAGCCCGTAGGTACACAGATTCTGCCTGGGAGCCCCAGCCAGTCCTCCAGCTCTCCACCCAGCCCCATCCAGGAGGCAGGATGAACCAACCAAGACTGGCATGTTTCCAGAAGTGCGCTCAACTGATCTGATCGAGACAGAGCTATGAGCCAGTGTTCTGGAGGGTCTGTTTCTCTTCCCTTGAGCTCCAAATACATGCCTTTACACAGCCGACATGTCCCGTGTCCCTCCCCTCCTGTCCTCTGCAGCGTCTGAGGTCCCAGGCCCCAGGCAAGGCACCGTTTCCTAAATAAGAACAAATCACAAAACTGCAATGCATTCAAGGACCTGGCTGTAATACTCTAAAGTCATGCTGTGGTTACAAGCCTCCGATATTTTGTGCCCTCCTTCAGTGGATGCTTATAGTCACAGATTCTTTACTGAGGAAGAAAAAAAAAAAAAACATAGATTATGACTTACAGGGTGCTTAGAATTTGAAAAGTAAAGGGATAATTATGTCAGATTTCTGAATTCAGTTCCAATGGTGCCTGTGGCTGAGAGTCCAAAGCACGAACTTTTTTTTTTTTTTTTTTTTTTTCTCATTCCATCTCAGCACTTCTGACTTGTCTTGGGGGAAAAAAAAAACAAAACCAAATACATGTAATTTCATCTAAAGGGAAAGTCAATTGTATTCATACTTAATAAGTGACTTAGGAGATTCTAATGAGGGATTGGACTTTATTTTTTTTTAATCAAGACATTAACAAGCGTGAGACTCAAATGTAAACACAGTGTTCCACGATGTGTGTGATGACTGTAAAACAAACATTTTAATCCTTAAAGCACATGAGAACCAAATGTGAGTGTTCGATTTCTCAACAGCCTTTTGGGTATTCAGTGCTACAATTACTCTGTGTGCGGGCACTCGTGTTGGGCTTGCCTTTGCATTTTATTGCTGTAGCATGGCTCCCGTTCATTTTATTACTCGCCTTTGGGTGGCATTTTGAGCTGATAGCTGCATTTCATAACAATAAACTATTTTTAAACTGTTTTTTAAAAAAAATAAATAACCATCTTTCTCCTCCCTCTGAACATGAGCCACAGTAAAAACACCATCCCACGTTAACAGTGTGTGCCACTTGCTGTCTCCAAACCGGGAAATTCATTGCTCTGTTGTTGGTTTGTTGTTCTTTTACGGGCTCCTGGCACTGCCCATGCACTGGGATGTGACCCACAATGAGGCTCAGACTCTCAGCTGGCCTTGTATTAGATTTCCATCGCCTGGTCTATGCCACGACTCAGTTATCCAAGTCACATCCTGGGCCCTGGGCTAAAGCCCACTTGTCAGGGCCAGATGTCAGCCCCAAGAAGCGGACTCATTCGCCTGACTCCCTGTACACACGGCAGCTTTGAAAACACTGTTCCCAGTGCCAGAAAGGGAGACATTGAAGATGTGCATCCGGTTGTCATTAGCTGATGAGGTCAAGGTCTGAGTGACTTACTGAGACCTTCAGTTCTCTTCTCGGTGACCCTACCGTCTGCTTAGTCCTCCATGCAGTGCTGGCCCTTAGGAAAACAAACTGAATCGCTACCAGTCGGTTGCTTTTAAATTGCTAGAGTGAACAAAGAGCATGACAATACTTGAAGACATCCCCCCCTCACCCCCCAAAATCCAACTCAAATCAAAGTAAGTATAGAGTTTATTTTCAACAAATGTCACAGCAGTGTTGGCCTCTTATCACAAAATGTGGAAGTCCACAGACAGGAAAATTTTACCCACAGTCATATAAAAAGGGGGTGGGGCTGGGGAGGGGGTACTGAGAGGTGACAGGAAGTTTGGTATAGTTTGATTACTGTCAATTATTTCCAAGCAACCTAAGTCCCCTCCCCATATTTAGTAAGTTTTAGGAAGTGGATGCTTTGCTCAGCCTCCCACCAAATTACTCATTTCTCATTACTGATTCAATCCAAGTAACAAACCGTGAAACACGAACATAGACACCGGGCTTATTGGGGCGAGCACAGCCAAGACCCCAAGAAGTGACTCCTTGTAAGATGTACTTGTCCTTCTCGAAGCAAACCAGAGGTCCTCCGCTGTCACCCTACATGAGGGAGGGAAGAGTCCACGTAAGAACTGAGCTACACCTTTATACTATGGGATGCCATCTTTGTGTTATCCTTCTGTTGGTATCCTTTCCAGGCCCTAAGTTGGCAAATCCTTTTGGACTGAAAGTCCAGGGGGCAGAGATGGATCATCCCAAGACCACGTTGGTCTTTTTTCTTACCTGGCAGCTGTCGATGCCACCAGCCAAGTGCCCGGCACAAAGCTCCGTGGGTCTGACTCTGCCGTTGAGGTACTCAAAGCGGTTACACACCTTGTTCTCAATCACAGGCAGCTGAGCCTCCTTGAGTCGGCCAGCACCAAAAGTCCCTGTGATGAACAGCGAAGATGTGGTTAAAAATCCCAATACAGGGTCCCGGGGAAACTTCCAGAATAGACAGAGCGGCAGTTACAGATCTCTCCTTTGTGTGGCTGGATGGCACAAGGAAGCGCCGTTAACACTTTCCAGCCCTTATTAAAGTTGTAAACGTCATACCAGATGTTAACATGATTCCCAAGACCTGTTGTGTCACTCACCACTTCTTCATGGTGTTTGGGGTTTTTTCCTGTTTGTCCGTGTATTATTTTCCAGTTTAAAACCAAGTAAATACATTTACTATACATGGGACTTTTTAAATTCAATTGCTACTATGGTTGTGTATTCTTTTTTCAGGCTTTTTATACTTTATTCACCACCTGTATAATGTTGTCCCATTTCAAATCCTGTCCCCCCATCCCCCTGCTCATTATAGCATAAGGAGGGGTGTCAGGGGGTCAGGGTGGGGTGGGGTAGGGGGTTGTTGGGGGGGTGGTAGACCAGAGAACAGCTTCAGGTGTCATCCCTCAGTACTGTCCACCTTCCTTGTGAAAATGGTCTCTCTCTGGCCTAGAACTCAGCATGTCAGCAAGCCCTAGGGATTGCCCCTCTCATCTCCCAGCACAGGGATTACATTGTGGGCTACCATGTCCACATTACTCCCACATGGGTTCTGGGGACCAAATGCTGTTTTCCAGATGGACATGAACCCAAGATTTCTCCATGTTTCCATGAGAAATTCCATTTTCCAATTGGCAAGCCTCACTTGCAAGGTGAGCACTGTACCAGTTGAGTTATCTCTCCAGTTCCACAAAAATACTCTGTGTGTGTGTGTGTGTGTGTTTATATGCAAGTGTGTGTGCATGTATGTGAAGGTAAATCTTATGTGTGATTCCTTGGGATGTTAGCTTTATTACATTTTATTTTTATTTTATTTTATTTTATTGAGATAGGGTCTCTCACTGACCTGGAACCTGCTCTGGGGGCTCTTCTGGGTGGCCAGTGAGTCCTAGGAACCTGCATGATCCCACCCACTAGAACTGATATTACAAATACACATACAAATACATCCAGCCAGGTCTGTACTTATGGGCCTGGGGATGCAGATGGGGTCTTCGCGCTACATGGCGAACACTTTACCAGCTGCACCATCTCCCCAGCCCACCCCGAGGACGTTGTCACAAAGCCACAGTCTCCCTGGGAGCTTGATGGAGAGTGGTTGTGTAATGATCACAGGGCTTCCTTTAGCTGTGAGGGAAATGTTTTAGAAACGTGAAAATGGTTGCACAACGCTGTAAATAAAGTACAGGCATTTCAAGCAGTCCATTTTATATGGTGTGTATTTATGGCATCTTCAAACCCATAAAAAATAACTACCTTTTACTAAGAACTAACTGTTCCAGAATGACCCGGTGGCATAAAATAATTTCATTTACTTCTGGCACTGGTTCCAGGAAGCAGGCATTCTCTGATCCCTGATACGCGCAGGTAAGGAAAGTGAACCTTGTGTGGTCATAGAGCTTACCTTGAACTTGGGGCTGTGAGGCCAGTGCCCACATATTTCTTTACCATGCTCTCTGGCCCCCTCTCTGCTCACAAAGGCTCTCCATCTCTATGCCTATGGTTTATTTTCATTCCATGATATTTTCTTGCCTAAATTCTCAGAGGTAATACACACATATTTATTCTCAAATTATTTTCTGGGTAGAAATGACAGTCCAGAAAACATTAGTTCTTAACACCCTTCTGAGTGTCTGCACAGGACTACTATTAAAGTATTGTGACTTTTTACAAATTAGCTAATGTAATAGGTGTTAATCATTCTGGTTCATTTTCTAATTTATATTTCTTTGACAATTAGGGAAAGGGAGCATCAGGCTGCTGCTGAGCTGGGTGTGGTAGCGCATGCCTTTAATTCCAGCACTCGGGAGGCAGAGGCAGGCAGATCACTGTGTGTTCGAGGCTAGCCTGGTCTACAAAGTGAGTCCAGGACAGCCAAGGCTACACAGAGAAACCTTGTCTCGAAAAACAAAAACAAAAACAAAAACAGGCTTCTGCTCTTATGTGCCAGGCTGAGTCAGAACACTTGCAGATCCACCAGAGGAAATGCTATTGTCTACACCGACCTTTGTAGGACTTCTCAGTGATCCTGCTGAGAACCCAGCTTTCTGGTTTAAGAGCCCCACTTTCTCCAGAGTTTTGTAGCATGCCTCAGCTTTGCTAGCACAGAACAGCCAAGACACTTTGGCTCAACTTGTCATGGGTTCAGAAAATGTGTCATCTGTCTGGTGATTACAGGGGCTAGAAAAGATGTGTCTCAAGATCATGGGACCAGATGGGACGGTGGGCATTGCCTGAACCAAGCTCAGGAGTGGAGGCAGCACCCTTCTCAAAATATTTGCCTGGAAGTGAGTGTCACTCACTACTCCTGTTCAGTTTCTGAGCCCTGAAAACACAACCTCTGGGTGTCAGTACATTCCCCTGTTCTATGAAGATATGCTGCCATCAGGTGGCAAAAGGAGAGAAAGCATTTCTGGGGACTTGACGATTTGTAAGTGGCCTAGTGGCAAAAGCTCAGCTGAGGGTGAGGGGGTTGGGGAGACACTAGGCTAAGTCTATTGGTAGCAGGACCCCCTGAAAATCCAAAATCCAAGACAACAGCAGAGGGCCAACCTGGATGAGTCCTCAGCCTCAACACCAGCTCAGCATTGAAATGTGAAAACTTGAGCAAGTCCAGGGCATGAAGTGAAGAGGGAGAATTTCAGCCTAAGAAGCTAAGAACACCGACTGATTTGGCGTCATTATTGACATGGAGAAAAGCTGATAAGCAAGGTAGAATTATGTGACTTATCTCAGTCCAGTTACTATTCAGAAATCTATGGCAGGGTGGGAAGAAAAGGCTTGGGGGAACAGGCATGGCTGAGTAGGACACTTTGGTGATGTGATGATAGCAGTAGTGATGGTGGGCGTGATGCTAGTGATAGTGATGACTGTGATGGCGGTACTGATGGTGAGGTGGAGATGGTGATGATGCTGATGATGGTGATGGGCAGCCGGACTGTGGTGATCCTAGTAGTGGTGCTGATAGTAATGATGGTACTGATGAGGAAGTAGGGATGTTGATGTGGTGGTGGTGGTGGTGGCAGCAGTGATAATTGTAGTGTGGTGCTGATGTGGAGGTGGGGATGGGGATGGTTGTGCTGGTGGTAATAGTGATGGCGATGATGGAGATGACGCTGAGGCAAAGATACTGATGATGATGGTGATGGTGACAGTGATGATCACATATTAATTATACCATGATTTTAGTACCCACAATGACCTTATAACGTAGTACAGCAGATGGAGACAGTTAAAAGAAGTTAACTAACTTCCCAATGTCACAAGGAAGATGGCTGAGCTGCAACTAATTTCCAGATACTTAGGAGTTTGGGCTCATTGTTAGCCAAGCTACTTTTCTTATGTCTTTGAGCAAAGACCCGATCAGAAAAGAGGGATATTTCTTTTGGTTTACAGCTTCAAGGTAGTCTAGCATGGCACGGTGCCCATTGGGTTTCCCTCTTTACCCTTTCATTTAATCTAGCTTCTAGCTATGGAAGATCTTCCCTCCTCTGTTAACCAGCGCCCCTCCACACACACACACACCCAGAAATGCCCTCAGATATATGCCAGGGTTGTGTCTCCTAAGTCTAGTCCAGTTGACAATGAAGTTCAATCACAAAGATGTGTTTAGTTTTTGTTTGTTTGTTTGTTTGTTTTTTCTGGCTCCTTGGAAGCCTTTCACCCAACATGGCATGTGCCTGCTGAGGGGTCAACTTTTTGTTCCTTCTGAGCATGCATGCGTGGGCCTTGCCCCCAGCTCTACAGCTGACCATGTGGAATAGGTCTGAGCTAGGCGTAGCTCCTGTCCAAAGCCTGAGCTTTCCAAGCTAGGCGGGTAATCATTCCCGTTGACAGAGCCAAAATTAACACAACATCTGCAGCCACAAGGAAGGCAATCCCCTGTGTGACCAGGATGACACTCACATGGTGACTGGACAGAGCCTGGGGCCTGGGCCATCTCAAAAGCCAAATGACTTCCTAAATCCCTAGGAATTTCCCTAGTGAATTGCTTAATTCAACTTGCGCTAATTGCAAAGACTACAAAGAGGAGTCTCTTTGAATACGACTGTGCTCCATCTTCAAGAACAGCATCGATGAGGTACGAAACACACATGACACTTCGCTAGCTTTCTCACTGTTTCTCCCACCGCAGCCCTACAGCATGCTCTCTCAGGCTAGGAAACAGAGCAGTGGGACTTCCCTAATTGTCCACAGCTGCTGGGCGGGACCGTGGGCTCCTCTCGGGGTCTCTGCAGCCAGCAGCAGGCAGGTTGCTCCTGCTTCTTACAACAGGTCTCTGAGCATCAAGCTCTTCCTCTGCACAAAGGAGCAATACCCCTCTCCTATGAGTAAGCCAATTTTTAAAAATGCAAATCACACCTACTAACAACCTAGCAGTTCCATGCGGTGAAGATGGGGGGGTGGGCGAGGGGGTGGGGGGGCAGGGGGGGAAGGCAGCACCAGTTACCAAGGTTCCCTTCCAGGACCCCAGTGCTGCAGATCGGAAGGGTGGAAAGGGGAGACCGGAAATGGGTGAAATAGGAAAAGTCAAGATTGGAATGATCTAGACTGAACGTTCTGGTTGTGTGCTTGTTGTTCTTAAGCCACAAAAGAATTTTCCTTTGACAGAAGGACTTCTCCAGAGGACAGAGCCAGCATACTCAGCACTCCAGAGAGGGAGGCCATGCTTCTAAGGTAATCTTACTGTTCCCACAGCCCAGGAGTGATGCTTGTTAGGCATATGCAAAGAGAGAAGGGGGGTCCCCAGTCAAGGATAGCTTGGGACAGTGGAGCTTGCATAAAAGATTCTTCCTACTCCCTACCCCATCAACTGTTCAAGGACACCTGGGACATTTCTCTCCCTTCCCGGCTGTCAGCTGGTCCCCTTCTTAACAGGCTCCCACACATATTAAGTATGTATTTGGGAAAATGACTAGCTATAATTTTTGTTGTTATTGTGTTGCACCATAATTGAGAGCTCAAAATAGTAAAGCCATGGGAGCAGTGCAGGCTGATCTCGGTGGGTTATGCATGCTCTCTCCCCTGAGGAAAAGGCACTCATATTGCAACCGCAGGCCAAAGGACTCTAAGGAACAGTCCCCTCGTCTCTTCCTCCTGTCTTGGTGATCGTTTATGGGGATGAGGCAACTGCCCAGACAAATCCAGCAAAGGGCTGGACCACATCCATACACACAGGGCTTTATAGAACTCGCTCCAAATTGTTCCTTTTGGCATATAGTCTGTGGCCAAGGCCAGCCCATCTCACCTTTAGTGTCTCCCCAGCCAGTGATGTAACACAGTGTCCGGTCGGCAACCACGTAATTTGGAGACGGCAGACAGGCTGGAATGACTTTGTCTGTGATGGCGGCAGGCCTGAAAGGAAAGCACCAAATGTTAACATCAACTAATCTGCTAGAGGCCACCACCCTCCACCTGCAGATCACCCACAGCCAGGTGTGC
Organism: Acomys russatus; assembly: GCF_903995435.1. Classification (NCBI taxonomy): domain Eukaryota; kingdom Metazoa; phylum Chordata; class Mammalia; order Rodentia; family Muridae; genus Acomys; species Acomys russatus. The sequence continues at coordinate 52,914,637 of NC_067157.1, forward strand.
CTGCCTCAGCATCCAGGCACTCTCTGCGCTGGTATTTCTTTACTTCATTGACGTAGAACAGTATAGAAAGCCCTTCATTGTGGAAGTGCCCCTACAGCCCCTAAACAATCAACTGTATGGGAGGGGGTGTGTGTTGATGTACACATGTCCAGAAGAACCAAATGTGCACTTATGCATATGTATGAGGAGGCCAGAGGCCAGAAGGCATCAAGTGTCTTCTTCAATTGCTCATCATCTTAGTTTTGGAGGCAGGGTCTCTCACTGAGCCCAGAGTACACTGAGTTGGAGAGACTGGCCAGCCAGTGAGCTCTGGGAGGGCGGCGGGGATCTTCCTGTCTCTGCCCCACCAGTGCTGGATGCTCACCTTCATGCCAAGCTTTTAGTGTGAGGCTGGGGATTTGAACTTGGGTCCCTATGCTTGCATGAAGCAAGTGCTTTACTGACCGAGCCCTTTCCTCAGCCCTGCCCTACGGGTTGTGATTTGCTATTCAATGGAAGAGGGTGCTATTCTGCAGGTGGGCCGTCTAGATGCCACCCTGCTACGCTGAGACCAGAAGGTGTTTGTCCACTTTTCTGGGTCCCAAGTCTTCTCATCAGTTAAATGCTAAAGTGGTTGTAAGACTCTGGGCAAATGGTGCACACCCAGCCCCAGCCTCTCACGGGAATGTCATCAGGGGTTCCTTTATGGCACACCAAAGACCTTAAGCCCTCAGGCTGTGGGGTGTGGAGACCATACAATAAACCCCAAAATGTGTTAGGCTGTCAGAGAACAGGGCCTCGTCCCCCCCCCCCGTTTTTTTAAATTACTTGTTCAAGCCATTAGGTCACACTGAGAAGACCACAAGGACAGGAAGGAGGTCTTGTGTTTGCTCATTTACTGAGGGGCAAGGGAAGGTTCTGGGGGACATGGGAGAGGTCAGCTGACTTGTAGAGTAACACCCCTTCTTTCCTTCAAATGCATCAAAACACCCCAAGAGGTCACCTCTCAGTTTATAGCCTGGGTTTGAGACCAGACCTCCATCCAGGGCATGCTCTGGCTGGACCAGCCGCCCTGGTCACTGCCAGAGTCATCTCCCTGTCATCTGGAACCCATCAGGCACGGCTAATGAGCCCCGTTGCCTATCCCGAACGTCTGTTTCTCAAAATAGCTGACCGTTTGTGAGCCACGTCCACGGAGATGGACCTGTTTCCAAGCATCTCTAACTCTGTGGAACAATCCTAATTATCCAGGGTCAGGCTTAAAAACAAAACAAAACACATGTCTTAGCAGGGGAAATGGGGCCAAAGGGGAAAACAGGAAGAGAACCTGTGTTTGCAAAATGTTCCTACTTCATTCTGCTCTCTCCTATGTTGGTATGGTTGGTATTTTTTTTAAATACACGTGTATGAGTGGGATGCCAATAGAGGCCAAAAGAGGGTGTTAGAACCCTCGGAGCTGAAATTACAGGTGGTCGTGATTCACTTGGTATGGATGCTGGGAACAAAACACTAGTCCTCTGAAAAAGCAGCAAACGCTCCTAACCGCTGAGCCATCTCTCGAGCCCCCTTCCCCCATATTTGTGGAGGTATATTCCTGCTATTGTTTTGGTTTTGAGTTTGGGGTGTTTTGTTTTGTTTTGTTCTGTGCTGGGGAGGATAAAGTTTTCTCTCTATAGCCCTGGCTTTCCTGGAACTCACGCTGTAGACCAGGCTAGCCTTGAACTCACAGAGATCCACCTGCCCCTGCCTCCCAAGAGCTGAGATCAAAGGCGTGCGCCACCATGCTGGGCACACGTTTGTAGTTTTCAAAAGTGCTTTGAAATGCATTATCTCAGTTGATTCTCTCAACACATTACATTAAGAGGAGCTTTGTCAGCCTGGAGCGACTGACAGTGAGTGTATATTAGCTTGTGAATGAGGTTAGGGAGACACAGAGGTGATTCGGCATCTTGTATTTTAACTCTCTCCACGTGAGGAAAGTGAGTCCCGAGTCATGTTTTAGGTATGTATCTTGGGTATACAGAACTGGCCTGAATCCTGGTTCTCTGATGAAATTTACCACACACGCACACACACACACACACACACACACACACACACACACACACACACACACACTTTTTTAACTTCCATGCTTTTGCATTCTAGGTGTCACTCCCCAACCCCACGTATGATGGAGATAAAACGTAAGACTCTGCCACTGCCCTCCCTCAACTTGGGACACAAACCCAGGGGCACCCCATACCGTCTTAGCTTCAGCAGAGCAATGTCAGCTCGGGTGGGCTCCGTGATCAGCTTGGCTACTTCTATTTGCTGAACATCTGACCCACCGATATCTTCTTCGTGCGCACCCAGGACAACCTTGTAGAATGCAGCTCTGGAAGATCTGGAAAAGACAGTGACATCAGAAGCAAAACAGCCCACACCCTTCCCTGGTGCCTTCCTGTGCCATACACGTCACAAGGCATCCCAGCACATGTAGCTACCAGAATCTGTGACTCCTGGGTGGCAAGAGACAAAAGTCTAGAGTTGTCTGACCCTGAAATGTTCTTGACCTTAAGAGGACCAATGCCTGCCACTGAGTAGATCTGTTTCTCCAGACCCCGGACATACTGTGAGTCTTCTGCAGATTTTCTCTAGAACTGTTTCTCTCTCTCCCAGTTGTCCCAGTGGCTCTGCTGTGGAGTTATGCATATATACTCCTGGGTCCTTTATGTCACTACCACAGAAGGCAGGCGGGGGGGGGGGTCGTGGAAGGGGACGAGGGAGGAAGGGGAGAAGAGGGGGTCAGTCTTTAGAAGGAAACCCCAATGCCAATTACCCATGGAACGTACTTCTCCAAGCAGTGAGCAGCAGTGAGCACCCACTCCGGGGATATTAAAGTACCTCCGCAGAAGTGCTGTCCACCAAACCTGGAGGGGAGGGGGCGAGCAAGAACTTCCATTTAGGATACATGTTTTGTTCCATTCAATTGCACAGAAAATCAGAAAGACACATTCATTCACTCTTTACTGTTTCTATTCCCAACAGAAAGGGCTGACAGCCCATGTGCAGGATGGTAGGGACACTGTACCATCTATCTATACCATTCTTAAGATATCTGGGAGAACAGTTGAGTGGAGAGTGTGATATGACTTTCTCACGTACTATGGTGCCTCACATTTGACCATGTCCCCTGGAGGGGGAGACCTGGTGGCACTCAGAGGAAGGACAGCAGGTAGCCAAGAAGAGACTTGATACCCTATGAGAATATATAGGGGGAGGTAATCCCCCTCAGGAACAGTCATAGGGGAGGGGAATAATGGGAAAATGGGGGGGGGGAGGAATGGGAGGATAGAAGGAATGGGATAAACATTGAGATGTAACAAAAATAAATTAATAAAAAAAAAAGGAAAAAAAATAAAAAAAACAAAAAACAAAACAAAACAAAAAAAGATATCTGGGAGAGCCTTGGATGCCACCTGTCCATGGAGCAGAGGCAGTGGCTCCAGCATGAAGTCCTGTGCCTGTACTGTGACCTGTTAGCTCCGGACCCCAATGTAAACCACCAGTCAGAACCTGCCCTTGAGGCTGCTTTTATCTCTTATTGGCTAGGGATTTGCAAAAGGTCTTCATGACACTTCCTTTGAGGATCCAAATGTGGCCCCAGTAGCAGTAATTCAGACAAATGATGTCACCAACTCCCAACCAGGGTGTAATGCCGAGAATGCAAACAGCTTAGTATGTAGCATCAGGTCAGCTAAAACAAAACAAAACAAAACAAACAAACAAACAAACAGGCAGGAAAGAAGCCAACATTCCATTTCAGAAGGAAAAAAGTCTATGTGGCTGGTAAAGATCACACAGCAAGGAGTTATTAAGTATGAAGGTCAGGAAAAGCTAATTCCGCAGCACTCAGGAGGCAGAGGCAGGTGGATCTCTGTGAGTTTGAGGCCAGCCTAATCTACAAAGCAAGTCCAGGGCAGTAAGGGCTACACAGAGAAACCTATCCCAAAAACGGAAAGAAAGAAAGGAAAGGAAAGAAAAGAAAAAAGAAAACCCAATTCCATGCCTGAAGAGCTAGCTCAGAAGTTAAGAACACTGGGCGCTTTTCCAGAGTACCCAAGTTTGGTTTCCAGCACCTCACATCATCTGCAGATCCAGTTCCAAGGGATCTGCTGCCCTCCTCTGGTCTCCAAGGGCACCAAGCACATTTGTACATTTGTAAATGATGCGAAACACTTATATAAATAAAAATAATTCTTTTTTTTTTAAAGCCACCTCAGTAACAGAGGTAGAGTTCAGCCAGCCATGCCCACATCTGTCAGTGGCATTCTGCAAGTCACAGAGAGGGCTACAAACAACAAACGGGCATGCACAGTGGCATGGAAGTGAGCCAGGCAAACCACCCAGCATGTGATGAGCCAGCTCCACGTGTATGCTTTATAAGCCATGCCCGAGAAATGTGAATTAAAGACTACAGATGTGTTCCACCACACGTGGCCTGGCTGCCACAGGGTCGGACGCATCTCTCTTAAACAAGGGCAGACACAGGCTAGCTTGTTCATGTATTTGTGGATGCACAAGCAGCCTCCGTGTTAAATTCAAGGGGTCAAAAAAAGGCACATAGTACTGTCAGAAACCTGCCTCCCAGGCAGGCAGGCTCCTTCATGAGCCCCAATCTGCACATCATCACATTCGTGATCACACTGCTTTCATTTTACAATAGCCAATGAGTGTACGGACACCTAAATCACCTTCCATATTTTCAAAGAATGTCATCATTTCATATAGTTTGTTGTATTTACAGAATTTAATGACAATAACCCAGAGTTGTTTTTTCCTTAAATATCATTTTTTTTTATCATCTTTCAAAGTAGAGAGCCTAAGAGGGCATCCTTTTAAACTTTATGTAGCTGTATTTACTCCTTATGTTAGGAAGACACAAAGGCTGGAAGTGAAGCTCAGCAGTGTAGCCTTAGCATAAAGGCTTTGTGAGGCTTGTCCAGACAGCTGGGGAATGCTTCTACAAGTTCTTACCTTGTTCTAAGACTGATTTGCCAGGGCCAGGAGTGTGGATTGGCCACACAGCCACCCACCACCCTCCCAGGGCATTTCTTCGGCTCCACCCGAGGCTTCCCACATTCAAAGGATGCTGATGATGCTGTGAAAGGATGCAGGAGAGGAAGGTCACACCGAGGCAAGAGTACCAGTTCCGTCATCCAGTCATGATAAATTCATGGCCCTTGGCCAGGAGCTGAATTTGTGACATTCCCAGGCTCACAGGCAACCTTTGGACCAGTTCCTCTGAGTTTCAAAAGTGGTGGCAAACAGCACAGAACCCTGTCCCCTGAAGGAGCTATAAACTCTAGTCATTTAACTCTATTGGTGTCGCACAGAATTGAAACAAGAGCTTTTCTTGGTGGACTTTGGTGGGCAAGCGTAGTCATTTGTGACTGTGGCTCAGCCTCGCTATGTTTGTAACACCAAGGCTCACTTGCCATCACCATCTAGGTGGCATGCCCAGCCTGCAGGCACCTCAGGGCAGCTATAAATGTGGCTCAACACATCTGTGGATGACAGCATCATGTTGCAATGTCAAAATTTCCAAACTGAGGAAGGTTTCCTGAAGGCCATAGATCTTATCCCCACTGGCCAGCAGTATGGGTTTTTTTTTTTTCCTTCTTGTGAATCTGTGTGGGTTGTGTGTCTGCCAGTGTTTGTATATGTAGACCGCAAATGCAACTATCCTCAGCCCGATTTTACCTTCTCTCTGATAATTTCAGACCTGACCCTCCCTCCCCTGTCCTGTACACTGCCCCAATGCCTACTATAGTCAGTCACTAACAATCAACGCATTTGCCACAATCTCTCCATTCACCACCACGCGCTCTCCTTAACCAGCCTGCCACTGTGCTAGAGAGCAGGGTTTGCATCCCATCTTTGGTAATTCCCACTAACAGGGGTGCAGGGGATACTCAAAAATGCCCCTAAAGTCTTCAGAAAGATAGCCCCATAAGCTCTGTTCATAGCATTCCTCGGAAGGAATTCCTTCTGTCTTAGTCAGCCAGAGAGTCTGAGGCAGCTGGGATTTTCCACTTTCTATTTGTCGTGGCCTGTTGGGAGAATCCGTGTGGGGAGGGCTTTTCAAAAAGAGCTGTGCATTGTGATGGGACCATCCTCTCTGAAGCTCAGCTCAGTGACTACCACCGTGCCTTGCACTTCATGCGTGTGGGAGTGCTGGTTAATGTTTGTCATCTTGGCACTGACTACAGCCACCTGGGAAGAGGAACTCTCAGCTGAGGAACTGCCTCTGTCAGATGAGCTCAGCCCACTGCGCGTTGCTATTCCCTGGACAGGTGGTCCTAAGTGGGTTAAGAAGGTAGGCTGGGCCAGTTATCATGAGCAAGCCAAGAACAGCACTCCTCCATGGCCTCTGCCTCGGTTCCTGCCTCGAGTTCCTGCCTGGCTTCCCTCAGTGATGGACTGTGATACAAAAGGCAAGCCAAACAAACCTTTTTTTTTTTTTTTTTTTTTTTTTTTTTTTTTTTTCCTCTAAGTTGCTTTGGGTCACGGCGTTTTCATTATGGCTACAGAGAAACTAATTGGGACAGACGTTGGTTACAGTGAGTCGACTATCAGCTGTGACAGACCTGCCCGGTGTTGCTTTGGGGAGGGTTGCGGAAGGATTTTTGGTGATCTGTGCTGGGAAAGCCATTGGGTGTTCAGAGCTTTAGGAGCTCTTCTGTGGGAGATTGGAAGTTAGGAATGTTGAGAAAAATGACCGCCTAGCTTGTGGAACTTCAGATGGGAGTTTGGGAGTCTCTCACAGACCTTATTGGCCCTATTTCTGTGATGTTTTCTGTGAGGTTAAAAGCCTTTGTTTTGCTGGATAATCAATGCTGGTCAGCTGGAGCTGAAAAATTAGCTGTGGTTAACAAGAGAGCGGCATCACTGAGGTGGAACGTTCTGGAGAGTTTCCCCTCAGGGTCAGCACACAGGAGCTGTGGTCTGTTTGGAGTGAGGCGGGGGGGACTTGAAAACTTGTGTGGTAGTGGGTTTTGAAGGCATGGAGAAATTGTGGGGAGCATCTGAGGCTTGCCACCCTCTCCATCCCTCCCACTCCCCCTCACCCCGTGAGATGTGACTCTCTGGTATCCAGGGCTGCTCCAAAGGTGATCAGAGGTGAGGGGGGCCAGTGTCTTTGAAGCCAGGACACAGAGCCCAAGGCATGAAAGCCAGGCCAGGCGGCACTTAGAGGCTGCCTGGGCAGGGTAGGTAAAGACAGTGGGGGTGGGGAATGGGAAGGGATAAAACTGAGTGGGAAGATTGAAAAGGAGACACTGAGACAGGCTCAAGGAGCTCTCAGACAAAGAGGCCACCAAGACAGTTTCTTCCAAATATACAAAAGCTCCCACTAGAGAAAAAGGTCACTTACCCACATCCCTAACTCTGTGGCCTCCATGTTACCTTACAGTAAAACTGGCAGGTAGAAGCCTACCTGTTACCTCTCCCTCTCCCTCCACCCTCTGCTCTGCCCAAGAGCCACCTACATGCTCCTAACCACTGTCCCTAAAATACTGGGGACACAGCCCCTAAGAGGTTTGCAAGATAAGCCCCTCCCCTCCAGCCCCAGGCATCCCCTCACTCAGGCTAAGTTCACTGTGCAAGTTCTGACTGCAAAGTTGCTGAGCACAGAGCAGATGCAGCTTCGCTTGCAGACGCAGCTATCGATTTGCCACCCCGAAAGTCAGGAACTGCTGTCAACACTCCTTTCCCAGAGCCAAACCCCTTCCCCCCTAAAAGAGAGGCTCAAATCCCCAAAGAAGAAACTCAACATGCTATCTCTTAAGTTAGGTGGCTAGTGGACAGGAAATCCAGGGAGGACGTGAGACTAACAGACATCTGCATTATTTTTCATAAAAGTTTAGGAATACAGTTTGTAGGCTTTCAATGTGTGTGTGTGTGTGTGTGTGTGTGTGTGTGTGTGTGTGTGTGTGTGTGTGTGTGTTCCCTTCTCTGCTACTGAAGAGGAAAATCTCTGTGGTGCTTTAAATGAGAAACCTTCCCCCTGAGGCTCATGGATGTAAACACTTGGACCCCAGGTGGTGGAGTTGTTCGGGTAAGTCATGGACTTTGTTGTTGTCGTTGTTGTTTGAGACAGGGTTTCTCTGTGTCATCCTGGCTGTCCTGGACTCATTTTGTAGACCAAGCTGGCCTCGAACTCACAGAGACTCGCCTGCCTCTGTCTCTCGAGTGCTAGGATTAAAGGCGTGCGCCACCATACCAGGCTAGTTATAGAATTCTTGAGATATGGAGTCTTGCTGAAGGATGCATGTTGCTAGGGGAAGGTTTTGAGAGGTTATAACTCCAGCTCACTTCCAGTACCCCCTCTGCTTCCTGGGGTGCAGTTGAGGTGATCCCTCAGTCAGCTGTGCCTGCCCTCATACTTCAGTCTCTGCCATTGTGGACATCTAGCTCCTTGGAACAGTAAGCCATAGGTGCCTTTAAGTCGCTTTTGGTCACAGCACTTTTATCATAGCAGCAATGAAGTAGCTAATACGCAGCCTGTCCCAGTAATTTTCAACTTGTTTTATGTGCATCTCAAGCCAGCTATAGAGAAGTTCATGGAAAACCTCCCAGAGTCGATTGGTTCCCTTTGACACTTTGACACTTTGAGGATTCAGTATTTAGTTGGTAGGGAGCAAGAACAATAGTAGCCAGCTTCAAGGTGCTGCTGTGAAAGGTGCTGCTGTGAAAGGTGCTGCTGTGAAAGGTGCTGCTGTGGAAGGTGCTGCTGTGAAAGGTGCTGCTGTGGAAGATGCTGCTGTGAAAGATGCTGCTGTGAAAGATGCTGCTGTGAAAGATGCTGCTGTGGAAGATGCTGCTGTGAAAGATGCTGCTGTGAAAGATGCTGCTGTGAAAGATGCTGCTGTGGAAGATGCTGCTGTGAAAGGTGCTGCTGTGAAAGATGCTGCTGTGAAAGATGCTGCTGTGGAAGATGCTGCTGTGAAAGGTGCTGCTGTGGAAGATGCTGCTGTGAAAGATGCTGCTGTGGAAGATGCTGCTGCTGTGAAAGATGCTGCTGTGAAAGATGCTGCTCTGTGAAAGATGCTGCTGTGAAAGATGCTGCTGTGAAAGATGCTGCTGTGAAAGATGCTGCTGTGAAAGATGCTGCTGTGAAAGGTGCTGCTGTGAAAGATGCTGCTGTGAAAGATGCTGCTGTGAAAGATGCTGCTGTGAAAGATGCTGCTGTGAAAGGTGCTGCTGTGAAAGATGCTGCTGTGAAAGATGCTGCTGTGAAAGATGCTGCTGTGAAAGATGCTGCTGTGAAAGATGCTGCTGTGAAAGATGCTGCTGTGGAAGATGCTGCTGTGGAAGATGCTGCTGTGAAAGATGCTGCTGTGAAAGGTGCTGCTGTGAAAGATGCTGCTGTGGAAGGTGCTGCTGTGAAAGATGCTGCTGTGAAAGATGCTGCTGTGAAAGGTGCTGCTGTGAAAGATGCTGCTGTGAAAGATGCTGCTGTGAAAGATGCTGCTGTGAAAGATGCTGCTGTGAAAGATGCTGCTGTGAAAGATGCTGCTGTGAAAGATGCTGCTGTGAAAGATGCTGCTGTGAAAGATGCTGCTGTGAAAGATGCTGCTGTGAAAGATGCTGCTGTGAAAGATGCTGCTGTGAAAGATGCTGCTGTGAAAGATGCTGCTGTGAAAGATGCTAGCTGTGAAAGATGCTGCTGTGAAAGATGCTGCTGTGAAAGATGCCTGCTGTGAGAGGTATGCTGCTGTGAAAGATGCTGCTGTGAAAGATGCCTGCTGTTGGAAAGGTGCTGCTGTGAAAGATGCTGCTGTGAAAGATGCTGCTGTGAAGATGCTGCTGTGAAAGAGTGCTGCTGTGCAAGATGCTGCTGTGAAAGATGCTGCTGTGAAAGATGCTGCTGTGAAAGATGCTGCTGTGAAAGTGCTGCTGTGAAAGGTGCTGCTGTGCAAGATGCTGCTGTGTGAAAGAGTGCTGCTGTGAAAGATGCTGCTGTGAAAGATGCTGCTGTAAAATGAAAGATGCTGCTGTGTGAAAAGATGCTGCTGTGAAAGATGCTGCTGTGAAAGATGCTGCTGTGAAAGATGCTGCTGTGTGAAAGATGCTGTGAAAGATGCTGCTGTGAAAGATGCTGCTGTGAAAGATGCTGCTGTGAAAGATGCTGCTGTGAAAGATGCTGCTGCGAAAGATGCTGCTGTGAAAGATGCTGCTGTGAAAGATGCTGCTGTGAAAGATGCTGCTGTGAAAGATGTTGCTGCGAAAGATGCTGCTGTGGAAGGTGCTGCTGTGAAAGATGCTGCTGTGGAAGATGCTGCTGTGAAAGATGCTGCTGTGAAAGATGCTGCTGCGAAAGATGCTGCTGTGGAAGGTGCTGCTGTGAAAGGTGCTGCTGTGGAAGGTGCTGCTGTGAAAGGTGCTGCTGTGAAAGATGCTGCTGTGAAAGGTGCTGCTGTGAAAGATGCTGCTGTGAAAGATGCTGCTGTGAAAGATGCTGCTGTGAAAGATGCTGCTGTGAAAGATGCTGCTGTGGAAGATGCTGCTGTGGAAGGTGCTGCTGCTGAAAGATACTGCTGTGAAAGATGCTGCTGTTAAAGGTGCTGCTTGTGAAAGATGCTGCTGTGGAAGATGCTGCTGTGAAGATGCTGCTGTGAAAGATGCTGCTGTGAAAGATGCTGCTGTGAAAGGTGCTGCTGTGAAAGATGCTGCTGTGAAAGATGCTGCTGTGAAAGATGCTGCTGTGAAAGATGCTGCTGTGAAAGGTGCTGCTGTGAAAGATGCTTCTGTGAAAGATGCTGCTGTGAAAGATGCTGCTGTGAAAGATGCTGCTGTGAAAGGTGCTGCTGTGAAAGGTGCTGCTGTGAAAGATGCTGCTGTGGAAGATGCTGCTGTGAAAGGTGCTGCTGTGAAAGGTGCTGCTGTGGAAGATGCTGCTGTGGAAGATGCTGCTGTGAAAGATGCTGCTGTGAAAGATGCTGCTGTGAAAGATGCTGCTGTGAAAGGTGCTGCTGTGAAAGATGCTGCTGTGAAAGATGCTGCTGTGAAAGATGCTGCTGTGAAAGATGCTGCTGTGAAAGATGCTGCTGTGAAAGATGCTGCTGTGGAAGATGCTGCTGTGAAAGATGCTGCTGTGAAAGATGCTGCTGTAAAAGATGCTGCTGTGGAAGATGCTGCTGTGGAAGATGCTGCTGTGAAAGATGCTGCTGTGAAAGATGCTGCTGCGAAAGATGCTGCTGCGAAAGATGCTGCTGTGGAAGGTGCTGCTGTGAAAGGTGCTGCTGTGGAAGGTGCTGCTGTGAAAGGTGTGCTGTGGAAGGTGCTGCTGTGAAAGGTGTGCTGTGAAAGATGCTGCTGTGAAAGGTGCTGCTGTGAAAGATGCTGCTGTGAAAGATGCTGCTGTGAAAGATGCTGCTGTGAAAGATGCTGCTGTGGAAGATGCTGCTGTGAAAGATGCTGCTGTGAAAGATGCTGCTGTGGAAGGTGCTGCTGTGAAAGATGCTGCTGTGAAAGGTGCTGCTGTGAAAGATGCTGCTGTGAAAGATGCTGCTGTGAAAGATTCTGCTGGTGAAAGATTCTGCTGTGAAAGATGCTGCTGTGAAAGATGCTGCTGTGGAAGATGCTGCTGTGAAAGATGCTGCTGTGGAAGGTGCTGCTGCGAAAGATGCTGCTGTGAAAGATGCTGCTGTGAAAGGTGCTGCTGTGGAAGATGCTGCTGTGAAAGGTGCTGCTGTGAAAGGTGCTGCTGTGGAAGATGCTGCTGTGGAAGATGCTGCCGTGAAAGATGCTGCTGTGAAAGATGCTGCTGTGGAAGATGCTGCTGTGGAAGATGCTGCTGTGAAAGATGCTGCTGTGAAAGGTGCTGCTGTGAAAGATGCTGCTGTGGAAGATGCTGCTGTGAAAGATGCTGCTGTGAAGATGCTGCTGTGAAAGATGCTGCTGTGAAAGATGCTGCTGTGAAGATGCTGCTGTGAAAGATGCTGCTGTGAAAGATGCTGCTGTAAAAGATGCTGCTGTGGAAGATGCTGCTGTGGAAGATGCTGCTGTGAAAGATGCTGCTGTGAAAGATGCTGCTGCGAAAGATGCTGCTGCGAAAGATGCTGCTGTGGAAGGTGCTGCTGTGAAAGGTGCTGCTGTGGAAGGTGCTGCTGTGAAAGGTGTGCTGTGAAAGATGCTGCTGTGAAAGGTGCTGCTGTGAAAGATGCTGCTGTGAAAGATGCTGCTGTGAAAGATGCTGCTGTGAAAGATGCTGCTGTGGAAGATGCTGCTGTGAAAGATGCTGCTGTGAAAGATGCTGCTGTGGAAGGTGCTGCTGTGAAAGATGCTGCTGTGAAAGGTGCTGCTGTGAAAGATGCTGCTGTGAAAGATGCTGCTGTGAAAGATGCTGCTGTGAAAGATGCTGCTGTGAAAGATGCTGCTGTGGAAGATGCTGCTGTGAAAGATGCTGCTGTGGAAGGTGCTGCTGCGAAAGATGCTGCTGTGAAAGATGCTGCTGTGAAAGGTGCTGCTGTGGAAGATGCTGCTGTGAAAGGTGCTGCTGTGAAAGGTGCTGCTGTGGAAGATGCTGCTGTGGAAGATGCTGCCGTGAAAGATGCTGCTGTGAAAGATGCTGCTGTGGAAGATGCTGCTGTGGAAGATGCTGCTGTGAAAGGTGCTGCTGTGAAAGGTGCTGCTGTGAAAGATGCTGCTGTGAAAGATGCTGCTGTGAAAGGTGCTGCTGTGGAAGATGCTGCTGTGGAAGATGCTGCTGTGAAAGGTGCTGCTGTGGAAGATGCTGCTGTGGAAGATGCTGCCGTGAAAGATGCTGCCGTGAAAGATGCTGCTGTGAAAGGTGCTGCTGTGGAAGATGCTGCTGTGAAAGGTGCTGCTGTGAAAGGTGCTGCTGTGAAAGGTGCTGCTGTGAAAGATGCTGCTGTGAAAGGTGCTGCTGTGAAAGGTGCTGCTGTGGAAGATGCTGCTGTGAAAGGTGCTGCTGTGAAAGATGCTGCTGTGAAAGATGCTGCTGTGAAAGGTGCTGCTGTGAAAGGTGCTGCTGTGGAAGATGCTGCTGTGAAAGATGCTGCCGTGAAAGGTGCTGCTGTGAAAGATGCTGCTGTGAAAGATGCTGCCGTGAAAGGTGCTGCTGTGGAAGATGCTGCTGTGGTGGGTGGGTGGTTTGTGTAGGTCCTCATGAAGAAGACTGACACTCCCATTTATTGGAAAGTAGTTTCCTTTCAAAAAGAAAAAGAAAAAAAAAAAGGAAGAAAGGGAAAGGAGGGGAAAGAGCGAGGAACTTACCACACAGGGGAATATCACAATAGTCATACAGTTTTCTGGGGTTCGTCGTATAGCACCAAGGACCATTCACATCCCCATCTGGGTTTCGGCAGTACTGAAAAGAGATGGATGCTTGAGAGAGGCTCCCCGGGGGAGGACCAGAGACCAGATGGAGAGAGGTAGAGCTTCATACAGGATGGGAGCAAGTGCCCCTTTGCTTCCTTTCCTTCTTGGTTTTATTTTTTGTTTTTTGTTTTTGTTTTTTTTTTTTGATAAGTTGGTTGCTTTATAAGCACCTCAGCTGCAGAGTGCCAATGGTCTTGCCTCTGCTCAAAGCAACTTCCAGCTAGGAAGCCCCTCCTGGGGCCAGACGCGAGAGAGCCAGCCACCCGTGACAATGAGACGTTACTGGCTGTCTTGTCACTCATTGGTTGGCTTCAGTAATCCTCTGTCCCATGAAGCCTTGTTGTTGATTTTCAATGTTTGCACCCCCCATGGGGCAGGACAGAAGGGCAGTGTTTTCTCTGATTACTGTGATATTTAAAAAAATAAAAACAAAAACCCACAAATGTGGTCTCTGCCCCATGGCTTCTGACTCCTCAACCTGTGCTGTCCTCTGAGGAGCACCAGACACAGCCCCTAAAGCCCGGTGGCATCCTGAGTGTCAAGAGCATCTTTTGCTCTAGTTAAGTGACCAAGAGAGCTCAGGATGTGGGAGTGTGAACAAAGCATTGGAATTCCCTGACCTTGACCCCTGAAGGAGGAAGACTGCCTGATGGTTGCATTGCACCAAAGGTCAATACTACAACATAACAAAACTTCCATTAGGAAAAAAAAAAGTACTTGTTCCAAGAGATGCCAGGAGCTGTGGAGTGCTGGTGAGTGCCCAGATAGAGCAGGACTCTCTCTCCCCGTGCAGCAGCGGCAGTTCCCAGACAGCGTCAGAATAGAGGCAAACTAAAGAACAGCCTGCTGTGGCCTCAGCTTTGTTCCCCTCCATACCCCGCCCACCTACTCCAATTTTTAGCCTCCCTTCCTTTGCCTTTAATACCAAAGATCAGTCCTGGCCAGTTTAGTGAACCCCCAAACTAAATCTGTTCAAAGGTTGATCAGGAAAATGCAGGACAGAACCAAAGTGGCTTACGTTATTTTCCAGACCTGCCCGTGGGTTTGTCTGTGGGGTAAAGATGCTGTGCCTGTGGGGCTCCTGGGCAGCCCATCCCTGGCAGGGAGTGCCAGCTGCAGTGATGGCAATTTTGCCCCGATAGTCTTTACCAATCCCAAACATGCAGTCTGTAGGATGGAAAGAGAACAAGAGAATGGTTATTTGCCCCTGGGTTGTCCAAACATGCATGATACAGTAAAAATGTTGGCTTGCTCTAATGCAGTGGTTCTCACTCGTCCTGTGCTGTGACCCTTTAATACCGCTCCTCACATTGTGGTGGTTCCCCACCCGCAACCATAAAATTATTTTTGTTGCTAGTTCATAACTGTAATTTTGCTACTGTTGTGAATTGTAAATATCAGATATGCAGGATAACTGAAAAACAAAAAAGATCCCTGTTGAAAGTGACCCACAAGTTGAGAACCACTGCTCTAGTAGTTTAGTGTTGGGTTGCTCTCCTGTGGCAGCACCAGTGTCTCAGCCCTCAAACACTGGGATGCTGACACTAAGCAAGAATTGCTGCCTAGTTTAAGTGGCCAAAGATGTTTATCAAGGCTTGGAAGATCCCAGCATTGGTAGGATGTTTTAAAAGAGGTACTCAGACTAGGACATAGGAAAACCCAGCCTTGCAACAGGGAGCCTTGGGAAACTGCCCACCCACCCTCTGCCAACAATCTCCTCCCTGCCTGCCCCAAGACGGAGCTGAGGTTCATTCCACACAGCAGACCCTCAGTGTACACCGTGCCTCCATACAGTGGGAGCTTCCACGTCAGCATCACCTCCTCTCAGTGCCCAGTGTACACAGCTGCCCACAGACACCTGGCCACCGGCTCCTTACCTGGCTCAGAGGTGGCAGCCGGCACATTGGGAACTTGGGGGGCCAGGGACACTTCTGCAGCACTCCCTCCTGTCTCCGAGCACCTCTTCAGGTTGCAGTATTCCCACCTGACGCTCGGGTCAGTGGTGTAGCACCAAGGGCCCTTGTCAGCATCCGGGTTTCTACAGTAATTCATCTCCAAGCCTCTGTAAATGCCAAGACCATTCGGTCAGCAGCGGTGGAGAGATTCAGCACCATCTCGATATTGTTACAACGAAAGTGTAGCAAAGTACCTTTGACACAGGGAAGATACTAACAATGCCAGTCACAAATGGTCCTCTTAACCAAAACTGAGACATTGTTTAAAGGTAAAAGCAAGCATCATGGTAACCTCCCTTGACACTCTGCCAAACACTTTCCCCTCAATGTTAACTTTGAAATGTAATTTTAGATTTTAAAAAACAGTGAGGAATATGTGGATGTCTTTCTATATATCACTACATGGGGATATTTAAAATGAAACTGAACACATTACCCAAAGGAAACAATAGCATATGAAGAGGAGGGTTCCTTAAACTTGTCCTTGTTTTGTTTTGTTTGTTTTTTGAGGCAGGGTTTCCCTGTGTAGCTTTGGCTGACCCGGACTCACTTTAGAGACCAGGCTGCCCTCAAACTCACAGAGATCCTCTTGCCTCTGCCTCCCTTAGTGCTGGGATTATAGGTGTGCGCCACCACGCCCTGTTCATCCTTGTCTGTTCTTAATGTGGTTAAAATACAAACATGTATGGTCCGTGGAAATTATGAAGTTTACATCGCTGTAAATATGGTAAGAGTTGGTTTGCATTTGAAAGATTCACAGAAGTTGGTCTGGAAAATGAGTCCTCAGGCAGGGTGCCTTTCTGTGGGATGCAGTCATAAGCAGGAAGCTTCTGTCCCAGATCCATCCTCTGCCTGCTGAAGCCAGATTCAGACAATAGGGTATGAGTTAAAGAAGTCAGAAGAGATAGGAGGATGGCACAGTCTTCTGGGGCCTCTGAAGGGCCTGAAGAGTTGGGGGCAGGGGTAGGGGATGTCAAAAACTTGAGTAAAAAAACCACATTGGGTGAAGATGCTGGGGAACGCTGGAGGATGCAAACCTCCTGTCCTTCATCTCCCACCTAACAACAGTGTCCTGAGCTCCCAGAATCCTCATTCTTGAGGTCAAATCTTGACCTATATCATCTGGAGACACTGCAGGCAAGTGGCTTTCTCTCAAGCCTGTGCCCGCAGCTGGAGGGAGCCAGTCAATGCGATCCCAAGGT
This sequence comes from Acomys russatus, assembly GCF_903995435.1. Taxonomy (NCBI): domain Eukaryota; kingdom Metazoa; phylum Chordata; class Mammalia; order Rodentia; family Muridae; genus Acomys; species Acomys russatus. The sequence continues at coordinate 52,931,162 of NC_067157.1, forward strand.
ACTAGATATGCCAGTGGATGCCTGCTTTGTTTTTGTTGAGATGTACTTTCGTTCTGGTATTGTGTTTTGAATCTGAAATGTTGTTTGTAGACCAGGTTGACCTCTCACAGCGATCTGCCTGCCTCTGCCTCCCGAGTGCTGGGATTACAGGCATGTGTCACCATGCCCAGCCAGAATGTGCGCTTTTATATTCTTTTATTAATATAAAATGTTTGAGCTCCTCTTATTGTATTAATTCATACTTTTCCATTAATGATCATTAATGTTTATAGCCTTATGCTGACATAAATAAATGAATATTCTTCATATATAAATGAATTTATGAATAGTCTTCCTTTAAATTTTTCATTTAGCTAGGTATGGTAGCTCATTCCCTTAATTCCAGCACTCAGGGGACAGAAAGAGGTGGATGTCTGTGAGTTCCAGGCCGAGGCCACATCATGAGTGCTAGGGGAGACAACAACTTTGTGGAATCAGATGTACCCTTCTGCCTTGACTTGGGGTCCAGAGAGCTAACGTGGGCTTCCGTGTTTGTGTAGACAGCTCCTTTGCTCACTGAGCCACCACATCAGCCCCACTATGCCAATTCTTCAAGATCTCTTTGAGGAATAGTGATTCTGTGTTACGAGGGAAACACTCAGGAATGGAATTGCAGGTTTGTCAGGAAAAGCATGTCTACTTAGCCTTATGAGACACCATAGACCGATTTCCAAAGCAATTGCAGTGTTAACAGTTAGCGAGCAGTATGTTGACCATGCACCCTTCTCTATGGCCTGTTCCCCTTATTCCTGTCATTTCACCAGTAGCCATGTCACTCTGTGCTGGTGGCTCCCCCTGTGCCTGGCGGCTCTCCCTGTTCCTGGTGGCTCTCCCTGTGGTTATACTGACTTCTTTGATGGCCTAACATGCTACACCTTCTCAGCGTGTCGCAGACCATTGGCCATTTTGGACATCTTTCCCTGAGAAATACCTATTTGTGTCTGTTATCCATTTTTACAATGTGTGTTGCCTTTGTGCATGGGAGGGACGCTTATACAACTGTATGTGATGCATTTGTCACGTATTTGGATTGAGAGTAGTTTTTCGCCCAGTCTCTGTGTATCGGTCTTCTCAGTGATGACTTTTGTGATGTTCTCATTTTATAAAAATAAACATTATTTTTTAAAATGACTTTGCTTAGAAGATTTGCCTTTCCCCGGGTTATGAAAATCCTTTCCTTGCCCTCTCCACCCCCAAGAAGTTTCACATTTCAGCTTTAATTATAGCTTTTACACTGAGGTCTAAAAGCTATGACAAATCTAGTTTGATATAGGAAGTATGAGTCAAGAACGCACACTTTGAGTTTGCTGGGTTTGGGGTTTGGTTTGGTAGGGGTTGGGGGCTGTTATACACAGCATCTGTTGTTTCTTGACTATTCTGGAAAAAAGATGCCCTTTATTCACTGAGCTGCTTTGTCACCTGCACTGGAAAGCTGTTTGCTCACACAAACCAGGGTTTGTTTCTGGACTGTCCCTATTTCCTTTGTCTGTGCCCCTTCCTGCTGATGCCAAGGCACTTGATGGTCTCAGTCGCTGTCTGTGGCCCTCAGTCTCAGCCTCCAGCACTGATCTTTTAAACCTCATCTTGATGACTCTGAGGTGTCTGCCTATAAGTGTTGTCACTTGCCCCCAAAATAGACTACTAGGCTTTTGAATCCAATATACGATATACACGATCTGTCGTTATTTAGCTTTCTATTTTCTCCTTAACAATGGAGCCATACAGTATGCAGCTCTCAGGTATGCTATTTTAAAATTTTTACTAAACACTTTGCAGTTTTTATACTATTGCTGGCAATGCCTATAGTGTTGTTGTTCGATTATGTATAGCTAGTATAGACATACGATGGCTTGTCTGTTGACCTCATGTATGCCTGCTGCTCTTTGAACATGCAAATTCACTCAGTCCTTAGGACTGTCTGTGTCCGTTAGTCATGTGCCCTGCAAACAAGGATGCTTGTGCCTCATCCAGAACTTGAGGCCTTTCCTGCCTTCTGTCTTTCATTCTTTTCTTCCCTCTTTCTGGCCCTCCCTCCTTCTGGCCCTCCCTTCTCTCTGGCCCTCCCTTCTCTCTGGCCCTCCCTCCTTCTGGCCCTCCCTCTATTCCTTCTTCCTTTCCACTCTCCCTCTTATCCCTGTCCCTTCTTTCCTTCTTTCCTTTCTTTCTTTCCTTTCTAACTTGCTTCTTCCTTCCTTCCCTCTGTTCCTCCTTCCTTCATTCCTTCTTTTCCTCCTTCCTTCCCTCCCTTGCTTCCTATTTTTCTTTTTCCCTCTTTCCTTCCTCCTTCCCTCTATCCATCCAGCTGTCCCTTACTTCTACCTCTCCCACTCTCTCTTCTTTCCTTCCCTCCCATCCTTTCTTCTTCCTCCTTTCTTCCCTCCCTCCCTTCCTTCCTGTCTTTCTCCTTCCTCTCTCTCCTCTCTTCCTAACCCTATTGCTTCCTTCCATTTTCTTACTGCTCTGGCTACAAACAATTTGCCATCTGGCAACCCATACCCCTTGACAGCACTGTGCTCCGGGCCAGTAAGGCTTTCCAGGTGAGGTTACTGAAAGAAACAGAGATGCAGATGCCACTAGAAATATTAGCCTGTGAGCCAAACACAAAGGCAAACACAAAACTCCAGTTTTTTACAGTGGAATGGCATGGCCCAGTGCTGAGAGCGGCGTGATCTTTAGTGGGGGGTCACATGATGGTACGGGCTCTAAGCTTTATGATGACTTGTTCCCACAAGGTTGCCACCAATGGGACCTGATCACCTTCACACATCACCCCATGCTTCCACAAAATCGCCCAGGAAAGGGAGCTAGTCGATGGCTTCTCTTCTCTTGGGCCCTTTTCTCAAAAAACCAAAGTTCCTGTCACATTCTGCCCCATGTGCTGATCTCAGAGAAATTTGGTCCAAAGGAGTTAGCCTAAAGCTCGGGGACACTCAATGGAAACCTAAGTCAGCTGTTGATCCTCGTGTTAAAATCAAAGACATACGCATCGGGGAAGTTCTCTGGGGTCTTCACATGCCGGTGTGGAGTCATGGATGTCCAGGACTGGCACTTCTTCCCTGTGATGGTGGTGGACGAGGTACCCCGATAGCTCTGCCCATTGCCCTGGTAGCATTCCTGGACCACAGGCGTCTGCTCTGGTAGAACTGAAATCAAAGCAGAAGAAATTGAGACAAATAAGATCTGGAGTGGACAGACCTGGACACTAACATATTATCCATGCAATAAAGCAGTCTGTAGAAATCTCCACTTTGAGTGTGTGCACATGTACACACACACACACACACACATGCACACGCACATACCGTTTATAGTGTTGTAGAACATATTGAAAAAAACCCTTGGAAGATGAGCAAACATGGTCAGAGTGTTGATAACTGAAAATGTCATTGTACACAAGTTATTTTTATGAATTACTACCATATGTTCATGAGAACAAGAGGGCAGGGTGCTCTTTGATGAGGGTAACAGGAAGGACAGGGCCAGACCTGACACTCGGATACTTCCTTAGACCCTCTCTTTGCTCATAGGACAACAAAGCCTTGAGCTTCTGGGGATGGGGCAGAGGTGTTCCTGTATCTAGGACACAAGGAAAGGCCACTGAGTCTCAGCGATGACCCCAGTTGGACACTATCAGGTTGGCATTGTGAAATAGTCTGGGTTAGTTGTGAATGCATCTTCTGGTGAAGATGGCCAATAAACATGAATAAAGGGAGAATTTAACCAGAGGTAGAAAAATAATAACAACACAGAAATTCAAGGAGCAAACGCTGCAGCATCAGAGGTAGAGAATGCCTGCAAAGGACTGATCAGCAGATGACAGGACAGAGTGAAGCAAAGGTACCAACCACGTTCTGAACCAACCACGTTCTGAACCAACCACGTTCTGATGCGCTGTGAAGAAGCCATCAGAGGCCAACAAGAACAGAGCAATGGCTCGGTGAGCTCTGGTGTTCCCATTCATACCTGAGGAATCTGAAAGGTCTGACGACGACGCAGAGGCATCACAGGACGGAATCTCACAATACTCCCACCTCAGCTGGCTGTCTGTGGTGTAGCACCAGGGAGCGGTTTCTCCATCAGGGTTCCGACAGTAGTTTTCTTCCAAGTTTCTAGGAAGGAAGTATGAGTTTTGCTCTTCAGAGAGTTTAAATAAGCAAGGTGTGCGCATGCTTGTTAGAGTGAGTGCTGTACACATCTAGTCCTCTGGAGTTGCACAAGCTGAATGACTGACAGGTACCAGAAGGAAGCTCAAATTGAGCTTGGACTTCACACAGCATATCAAGAAATCTGGCACAGAAGAATTGGTGGCTAGAAGAACATTATGATGGGCAGATCTGGGCCCAGGGGTCCTGCTCAAACTATGGCACCAGCAAAGGACAATACGTGCAATAAACTTCAAACCCCTACCCAGATCTAGCCAAAGGATAGGACACTCTCCACAGTTGAGTGGAGATTGGGGTCTGACTTTCACACGAACTCTGGTGCCCCATATTTGACCACGTCCCCTGGATGGGGAGACCTGGTGGCACTCAGAGGAAGGATAGCAGGCTACCAAGAAGAGACTTGATAGCCTATGAGCATATGCAAGGGGAGGAAGGAGGAATGGGAGGATACAAGGGATGGGATAACAATTGAGATGTAATATGAATAAGTTGATAAAATATATTAAGGAAAAAAAAGAATTGGTGGCTAAAATACGTTCCTTGACTTCATGTGATGGGATGAAATAGGTCTTTAGTTGTGTGTTGGGCACTGTGCTATATGCTGGAGCAATGAGAATTTCCCACACTGCTCTCAGAGCCTCAAACTTACTAACTCTAGGGTAGAGCACATGAATTAGCATTTCTAGTAAACTCCTGATGGTGTTGGTGGGGCACACTTTGAGAAAGACGGTAACAAGACAAACATTGCTGCTGTCTCTTTCCTTGCCTGTGGCCCCGATCGGGCTTCAGCAGGCTCACAAGCCCTCAGCATCAGGGTGTGAAAGAGGACAGGCACACATACTTGCAGGGGAAGTTTTCTGGCGTCCTGTTGTGCTTTTGAGGGGTTTGCTCACTCCAGCGCTGACAGGTTTTCCCAGACACAGTGACAGACATAGTCCCTCGGTAGTTTTCACCTCTTCCCTTCAGACATTGGTAGGTTGGACCAGGTTGGGGTGGGGGTGTTGCTTGAAAAGGGAAAAGATTTGATCATGAATGGTTCTCCATTGAGAGTGCAATGACAGACGTTCTAGAAGGATGAAGGCAACGTGCTCTGCTATGCCCTCTCTTACTCCCTCGGGATTTTATGCTTGGAAACAGTTTAGTAGTTTCAGTTTGGTGGACTATCCACACAGCCATTTCACCAGGAACGTCTCTAGAACTGGACCCTGGGGCCTGATGCTTCTGTCTCTAGTCTTTTGTGTCACTCCATCAAGCATGGAAAGAGTCAGTGTAAGTCTTCTTCTACCTCAAGTCCTGAGATATGCCAGTGATCCAGGCCCTTTTGTGAAGAATAAGCAATTCACTAGGTAAACACAACTGGCAAGTACCCATCTCCCATAAAGACACACAACTGAGAAAGAGCCCATGGGAAAAGGTAAATGTCTTAGATACGTGTGCACCCACGAACAGAGCTTCAAAATACAGAAGGCAAATAGTTAACCCCTAAGAGAAATAGATTAATCTGCAGTTACGGCTGGCTATGTAACCACCTATCTCTCGATAACCAATAAAATAAAAATACAGGGGGAAAAAAGCATTAGCCAAATATCTTTAAGAAAAAGAATGAAGCTGGAGAGATGGCTCAGAGGTTAAAGCACTACTTGTTCTTCCAAAGGTCCTGAGTTCAATTCCCAGCAACCACATGGTGGCTCACAATCATCTACAATGAAATCTGGTGCCCTCTTCTGGTGTACATAATAAATAAATCAATCTGAAGAAGAAGAAGAAGAAGAAGAAGAAGAAGAAGAAGAAGAAGAAGAAGAAGAAGAAGAAGAAGAAGAAGAAGAGGAGGAGGAGGAGGAGGAGGAGGAGGGAGAGGGGGAGGAGGAGGAGGAGGAGGAGGAGGAGGAGGAGAAGAAGAAGAAGAAGAAGAAGAAGAAGAAGAAGAAGAAGAAGAAGAAGAAGAAGAAGAAGTATTCATGGGCTGGAGAGATGGCTCAGAGGCTAAGAGCACTGGCTCCTCTTCTAAAGGTCCTGAGTTCAATTCCCAACAACCACATGGTGCCTTGCAACCATCTGTAATGAGATCTGGTGCCCTCTTTTGGTGTGCAAGTGTACATGTGGGCAAAACACTGTATAGATAATAAATAAATACATCTAAAAAAAGAAGTATGCAACCAGAAATTAAGACATTGTTGCTGGGGGATGGGAGGCCCACAAGGAGAAACTGAAAGATGCCTGCTTGAGGAATCCCCACTTCACAACGATGTCAGAGCAAAGGAGGGAGGCTGTCCCTGTGTGTCTTTTCTAACGTTCTCTCATGGCTGTCTACCCTTTGAGACTCTCAATTCCAGTTATCAAAGAAGGAACAGTGTGAACTAGCTTTCCCTGCATGTCACTTTTATGAGCTCTACTTACTCACTTGAGTACCCCCAAGTTAGACAGCTGAAACAGCTGGGTGCCTACAGACATCTGTGTTGACAGCACAACAATTTGAAGAAAAAAAAACTGTCTGGTAATGAAGTTCATGAAACATTTAGACTGCCAGGCTCCCTTCAGCTCAGGGAAGACTGGAGTGGCAGAGCGACCGCCCACAAACCTGCATCTGAGCATGCTTCTGAAGAAGGGCGCTGACCCAACCAGCTCCTGTGGTCCTTTTGTCTTAGTTTTTGCCTCTTTAACTCTTTCTTCCTGGGTCACTCAGTTCTGCAGTCACCTTGAATTTGAGAGATGACTGGAGTGATGGGTAAACAGCTGTGTGTACGTGTGTTTGTGTGCTCGAGCGCGTGCGTGTGTGTGCACATGCATGTTCATGTGGGTGCATATGGTGGCCTGAGGACAACCCCAACTGTCACTCCCTAGACATTTTTTTTTTTTACTTTTTTCTTTTTAAGACAGTGTCACTAACTTGGAAGTTACCAAGCTGAGCAGCAAGACTCAGTCATCCACTTGCTTCCACCTGCTGCCACCTCCCTATTGCTAGGATCATAAACTGCCACCACCGTGCTCTGTTGGTTTTGTTTAATGTGGGTTCTAGAGATTGAGCACAGATCATCAGGCTTGTGGGGCAAGCACTTAGCCTACTGAACTGTCTCCTCGGCCTCTGGATTATGACAAAAGAGTGAAACCACTCCCAAGAAACACTGAATCCTCAGGACAGATTATCCCCAAGTGAGGACAGACTCATGATGGAGAGGCTACGTCATAGGAGGACATTCATCTCCTGGGAACCAGACCACTCCCCTCAAGTGGTGATGGTGGTGGTGGTGATGGTGGTGATGACAGCTTCCAACAGAAGCAGATCTGATACAATAACTATATGGTAACCAACAACCCACTGATAACCAAGACCTTCTGCTCCTTCAGCTGTGTGAATCCCAAGCCCTTCTTTGGTTTCCCCCTTTCTAGAAAGTCCCAGAGCTCCTGTCCTTAAAGATGAGCTTGGCATCACTGAGCCCCTTTCTCTTTGCTTGTCAATGTGGCCACACTGGTTACATCTTTTTCTGCTTACATATCTCTCTGCCTTTCATCACTCCTGCATCTTTAATGGACAAATAAGTGGGCATAGAGTCCAGTCTGTCAGGGCTCCCAGAGCTGGAGTCTCTCCTTAAATCTGATAATATTCACAAAAGGTAGAAACCTCTGAGTGGGAAAAAAAAATCAACAAATGGATATCCCTTATCAGCTACCTAAATAGCTAATAAGTTTGATGAAAGGTGACAAGAACATCTGTAGGCCTGTGGGTAGGCGGGAGCTCCCAGAGTCTTGGGTACAAGCTGAACTTACTGCAGCGGGGGATGTCACAGTATTCCCAGCGTTTGTTGGGGTCCGTGGTGAAGCACCAGGGGCGAAGCTCCCCATCAGGGTTGCGGCAGTAATTCACCTTCAGGTTTTTGCTTGGAAATCTGGGTGAACAAGAAGGATTTCCCCCTCTGTTTTCTTTCATGTTTTATTTGCTATGATAACATGCCAATAATTTAGGAATAAAAAAATCATATACTTCAACAAGTACTTTTTCTTTTTACTTTTCTATTTTTTTTTTATTTTATTCTTCTCTCATATATTGTATCCCGACCAGTTTCCCCTCTCCTTCCCCATCTTTCCCTCCCACATCCTTTCTTGACCAGATCCAATCCCACTCTGCTTCTCCTCAGAAAAGGGAAAGCCTCCCAGGGACACTGGAAAAAACTTCTGTAAAGCAAAGGACACCATCAATAGGACAAAATGGCAGCCTGCAAAATGGAAAAAAATTTTCACCAACTCCACATCCAACAGAGGGCCAATATCCAAGATAAAGAAAGAAGCCAAGCAACTAGATTTCAACAAATGAAATCATCCAATTAGGAAATGGGGTATAGCTCTAAATAGAGAACTCTTAACAGAGGAATGGCCAAGAAACACTGAAAGAAATAGTCAACATCCTTACAGAAGGAGAAAGAAGAGCGTTGGCATCTGCAGGGGGACGTTTAACTGTGAAAAGTGCAAGCTTGACTCCTCACAAGTGCTTGCTCTGAAAACCATCAATGCTTTCTAGAACAGGGAGCCCCTGGTCCTGTTCTTAAACTCGTCGTCACCTTTGAGAACTTGGTAGAAGCTGTGAATGACCCAGTGTAAATACACAATAAGTGTCAGGGATCTGCAAGATGCTTGCTGTTCACCCACAGATTAACAGTCAGACAGTCTAGACTATAACCAATGTAACAGATTAACAGTCAGACAGTCTAGACTATAACTAATGTAACAGTAACAGTCAGACAGTCTAGACTATAACCAATGTAACAGATTAACAGTCAGACAGTCTAGACTATAACCAATGTAACAGATTAACAGTCAGACAGTCTAGACTATAACCAATGTAACAGTAACAGTCAGACAGTCTAGACTATAACCAATGTAACAGATTAACAGTCAGACAGTCTAGACTATAACCAATGTAACAGATTAACAGTCAGACAGTCTAGACTATAACCAATGTAACAGTAACAGTCAGACAGTCTAGACTATAACCAATGTAACAGATTAACAGTCAAACAGTGTAGACTATAACCAATGTAACAGATTAACAGTCAGACAGTGTAGACTATAATCGATGTAAGAAGATAAAGGGAGGGAGTAAAGCGGGAGTGCACAAGCTTAGTGTCTTTCTCGATTTCAACAGAAATACAGATTGGCTGGGGTTATAACCCATATTCTACTTATAGGGCCTAGATGCTGCATTTCTAGCAAGCACCCATGACACCCCTGGGTCATGCGATGAATAGTAGCAAGAACATACATGTCATATGCAACCTAGGGGGAAGATGCCGGCCTTGAGAACCGAAGCTGCCCAGCCTTCAATTCTTGAAGCAAGCAGAAACATCTAAAGAGCAGGGCATGTCTCAAGAGCCCCAGTCTTGGCTGGGAGGCCTTACTTGGAAGGGAGGTAGCCGTGAGCGTGTGGGCTCTGCGAGTCCCAGGCCTGGCAGTCAAGTCCGGACACAGTCTTGGAGATTTTCCCTTCATAATGTTCTCCATTGCAGTGCATACATTCCTCTGTGTAGTGTGAGGAGAGGGGGAGAGGGAGAGAGAGAGAAGCTGAGATGAGGCACAGTGGCGCACAGACTGGAGAGGTCTCCAGAGCTTCCGGCCCCCCGTCCATACTTGACACCCAATAACCACTTTGCAATAGAGACTTGGAAAGTTCTGGTGCCCTCAGGGTCCCATTCTCTTCCTGAGAATGGTTAATTTAGGCTATTTTGGGTCAGTGCCACCTATTTATATATTTACACTATTTGGATTGGTTACATGCAATATACACCCTCTCGCTTGGAGGCATACATGGTAAAGGCACATATTCTTTGAGGCCTGCTTGTTCTCCATTTTAATTTTTATATAGTGGACAGGACCATTTCTAGAATCATCTTTTAAAATTCAGTGAGCTTAATTCTGATCACTTAATGACTGACAAATATATGGGAACCTCCTTGGGATTTTTCTTCTGGATTTCTTTATTGGTCCCCAGTGACCTACTGGAGGATGCCACTTGACCTCAGGCAGCCAAGCCTCTGTTTGGTATTGCTGATAAACATGACTAGTGCAGGGGTGGGGTGGTGAGTTTGATTTTCTTTCTTTCTTTCTTTCTTTCTCTCTAATTTATTTAAAAACTAAGACTTTGGCTTGGAATTGTTCAAGTCCTGTGTTGAGCATGAATAACATACAACTGAAAATTTTATAGTGCCATTTAAAAAATACAGCTGTGAAGTTGATATAAAAAAGCATGTGCTCATTGGACGTGATGGTGCACGCCTTTACTCCCAGCACTCAGGGAGGCAGAGGCAGGCAGATCTCTCTGAGTTTGAGGCCAGCCTGGTCTACAAAGCAAATCCTGAACAGCCAAGGCTACACAGAGAAATCCTGTCTCAGAAAACAACAACAACAACTACAAAAGGCATGTGTTCATGGGTATAAAGGCCAAGTGACCTCTGGCCATGTATATCCAAAACTAAGAGCTCTTCCGTTCATATAGGTAGAGGTGAGAAGAGTTGGCACCTGAGACACACCCATATTGCCTCATAAACCCCAGTTCTTCTAGCTCTTTCTTCTTGCTCTAATAAACACACCTAGAAAAAGGAAATGAAGACATTTTTCCAGTCTGGTGTTTTAATGCTTTTAGCAGTGACCCTTGACGTTGCCTGTGAAACTGATAGGCCCATCGGAAAAAGGCCTGCTGACACACAAGCGGGTGTTGCTTCACTTCAGATAACAACAGACTCACCCACGTGGAGTCGTTCCTCTTGTGTGCTTGAATTTCATTGGTTTTTGTGGTTTTAATTTAGCTATTTAATTGCAACTGTGTTTGGAGCTTTATACTGTCAGGGATTTTAACCAGAGAAATTTATATCCATGTTTTGGATCTGGCTATATATGTGCACATGTTGAAATAGCATTTTAAATAAAGATAGTTTGGGTCAGACCGTGACTCCTTCACAAGAGGCAAGTCCATTACTCCATTTTATTTTGTTTCTCTCCATTAATTGATTTATTTGTTCATTTTACATCCCAATTACAACCCCACTCCCTCCTCTCCTCCCAGTCACACCCTCCCACCCACTTCCCCCATACTTCCTTTCCCCCCCACCCAGGGTACCAACTCTCCCTGGCACATCAAGTTGTATCAGGACTAAATGCCTCCTCTTTCACTGAATCAGGTGTTTTGTTTTGTGTTTTTGTTTTTCTGAGACAGGGCTTCTCTGTGTAGCCTTAGCTGTCCTGGACTCGCTTTATAGACCAGGCTGGCCTCGAACTCACAGTGATCCACCTGCCTCTGCCTCCTGTGTGCTGGGATTAAAGGTGTGCACCACCACTGCCCAGCTCTGAATCAGTTTTTGAATGACATTTGGGTTGGAGCTGGCTGTGCAGCACGCGCCAGGGTGTTGTCTGGGGCCACCCCTACCTTCGCATTCAGGGATGTCGCAGTAGTCATATCTCTTGTCTGGGTCCATCGTGTAGCACCAGGGCCCTTTATCATCATTGTCTGGGTTCCTGCAGTAATTCTCCTCCAGTCCCTCAGAGGGGTGGGTGTTAGGGGAATAGCTGCAGGAGGGAAAAGGAATGTGGCAACTGAATCCTAGAGAACGCCGCATGAGAGAGAGAGAGAGAGAGAGAGAGAGAGAGAGAGAGAGAGAGAGAGAGAGAGGAGATGCTATATGCTTTAGCTGCCGGTTGTCATGTCTTTATTTCTCTATGGACGCAAAGCTTGGGTCAAACGGCTCGTCTTACCATCTTTGCTCTATGGGCAGCTAAGTCTTTGCTCTAGCCAAAGCAAGTGTAATGGCAGGCAATAGAATACCAAAGCCTTGAAAGCCTGTGGAATCCTTGGCCCATCCCAAGCTCCCGGCTCTCTCCAGCTGCCCTCCTCCCTGTACATCCACAGCAGCCACTGCTCTTTTGTCTGTGTGAACTCTGCCCCTAGCATTCTGCTGAAACCTACACTTGCCCTTAATTGAAAAAAAAAATCTACTAAAAAGGGGTCATTACCCCATGTTCCTGATGGGAAAACTGTGATGAAATAAGCAAAATCAGATGGTCCTAGGCTTGACTGACCAGCAAGGGCAGGTGAAGCTTGTGCAGGTCATTGTGTAATCTCATAGAATACTCTTTAAAATTCAGCCTGGGTGGGTGAACCCACATTCAAGCTTGATTTCTGGTCCCTCCATGTACCTGTTTAGAGGAACATCTATCTACCTGATTAGAAGCCCAGCTGCCTTATAAATGAGCTTGGTCTGTGGCTCTGGGCCCCTGGAGTCATCACAGAGAATTTAATGACATCTAAGGCTATCCCAGGGGTGGGGGTGGGGCAGGGGGTTGGGGGAAAGTTGGAGGGGTGGGGATGAGGGAACAAACAGAATGACCCTAAAACAATAAGCAAGCTGAAAACTTTCTATTCATTTCTCACATTTTATATCCCCATGGGGCTATGGTGTTGAGGTGGGCATGTCATGCAAGCTCTAACTTGATATTTGACTGAAATGCACCTATCTCGAAACAGGCATCATTTTCTGATACTTGGTCTCTGTTATAGTTGGTTTAGTTGTCAACTTGGCATGGATTAGACTCACCCGAGAAAAGAATCTCAATTAGAAAAAAAACTCTAGATAAACCGTGTGTGCGCCTATGAGGGTATTGTCTTATTACATTAATTGCTGTGGGAAGATCCAGCCCACTGTGGGTGGCACCATTCCCTAGGCAACAGATCCTGGATGGTATACATGGAGAAAGGGAGCTGAGCATCAGGCAGCATGCATGCATTTACTTCTCTTTTCTTGACTGTGGATGTGATGTGACCAGCAACATCAAGCCATTACCACTCTGACTTTCCCCACAATGGTGGGCGATAATCTGCACTTGTCATCTAAAATAAAGACCCTTTCCCCATGAGCTACTTTTTGCACAATGTTTTTAATCACAGCAACAGAATGAAAACTAGGACAGCCTCAAATTCAGTTGTGTAGTTCTTTTAACATGCCTCCTATGTTTTAAGACCTCTGGGATATTACATAACAAGAGGAATAGAAAGCAACCATTTTCTGCTTTTGGGTTGTAAACAGTTCAGCCGTTCTGAGTCCATATTAAAGGGTTCTCTGTCTGCTCATGCTCATATTCAGGCTTATTTTTTTGGAAAGGAAAAAAATGGAATTGTTCTCAATACATCCACGAACGTCAACATGAAAGAGCAGGGCTTACTTGGGTCTGTGGGGGGACGTGGCACTCCACTTTTGACAGGTAACACCGCTTTTTGTCTTGGACATTGTCCCTCTGTACCTTCTCCCATTGCCAGTCTTACACTCTGACAGATACACTGAAAAAAAAAAAAGAAAGAAAAGAAACACACAGTGACTCAAGGTCCAAACAACCAACCTCTGGAAGAAGGTGTGCCCCACACACGGTCCCACCACGACCAAGACCTCTAACCAAGCCACGTCTTCCTGCTCTCTGAGAGGCAGGCCCTACGAAGGGCTGCTGCAAATGCTGTTTGATGTGACCCGTGCCGTTGTCTGGACTGTCGCCTTGACACACCTAGAATCTTTTGGGGAAGGTATTGATTGAGGAATTGTCTAGATCAGAGTGGCCTGTGGGGGGATGTCTTAATTGGGTTAAATGAGGTTGAAGAGACCTACCTGAAGGTGACTAGCACCGTATCATGGGCTTGTCCCTGAACTCTTAGAGAGTGGAGAGAGCTGGCTGAGCATAAGCAGCAGGCAAGCAGAATTGTACATGTTACATCTCTGCTCTTGACTGTGGGTGTGATATGACCAGCCTTGACCTCCCCTCAGTGATGGACTGTGACCTAGAATTAATTGTGAACCCAAATAATGAAGTGCCTTGGCTTCCCTAAGTTGATTCTGGTTAGAGCGTTATCAGAATGAAAACAGAACAGACCTATCTATTCAAAAGCTATTTCCCTGGGCCGTCTGTGCCTAATCCATGCCAGGGCTGGAGCACAGAACACAAAACAGACCCAGGCCCACTCTCCTGGAGCCTAAATCTTACTCAAGTCTGGATGATGGCAAAAGGAAATTAAGAGAAACAGTTTGAAATAGCAAACATCACAGCATCACATGTCAGAGACACAGTGATGAGACAGAACTATGGAGAGAGAAAGAGGATTTTCAGACAGGGAAGAGAGCAAGTGTTCAGAAGCCCAAACCCAACCAGTCTGTGTGTGTGTGTGTGTGTGTGTGTGTGTGTGTGTGTGTGTGTGTGTGTGTGTGTGTTATACAGTTCTCAATACACAAAGTATCAAACAGGGCAACAAAAATGTTTACAATGATCTCTCCCAACCAGCCTCCACTTAACCAAGCACCAGCTGCTCCATGGGCTCCATCCTGTCTTTCAAACACATTCAGATAACTACTGTGGTTCATGTGACAGGTCATCCCCCTAAGTGGGAGGACCCCAGTGTGCACTCACTTCTAGCCAAGTAGTTGTAAGAGCCCTGGCTGTCATTTGTATGTGATGTTCAATTATCCCACTTGGGGATACTTAATTACAGTCAAAGCTGAGACCTAGATGTGAAAAAAATAGTGCTCACATTTCATTTTTTTAAATTCAGTTGAATAGCTTTTTGTCTATTTTTTGTGTGTGTGTGTGTGACAGGGTTTCACTATGTAACACTGGATAGCCTGGCACCATTTCTCTAGACCAGGCTGGCCTCAAATGCACAGAGATCTGACTGCCTTTGCCTCCTGAGTGGTGAGATTAAAGTCCAGTGCCACCATGACCAGCCAGTTGAACATGTCTTTATGTGTGTTTCTGTTGTTGTGTGTTGTACATGCATTGTATGTACTTGCTAATCCAGGATGCACATGTGTATGTGTCGTGGTCGCCCTCTACCAGAGTCTCTCAGTGAACCTGAAGGTAGACTAGCTGGTTAATGAGCCTTAGAGACTTATCTGCCTCTGCCTCCCGTTGGCACCAGGGTTACAGGCACATAGCACTGCCAGCATTTTGCAGGTCTGATCTGAACTCGGGTCCCTACGCTTGCGTTACAGGCTCTTACAGACTAAACCGTCCCCTCAGCCCCTAGCCAAATACTTTTAAGGATGTAAAAGTGTTGAGTTGTTTTTAGATTGCTGTCAGATTCAATGAGGACGACAACACACTCATATGGCTGACATCACGAGCTTGACGGGGAGAGTCATGCAAATCTACAGGCATTGCAGAATCAGTGTATTACCAAGACAGCCAAGATAAGGAGACTGATGTTGGAAATGACACACTGGAGCCCATTGCAGAGAGCCCCTGGTGGGGCCCCACATCACACTGGAGCCCATTGCAGAGAGCCCCTGGTGGGGCCCCACATCACACTGGAGCTCATTGCAGAGAGCCCCTGGTGGGGCCCCACATCACACTGGAGCTCATTGCAGAGAGCCCCTGGTGGGGCCCCACATCACACTGGAGCCCATTGTAGAGAGCTCCTGATGGGGCCCCACATCACCCTGGAGCCCATTGCAGAGAGCTCCTGATGGGGCCCCACATCACACTGGAGGCCATTGCAGAGAGGTCCTGGTGGGGCCCCACACCCCAAGCAAAAGGTCTCTGTTCTACATCACACACCAATGTAGGTTTTCAGTAAACACACACAGTAGTGTTTCCAGTATATTTGTGCAGTTAAGATTCCGGGGCACGGTGGTGCATGCCTGTAATCCCAGCACTGTGAGTTCAAGGCCAGCCTGGTCTATAAAGTGAGTCCAGGATGGCCAAGGCTACACAGAGAACACAGAGAAAGCCTATCTCAAACAAACAAACAAACAAACAAAACAAAACAAAGATTCCCCACTAAGGCCTAGTTCATTGACCCCCAGGAAATATTTCTAACAAATTAGCCCTTCATGACACTGTAAACAAAGGCCTCAGTAGAGCTTCCTCAGGATGTGTCATAACAGAAGGGGTACCCCCACATGTCAAAGGTATGCACTTGGAGAATGTTGAGAAAGGGAGGCCCCAGGGTCAAGGGAAACTCTTGAAGACTTTATAACAGTTTCTTATATTTTTAAAAAAGAGCTAGAAGAGAAAAATAAGTTTCCCAACATATAGAAATTATGTATGTTTGAGGAGATGCAACTGTGAATATTTGAATTAGAACATACACATGCATGACTTAAATTATTACAATGTACCCTATAAATATGTAAAATTACATAATTGTTTTTTTTTTTCTAGACAAATTATTGCCTTGTATCTCAGGCTGGCCTCAAATTTCCATTCTTCTGCCTCAGCCTCCCAAGTAATAAGATTACAGGCCAGGCGGTGGTGATGCACACCTTTAATTCCAGCACTTGGGAAACAGAGGCAGGCGAATCTCTGTGAGTTCCAGGCCACCCTGGTCTACAAAGTGAGTCCAGGACAGCCAAGGCTACACAGAGAAACCTTGTCTCGAAAAACAAAACAAAACAAAAAGAGTAATAAGATTACAGGCTAGATTTTATTCTAAGTATACCAGAAGTGGGTTTAAGCTAGGAAGACCTACTTTTTAGAGGTCCAGTCCAGATTCACAACAGAGAAACTAGGACCAAACACTGACCGACCTTTGATTTTTTTCCTCTCTTGCTTGTTTGTACCCACCATGGTGTATATGACCTTTTGATCCACTGAAAACAAGCAAACCCAGCCTTCAAACTTCAGACTTCAGCCTTGCGACTCAACCCTCATGTTACTCCTGGTTAATGATTTACAAGTGTCATATTTAAATGTTAGTGATTCATAGGAAGAATCAATCTTACTCCACCCCCCCTTTTTTTTTTAAATAAAAATCTAGGCGATGGTAGCCGAGCCTCCTTATCCTATCCTGCCCTCACTATTTGAGAGCTCAATGCTCTGCTTGATGAGGTTTAGATTTAATTGACACTCAAATCTCAAGAATTAAAGATACACAGAGGCAAGGAAGGAGATACAGGGGACACTTATCATTCAGTCTTAGGGGGATTGAATGGGGAAATAATCTCAGCATAAAGGAAGAGGTTCGCCATTGTGGTTTTTGTAATGTGAAATGTTATTAAGAAATCAGGCATGCCTCTCACTCTTCAGTGACCCTGATATAAAATATCTGGAGAGCCAAATTGTTCCTATCAATGGTCTTATTTCATTACCCAGCCAGTCACAGATATAGGAAGGCATTTTAAATGTCATAAATGGTCATATACACTTAATAATACTTGGACCTTCCTAAAAAAAAAAAAAAAAAGATACTCCATTGAAGTTCAAGCCACTCCAGGCCTTAAAGGATGAGATTTCTGGTCAAACGAACCTGAAAAGTAAATCATCACTTGTATGCATCTTCAAAATTTAAAGTGAGGAAAATTCAGCCCCTGAACAAAAGAAGTGGAAAATTAAGTAGAAGTAAGGAGTTTTGTCCTTTCTTAAATGTTACTGAGGATTGAAAACATCAGTGTCTATTGTGCCAGCGGTTAGTTCAGAAGTAGAAGCCCCAGGGCACGGTCACCCTCTTAAAGCAGACACCAGCACTGTAAGGAACACTCATTTAGACTCCTTGTTTCCCCTTCCACGCAAAGTCAAGTCTCCTATTTCTCAGGCCACAGATAGATTTTGTAAGCCCGATCCTTGGATGTGAACAGGCTTGCACTGACATTGTCTTAACTCAGAACTCAGTGTCTCCATGACAGTCTCTGCTCTCATAAACTGAGGATATAAAAGCAAAAGGGGAGGGGAAGGGAGGAAGGAAGGAAGGAAGGAAGGAAGGAAGGAAGGAAGGGGACAAACCTCTCTTTTCAAATAAGATGACGTCCCTCATGCGGATGATGGAGGAAGTCTTGCTGTTCTCGGCCATGACCACGCACTGCTGCTCTTTGCTGTGGTACTGGAATGACCTGCAGGAGAGAGGGGTGCATTAGCTAACGAGAAAGACACTAATGACTCCATCCTTTCCTGGATCCTGGAGCTCAGGATGGTCGCCTCGTGTCAGCTTTGCCACTTTCTCTGTGTAATGCAGTCCTAAGGATAAGTAGGTCAGCCTGATAGCCTCTCTCAAGTTCTTAACCATCCACACTCCCCTTTGTCAATCAGTTTCAATTATCTCCCCTCTGCCCATCCCCCCTCCTTTCTTCTTCCCTCCCTCCCTCTCTCCCTTTCTTCTCCCTTTTTGAGACAGAGTACCCGATGGGCCTGAGACTCGTGTATAGCCTAGGCCAGCCTGAAACTCTCAATCCCCCCCCACCACCACCACCACAGTACTGGAATTACAGGGATGTGCCTCTGTGTCTGGCCCCCTTCACTTTCTTTCCCAGGTGGCAGGTATTCATTTTGGCTTGGGGAGAGGCTCTGTGTTGAACTTTTTCTGCAATGGTTGGACTTCCAGTCTTCTGTAACGCCCGCCGCCCCCCCCCCCCCCCGCGTCTTCCCCCCCTCCCCCTCCCCCACGCCGCCTTCCCCCCCTCCCAACCCCCTCAAGCCCCCCCCCCCCCCCCCGCCTTCCCCCTCCTATAGTTCTTGCCTCTGTGTTCCGCCCCCACCCCTCCTCCCCAATGGTTTGTTTCCAGCTACCTTCAGAGTGGTGCTTAGTCTCTGTGGTAGCTGTGCTGAGAGGTGGCTAAGGGTTCCTGAAAGGATGGCTTAGCCCTCCTGGTGGTGAGAACTCACTCCTGCATGATCGGGTTGTTTTGCTGCGACTTTATAAACAAAGCATGGCTGCTCCAGCCCTCGGCATTGATCCTGCCATGGAGGCTCAGCTTGGCATTCTAGGCCCATGGCTGTCATCTTTCAGGCCAGATCTCCAGCCTGAAGGCTTTGTCTGGATCGGCTTGGCCTTATGATCCTATCCGAGGCCAGCTCTGTGTCTCTCTCCCTGCTTGGAGTTCCTCTCCACTCCCTTGGTGCCTTTTTAAAATCCCTCTTCCCAAAGCCCAGGTCACCTTCCCCCTTTCCCTGATGCCACTTTCTCAGCTCTCTTTTCCCACTGTTTCCCCCCTCAGAATCTCTACAGAACAGCCACTGATTTTGCACTAAGCAGCGCCTCACAATAGCTGTCTTATTCTCTTATCATGATTGTTGGCTCGATTGGCTATTGTGCGAATACAAAAGGAGAGATGCCAGATTGTGTGTGCAGGACTCTTAGCTCCTCAGGTCCTCTTCATGTGGTCTGCAGTAGGTAGTTACTATAGATGTTCACAACAGCAGTTGCTAATGCCCTACCCCACCCCGTGTGTGTGTGTGTGTGTGTGTGTGTGTGTGTGTGTGTGTGTGTGTGTGTAGGCCAGATGTGAGCCTCAGGTGTCTTCCTCAGTCTCTCTCCATTGTGTTTTCTTACACAGCGGCACTCACTGAACATGGAGCTCCCCCATTGGCTAGATTGGGTGGCCAATGAGCTGCAGGGATCTGCTGGTTTCTGGCCCCCCTCCCCACCCCCCAGCTCTAAAGTGACAGTCACTTCCTGTTGCTTTCACATTTGTGCTAGAAATCAAACCCAGGTTCTTACATGTTCAAGGCAAGCATTTTAAAACTGAGTCATTTTTCTAGCTTCTTTTCAGGGATTTTTTTTTTAAAAGGAAGACGAATAAACTAATAAGACTTTGCTATGTGGTCCTCGGGTGTCATAAGTAAACTCCAGCCTTATAAACTATCTTTACCTCAGTTTTTAAATTTCCTTTTTTAATTTAAATTTTATTTTTAAAATTATTATTAGTGTGTGTGTGTGTGTGTGTGTGTGTGTGTGTGTGTGTGTGTGTGTGTGTGAGTGCAGGCACATAGGTACCACAGCATGTATGTGGAAGTCAGAAGACAACTCTGTGGCTCTCTTTCCACCTTTATGTGGGCTCTAGGGCCAAAAATCTGGTCCTTGAGATTATGGAGACAAAGACTTTTAGCTACTGAGCTACTTTTCCAGCCCCCCGCCTTTTCCTCTTGAATTCTCTTTTTGTTAATAAACTGATGAATACGTGTATTTTCCTGAGAAGAACAGAGTCCCAGGCAGCCAGAGTTCTGCTTGAGACATCAGCTGGTACCTGCAGACGAAGTCTGTTTCTTCTTCACATTTGGCTGCACAGTCTGCTATGCTTCCTGCCCCTAGCTGCTTCTTGGTGAGACTAAACAGTGAAGCCCCTTGCGTGCTTACGTAACTGTCCAGGGAGTCCCCTTGTCCTGAAAGGAAAGAAAAAGAAGAAAACTGAGTGAATTGGGATGACAACATTGTTTATTACTATTATGATGATGGTGCTGGTGGTGGTGGTGGTGGTGGTGGTGCGTGTACACATGGCTGTGGGGGTGTAAGTGTGTGTATATGTGTGTAGTGGTGGTGGTGTGTGCACACATGGCTGTGGGGTGTAAGTGTGTGTATATGTGTGTAGTGGTGGTGGTGTGTGCACACATGGCTGTGGGGTGTAAGTGTGTGTATATGTGTGTAGTGGTGGTGGTGTGTGCTCATGGCTGTGGGGGTGTAAGTGTGTATATGTGTGTAGTGGTGGTGGTGGTGCGTGTACTCATGGCTGTGGGGGTGTAAGTGTGTGTATATGTGTGTAGTGGTGGTGGTGGTGCGTGTACACATGGCTGTGGGGTGTAAGTGTGTGTATATGTGTGTAGTGGTGGTGGTGGTGCGTGTACTCATGGCTGTGGGGGTGTAAGTGTGTGTATATGTGTGTAGTGGTGGTGGTGGTGTACATGGCTGGTGGGGGTGTAAGTGTGTGTATGTGTGTAGTGGTGGTGGTGGCGTGTACTCATGGCTGTGGGGGTGTAAGTGTGTGTATGTGTGTAGTGGTGGTGGTGGTGCGTGTACACATGGCTGTGGGGTGTAAGTGTGTGTATATGTGTGTATGGTGGTGGTGGTGCGTGTACTCATGGCTGTGGGGTGTAAGTGTGTGTAATGTGTGTAGTGGTGGTGGTGGTGCGTGTACTCATGGCTGTGGGGGTGTAAGTGTGTGTATATGTGTGTGTGTGGTGGTGGTGGTGCGTGTACTCATGGCTGTGGGGGTGTAAGTGTGTGTATATGTGTGTAGTGGTGGTGGTGGTGCGTGTACTCATGGCTGTGGGGGTGTAAGTGTGTGTATATGTGTGTAGTGGTGGTGGTGGTGCGTGTACTCATGGCTGTGGGGGTGTAAGTGTGTGTATGTGTGTGTGGTGGTGGTGGTGGTGCGTGTACACATGGCTGGGGGGTGTAAGTGTGTTATGTGTGTGTGGTGGTGGTGGTGCGTGTACACATGGCTGTGGGGGTGTAAGTGTGTGTATATGTGTGTAGTGGTGGTGCGTGTACACATGGCTGTGGGGGTGTAAGCGTGTGTATGTGTGTGTAGTGGTGGTGGTGGTGTGTGTACACATGGCTGTGGGGGTGTAAGTGTGTGTATATGTGTGTGGTGGTGGTGGTGGTGTGTACACATGGCTGTGGGTGTAAGTGTGTGTATTGTGTGTGGTGGTGGTGCGTGTACACATGGCTGTGGGGGGTGTAAGTGTGTGGTATATGTGTGTGTGGTGGTGGTGTGTGTACACATGGCTGTGGGGGTGTAAGTGTGTGTATATGTGTGTAGTGGTGGTGGTGGTGCATGTACACATGGCTGTGGGAGTGTAAGTGTGTGTATATGTGTGTACATGTACAAGCACATGCATCGCATGTCTCCTGGCTTCTTAATTTATTTGCTTTGTGTCAACCAAACAGCACCGTTATTTTTAGAGGCTGAACACATTACAGTAAGGAAAAATCCTTAGTCAGACCAGCAGTTCCAGTAGGTCCCAATATATTGACAGTACAGCTAGATTGACAGATTAGTGAGGCCTGTGTAACCTCTTCTCTGTTACTATATGAATATAAAACTTTAAATAACGAGTAAATTATATCACTCACTATTGCTTGTCCTGTGATAAGCCAGTAAGGTGCCGTTAATGGCAATTTGATTTTCACTCGGTCTTCCCAGAGTGAGAATGGCACGTAGAGACTGTTGGTCCATTGTTAGTGATATATGCTTTTCAATAAAATATGATTTTTTTTTCTCTTGATGATGAAAGTATCTGGCATTTGAGAAGAAGTTTAAAAAAAATAGAGCCTGGTACAAATACTGGTTTCACTTTTTTTTTTTTTTTTAATCTTTGAGATAACGTTTTTCTATAGCCCTAGCTAGCCTGAGAACTCAAGGCAATCCTCCTGCTTCAGACTCCTACTCACGGGATTACAAATCTGTGCTACCATGTGTGGCCTGCCTTTGATTTTTGTGAGAAGTGTAGTCTGAGGTAAAGTCAGTCGCTTTCCCTCCTCTCACCATAGGATGTGGTCACAGCTGCCGCGCTACACTGCTGGCTTAAGCATAGCAGCTCTGCTTGGAGCCTGAGCCCCTTCTACCATTCTTTCTATGAAAATACTCCTGATTTCCATAGGGTCCAGAGGACAAAGAGGCTCATGAGCACAGCGAAGTCGATGGGAATTAGGCAACATGATAACCTTGACCTCTGAGGGAAACCGAAGCTGGGTCCGGCAAGTTAAAGAGTAACTAGGACCGGAAGCTGGCGAGCTCAAGCCAACAGTTGATAAACACATCCTCATCTTTGAGGACCTACCCTCTCCCTCTGTGGGGACTTCATTCCTCCTCAGCGCTCCAAACTGGAAGGCTGGTTAAGGAGTGAGAAGTTGGCTCATGTGTTTTAAATTGCCAGAGCACTTGATGTGGGCATAAGAGATTGTGGAGAAATGGGCCATTTTAGGCTTGTGTTTTAGTCTAACTCAAACTCTCGCTCTGCGAAGCCTGTGCTTTGGAAAGCTGTAGCGCTGCCTGTGTGACCTGGAAGACTCAAGGTTGCTCTGTAGCTAGAGTTGGGCTAACTTGTGCCGACAGTTCTTGGGGAGGGTGTGAAGGAAGGTTTCAGGTAGCCGTGAGGAGGAGGGAGCTTCCTGTTTGGATTGTCCCTTCTGTGTAGTCTCCTGGTGTACAGCTGCTGAGATCCACTCAGGGAGCTGACTGACATCCCAAAGACATGTCCCCAAGGAGGACTGAATTCTTCCTTTTAAGATGGAAATTACTCTCCAAGTCTTTCTCTCTTCTATTTGCCTCCAGGGCTCATATAGAGAAATAAGGTTTGATACAATATATTGATAAGGAGACCCTAAACAAAATTTTTAGTAGGAAAACTATTTCTCTGTTACAACCTAAGTCCCTCTCTCTCTCTCTCTCTCTCTTGTGTTGGGGGGGGACGGCAACTTTTATCTTGCTCTTGAGAGGCAGAGATAGGCCTCTGGAAAAAAAAGTGTGGCATGGTGGTGCATGCCTTTAATCCCAGCACTTGGGAGGCGGAGGCAGGTGGATCCCTGTGAGTTCAAGGCCAGCCTGGTCTACAAAGCAAATCCAAGACAACCAAGGCTACACAGAGAAACCTTGTCTCAAAAAAAAAAAAAAAATGCAGTAGTTCATATACAGCAGTGGAAGAAGCCCCCCCCCCCCTTGCAGGCTATTTCTATGCGGTAGAAAAATGAAAGTCAAGTAATTTCCCTGGACAATGACAGAGAATAGTTTGACAAAGAGCTTATGAAGGAACCCCCCCCCCAACACACACATACACAGCTGGCTGGAATAAAAGTTAATCCTGCTACAAAAAAGTTAGTTCTAACCTTTGCGTGAGACTCCTAAACTCATAGTATTCCCAGTCTTAGTTTCTATGAGCTGAAATGGAATGCACACACACACACACACATACATACACACATACACACACATACACACACATACACACATACACACACATACACACATACATACATACACACACATACACACACACACATACACACACACATACACACACATACATACACACACATACACACACATACACACATACATATACACACACATACATACACACATACACACACATACACACATACACACACATACACACATACATACATACACACACATACACACATACACATACATACACACACATACATACACACATACACACATGCACACACATACACACATACATACACACACATACACACACATACATACACACACGTACACACACATACATACACACACATACACACACACATACACACACACATACATACACACACATACACACACACATACATACACACACATACACACATACACACACATACACACACACACATACACACATACATACACACACATACACACATACACACACATACACACACACATACATACACACACACATACACACACATGCTCCAGATGTTCTCTAAGTGGTTCCCACTAAATTTGAACATATTTAGCCATAAAGCACTTGTAGTGCTTCAGTGATGCACAGATTAAGTCTCAAGTGCCTCAACATGGTCAGCATGGAGAGCGCTGCCGTGAAATATGGTGCTTTGCTGCGAAACGTCCCAGATAGCAAGTGTGTAAAGACAGAAAGCAGACGAATGGGCCTTAGGGCTGGTGCTCTGAGCATAACATGAGGGAAGCAGAGTTCTTTGTGGGGTTGGCGGTGAAAATATCCTAGGTTTCCCTGTGACAGTTGAACATCCCTGAATGTTACTGGAGACCATACGGTTGTGTCCCTCAGCCAAGTGTATTCTATAGCGTGTGACTCGCTTCAGTAACGCCACTTAAGAAAGAAGAAATTATTGACCATGTATAGAATGTGAATTTTTAAAAAGTTTTTAAACAAAGTTGAAAAATGGAAAACACTAAGCTGGGTGTGGTGGTGCATGCCTTTTAATCCCAGCACTCTCGAGGCAGAGGCAGGTGAATCCCTGTGAATTCGAGGCCAGCCTGGTCTACAGAGTGAGTCCAGGACAACCAAGGCTACACAGAGAAACCCTGTCTCAAAAAACTTACTACTACTACTACTATTGTAAAATTAAAATTTAAAACTCCATCTATAAAAACAGATAATACTAGATTCCTCCTTGGAAAGCACCAGTTTAAATCCAAGTTTTTCACTTCCTTGATCTGGCATGGGCCATAGTTATAATTTTCCTAAGTCTAGGTGTCCTCATCTATATAATGAGAATAAACATACAAACCTCTACCACCAGCCTTATAAGCTACAGTTAGCATACACACACACACACACACACACACACACACACACACACACACAACATGTCTACCACCCCCTGATCTCTAAATAGGTATTTGTTTAACTACTGCATACACATGCCATTTTAAAGTCGACCCTTGTGCCTCATGGAGGCATAAGAGGCAGGTGTGTGCCCATGCAAAGCCTTCCTTAAACCAGAAAATCCCAAAGGGAGCAGGACAGCTCAACAAAAAACTGTTTTAACCACTCATACCGAGAAGAGGCAAAGACGTTAGCCATGTAACCCCACAACAGGGATTGAACCTGGGGCCTCACATATGCTGGCCAGAGTGCTCACCACTGAGCCACATGCCCCTCTAACTACCTCTAGAGTTGGTAGCCATACCCCTCCCACACTGCTAACGTCCCATCGGTTTAGATTTGAAAAGCCACCAGTGGCTTGCTCTGCCTGGTCATCCTACCCAACAGTGCTCACAGGAAAACTAAATCTATATGTCAAACTCCTCGGTCTGCCATTTTGAACTGAAAACTCCCATAAACCAAAAGCTCAATTAAATAATTTGCACATAAATACCTAACGAATCTACTTTTAAAAATGAGCCTAAACAAAACCATGCATCAAACCTTACCTGATTTCAGAAACAAGAGAAATAGAAGGATTACTTCCTTATGGTCCATGTTGGGACTGGCCCACAGCACCTGGAAAACTGTGCCCCAGCCCCAGACGTTGACTTAAAGGGGAGCAGAGGCATCCACCAGCAAGACAGTCCACTGAGGTTAATGATTTCCCCGGGCCACTGCCACTGTATGCAGAGGGAGCAAACATTACCTCGAACAGGGGAGCTTACAAAATGTTTGAGTGTGTAGCCTGCGGGAGATCCTGGAAGTGATGAAAGGGCAGTGCCCCACTTGTCTCCTCTTTACCACTGGACTTTCTCCTTCCCTCCTCACCTCACCCCCCAGCCAACCTGTTTCCCATTTCCTCTCATTTCTTTCCCTCTTCTTCCACTCCCTTGTCTTGGGATCCAAAGAGGAACTCATGAGAATAGCTTATGGAAGCTGAGTGCTCGCATACGCAGGATTCTGCCAAGCAGTCCATACCCAGCCTCACTTGACCTTCCTAGCAGATAATTGTACATTGTTCCCATTTTCAGGTGAGGGCACTGGGGTACCATGTGGTATCTCAGTGTATGTATTGCATGATTTTGATGAGCTTGTCTTTAGTTTTTTATGTTGTGGGTGGCAGCTGCTTTTGGTGATCCCTCGGCTCTACCCCAGCTCTGCTGTTGACTTAAGCAGTTTGATTAAGTTACATCATTTTTACAAGGCTGTCATAGTCCCATCACTTTCAAATTTAAGCACTACATAACCTCTCCCCTGATGTGTTTTAGTCCTTGACCCACCCATATTGAGAGGCTCAGCATGCCAGGCAAGAGCCGTGGTATGGAGAGGTACCACTAGCCTACCATGACACTAGTTTGAGGGTCAGTGATTAGGAGCACTTACTTGTAATGAGAGTGTTGGTTTCTTTAAAAACAAAACAAAACAAAACAAAAACCAGAAATGTGGGGCTAGTGAGATGGTTCAGCAGTTGCTCTTCCAGAGATCCTGAGTTCAATTCCCAGCAACCACATGGTAGCTCACAAGCATCTCTAATGTGATATGATGGCCTCTTCTGGCCTGTGGGTATACATGCAGACAGAGCACTGTATACATAATAATAAATAAATCTTTAAACACACACGGGGAGAGAGAGAGAGAGAGAGAGAGAGAGAGAGAGAGAGAGAGAGAGAGCGAGAGAGAGAGAGAGAGCACCAAGAGGTGGGGGAGGGAGGGGGAGGGGAGGGGGAGGGAGGGGGGGGGGAGGGGAGGAGTAAATCATAAAGCAAATGTCCACCAATCTAGTAAGGATTCATACCACATCCCTTTTCAGCCTCAAGGTTCTTGACCAGACTGCCCCGTCCTTGGTGCCAGCTAACTGCTTCCACCTGGTTGATTTATTATAGCAAATGCCTTAGAAGCCTGCTCTAATTATCTGGCAACAGCTGTGTGTCAGTCTTTGTTCCCCAGCCCCCAAGACCATGTAATGAGAAAGAATCTTATCAGCCCTCACCTCCTGGAAAGAGATTACAGGATGCCTGGTCAGCACCGTGGCTCAAATATAATCCACGAGGGGACTCTCTCCAAGCCACCGATAGGATGCCTTTGGTGTCCAGTGGGGTAGCATTTCCTTAACTACGTTATTCTTGAAGTCCACGTGTGCCCTCCTCTTTGGAAAAAAAAAAAAAAAAGACCTAATCTTCCCTGGCCACCTCCCCAGCAGATGTGCTGTGTGTTTAAGAATAACGCTGACAGGGAAAAGAAAGCAAGCCCCATAAACCTCAGCAGCTGGGGTTGAGCTGGAAAGCATGCACTTCCTGCTCCTAGGAGCAGATTCACCATGGAGACAGCAGAGGCAAGCCATGTCTTTCTCTGCTCTTCAAACTCACTAAGACAAAAAGAAATCTTATCTCTTATGTCACAGGACTTGGGGGAACACCGACAAGAAGAACCATGACAGTCTTTTAAGAAAACTGAGGACATGTTAACCCTGATGTCATGGGTTCTTGACTGTGATATAGCTAATATAGCATGAAACATTCTTCTGTGGGAGGCAGGAGGAGGCAGGAAGATGGGTACCAGGGACCTCTTATATTGTAATATCTACTATATCTGTAAAATCTAATGTGCTCACAATTAATTCAAAGCAAAAATGCGTATGCATTTGGATATTTATGTGTATATTTCAGGAATGCCCTGGGAATAATGGATGCTTGTATCAAATTAAAGAAACTTTGCTAATTAAAAAGCTGGGGGGTGGTACTTATCTGGCAAGGGAGATATCATGGTCACAAAGCACAGAATTTCTCACTCAAGGGTTTTGGGAGAAGAGAGGCTCCTTGCTACCCCCCATTCCCCTGTTTGGAGGACAGATGACCATTAAGGACTGCTCTGTGTGATCTGAACAGCAGCATCCACTCCCACATCTAGAATTGGGTGCCTGGGAAGAGCCTAGGCTGCTTCCGTCTCATGGGTCATTAAGGCACCCGTCTGTCCACACACCCAGCTGAGGCTCAGTGAATATGCTTCCACTATGAGTCCTCTTCCTCTCACCCCAGCCTTGCCATGTCCCAGGCTCCGCAGCCCACACAAGGGTCTGAGTGCGAAGGTGAGGGGGTGCAGGGAACCCGTGACAACAAGCACAGGACAAGCACTTCTCCCTTCGGTGTGTATTTCCTGGATAGGCACGATGCGCAGCTGAGTGCTGGGGGGTCAGGGGTGTGACAGCCATGGTTTCAGCCCTTGGAGGTGTTTCTCTAAGGACAGAGACCAACATAGAGCATGAGAGTACACCAGGAGGCTGAGAAAGGAGGAGGTGCGTGCGCCGAGCACATGGAACATGTGTGTGCCCTGTTCTAGGCGGTGGAGAGATTTAGTTTGGAGTAAAGGGTGGTCCCACTGCCGGGCCACCTGAACCATATCAAGGGAGTCAGACTCAAACAAAAATGCAGCAGTTACATCCAAGGCCTTTGAAATCCAAGCATAGCTGTGCTGCCAGATAGGATGGTGTAATGAATATTCAGAATATTCAAAGCCTTTTAAATTAATTAATTTTATTTATTTATTTTTGAGACAGGGTTTCTCTGTGTAGTCCTGGCTGTCCCGGACTTGCTTTGTAGACCAGGCTGGCCTCGAACTCATGGAGATCTGCCTGCCTCTGCCTCCCAAGTGTTGGGATCAAAGGCACGTGCCCCACCAATACCCGGCTTCAAAGCCTTTTTAAAAAGCTGTGTCAGTTACCCTGCCTCTTGCACAGAGCTGGCTCCACAGTCCATAAATACTTAATTCGACTAAATGAGTATCAACTCAGTTTCCCTTTGCTTGGACCCTGAAACTTTCTTTGCCACTCTCAAGGTCACCCAACAGAAAGTCAGATGAAAAGAAACATTGTAATGAACTGGAGCTAAAAATGTTCTAATTTGTATATACTTACAGAAGTATATGACCGAGTAAACACAATACTACAGGGGCCCTCTGGAGCCTGGGAAGGGTCCTGCTAAAGCCACCCATTGCTGTGAAATGGATTGCCTCCAAACATACTGGTTTTTAGCAGTGGCTTTCAAACTTTGAGGCATGATCCCTTTAGGGGTTGCCTATCAGATATGTACATAAGGATTCATAGCAGTAGCAAAGTTATAGTTATGAGGTAGCAGTGAGATAATTTTATGGTTGGAGGGGGAGGGTCACTGCAACATGAAGAGGTGTATTAAAGGACGGCAGCATCGGGAAGGTTGAGAACCACTGGTTTCAGGTAATAATGCTCTTTTATTACCTCTCTCAGTTGTGGAAGCTAACGGGCTCCACCATGCAGTTTTGTTATTTGAGGTCTCCTGTGGTTGGGGTCAGATGGTGGTTATAGTTTCCTCGCTCTCTTGTGACCTATGTTGACCTGGGCTGTCCCTGGGGCCTCAGCAGGGGAGGACTGTCCACGTGGGCAGACCTAGTTAAACCCAATGGGTCACAAAACAAAAATAAAGGCAAAGCAATAAGATGTAAGAGAAGAAGATGGACTTGGTCACTGAGCATAAGTGGATGTAAGAGGGAAGAGGGGTGAGTGGGACCAGACTGTACTATACATGGCCATGAAAGTGGAAAAAAAATATAAGGGTTTTCTACTTTTTCTCCTTCTTCTTCTTCTTCTTCTTCTTCTCTTCTTCTTCTTCTTCTTTCTCTTCCTCTCTTCTTCTTCCTCTCCTCCTCCTCCTCCTCCTCCTCCTCCTCTTCTTCTTCTTCTTCTTCTTCTTCTTCTTCTTCTTCTTCTTCTTCTTCTTGTTTTGTTTTTTGGTTGGTTTGTTGGTTGATTGGTTTTTCGAGACAGGTTTGTTCTGTATGATAGGCCTGGCTGTCCTGGACTTACTTTGTAGACCAGGCTGGCCTCAAACTCAAGTGATTCGCCTGCCCCTGCTTCTGCCTCCCGAATGCTGGGACTAAAAGTGTGCAGTGCACCACCACGCGCGGCTGAATAAGGTAATTTTAAAATGCCTTCTTTCCCCACCTTGCTACAGCTCAAATCCTTGGAATTCTTGGGCTCAATGGCTTCAAGCACATTAAAGGTTAAGCCTATGACCCTGACTCCCAGGAGAGGGAATAAAAGCTCTTCAAGGCCACTGTCAATAATAGGTAAAAATGAGTTGGGTATGGATTTTATTAGTGGCTAACAAGCATTCCATTATCATAAAAAGAGTTGTAGTGTCCTGGTAGAGCATGCGTTTAATCCCGGCACTCGGGAGGCAGAGGAAGGCACATTTCTGTGAGTTCAAAGCCAACATGGACTACATAATTGAGTTCCAGGCTAGCTAGGACTCTACAGTGACACCTTGTCTCAAAAATAAAGTAAGTGTGTGTGTGTGTGTGTGTGTGTGTGTGTGTGTGTGTGTGTAAGAGAGAGAGAGAGGGGGAGAGAGATTGTGAGAGATTGTGAGGTTTGGAGGGCTTGTTGGCTCTCTGCCAGCACAAGCCACACTGAAGCCTGCATCCTACAAACCTGTTCTGTATGCTATGCACAACCATGCTATGGTTATATCGTGCTAGACTTCCCATTTTTTTTCTCCTTACTGATATTCACTGCCATTTTGGAGGTCAAGGCATGGAAGCTCACCCAAAGCCATGCCAGTGGAAACCAGCAGAGCCACATCCTGACCCAAATACCTGGGTTTCAAGGGAGTCCCTTTAAGCATCACATTGCAGTTGCCTACTGGGGTGGGGTGGCGATAACACTGGCTCTGGTGCCATAGTTGATTTTGTTACTCATCACCCTGAAACTATGAGGGGGAGGTACCAACTGTATGATTCACAAGTGCCGACTGAGAGAGAAGGGCCTGTAATAGACTCAATAACTTGTCCCAGGTCGCACAGCCAGTGAGACCAGCCAGAGCAAGCATTATAAGCAGCAATGCCGTTCCCTTCGGCCCTGTGCCTTGTTGCTGAAGACCGCTCCAGCCACGCTGCTGCCACAGCCCAGCCATCAGTGGAAGGACTCAGACAAGCACTTATCAAGTACCTACACTATTCCGAACCTTTGGAAGTTCAGAGAGGCAAACCTAGGCATAGGATGGAAAGGGCAGAATTCAAGCCAGTGTCCGTGGCCTGCTGTGCTTTCTATTGACCACCAGGGGGCGCATGGCCTACTCTAGACTGCAGACAACAGGACTTGCCTGGGCTTGTGCCTTTTTTGTTCTCAGCTTGCAGAAGTTTTGGTTGGTTTGGGTTTTTTCTTTTCTTTTCTTTTCTTTTTTTTTTTCTTTCTTGTGTTAACAGGACTATCAGCTAAGAAGAGTTAAATTCTAGGAGGAACTCCTATTGCAGACTCTGTTTCCATCATATGTGCCCAGATCTTTATAGGCCATGTAGGTGAGCATGTAACATCTGTTAAAATGAGTAAAGCACTCCTCTTTGGGTTCTTTCACTATGTATTGTTCATGCCTTTAGGAGTGGCCATTGCATAGGGAAAGTCACCAAACAGGCAACTGATCCGCTCACCTAACACGTCTTAGTGGGCCTCCCTTTGAGGAGACTTGCTCCTTTTGCAAAATGGGAAAAGCTTAGGCCACAGGATGTGAGGAGGTTGCCTCACCCAAGGGCTTGGCTTTGTAGAACATCATCCTGAAACCACGTCCTCTGTGGGATCCCAGCACCTGGAGGCAAGTCCTCTGACGCATTAGGAATTCAATCCAGCCTGCAAGGTGCTGGCTGAGCTGGAAAGACCTACTGCTACATCAATTTTTCTCCCTTTTTTTCAGGCCACTTACAAACTTTATCCTCAGCAGCCCTTGTTTGGAAACGTTAGACTTTCTGGAACACCCTTTGTTTTTTAAGCATAGAACAAGCATAATAGCCAACAGAGGGCGACAAATCACATTTTTTCCCCCTGTAGCCCAGGCTACTGGAAACTGCAGGTTACAAATCAGTTGCATCATTAGCCTCAGTGATTTCAGGCAGCAGATAAGTTTGTGGACTTCTAAAACTACAAAATCTGGGTGGCTACCGACTGAGAGAACAATCCAAAAGCCATGGATGAGAGCTGGCCCAGGCATGTGACTAGTTCTCCTGGCATTTAAGCTTCTGCTGGTGAGAGGGAATCTGCTGGCCAAAGCCGCAGCTGTCTGCATTCCTGAAGTATCTGGGTGACAAGTGCAGGTGGCCCTTCTTCCTGGCTCTGCCTGGGCAGCCAGTGTCCCCACCCTACAGGGCGAGTAGGAGCAGGACAGTTGCCCAGTGTACCTCCAGGCTTTGGTGCTCTCTTACCCAGGTGCAGAGTTGACCCCAACAGAGGCTCCGGCTGGACAGTGGCAGGTGGATTGCCTACAGTCTGCCAGAAATAGAGCCAGCCTTGCCTCCTAGCTGTTGATAAGAAGGCTTGTACTCCAAATCCTTAAAATAATAACAAGGCTAGGAGGCTTGGAGAAGAGCCTCTGTGTTCGGGTCCTTAGGGAGAGTAGGTCTAGGGCTGAGAATAAAGGCTGGTGGGTTAAGAAAAAAGAAAAATAGCACAGCATGGTGGTGCACGCCTTTAATCCTAGCATTTGGGAGGCAGAGGCAGGCAGATTGCTGTGAGTTCGAGACCAGCCTGGTCTACAGAGTGAGTCCAAGACAGTCAAGGAAAAACAAATAGACAAACAAACAATCAAACAACAACAACAAACCCCCCAAAAAAACCAAAAAACAAAAACCCATCTGATTCCTTACTGAATTGCTATTCTAGCGCAGGACACACCCACACCTTTTAAACTGAAGACGGTTAAATAGCCAACAAAGACAACAGCAGTGAAATCTGGTCAAGCAACAAGTTTCCCTTATCAGTGAAGGCTTCTAATTGACTCTTGAGAGAACTCCTGCCCCCAAGGAAAGGGACTAGGCAATACCTACCCTTCCCCCACACTTCTAAGGTCCCAGTGACAAACCAAACTTTGATTCCTCAAAGCCAACTTAGGAGCCAATGAGTTAAGCGGGCTTTCTCACAGAGCGTGGGTGAGGGGTTAGCTAGCTGACAAGCAGCACCAGTGACTCCTAGGCAGCCACACTGGAAAGTCTGTACCCAGCAAGAAATGATGGTGGCCACACAGCTATACAGACAAAGACCTGAGGCCACATGCAATTAGTGTAGAATTGTGTCAAACTGGCTGAGGGTCCTGTGACCCTTCCCATCCCCCTCCTTCTGGGAGGGAGCATCAACTGTCGGTAAGGCCAGCTGGGGTGGTCTTTCGCAAACAGGAGCAGTTAAACTCCTTGAAGATGGTGATGGTTTTGGCCTGGAGGAAAATCCACACAGCACCACTGAGCACTGACACTCGGGGAGGCCTGATCTGATGCGCCCTTTGGTCCAGATCACTGGTTCCTTGTTCAGAAGTAGAGAGCAAATATACAGCATCTGGTGTGGCTGAGTGGGAGTTCGCTGCTGCCATTGTGGTCCACTCAAAGACATCGATTGCCAGCTGCAGCAGCTACCATCGTAGCCAGGCCACTCACTCAATGTCTGCTGTCAGCTCCCGGCTTCTAAATCCTACCTCAGAGCATGCAGAGCCCAGAGCTTCAGCTTCAGGCCTTCCACTGTCCTCCATCATGGCAAGTGAAAACATGAGGCTCTGGAGAAGGTTCTGTCCTCTAGATTTGGT
Source organism: Acomys russatus (assembly GCF_903995435.1). Classification (NCBI taxonomy): domain Eukaryota; kingdom Metazoa; phylum Chordata; class Mammalia; order Rodentia; family Muridae; genus Acomys; species Acomys russatus. Next base: position 52,965,057 of record NC_067157.1, read on the forward strand.
ACCTGGGACCAAGAAGGAGACCACTTCACCAGGGCACCCTGTTTCTGTTAACTATACAGAATTGTTTGTTTGCTGTCACTAGTTCAGTTTTCCTGGTTAACCCCTCTCCCACTGACATACACACACATCAATTTCCCACCCTTGCCTGTGAGACAAGCCCAGAGCCTCTTAAACTGTATTCATTTAGGAGATGCTACTGGGCATGGTGGTGGCCCACACTTTTAATCCCAGCACTCGGGAGGCAGAGGCAGGCAGATCTCTGTGAGTTCGAGGCCAGCCTGGTCTACAAAGAGAGTCCAGGACAGTCAAGGCTACACAGGGGGAAAAAAACCTGGAGAGAGAGAGAGAGAGAGAGAGGCTGAACACACAGGGAATAAGTACTAAAGCAGTTTACCAGCACTCTCCCAACCTAGGATTCCATGTAGCCCTGGATGGTCTCAACCCTGGTATTCTGCCTTGGCCGTGTTGAGTGGGGTTACAGGCACATACCATGACAGCTGGCTTGGTTATGTGGTTTTAATTTCTCTTTGACTCAGTTGTTGTTAAGGAAGGAGCATGCTAGTTTGGTTTTGAGGTATCTGGGAGTTTTCTGGTCTTTTACTGCCGTTGATTCTAGCTCCATCTCTTGGTCATTAGAAAAGATGCTTGGGATAGTCTTGAACTCCTCAAACTTGTCAAGATGTATTTTGTAAGCTACTATGTTGATCTGTCTTGAGGGAAGTGTCCTGGGCGTTTGAGAATCAGGCATGTCCCTTAGTATTAGGTGAAATTGTCATTCAGTATATGTCTTTTAGATCCCTTTTGCCCACAGGGTTGTTGGCTGTACTATTTTCTTACTGATTTTCTGTCTAGGTCAGTGGTTCTCAACCTGTGGGTCATGACAATCCCTTGACCCTCTTGCAGGGGTCACATATCAGCTATCCTGCATATCAGATGTTTATATTACCATTCACAACAGTAGCAAAATTACAGTTATGAAGTAGCAATGAAAATAATTCTATGGTTGGGGTCACCACATGAGGAACCGTAGTAAAGGAGCGCAGCGTTAGGAAGGCTGAGAAGCACTGCTCCAGGTGATGTACCTGTGTGGAGAGTGGTGAGTTAGTGCTTTCCACTGTTGTTTTATTGCCTGTTCCTCCCTTCAGACCTGTCTGTATTCATGCTCTGTATTTAGGAACTTTACTATTAGGTGCATGTAAGTTACTATTTATTGCATCTTTGACAACTTTTCATTATATATACATATGCACACAAAACTTTTATGTAATTCATAGATATAAACATATGTCAACTCAGTAAGAATATATATATATATTTGTGTGTATATATGTCTATAGACATATAAATACATACACACATACATATATATACATATATATACACACACACACAAATATTTTGACATTTTGTCCCATAAAAATCTGAATTTGTTTTTTACATAACCACAATAGCCTTTCAATGTGCTTTTTTTTTCAGTGTGCTTTTTAAAAGTTAAAAATAATTCAGCGCTGTGGCTGGTGAGACAGGTCAGCAGTTAAGAGAACTTATTGCTCCTGCAGAGAATCTAGGTTCAGTTCCTGACATCTACACAGCAGCACACAACTGTCCATGTAACTCCAGTTGCAGGAATTCAATGTCCTTTGGTGGCATCTGTGGGCACCAGGCACACACATGGTGCACATATGTGCATGCAGGCCAAATACTTACAAGCGTGTTTTAAATACAATAATTAATATAATAGTTTGGGGCCAGAGAAGTAGCTGAGTAGTTAAGAGCACTTACTGGTCTTCCAGGAGACACAAGTTCCATTCCCAGCACTCACAGTGGGTGGCTCACTTCTACCTGTAACTCCAGGCCAGGTAATCAGACATCTTCTTCCGGCCTCTGCAGGTGCCTGAACACACACACACACACATACACACCAGTGTAAGGACTAAACAGAAGCAAGTCTAGGGAATATGCCACCCATGGAGGACTAAACAGAAGCAAGCCTAGGGAATATGCCACCCATGGAGGACTAAACAGAAGCAAGCCTAGGGAATATGCCACCCATGGAGGACTAAACAGAAGCAAGCCTAGGGAATATGCCACCCATGGAGGACTAAACAGAAGCAAGCCTAGGGAATATGCCACCCATGGAGGACTAAACAGAAGCAAGTCTAGGGAATATTGCCACCCATGGAGGACGCAGACATGCAACTGCTACAGTTTCACCGTTCTCTTCATTTTCAAGATGCAAACGTGAGCATCTCTCTGCAAACCCTCAGTGGCAAGTCAGTTTGCAGTGTGCCTCCTGACCCCACAGACAGGAAACAACAGATGCCAGCATCTTCGTAGCTGTCAGATGCCATGCATTTTCACACGACACATCTAATATCCACAGCATTCGCTTGGACACAGCATGCCTATGATTTCAGAGAAAGACTGAAAGAAGCTTAGAGAGCAGAAAAAGCAAGTTTAGGTGTGGTCTTCTCTGCCTCTGAACCTCTCTTTCTACTGTAGATGCTGCCCCACCTAGGACAGGGTTACACTCCCCTAACCCGTGGTCAGCTCGAAATAGCATGAACTGACAATGTGTTTACTCATCTCACCTGACTGTCCTCACTTCAGAGCACAGCCAAGTTTTCCCTCATGACCGAGTGTCTAAGTGGGATGTGTGGCCCATTAGTATTGTCCAGAGTGTGAGAACGTGTGGTGCCACATGTCATCCGCCTGGGAAATGACTGTGAATTCAGAAGGCAACTTCTACTGAATAAATATCAATGTCACACCACTAGGAAGCTGCAGAAGTGCAAGCAGAACACTTGTGGTCATGGAGTGCCTAGTGCCCGCGTCTCCCCCTGCTCCTCACACCAGCCCACCCTGACCGTAGTCAAGCGTGCTCAGCAGATCGTTTGGTACATAAGCCTTTGTTTTCTGATGGCTAACCAACAGAGAGATTCTCACAACAGATAAATGCCTTCTACGCAGCTGTGCTTAGGGAACTCCTGTCCTGAGACCTACAGGGGCTCCAGCTCTAGCCCATGAACTCAAGCAACAATCACTAAGAATTAAAAAAAAAAAAAAAAAAAAAAAAAAGCCTTGTGCTGAGGAGATGACTCAGTAGTTAGAACGCTTGCCGCACAAGCGAGAGGACCAGAGTTCAGATCCTCAGCGCCAATGTAAATGGCAGGTGGGCATGGCGGATCACCTGCAATCCCAGCTCCAGAAGGCAGAGACAGGAACTTGTTGGCACAAGCTGGCTAGCCAGACTAGCCAGACAAGCCAAAACAGCAAGCTCTGGCTTTGAGGAAGACTCTCATCCATTAACCCTGGGCCCCGACATGCGCATGCGCACTGCTTACATAAACATGCGCCCCTCCCCCCCACCTTGGGCCCCGACATGCGCATGCGCACTGCTAACATAAACATGTGCTCCCACCCACTTGTTACACATTCACACACATACACAGATGCATGCTGAAGAGTGTAAGACATGTAGACATCTCCACAGCAGACTGTCTGAAGGAGGAGGTAACCTGAGGAGGCTTCTCTCCTGTGATCTCCCTGGGACACCACCCGGTTGAGGTGGCTCTTTTCACTGATCCAATTGCATAAGGAATGAGTTGGGTATGTTGAAACGAATGAGTATGTGAGCTTCTAATGTTTTCAAAGAGCATTAATTAACCTTGGGAACTATGTACCCTTTAAAAAATTGTACATTAAAAGGTGTAACAGTTAATTTTGCATTGCTGTGACAAAGCACCTGAGAGCAACAGCAGGTTCTTTTTGTTGTTGTTCTTTTTTTTTTTTTTTTTTTAATTTATTCATTTTGGGTTTTTTGAGACAGGATTTCTCTGTGTAGCCTTGGCTGTCCTGGACTCACTTTGTAGACTAGGCTGGCCTCGAACTCACAGCAATCTGCCTCCCGAGTGCTGGGATTAAAGGCGTGTGCCACCACCGTCTGGGGACGGATTTGTTCTGACTTTGTGGTTTCAGAGGCTTGAACCCTTGGCCAGCTGGTTCCACTGATTTCAGCTTGAGGGGCAGGAAGGGCAGCAGAGCAGAGAGGCCGGGGTGGGTCAGAGGTGTTCGTCTCAGGGCCCTTCAGAAGCAGAGAGACGGAGATGAAAAGGCTGGGACAGTGTGTACCTTTTCGAGGTACAGCCCCGGCGAACTACTTCGTCCAGGCAGGCTTCAGCTTCTGGTTTCCGCAGCCTCCCAACAGACCGTTCCATTTCCAACCTGCCAGTGGGTTGATCCGCTGATCCGGAGAGCACCAAATTGATCCATGGAGTTCTTGAACGCTTCCCCTCTGCATATGGCCTTGGGTAATCAAGTCTTAAATGCATGAACCTCTTGGGAGGACACTATAGCCAAAGTGTAAAACAAAAGATTAACATGAAAAGCAACGCAATACTGGTATGCTTCCATTTACTTACACAACAAACACATATGAAGCGGGCCGTGGGGTCTGGGATGCAATCTAAACAGAGACAATCAGAAGTGACCGTAGTAAGTGGGGAACACCCGATGAGGACTGCTGCACTTCCACAGAATCAAATCCACAATGGGGAAGTGCAGGGTGTAGGGTAGCCATACTGGTTCTGTACACATCGTGGGCCATTGGTGAGGGGAGGATGGCGGGAGACTTTGGCAGTCGTCTGTGGACTGAAATCTGAAGGAAGGCTGAGCTAGAGACGATAGAGTGAGGGCATGAGGATGGAATGACCGTCTGTGTAGACTGACAGCGTGAGCAAAGACCCTGCACTCACTGACAACAGGTGACAGACAGGTGACAGGTGACAAGTGACAGGTGTGAATAGATTGCAATGGCAACTTGGGTGAGCATAAGCAAGCCTAGTGGGTACAACCTGCCTGGATGGCACCATATTCTGGTGGCCAGCAGGCAAGTCACATGACCAAAAGGGCTGAGGCGGCTATGTCTCAAGTCTGTTAACGAGGATTTTGGGCAACCCATTCTCTTAGAAAAGCCATGGAAAGTGTCTTGCCTAAACTGGACCAACCATGTAGCCACAGAGCTTATTGCTTTATACGCAACTCCTTATTTTGTTTTTAAAGATTTATTTATTTATTTAATGTATATGAGAGCTCTATCTACATGCACACCTGCAGGCCAGAAGAGGGCATCAGATCACATTACAGATGGTTGTGTGCCACCATGTGTTTGCTGGGAATTGAACTCAGGACCTCTGGAGGAGCAGGCAGTGCTCTTAACTGCTGAGCCATCTCTAGCCTCTATAAGGAACTCTTGAACTGAAACAAGCAAACTACTTCAACCTAAGGATGTTGTCTCTGATGGATAAGATGGCGACCCTCGCTACTTACCTAGGCATGCTTGCTTGCTTAGTTTTTCTATGGGGAAGTAGTGTTTCCAGTTATCTGTATTATGGCATGTGGCAGCCATCTACCCTAAACCTGACCCCTAAAAATTTAATCTGAGGCTGCCTTGTGTCCAGCCCTCCTAAGTCCGTTCTCATTCACCACAGGTGCCGTCATTTCTCCAAGGCCCTTTTTCATCTCCTAGATCTTTCTATCTCTTCAGCAACATTTTTTTTTTTTTTTTTTTTTTTTTTTTAAGAATTAAGAGATAAAGGGGCTGAGAATGTGCATTCATTGGCAGAGTAAAGGCCTAGCATGAATGAAGCACTCGATTATGTGCCTAGCCAGACATACACAAACCGTGTAGTGGTGCAGTCTCTGATCTCAGCACTCGGAAGGAGAGGCAGGAGAATTGAAAGTTCTAAGTCCACCTTGGAGCCATAGTATGCCGGTGGCCAGCCAGAGCTCTAGGAACCTCCTCTTGGGAGAAGAAATGGCTTAAGCCTCAGAGACAACCAAGGCGAGGGGGACTTGTTGTGCAGAGAGTGGAACTTGTCTTCTGGAGAAGGATTTACAACTTGTCGGATGACTTTGTAGGGGGGACTTGGAACAAGGACAATAAAGGGCAGGGGACCACACTTTGCCTGGACTCTGGTTCTACCAAAAAATTGTCCCTCTGCCCAGGATGGTCACACTGAATAAATCCTCTCTTTCTGCTTTCCAACATTAAAAAAGAAAGAAGAAAAATTGGAAGGTTTAACAAACTATGTTTTTTCCTTTTTCCTATTTCCTAGAAAGTTACCCCTTTAGTGTTAAAGTTACTTAGGAGCAATTGCTTTTCTCCCCATCCCTAACCGTTCCTGTGGCTGGTCCTTTTGAACTGGCTGGTTTTGACTCTCTATTCTGGCATTATTTATCTTCCCTGGCCTGTTTCCACTGTGGCTTTCCAGCAGTCATTCTGTGGGGATTTTTTCTTTGAACGCACACACAGCATATGTTCACGTTTCTTTGTAGACTTCTATTGAATGCCCCTATTTTGACATGTTTTCTTTTTGGCCCCCCGCTTTAAATTAAAGGGTGAGTTTCGATAGGGAATCAGAAGAGAGTAAAGTCCAGTTGGCAGCAGGCTGTTTGGCCTCCTGCCTTTCAGAAGAAAATTGAGGGCAGCTAATTCTCTGGAGATGGCCTAGAAAATGCTGCCGAGAACTGTTTATGTAGGGTTAATAAAAAGTGATGGAGGTTCCATGCCATAACTGGTTTGCGGCTGGCTCCTTTGCACTTGGGGAAAATGTAACTGTTAGTTTGTTTTGAGTAGCAGAATTATCTGCTATCTTACAGATGCATTTGTCCAACTATGAAAGCCATACATTATCTATCAGCTTTCTCGCAGATGCATTTCCCAAAGCAAAAGAATATTCCTTGACTAGGCTATGTTCAAACTGTGGCATCGTATATGCACCTACAAACCAGGCTACAGATACTGTCCAAGTACCCATGTCTATAAGGAAGGTGGAATACAGTTATCCATGTTAATAAGACCTGCATTGAAAACTTTTACTTTTTAAAAAATTTATTAACTTATTCATTTTTAACTTATGTCAGAGTCAGATCCTGAAGTTATAGACAGGTGTGAGCTGCCATGTGGTGATGGGAATCGAACCTGGGTCCTCTGTTTGTTTGTTTGTTTGTTTGTTTGTTTTTTGTTTTTGTTTTTGTTTTTTGTTTGCTTTTTCCTTGGCAGGCATTTTTGGACTCGTTTTGTAGACCAGGCTGCCCTCGAAGTCACAGTGATCCACCTGCCTCTGCCTCCCTGAGTGCTGGGATTAAAGGCGTGCACCACCATGCCTGGTGGATCTAGACACTTAGAGTGTCAAAATAACCCCAGTTTTCACTGTATGAATTCAACACTGATTGGCTAATAATTTTAGGATACATAAATATAGTTTTTATTTACTTGCTTACTAGGGTGGGACAATACTGTCACAGTTGGTTTTCTTCTACCATCTTCTAGACAATCAAACTATCACTGAGTGAGATCTTAGCTCAGGAACAAGCCTAAGCTGGGGAGAAGTGTCTTCACACTCCGGCTCACAAACAAGGAGAGTGGCTTAGAGACTTGTCTAGTGCCTACAACAAAAGACCTCACAAAAGCAACCTAAGGGAGGAAGGGCTTCTTGAACTCATAGTTCAAGAGTACAGATTCTTCTGGAGGGGAGAACACAGCAGGCTGAGCTTGAGGTAGCTGTTCACGACAAGTCCACAGCCGGGAAGGAGAGAGAGCAAGACAGGTGCTTCTGGTCAGCTTGTTCTCCGTTGTATTCAGTCCCTGGGCTCAAACCGAAGGTCTGGTGGCATCCACGGTTAGACTGGGTCTTTCTATGTCAGTCAATCTACTCTGGAAACTTCCTCCATGACCTACCCAGAAGTCTGTTTCCATCACAGTCCTAGGTCCTGCCAAGTTGATGACCAACTTAAACCATCATCAGAGTTCAGATTGTCTTTGTTTTTTGTTTGTTTGTTTGTTTTTGTTTTTTTCCCCCGAGACAAGGTTTCTCTGTGTAGCCTTGGCTGTTCAGGACTCACTTTGTAGACCAGGCTGGCCTCAAACTCACAGCGATCTACCAGCCTTTGCTTCCCGAGTGCAAGGATTAAAGGCATGCGCCACTACTGCCCTGCCAGAATTCAGATTTTCACTGCCATTAAATGTACAGAGGCATAGCCACAAACCCTCTGTGGATTGTTATTGGTTTTTTGTTTGAAAGAAAGATACTGACAAACCATATAAAAGGATTTATTCTCATAATGTGCGGGACTAATCCATTGGAGCTAGTAAGAGCACTGAAAACACCTCTTCATGCACTCACATTCACATGGTGACCCCGCATGACTGGGTTCATTTCCCCTTAAAGTGAAAAGGCTGCATCTCCACAGAGTAAACCATTCTCTGGGCACCAACTAAATACAGCATAACCTAGGAGTCTCATTAAGTGAACATTGCACACGGTGAGTGGAAGTGAAAAGAGACACACCTCACAGAGCAGTGTCAGCATCTTTTCTTTTTCTTCTGGTTTTCTGAGGCAGGACAGGATGGCGTGTACCTCAAGCTGGCTTCCAACTCATTCAAGAACTGAAGATGGCCTTGATCTTTTTATCTTCTTGCCCCCACCTACTGGATGCCAGGGATCCAGGCTTGTGCCTCCATCCATGCCTGTACGCTAGGCCAGCACTTTACCAACAGAGCCATGTTCCCAACCCGCTGGTTTTTATTTTTCTTTTCTTTAAGATTTATTTCATACGCAGTGTGCTGCCTACATGTATGCCTGCACACCAAAAGAGAGCACCAGATCTCACTATAGATGGTTGTGAGCCACCATGTGGTTGCTGGGAATTGAACTCAGGACCTTTGGGAGAACAGACAGTGCTCTTAACCGCTGAGCCACCTCTCCAGCCCTGTTTTTATTTTTTAAAACACAATATAATTGCATGCATTCATTTCAAGCCAAAGACTAATGAACAGGTCAGGATAGCTGGTTATCCATCCATGGTGCAGATAGGCACCGTTTCTCTGTGTTGGGAATTTTGAGAACCCTCTTCGTTAGCTATATGATAATAGTCTATGAACTGTTTTTAACCATTGCTAGTCTACTGGGTCTTACAAAAAATATTCTTAACTGCTTCTGTTCCAGATACGAAAGGCCCTATTCATTTTTGTTGTTGTGATTTTAGATATTTTCTGTGCATTTTAGACGTTCAGCATTTGTGAATCAAAGTCATCTTGTCCTATACATATACACTTTTGTAGAAAACGTTTAAACAAACACTTAAATTTTAACCTTTCACTAAAGAACGTTGCCGGGGCAGCAAGACGGCTCAGCAGATAAAGGTGCTTGCTGCCAAGCCTGATGACCTGAGTTCAATCCCAGGTAACCACTTAAAAGCGGAAGGAGAGGACCAACTCCCAAAGTCATCTTCTCACCTCCACATGTGCACTGTGGAACATGAGCACCTCCAAACGCATTTTACTTACACATTCACACACTACTACTACTGCTACTGATGATGATGATGATGACGACGACAATAACAAAATACAAAGAATGTCACCAAAGGCCTCTGTTTGAATATTCTCCTGAACTAGTAGTATTTTCCCAGCAGTATGGTGTCACACGGGGCACCTATGGGCGTATGCCCACACAGCCTTAGTGTTAGGGATGGAAAGCTGTTCACCACTGTTCACCGACCACCTATTTTTAGATGTGTTCTGTGCTGAACCATACTGTTTCCTTTTTTTAAGTTAACAGCAATATTTCATCTTAAGATGTTTCTAAAACCGTTGGAAACTTCTTGGGAATAATCCAGCTGTTTTTCGGAGGAGCCTCTCTGCTTTCAAGGTTACAGAGGTACAAAGAGTTGATTCAATCTGTTACATAGAAGATTTGCTGAAGGGAGAAGTGGGGGAGCTACTTCTGCTTAGCCAGTTCTTTCCTACGCCAGTGACAATTTATCACCATGTGACAAGATGTACTTTTCAAAGTCAGGGCTGAGAAGAAACAGAGAATTCATTTGGAGCAGAGGAGAAAGGCTCCGTGGAAGTATCTAGTATGTTATGGGTCAGTTTTATGCCCCATACCCACCCCTCGGTTATAAATAAACACAACTGGACTATGCAAATGTTCCTGATGGGCACCAGGCTAGGCTTAAAGTACATGAGCTATTAAGGGAAGTGTCATACATGCTATTTCTGCCACAGGATTTCTCCAATTTCAAATTTTATTTACAAATTAAAAGACTTTATAAACTCCACAATGATCGCACAGTTTGCCACTTCAAACTATAAGATTCCATGCAGTTGGATGAGGCAGTCTCTTTGCATTTGTGAACTCTGTGGATTATGCATAGGCAGTTGGCTGTCTCTGGTAATGATTTTGGGAAGGGGGAGGTTCAAGACAGGGTTTCTCTATGTTATTGTGGCTGTCCTGGACTCGCTTTGTAGACCAGGCTGGCCTTGAACTCACCGCGATCCACCTGCCTCTGCCACCCGAGTGCTGGGATTAAAGGTGAGCTGGCAATGATTTTCATACTTGCTGGCATCTGCTTTCCATGTGGGCACTTCTTGGGCTTTCTTTGCTTCCAAAGACCTCTTTCAGTTGTGTTTGCAGCATAGGGCCTGCTTTTTAAGCTAGGAGAAGCTGCTTAGGATAGAGGAACGTGCAGTCATGGTATTTGGAGGTAAATGCATGTCCCTTGTGTGGTCGTACTGGCAATCCTTTGAACAGTGATATAACCAGGTAGTGTCTCACTCAGAGAAGCAGCCCAGGTGCCCATCTCCTCCCAGTTTGTTTACCTCAGAGTAGTTCTATTCTAGAAAGGAGTTAAGGAATGACTCAGGACCAGGGCTATGCTGTTTGTTTAGCTCCTAAAATAATTCAGCTTTACATGCTGATTTTCTTTTTTCTTTTTTTCTGTAATAAGGCAGTGAGAGCCACTGTATTTAAAAACGCAGACAGCTTTAGCTATCATTAGATATCAGTCACAATAAGCACTTTCAGGGAAATCATTAATTCCCTTTTGGATATACCAATATCACTTGCAGCTGTTGGTGTGATAACTATTGCATTTTACATTATTATTCATCTTCTTTCATGAAACAACCACGTACTGATGGCCTTTTATGTGAGGACTTGCTAGGGTTGCGAGGGTGAGGAAATCTTTGTCTTCTAAAAGGCCAAAAGCTGAGAGAGGGAAATTGAGCCATAGAAAAATTATCAAAATTACTGTAATATGAAGATAATCCTACCCCAGGGACTTTTGGGGACACAGTGGGAGGGCATGGGACTCTTCTTGTTGAGGGGAGGAGTGTGTGGGGAAATAAGCCTGAAGTGAATGAAAGGGTTAACAGCCCACATGACGTGACAGTACATGACCTACCCAGATGAGCTAGAGTTGTTGTGGATAGAGGACATAAAGAGGGAAGCATTGGGGATGGCAGGAGAGGCTTGCAAAGGCAGGCAGGGCGAAAGGGAGCTATGCCAGTGGTCTACAGAAGAATGGCTCCCATAGGCTCATGTAATTGCGGCTGGTGCGTGGAACTGTTTGGGAAGGATTAGGAAGTGTGATCTTTGTGGGTGGAGGTGTATCACTGTGGGTGAGCTTGGGAATTCCAAAGGCCTGTGCCACCCATCTCTGCCTCATGCTGTGGATCAAGATGTGAACTCTCAGTTATTGCTCTAACACAGTGGTTTGAGTAAAACTGCCCAGCACAAGATCATATATTTTCTTTGTTTGCTTGTTTGTTTGTTTTCTGTCTTTCAAGACAGGGTTTCTCTGTATAACCCTGACTGTCCTGGAACTGGCTATGAAGACTAGGCCAGCCTCGAACTAAGAGATCAGCTTGCCTCTGCCTCCCAAGTGCTAGAGCCACCATGCCTGTTCAGATCATATATTTGCATGTTTGGTCCCCAGTTGATGAACTTTTTGGAAGGATTTGCAATTGTGGCCTTGTTGGAGTTGGTGTATTACTGTATGGAGAAGGTGTATTACTGGGGGGCGGAGGGCCAAGGTTTCCAGAGCCCACAATAGGCCCAGCATAATCATGCATGTCTGCCTGCAGGCATGCTCTCTGCCATGGTGACTGTGGACTCTGAAACTACAAGCTCTTTCTTCTATGGGTTGCTAAATGGAAAAAAAAAAAAGAAAAAAAAAAAGAAAGAAAGAAATAAAAGGACAAGACTGTCCCTAGGGGACTGAGGTTTTTAATTACAGATATAAGGGAGAGTGCAAGCAGAGGCAAAGACATCTGGGAGAGTCCAGAGTAGACATGACTGGCAGACCAAACCAGGCCATGTGAAGAGAGAGGAGAAGAAGGATCCAGAAAACCAAGAGTCCAAAAGGACAAAGGCTGGAGTAATCAAAATGACCAGGTTCTATAGGAATCCGAGAAGCTGGAAGAAGGGAGTGTGCTGCAGCCAGGAGGGCCTGTAGCAGGTAAGGACTGCAAGGTATTAGAAGAGCCTAGCGGCCAGTGCCAGCTTTGATGGGTTAATAGGTACCTCAGATAGCCATTTTGTCCCGGGTTTGAGACTGATCAGTTGCCTTGGCCATGGTGTCTTAGCACAGCACTAGGAAGTAACCCAAGCAATGAGCTTGGACGTTACCCTTAGCTGGTGGAGAACCACAACGTAATTTTGAACAGGGGACCTTCATGGCCAGAGTAGCATTTCAGAACAATTAAAACTGAAGAGAGCAAGAGCCAAAAGGTGGGGACGATAGTTGCGGAGCGGCAGAACACAGTGACGATAGGTGCGGAGCGGCAGAACACAGTGACGATAGGTGCGGAGCGGCAGAACACAGTGACGATAGGTGCGGAGCGGCAGAACACAGTGACGATAGGTGCGGAGCGGCAGAACACAGTGACGATAGGTGCGGAGCGGCAGAACACAGTGACGATAGGTGCGGAGCGGCAGAACACAGTGACGATAGGTGCGGAGCGGCAGAACACAGTGACGATAGGTGCGGAGCGGCAGAACACAGTGACGATAGGTGCGGAGCGGCAGAACACAGTGACGATAGGTGCGGAGCGGCAGAACACAGTGACGATAGGTGCGGAGCGGCAGAACACAGTGCGGAGAGGCGGAAGAGTGAGGAAAGCAGAGGATTGCGCAGCACCCTAGTGTAACAGAATGTAGAGGAGACGGGGAGGGGACATGAAGGATTTCTCTATACCTGTCACCGCTTACACGCACTCCCTTCACTGGTCACCCTGCCCAGAGCGTTAGTGCATGCCTCAGTTGCCTATCTTCCCTACCGCACGGTCAGCCAGAGAGGTCAGGGATGATGTCTGCCTTCTGCATGGTTTAGCTCCAGGATCAGCAGGCGGCCTGGTGCACTGTGGGTACCCACAGATATGAATGAGGAGCATGAGCCCAGTTTTCAGGTCATAAGTAAGAATCAGCCGTATGGTCTGTGTGTTGTGTGTGTGTGTGTGTGTGTGTGTGGTGTGTATTGTGTTATGTTTAGAGTGTGTGTAGTGTGTGTATGTGGGGTGCGTGTTGTATGTGTAGGGTGTGTGTGTGGTATGTGTGTATATGTGGTGTCTGTGTGTGTGGTTTATGTGTATATGAGTGGTGTGTGTGTGTGTATGTAGTATGTGTGTGTGTGTGGTATATATGTATGTGTGTGTATAATGTGGGGGGGCATGTGTGTTTGTGTACAGTGTGTGTATTGTGTGTATATAGTAGGGGGCTATGTGTGATATGTGTGTGGTTATGTATGTGTGGTGTGTGAGTGTGTGGTGTGTATGTGTGTGTATGTGTGTATGTGGTGTGTATGGTGTGTGTGTGTTTGTATGTGTGTGTGCGCACAGCAAGAGCTTTACATGCTAGTGAGCCTGAGTTCTGGCCTCATCACTGTCCTTGCCAGATTTATCATCTTGAGCAGAGGTCTTAGGATGCCGGCACTGTGAGCACAGTCAGGGCGTTGGACAGCTCTCACTGCTGACGTCCTGCTCGGTCCTAACAGTTTGTGAGATAAGAAGGTGCTTTACAGGACCAGTCAAAAAGAGACAAGCCGTAATATGTTACCACCATTATTGACTATTTCACAAAGACAAAAATCCCAGAGCCTGCAAGCCGTGCTGCGGCTGCTCTGTGACTGCTTGGATGTGGGCAGACTCACTACATCAGAGAGAACCCACGGTATTTGCTGAGCGCGTTCTGTGCGATGTGGCCCTTATCCTGCAGTCTTAACAGTGCCCTGGTGGAAAGAGTAAGAAGTGGGCTCTGGCATTTGCGGCACACTTGGTGTCCCCTGGGTCCACCCCACCCAGCAGCTCAGCGCGCTTCTGCCACTGCGGCTGGTCTGTCCCTCAGAAGTCCTGCACTGGCTCAGCTCCTAAATGTTTCCTCTTTTTTGCAAAACATCATTCTAGCCCAGAGAAAAGAATGTGAGCTCAGGCAGGCCTTTGTCTAAAAGGATGTTGAAGGCAAATTCTTTGTGCTCTTGGGACACTCAGCACACAGTAGTCCCTTTTCTCTCGGAGGCCTGAGCTTCACTTCGATGTATTTCCGCCCCCCTCCTCCTCACCATCGTGCCATCTTCTGTGACTTCCTATGTTTTACTCTTGAGAACTGAGCTATAGACAGGAGTACATGTTGTTGTTTCTAGGCACAGAACAAGCTTGAGAAATTCTTTTTTAAAAATATATTTTATTAATTTATTCATATTACATCTCAATTGTTATCCCATCTCTTGTATCCTCCCATTCCTCCCTCCCTCCCATTTCCCCCTTACTCCCCTCCCCTATGACTATGACTGAGGGGGACCTCCTCCTTCTGTATATGCTCATAGGGTATCAAGTCTCCTCTTGGTAGCCTGCTGTCCTTCTTGCTTTACAGTGTTGGCTCAGGACTCTAGCTGTAACTATGGGTCTCCACTACTAATGCAGACGTATCCCAGGCCATTAGTGTGCATCAGAGCAGGAGAAACACGTAGGCATCTGAGAACTGCTGTGGTGAGGATGGGAGGGCTGGTCATAAAGAACATGGCTTCCCTTATGATGGCAGCAATGATCCTGGCTGTCCCTGTGACCTAAGACATCTAAGACATCACAGAAGCAAACAGACCCACTTCCTGTGTTTTCCCGGAAGACCTCTGTCCCCTTGCTTGGGTTTCCTCTGAAGCTGCTCCACAGCCCTGTACTTGGGCAGAGGGCATTTCCTTCTGTATACCCAAGGGAGCTCACAGTTCACATCTGCTGGAGCTTTTGTTTCTTGCCCTCGTGTCACGACCTCTCTGATGTCTCATAAACCAGGTAAGAAACCTGCAAACATTCTCAGTCCTAGGCAATCCTCTTTGACCACGAGTATCTTGAACTCCAGGTATGTGTTCTTTCTGCTGTCTGTAGCCTTTGTTACTTATGCAACAAATATTGGAGGGCCTACGGTGTGCCTGTGCAGTGCCTAGGTCCTCGTGCGCGTGCTAGGCCATGCCTGCGTCCTTGTGGAACGTGTGTTACTGGAGCAGGGAAACAAATGCCAGTAAATATACCACGAGTTAGGTGGCAGAGAAATGGAGCCGAGTGAGGGCCCTTCAACACGGCAGGGCTGCTCTTTGTTTTGACAGAGGGAGTTCAGGCAAAGCCTGGCTGGCACTGTGGCATGCAGCAAGAGGCTGAAGTAAGCCTTGCTGATACCTGGAGTGTTGCAAGGAGCACAGCAAAGGCCCTGAAGCAGGGCTGGGTCTGGCTATTCATAAGCCTGACACCTTGAATGAAGTAAGGAAGTAGGTGACAGTGTAGATAGGTGGTCACAGAGCACCAGGGACTACATCTCCCCCAGCGGCATGGGCTACCAGGGGCCTTTGATGTTACTGAGGGAGGAGGAGGCAGCTTAGGAGGGGTTGAAGAAATAGCAGGCTGTGGCTGACCTTTGTCAGACTCAGCATGCGACCTTGTGAACAGCCCAGAGGGAGAACTGGGGAGTTGGGGCGGTGGCCTCCGCGGAGGGTGTAGCCAGAGAGATCCTGATGCCTAAACCAGAGCGAGGGCTCTTGCTACAGCTGTGCAAGTAGGTGAAGGTTTCTTCTTGGTTCTTGTCTTCAGAAGGGTAAACTGAGTAAAGCGATGAGACAGAGTTCAAGCAGAAATTTACTCAGCGAAGGGGGAGATTAGAGTGCACTGACCAGGGATAAAAGGGCACTGGGTTCTGTGCTGTGGGTTTTCAAGATGTTTTGTGGGGTATTTACGAGGCAGTGGCATATTCATGAGACAGCATGACCCTTTGTTTCCCTTCCAAATCATAGCAGAGCCAATCTCCCTTTTAGAACATTTCTTCCCATGATTCTCTTGAAAAGCTTCCAAGGAAGGGGTGGAGGGGCGCGTGAAACAAATTACGATGATGAGGCTGAGGTCCTTTGAGGATTCGGGCCCTTCAACAACAAGGATGAGTTGTGGCTCAGACAGTACCAGGTGCCTTAGTCTCTGATGCAGCAGCAATCACCAGGCTGCAACTGCGAGGGTATTTAATCACGAAAGGGCATCAGGACATCAGAAGATGCAGCCACCATGATGTGCATGGTGCTTTCCTTACTTCCCTCCGGCCAAACTCCTTCCCTACTCAGCCTTAAATACATCTTGTGGGTAGAAGTGGGAGATTGCAATCAAACATTACTTTAGAGTCTGCGATGTCGAGGTTGAGAATCTCTAAGTTTGGGTCTGAAATGACTAGAAGAATGAATGATGCTGGTATGAAAACAGAGGCAGCTGCAGGCAGTGTAGGGTTTGTCGCTGGTGGTTGTTTTTTGTTTGTTTGTTTGTTTTTTGATCTTTTGAGATAAGGTTTCTCTGTGATAGCCCAGCTACCCTGAAACTTGCTCTGTAAACCAGGATGGCCTTTAATTCACAGATATCTGCCTGTCGCTGCCTCCCAAGTGCTGAGATTAAAGGTGTGTTCCTGGCCCACAGTGCGTTTCTATTGATTCTCAGGGGGCAGGTGTGAAATTGGGAGCACAGTCAGTGACATATGGCACTTATTAGGCATCACAGAAGTATCATCTTAGGCATGTAGGGAACCCTTTGATAGGAGGCAGGTGCTCAGAATACAGCGGTGGGTAAAGACTGTTAAACTTGCTGGGCGTGGTACGCCTTTAATCCCAGCACTGGAGGAAGCAGAGGCAGGTGAATCTCTGTGAGTTCAAGGCCAGCCTGGTCTACAGAGTGAGTCCAAGAGAGCCAAGCCTATACAGTGAAGCCCTTTCTCTTGAAAAATAAAATGAAACAAACAAAAAGAAAAGGACTGTTAAACTCGTAGAATCCAGTGAGACCATCTCAAGAGTGGAGTAAACAGGTGAACAACTGACGGCAGAGACCTGCAGCACTTTAATAAGTAGCACACCACGGCAAGAACGCGGTGCAGGAGCCTATGGGGGGAAAGTCAAGGAGGGCGTGATGGTTTGAATGAGATGGACCACGTAGTCTCTGGTATTTGACAATCTGGTCCCCTGTTGGTGGTGCTGTTAGAGAGGCAGAGGGGGTGTGGTCTTGTTAGAGGAACTGTATCATTGGGAGTGAATGTTTCTCCGAAGCTCTATACCAGTTTGGGGGTTGTATTTTTCCCCCTGTTTATTAAAGTGTTGTCTTTAACAAAATCAGAAAAATCTGACTTGAACAGAGAAGTTTAAAACAAGTGCGGCATGGTTAGTCCAATGCTCGTTAAACCCAACACTGATGAGGCTGAGGCAGGAGGATCACTCCAAGGTTTTGGTTGGTTGGTTGGTTTTGGTTTTTGGTTTTTTGAGACAGGGTTTCTCTGTGTCGCCTTGGCTGTCCTGGACTCACTTTGTAGACCAAGCTGGCCTCCAACTCACAGAGATCCACCTGCTTCTGCCTCCCCAGCGCTGGGATGAAAGGTGTGTGCCACCGTGCCTGGCGGATCACTCCAAGTTTAAGGATGGCCTGGTCTATAGAGTGAGTCCCCATCTCAAAGAAAATACTCCCCCCAAACCTAAGTGATGCCTTGTCACTTATTAATATTCAAAGTAGTTTGTGATTGAAATATATATATATATAATATTTATTTTCATATAATTTTTAGTTTTATAGTCTTCATTCTTTACTTTCCTAGTCAGCTAGCAGGAGTCTAGCTAGTTAGCAGCTGTCCATAGTGTCCACCGAGGGGCTGCGATTCTAAGCAGCACAAGAACCCATATCCCAGAGGCAAAACCAGCAAATGGTTATTAAGCTAGTACAACAGTTTCACATAGCTGTCATCCGCTCGGGCCACTCAGTCACCATCGGTTTCTGTGCTTCAGCTTTTTCTGCTTCTGGGTGCCATGTCTGTCTGTCTGTCTGTCTGTCTGTCTGTCTGTCTGTCTATCTATCTATCTATCTACATATTCCTCCTGTGTGAAAAGAAAGAGGCACCCCAGGAAAGCATCCCCACCAAAGAAGGAGGACTGTGGTCGTCATCAGTATCTTTGATGTAGAAAGAGGATGGATAAGCAGATTGGATGGAACCCCGCTCTCCACCTCCTCCAGTAGTTTTAAAAACAGAAACATGTGCCTTCATTGATCTTGCCTTCCTTAAACCGAAAGACTTTGCTTCCTTGCTACCCATGCCCAGAGAAGCAGTAGATGGCCACCAGGTGCCCTAGGAGTGTCTGTAGAGCCAGACTTTTTGAGTTCACCTAGCAAGAAAATTGGCCTTGTTGACCCTGAAGAACATTTAGAGAGCAATAAAGTCGACGATGACGTCTGTATTACTCCATTTTCCATGTTTTGATTATTGATGTATCTATTCCATGCTGTGTTTAAAAAAAAAAAAAAAAAAAAAAAAAAAAAAAAAGCAAAGAAACAAAACCGGCATGCGAGGGCTCATGGGATGGCCCAGCAGATAAAGATGCTCGCCGCCAAGTCAGATGACCTGAGCTGGACCCCTGGGAACCACATGGTGGAAAGAGAAAACTGACTCCTGCAAATCACCCTCTGACCGCCATGTGCACGCTGTAGCATGAGTGGTTCCCCCAAGTAAATAAATAAACGTGGGAGGAAAAGTCTATGTGGTAGCCAGTTGCTAAGTTAAATGCCCTGTCGTCACCCAATCCTGTGGTTTGTTACATGTTGGGATCCTCAGATTAGAATGGTGAGTCTTGGGCAGTGGAAACTGTCAAGGGCAACTGAGTAGCTGCTAGCTGGGCCTCCCACTAGTTGGGCAGCACAGTACAGTTGGAGGAAGGCGAAAGCTCTGCCTTCCAGCTTAGAACACTAGAAGTTGATGACATGAAAAGTGAAAACAGCATCGCTGTGTCAGTCTGAGCCATTTGCCCTTTAGCCTGCTAATCTTCAAATATGCGCGCACCCACCCATCTCTCCTGACTTCTCCACTATTGTGACTGAATACCAGTTCTGCTTTTCAAAGGCACCAGAGTGCCACAAAAGCCTCCTTGATGCCAGCCAAGCGAGAGACTGTGTTGAACTGCAGCTCCTTAGAAGCACACCTCAGCTCACTCATCTTCAAAGCCCCATGGTTCTACATGCTGCCCCGCGGCTATTTTCAAACAGTATTTCCAAAGTGCTTTCTCCCTCCCCTCCACTCCCCCCCCCATCCCTAGTAATGTGAGTAGGCCTAGCAATTAACTGATTTCTAGCCAAGTCTGAAATATCAAAGGTTAGTCCCCAGAGATGACAGCTAGAAAAAGAATGGGCACTCTTATCCGAAAATTCGGCTGTGTTGATTCTGTAACCAAAGGCTGGAAGATGGCCAGCGGACTTATTAACCTTTTCAGTCTAAGATTCCTCTCATGTCTAGGATGCCACTTATGCCCAAGAATTCAGGCGGCTGCTGTGCCTTGGGGGGAGGCCTGTTGCTGTGAACACAGTTTATGGCCATAGGCAAGGACACAGGGACCAGAGAAGGCAAGGTTAAGGGGCTTTTGTTGTTGTTTGTTTGTTTGTTTGTTTTGCTTTGCTTGGCTTTGGAGAAAGAGTTTCTCTTTGTAGTCCTTGCTGTCCTGGAACTTGCTCTGTAGTCTAGGCTGACCTCGAACTCAAGAGATCCACCTTCTTCTGCCTCCAGAGTGCTGGGATTAAAGGTGTGTACCGCCACACCTGGCTAAAGTTACATTTTTAACTGAAGTCTCGATATCTGCCTCTCTGGGCATCTCTGTCAAATTCAAGGCCACATAAGGGCACAGCAGAGGCTGTAGAAAAGGGAGGATGTCCCAACAGGTCTCAGCTAAAGGCTCCATCCTGACTCTAGCTTGCTTGACAGCCTGCTTCTCTCTGCTCTCTTGCCTTCACTTTCTATAACCTTGACCTCAGACTTGTCTGATCTTTCAAAGGTAGTTCTGTTGCTTTGAGCCAGGTGTGTCTCAGGCTAGCCTCAGACTCACCGGCGAAGACCTGGAGTTTCTGATCCTCCTACACCCACCTCCCAGGTGCCAGACTATGCCCAGCTTGCGCAGAACTGGAGATCCAGCCCAGGGCTTCAGTGCTGAGAAGGCACTGTACCAACTGAACCCCACCCAAAGTAGTTTGCTTTTCTGTTTCTCACTCCTATTCTTTTCTACCCTCAAATCCTAATACACTCTTCAACTCTAAGGATGGGGGGGTCTGCAGCGCTGTGTACCTCACTCACCAGTGAGGAACACTGCAGAAAATACACACACATAAAAGCTGTGCATAGTGCAATTAACCAGTTTGAATATACAGCAGGAAAAGCAGCATGTATTGGTTCGAGTACAAACATTGGAATTTATTCACAAACAGGTAAGTCAGAAAGCGTTTACAGGCAATTTTTCGCCACATGAAAATGGCAACAAGTTTTATAATGCCAGTGAGTCCCATCCTTGCTGGCCCAGGTCCACACGAGGCTGAATGACACACATCATACAAACCTGGAAGTCGTGAAAGAATGACTTATCACATCATCTCTGCCAGTTAGGTGGCAACTTTGTATATTCATTTCACTTTCAGCACTAATTCTCATAAAGACTGGGTTCATTCATCATAAATAAAACTGTATAAGCTGAAAAGCTTCCATAAAAGGCAGCTAGTCAAAGTGTTTGAAATATTGACATAATCAAACCCCACTTTGGAAATTGCTAAGTGCCTGTGCCCTCCCTTGACATCTGCACACAGTCCTAAGCTACACTTGGGTGCAGATTCAAGATGCCACAGGAAGGAGGACATGGTGGTACACACCTGTAATCCTAGCACAGAGAATCAGGAGTCACCTTCTCCTCTGCGTCGTGGTTCAAGGCCAACCTGGGCTATGTGAGACCCTGTCTTCCAAAACCGAAACCGGACACACAGAAGAGGACAACAGCAGCAACAACAAAATACTACAGAACATGATGAGTTCTGAGCTTCTCTGAGCTCATTCATGGCTTATTATATAAAGAAATAATTACACATATGGCCTTTAAAAAAATCAGAACACAGTACCAGATTGACTGTTTATTTGGGACACAAAACTCAGTGTGATAGAAGATCTTTTTGTTGTTGTTGATTTTTCAAGACAGGGTTTCTCTGTAAAAACAGCCCTGGCTGTCCTGGACTTGCTTTGTAGACCAGGCTAGCCTCGAACTCACATTGATCCACCTGCCTCTGCCTCCCAAGTGCTGGAATTAAAGGCATGTGCCACCAGGCCTGGCTAAGATATATATTTTTTAATGAGTACAAGCTCTCCTTCTAAAGAATTCCAAGTCACCTGGGTAGCTACTGTGCACCTCAGGAAGGTGGTGCATACATCACACTGTTTCCAAAGAGCAAAGAAAAAGGTCATTTTCCAGTGGATCGACTTGACAGGCTGTGCAGGCAAATAGCCAGGGTTAACGCTTACAGGTGTACTACCCTTTGCAGGAGACAATGAGGACCTTTCAACTCCTGTTCTTTATCCTCAAACCCACAATTCTAGTCTAAATAAGGCAACAATGCATGGCAAATCCTCAAGTACTGTTGAACTTTCTACAGAATCCCTGGCCACTACTCTTTAAAACTGTTATCAAAGCCAGGCGTGGTGGTGCACGCCTTTAATCCCAGCACTCGGAGGCAGAGGCAGGCGGATTGCTGTTAGTTGGAGGCCAGCCTGGTCTACAAAGCAATTCCAGGACAGCCAAGGCTACACGGAGAAACCCTGTCTTGAAAAACCAAAATGCCCCCCCCCCAAACCTGTTATCAAAAACAAGGAAGGTCTAAAAAACTGAGGCAGACAAGACATTCCTGAGGAAACATGGTGACCCAGTATAGCACGAATCTGGGACGGGATCCTGAAACAGAAAAAAGAAATGTTAAGAATCTGAATAAAGTATGGGCTTCAGTTACTAATGAAGCATCAACATTGGCTAATTGATTGAGACGTTCTCAGGAAAGGCGAGGCTGGCTGTGGGGTAGGAGGGAACTCACTCCATTAGTTTCACATCAGTTACAAACCAAAGCTAAGGTAATATTGGCATGGAAAGTGGTTTCAGTGGACTATTCACGTGGTCCAACATGGCTTCCTCCACCACCCCGCAAGCTTTTCAGCACCCAGCACTGTCACTGTGCTCTGATTCAGACCCTGTGACTGTCTCCAGGCCTTTTCTGGTAGCATCTTCTAAGTTGATCTCCACACCCGGAAGCAGATATACAGTCACAAGAATCAGATGACCAAGATCCCAGCCCCATGGCTGTGGTGGAAGACAGCTGACCTTGGCCACTTGCAGACATCACCTTCTTAGGTTCAAAGTCTCCACCGTAGCTTCCTAACATAGGAGTCAAAAAGCCGAGACACCAGGCCAAAGACTGTATGTTCCACTGCACAGCTGTGCATGTGTCAGAGTTAGAATCTGTGGGTAATTCTATGTTGAATATGGAAGCATCGGGTGGGACTAGAAAGGGCCTATGGCTATGGTGACTACTGATGTTCAGCAGACTCTTTGGAGGACATTGTTATGGCTGTTGCTCTACTTATGAAGCACCCAGCCTTAGTTGGGCATGATGGTGCATGCCTTCAATCCCAGCACTCAGGAGGCAGAGGCAGGTGGATCGCTGCAAGTTTGAGGTCAGTCTGGTCTACAAAGTGAGTCCAGGACAGCCAAGGCTACAAAAATACAGTACTCACTTCCAAGAATATTTTTGGAGAATTTTGTTCCCTCCAACCTCTCCCATGCAACCTCACTTCCTCTTAAATTCACAGTCTCTTTTTCTTTGTTATTGTTACACAAATACACATGTAAGTATATAACAGCCTGTTGAATGTATTTAGTGTTGCTTGTATGTATATGTTTTTAGTGTTAACTGTTGGGCATCAGATGAGATTGGGCATGTTCAAGGTGGTATGGTCATACACATAGGGTCCGTTTGATCTTGGATAATCAATTATGGGTCTCATCCCATTCTCATGAGTCATTAATTGCCTATAGCTCTTCAACTAGGGTTTGGCCTTCTGAGATTTTTCCCCATCAGTGTTGTCATTGTTTAGGTCTTATCTAGGCAGCCATGTTGTTGAGATTTTATGGGTATCATAGCTTTGCTGTCCACACAGTACTGTTTGTATGAAACATAATATACATTCATATGACTGCACAAATTGTAAGACTATAGCTTGACAAGTTTTCACAAAAATTTACAAAAAATAACAAGTTCTTACTATGACTAATCCAAACCAAGGCCCCGGAAACCCCCTTCATGCCCACTGTCAGTCAGTGCTGCCCAAAAGCAATGCCTCATCTGACTTCCTCGGAAGTCCTTTCAGAGCTGACTTTCCCCTGCATTTTGAAGTTTAAACCATGGAGTAATGAGGCGATGTGCCTTGGTTTCTTGAGCTCTTTGGATTAACATTTGCAAGAAGGAGCTTCACTGTGCATGTTCTGCCTGCTCCATCCTCCTTGAGGTACTGTCAGGCACCGAGGGACATCCAGGAGTCCCCAGTCCCTCTATCATGGTCATTTAGCCTAGGTTCAGGTGTGCTTCTTCTGCAAAGTTATGCAATCAGCGCAAACACACACACACACACACACACACACACATACACACACACACACACACACACACACACACACACACACACACACACACACCATTTTAATTAAGTCAGTCAGATTAGCTTTTGTGATTTTAACCTAGAACTCTGTCTGGTACCTGAGTCTTTAGCATCTGTTAGCACCTTTAGTTTGCAGACTGAAACAGCTGAAGACAAGATGGTTTGAACAGTGAAGGTAGACTGCCAGGAAGAGAGAGAGGGAGGTGTGATGCCTCTCAGAATGATAACTCTGTCCTTGAGCCTAACCTTTGATACCACCACTTAATGTTCAAGTTGCCTCTGTATGTGTAGTTTCCTTATTAATTTTGCAAAGGTACTGGGCTGTCAGTTTCTGACTCAATTAGTTTTTAATGGGATGAAAAAAAAAGATCAGCAATTATGTCTCTTCTTATCTCTACTCAGGAAGCAGGACTGACAGCTATTACAGTGAGTGCCAGCAGGTGGATGCTAGACTTCTTTCTACATTTTAAACTTGTTCTTCTGAATCTATAAAAAATTAGCTATGATTTTTAATTAATATTTTTAAATGGCATATATCCATGTGCCTCACCCTGCGTTTCACAAAAACAATTTCTTTCAGTATTTATGTACTTTGACTATATTCACACACACACACACACACACACACACACACACACACACACACACTTTCTCATTCTCCTCTCTCTAATCTCCCTTCCTTCTCTAGCTTCCTTTCCTCTCTCATGTCCTATATAAAAATGGTTTTATGTATCCATCTAAAATCGAAGGTTTTATTGAGGGAAAACATGGTATGTATCTCTCCGTGTATGGCTTATTTCACTTAACATGATGTCCTCTTACCCATTTACCACCAAGATGACAATTTCATTCTTCTCCAAGACTGAATAAAAATGCCATTGAGTGTATATGCAACATTTTCTTCATCCATCCATTTGTCGGTGGACATTTTACTCCCTTCCAGCACCGCTTAATACAATGCTTTACTAATGTGACCCAAGTATGTTGAGAGTCCTTTTGAAATAAAGTGTGATTGGGTCAACACTTCCATTTCCTTAAGCTCAGTTCACTCTGACCTTAAGTGAACTGAGGAGAGTTACAGTAACAAGCTGGTTCAGTTGGCTGCTGGGTTAGCTTGCATCTGTGCTAATAAAGCCATTTCTGTGGCAAGCTAAGATGAACGACTCTGAGAAGCTGGTCCTTTTCCAAGAAGCAAGTATGCACATTGTTATAATCCAGTGACTTACTGTTAATGATTTTATGACACTTCCAAAGTAACCGGGCAAAGTCCAACTATAGCCAGAGGCATGCAGGGAACTAAATCTCTATTATAATTTCCCAGCAGGTAGCTTAGAGTGACATCAGTATTTAGCCTTCTGACTTTTCATGTTTTATAGTGGAAAAGTGCATATAGTGTAGTCAAGTACATATGGGTGCAGAACTTGACTCCACCTATCATTGGCTATGTGACTTTGGGCTGTAGTCCAGTGTAAGAAATAGCCCCCCAAACCTTAGTGGCTATAAATAAAACTGAAACAACAGCGTTTGCAGGAATTTGGAAGACTTAGATTAAAACTGTGCGTCTAAAATGTTGGCATCGTGGTTGGTGCAACGTATCTAATACTTGTGAACTTTGTTCCTGCTGAATTTATTTTCTTTTCTTTCTCAGTTCCAGATATGACATCTGGTTTCTAGATGTTTCTTTGTTGTTTTGTTTACCATGGGATAAGGAGGGTCCCACTCAGCCCCTCCTTTGGGTAAGAAGACACGTGTGTACGTCATCCCCATCTTACTCAGCCTTTGAGCCATCCCTGTTGATGAGAGTTGTTCATCTTCCTGCAAAGAAACAGATCCAAAGTCTAGCTAGGGTCATGGGATGCTAAACACGCACTGAGGCCTAATCAGTGGTCTCTGTTGAGAATAGGGATTAGTAAATGCCAGGGTGGCAGCTGGTAGATGTCAAAAGTCAAGGCCATTCAACTCGACCGTGGGATAGAGGCTGGTGACCTGCCTTCTAGCTCAGGTTGCATTTCTGTCTGACGTGGGTCCTGTGAGGAACCCCACTTCTCCTGAGGTGTTGGAGCAATACCTCCACTCCTTGGAGCCAAAAGGGCACATGTAGAAAAGCATCAATACCAAGCACACAGAAAACATGTGCTTCTCCAGGAAAATTGACTCTTCTATCCAAATCTCTTGGAAAGGAACGTTTTCCAGACCATTGTTTTTAGAGGGATGATTAAGGGTGCAATCGCATGACAAATAAGGTGGCATTTAAAGGTTAGGCTTCAAACTGTGATATTTATAGAGTTAGATCTAATCTTGGCATGGAGATTAGAGAGCTGGCGGCCCAACAACACTCCCCCGAGTTCAGAATGGATGGTCTTTTGCAAATCATTTCTCAAGCTTCTTGCCCATTCTCCCTGTGGCCATAGGGATACAGCACTGCCAGCCTGGGGTAAAAAGAAGTTGTATGAGTAAAATTGTAATAATTACAAAGGCAACATCATAAATTGCTCCCTGAGTCAGCCGAGCTCAGGTGCTGGGGAGAAAACTGAGATGACGGTGCCAAGCAAAGCAAACCGAGACTGTCTTGTGCTTGTGCTGTTGTTAACAGCATAGGTGTGTCGAATTTGATGGCACACATTTGTAAGTTCTTGCTGGACATTAAAGCGATCCCCTGTGAATTCTCTTTTGTGAACCGTAAGAGCCACAGGGACAGCTTAGACAATAGCACTGAGGCTCAGTTTGTACTGAGACAGTGAGGTTATCTCCTCTCAAGACAACCTTTGCCTTTTGCACAGCAGATGGGAAGGAACACAGACATTACAGATACAGGTGCTCCATTTGAGGGGAAACAGCAGCAGCCCATTTGTCTGCACCTTCAGAGCTCTAATTTCTCTAATCTATTTCTCTAATTTATATTACTAGATATGTTTATCTGAAATTATTTGCTTAGCGTCTGCCACACACAGTCTCCTAATTTCCAAGTTTTACATGAGTGATGTTTTTCTTCCTTTTTCGAATTCTTCTACTGTGAGATCCCAAAGCTCAAAAGTTCTCTGTCTTTTTCAGTTGTCCCTCCCCAGAACTGGAGGCAGTGACCAGCTCCCAAAGTGAGTTTAAAGCACAGTGAGTAAATTCATAGCCGGGTAGCACGCTCATCACCAAAGAGGATTTTGTCTTAGAAAGCTGATTGAGGCACAGTGTGAAGGGCCGTGACCCGCTTAGCAGCTGAGTTGACATGCCAGCTCTGATGCTATTATCTACACCGTGATTAAGCAACACAACCTCTGAGCTCAGCCCTGACCTGTGCAATGGGAGTGACATCACTGCACCGCAGGTGTTCTCTGAGGTTGACCAGATGGAGTGGATGTGAAGCTCCTGGCACGAAGTGGTACCCAGGGACTTCAGCTGTACTAGAAGACAGGAGTGAGGGCTGAGGAATCTGACCTGGGCTCTAGTGGGAGTTCTGGTCTTTCTATGGGATGCACAGAAATGACACTGCACTGTGCCTGGCACAAAGCAAGTGATGGGCAGCTCACTATTGTCAACAGAAGGCAATTATTGTTGGTATTACCATTTAAAGGGAATAGCCTACAAAGTTGTTCAAATCACTTAGAGGAGAGAGAGAGAGAAATTTTAAAGAAACCCAGGATGAGAAAATTTCTGTAATTGAGCACCAAATCCAGCTGTGGGTTTCCTGGCAACTATGGCAATAGAAATGACTGCAGTGTTTCACATAACTATTGATTTCAGTCAGAATTAGTCAACTAGGCCTGCGCTGTCCAATATGGGAGCCAGTAGCCACATGTCACTATGACATATTTGAAATGGGGCACACCAGAATCAAAATGTGTTGAAAAAGCAAAATATGCTGGTTTTAAAAGACAGTACAAAATTCAAAATGACATTGTATATTGATTACACATTGAACTTGTGTTATTTTTGGTCACTTTGACTAATGAGAAGCTATCAATAAAATTAATTTTACCTATGTATTTTATCTATTTATTATAGTTCCTAGAAAAAATTTAATGCTAGAAAAATATTTGTAATTATTATTTTATGGTGGGTACAGTAACAAATGTATAATCCTAGAACTTGGGAGGCAAAGGCAGACTGATCTCTGTGAGTTCAAGGACAGTCTGGTCTACACAGTGAGTTCCAGCATAGCCAGAGCTACATAGTAAGATCTTGTTTCACACACTTCCAAATTGTTATTTTATTACTTAGAATTAATGAATTAGTTAAGTGTGTGTGTGCGTGTGCGTGTGTGTGTGTGTGTGTGTGTGTGTGTGTGTGTGTGTGTATAGTTGTGTGCCACTGTCTACATGTGGTATTCAGAGGACAACTTTTGGAAGCTGGTTCTGTCCTTTCACATTGCTGACTGAGGGTCCCTCTTATGTCTTCCATGATGTATTATAAGCTCGTGGGTCCAGGAGCTTCCAGCTGATTCTTTTGACTCTAGCTCTCATCTTCCTGTAAGAATGCAGGCGTTATAGAGGATGCAGCTCTTTTATGTGGGCTCCGGTGATAGAACTCAGATCATCAGGTTTGAGAGGCAGGTGCTTTCACCCACTGAGCCATTTTACCAGTCTTGACATTTGTAAATGTCTGAGTGGGGCCTAGAGAGACAGCTCACCAGATAGGAACACTGGCTGCATTTCCCAAGGACCCGAGTTCTGTTCTTAGCACCCATGTGATGGTTCACAAACAGCTGGAACTCCACTTCCAGGGCTTCCAGGGCCTCTTCCGGCCTCCTTGGACACCAAGAGCACACGCGGTATGCTTACATACATTCAAACAAAACACTCACACACATAAAGCAAATAGATCTGAAATATATTTTTAATGCACATGTAGCTCACATTTTTAGCCTATATCATATGTTTATTAGATAGCACTGAACAACAGAAGTTTTTTTTTCTCATTAAGTGGATTTATATTATTTATGTTTTTGTATCAAATTATATATGGCATAGTCATGATTACACAATAACATAACAAATTATTAGTTGGTATAAATAATAGAACTGTATTGAAGTATAATCAGGTGTCATATGTAAGTATATTCTTTTATATGTTTTTTTGGTTTTTGTTTTGTTTTGTTTTGGTTTGGTTTGGTTTTTTGAGACAGGGTTTCTCTTTTAGTGATAGCTGTCCTGAGCGCACTTTGTAGACCAGACTGGCCTCACAGAGATCCACCTGCCTCTGCCTCTGCCTCCCAAGTGCTGGGATTAAAGTCATGAGCCACCACCACTTGGCTCTATATGCTGTTTTTAAAAGTGGCATTGAAGCCAGGCATGATGGCACACACCTTTAATCCCAGCACTCAGGAGGCAGAGGCAGCAGGTAGATCTCTGTGAGTTCAAGGCTAGCCTGGTCTACAAAGTGAGTCCAGAACAGCCAAGGCTACACAGAGAAACCCTGTCTCGAAAAACCAAAAAGTAAAATAAAATAAAAGTGGCATTGGATGGCTAATATCTTTACCAAAACTTGCAAAGAATTTTTATAAGTATCTGGGTGAGAAAGAAGCAATAATAATAAGTTACCACTTCTTGGATGCTTGCTATAGTCACCATAGTAACTACCAACCGCAGGAACCGTAAGATGCTGTTTGGTGTACCAAGTGTATAACACCGCCTTCTTTACATATTCCTGCCCTGTATAATTGTACCCACACTGAACCAGAAACCACCAGATGTTAAGATATGAAAACATCTGTCTTCTCTTTGCATCTTTGATGGTACCTGCAGCTTCTAGTGAGGGCCCCGCAAACAAGATGGAAGACCTAGGAAGTGTGGACTTAGAATGCATCTGTCTCCTCATGCCCTTTTTGCCTAGCTATCTCATGTTTCTCTTCAGTGTTGACAGGGCCCAAGCACTTAAGAGCTGGTGTGCACTGTCAGTGGAAGGCTGGCTGTGGGTGGGACACAGGACACAGGAATGCTGCAGAGAACTATGTATTACCCGTGTCTTACCTGGCTTTCCTGTGCTGCTGCTGGACCAAGGCAAACTGAGATAGAATAACAAAGACACAACTTTTGCTGTGGCTAAAAATTACCTTGAAATGCTCAAGAATTTTGTGGAAACACATTACATCTTGTCTTGGGCCTGATATTTTTTTAAAAGGTTAAAAAGAAAAAAAGGATTTTGCTTTAAAAAAAAAAAAAAGCTATAAATGTGTGAAATGAAGTGAGGAAAGCTGGTCCTGTTACCCTTGACCCTCTACTCCTAACTGAGGCCAAGAGGAAGAGACCATGGAATTTGGGGAAAGGTTTAATCCTTAGCTATGTGGGGTTTTTTTTTTTGTTTTGTTTTGTTTTATTTTGTTTTGTTTTGTTTTGTTAATGACCATGTGGCCGGGCAGTGGTAGCCCATGCCTTTAATCCCAGCACTCCGAGGCAGAGGCAGGTTTGAGTCCAGCCTGGTCTAAAAGCAAGTCCAGGTCCAGATCAGCCAGGGCTATACAAGGAAACACTGTCTTGAAAAACAAAACAAAACAAAACAAACAAAACAAAAAGACCACATGTCTTGTTCTAAATACAAATTATCAAAGGGGGTCAAGAACATCCTGGCTTGATTTTGGGGTTCAAGAGCAGAGAACAGAGGAGAATATGATACATTCTTGAGGATCATGTTATGATCTGAATTTGAAATATCACCCCAGGTTCATGCTCCCTGGCTGTTGGCACTGTTTTGGTAAGACGTTGGAATCCTCAGGGGGTGGGGTCTGACTGCTGGAGTGGTAAGTAGTAAGTAGTTATTGGAGCTGGCCTTGGAGAATTGTGACCTTCCACGATTCTGCTCGCTCTCTGTCTGCTGGTCCCCTGGTAGGCAGCAGGTCTACACCACACATTCCTATTGTTACACATTCTTCCATATTTTCCTCCATATGATAGACTATATTATCTGAAAGCCTAAGCCAAAATTAATTTAGAGTTCTTTCTGCTAAGTATTTCTGTTACAGTGAGATAAAAGTAACTAATAAAGAATAGAGGATGTTAGTAGCGATTTAAATATGTATGCTATAACATAGGACACAAATACACAGGGGGATTCAATCTCCACCAAGACTGGTCAGAATACAGTCTTTGTATCTCTCTGTCTCTGTCCCTGTCTCTATCTCTCACGTACACTCTCACTCTCTTTTCTTTTCTTTCCTTTTCTTTTCTTCTTCTTCTTTCTTCTTCTTCTTCTTCTTCTTCTTCTTCTTCTTCTTCTTCTCCTCCTCCTCCTCATACTCCTCATTTTAAAACTAACCTTCGACTCACCTCCTCCTCTTCTTCTTCTTCTTCTTCTCTTCTTCTTCTTCGTATTCTTCTTCTTCTTCTTCCTTCCTTCTCCTTCTCCTCCTCCTCCTCTTCTTCTTCTTCTTCTTTTTGGTTTTTTTTTTGAGACAGGATTTCTCTGTATAGCCCTGGCTGTCCAGGATTCACTTTGTAGACCAGGCTGGCCTCGAACTCACAGCGATCCTCCTGCCTCTGCCTCCCTGAGTGCTGGGATTACAGGCTTACATCACTGTATCTGACAGAATGGATTCTAATTACACCCTTTTGAAAGTGCCTTTGATCCTAAACTGAAGGGAGTTCTTCTCAACCCAAGGTTCCACACATTGACCAGGGGTACAGCAGGGAGGCGCGACCCCTGCAAGTCGTTCATTAGGGTGTGCTTGCAGAAGCATGGGTTAGTCTGAGCTTGCTCCAGTCAAGGGAAACCGAGTCCCCACGAATGCCGATTGAACAGGAGTATGTTAAACATTGCTCTTTCCCAGGAAGTAGTGGTCTGCACAGGCCATTTACAAACTAGCCGTTCCTTCCATGTCTTACTTGACTCAAAACACGTACAAAGCCAGGAATGATTGCACACACTTGTAAACCCAGAATTTGGGAGGATGAGGCAGGAGGATTGTTATGAATGGTGAAGAAAGGTGAATTCCTGGTAAGCTATAGCACAATCTATCTCAAAAGACTGGACTCAATCAAACCACGTGCAAGAGGCAAAGGAAGTAGAGCCACGCTTCTTTCTGTAGGATTTAGTCTGAGAAAATGAACCAGAGCACAGAGACTTCCTCTTGGCTACACAAACAGGCCCAGGACAACAAAGGAAATGCTTCCAGGAGAGCTAAGACTTTCCTCAGGCAACAGGGTGACAGGGCTCCCTGTGGGACTCAAACTAAGAAAGGAAACAAAGAAGTAAGTCTGAAAGCTTCTTGTTGGACTCAGACTAAGAAAGGAAACCTGCAGGATGGAGAGTTCCAAGTGTTGAGCTTTTGATTTGCACTGGCTGTCTTCTGGTTGAGCATGGCTATCTCGGGTTTCCAAAGGACCACTCTTCGGAGTTAACGGAGGCATAAAAATACAGTTATGTTGTTAGTAAACTCAGGAGACCCAGGGGGCACTGGACCCTCTGTGGTGACAAGTCTCTGATTTTTTTTTTTTTTTTGACAAGAATGTGCAGCTCCAAAGATACTGTATTTGATTCATTGCGGCAAACCACATACATCTCTGTAGAGATTCCTGATGCTCAGAACTGAAGGCTTGAGAGAAGTGAAGGCTCTCACTGTGCTGATGCGGCAGTTTCTTTTCTTTTGTGAGACAGGGTTTCTCTTATAGCCTTGGCTGTCCTGGATTCACTATGTAGACCAACCTGGCCTCAAACTCATAGAGATTCACCTGCCTCTGCCTCCCCAAGTGCTGGGATTACAGGCGTGTACCACCACGCCCTGGCGATGTGGCAGTTTCTAACAGTTGTGTATGTGAAAATACTTGGGACAATTTTTAGATACATTCCCATCAGCCCTTGAAGGGGGCCGCTCACACCTATATAATTGTGACTCATTTTGATTCATAAATGCAGAAGTGGCTTGTAGGTACCTCAGGCTGAGATGGGCATTGATTTTTAAAAGAATTCTTATATAGGATTATGGAAAGGGTATTAATGAGGTCAGGGCTGGCTTGCTTGTGCCAGCCTCCTTCTGGAATGGCAGGACTTTTAGATTGCTTCTGCTTCTTTCTGAACTCCTGGAGGGCTAAACAGGGCCTGACTATGTCAAAGCAAATGCAAATCTTGTGGACTAAGCCCTGGGTATTATGCATGGATAGTTGTATCCTTTTCATAGATGCTACTCGTTTGTGTTTGTTTTGGTATGGTTTTTATTTTTTGAGATAAGGTTTCTCTGTGTAAAAACCCAGGCTGTCTTGGACTCACTTTGAAGACGAGGCTGGCCTTGAACTCACAGAGATCTGCCTCCTTCAGCCTCCCAAGTGCTGGGATTACAGGCATGAGCCACAATGCTCGGCTCATATATCTACTTGTAAGAGAGAATGAAAAGAAAACAAGATTGCTTATCTACCCCCGACACCCATGGCCTCAAAAGAAGAAAACTCAGCTGAAGGGATGACTACAATACTGACAGGACCATTAAGTCATCAAGGAAGGCTGCACCACAAGAAGGTGGAGTCTTGGGGTGTGAAGACTGACATTTAGAAAAAAGATGAGCTACCTGGAGAGGATGGAGAGGCCGAGGACCTTGTTATAGAGGAGGGCACTGGAGCTGAGTAAAGCGTTTGGCTGCGCAGGTGGCAGAAGCCACTCACTGACCGAGGCTGTCGCCGAGTCAGTATGCCTGCTTATCCTGCTTATCGCCAGCTAGATTGCATACTGTCTGGGTGACCTTTCCCTCTGTCACCAGCACACAGCCGTGCATCCAGCAAGTAAACAGCAAACATCTGAAAAGTGGCCTTGTAAAATGCCCAGAAGTAAAGAGGGCGATACACTCACTGCAGCCGCTACTATTAGTGAAAACCGTTAGTGTCATCTAAATGTATTCATGCATATGCTTAAAACGGAGCAAGACGGTCCTAACGGCTGCTTGCCTTATGCTCTGATGTTGACAATGGGTTTGTTTTGTGGATACCAGGAACCAACCCAGAGCCTCACATACACTAAACACCCGCTCAACCCCTGAGCCACAACCCCAGCTTAGACAATGTTCTTTCTTTCTTACACCCAGCACTTATTCTTAACAATAACTGATGCTATTTTAAAGCACCTAGGAAGGCATGTTCCTAAAGGGAGAGGATTGCTTTACAAGCTGCATTCTAGAGGAATGGTTGTTATTCTTACTAGGAGGTGAGGTCACTGATTCAGAGGCCTGATAGCGATGGCAGCTGACTCTGGTCCCTGGCTCTGCCCAGAAAGGGGACTCAGCTTTGCGAACATGTGCACTGGGTCAAGAAAGAATGGGTGATAGGGCTTCCTCTTAGACTCCGACTAAGGAAGGAGGCAAAGACAAAGTGGGGCACTGGATTAGAGAGCAGTGACTGGCTGCACACAGAGGCGTCATTTCTGTTTTCAGGTACTATCAGCAACTATGACATCGTGTTGGAAGTACCTAGGTTTCTTGTTTTCCAAGAGGAAAAGGGGGCCAGACCCAGAAGCAAGGCTGAGGAATCCGCTCAGCCTCCCACACAGCTGTACTCGTGTGGCCCAGGCGTCCTGCCAGCTCATAAACACTGTGATGACCTGCTCTGATAGACTCGCAGGCCTGGCAGACAGCAGGGGACCTGGGGAGGTTTGGTCTGAAACACTGATAATACCACACACACACACACACCCTGTGCCTCATGTGACCCCTGAGCACCCAGAGGGGATGTGGGAATATTTGCGTTGGGATGAAATTGCTCGGGGAGAGAAGACTTTTTCTTTAGCCCGAGATCTTAGTGCTTTCAGGGTGTTCAAGGGCTTGGACTCTCTGGGTATCAGCAGATGAGGAATCCTCTCTCTAGGGACCCCAGGGACCCCAGAATCACTTAAATCTGCCCTTTGGCTGTGATAGTTTGCATTCTACTGAACATCTATGATTAGGACTCGAGACAGAGTCTAACTTGGGGGGCTCTTAGGGGTCATAGCGCAGACATGTTTTGAGGAGTCTTCAGTGTCCAGCCTTCATCCGGATCTCCACCGGGTCACCCACAATATTTGAGTCTCCATTCCCAAACCCTGAATCTTTGCTTTCTGTCCCTCCTTCTTTTAATGACATCTTTCAGGCCCCAGCTTAATGACATCTGTTCGGCCTAGTCAAATGTGACCCGGAGACAGTCTCCCCAGGTGACGTTTCCCCTCTTTTACTTTGTTGTTGTTTTGAAACAGGGTTTCTCTGTGTAGCCCTGGATGTCCTGCCCTTGCTTTGTAGACCAGGCTTGCCTCAAACTCACTGAGATCCTCCTGCCTCTGCCTCCCAGAGTCCTGGGATTACAGGTGGGTACCACCATGCCCAGCTTCCTCTCTTTTACTTTTGAACAGTTGTGACAGTCCACTGGTTGCTGTGCTGTATGACACCTGCCTAACCGCACCAGGTATAGAATTAGACACTGTGAGGAAGGATACAGAGAGAGGCCAAGAGCTAACATCTCTACACACACACACCTTTGTGTAATATTTATATCGCAGGCTCTGATCTGGTGTTGGTAGATAATTATTTGCTTTTGGATAAAATGTCTACATTTACTAAGTATGCCTACATTTATGATACGCTTAGGAAATTATTACATACACACTTAGAATTTATAGATGCATCAGAAAGAATTGATTTGCTATGTAGACGTGCAGTGGATGTAAACACGTTTTTGTTTTGGTCCCAAGTGTGTGACGTAAAGCAGACTTGTGAGAGGGTGTGCACTGTTTTTCCGCTGGAAACAGACTTGTGAGAGAACAGGTGATGTTTGTCCACTAGAAGAGGAACCGCCTCTTTCGGGGGCGTGGTCTTTGACAACTGATAAACATCCTAGTACGGACTCTGAGAGGAGATATATATGAGTCCAAAACAAGAGGCGGGGCTTTGGGTCTTGGCTGTTCATTACGCTGCTTCCAGACGCTCCTAGAGAGAACCGCTCCAGAGAACGCTTCGAGGTTCCTGGTTCTGGCTGCTGCTCCAGGTTCCAGCAGCTGCTGTTGCACTCACCTTTGTTGAATTGCTAGTTTGCTGTCTAATGGGTCTGCTGGAATCCTGTTGACTACGCCCATGGAATTGCTTCAGGGAACTGAGACTAAAAAGGTCTACTTCTCCCGTTCCCATTAACCTCTTTTCTCTCTTATCTAGGGTAGGTGGGTTGGAAGGGAGGTGTAAGCATTAAAGAGCCCCAAATAAAGTAGGGTTGAAAAAGTTCAAAGCCTACATAGAAGCCTTGGCCACACCCAGATGTAATGGTTCTTGATGGGATCTGATGATCTGTGTCTCCATAGAGACCTCCAAGATGCGTGCTTAGGGCTAGGCTCCCAAGTGTAT
The DNA here is from genome assembly GCF_903995435.1 of Acomys russatus. NCBI lineage: Eukaryota > Metazoa > Chordata > Mammalia > Rodentia > Muridae > Acomys > Acomys russatus. Next base: position 53,001,162 of record NC_067157.1, read on the forward strand.
AAAATCGAAATAGGAGTTTCATCTTTCCTGCCTCTGGCATTCCTCGTATTGAGTCTCTTCCAGCGTTGGGTTCTGCAAGAGAGTTCGTGTCATGGGTGATTTGGCATGTCAGCCTGGCTGCCTCATGGTACCCAAATACATGGGCAATTGTTATACAGGGAGCTTCTGAAATGCTTTTTTGCATGAGGTTGACATTAGAACTGCTGGGTTTTGAGTAAAGAAAATTTTGTGTGTGTCAGGGGGAGTCCAGAGGGAGGGTCATCCCTGAAGGGGCCCTCCCACCCCTACCCCTAAGGATCAGGGGAGTCTCTGACCAGTCTGCCTCCCACCTGGAGCTGGAGGACAGAATCTTCTCTGGTCTCTAGCTTGCCAGCCCACTTTGAAAAATTTAAATTTGCCAGCTTCTCTGTCACCACACAAACCATCTCCTTCTATATGTATTCTTACATGTGATCGGTTCCACTTCTCTGGAGAGCTCTGACCTACTATCTCCCATGACAACCAAACCCCAACCCCTCAGTGAGAGTACAGGAGAACTGGTATGCAGTGTGGTGCCTGTCTCTCTGTATGCAGATGAGGTGGCAGTTCATCAGACCAGACCAAGGACCCCTCAACAACTCGGGTTCCTGGTCTGCAGCTCCTGAGACTATGGCCCCTCAGGTTTTGTGTGGGTCTGGAACAAGAAGTTACAGAACACTAGGAATTGTTTTCTTTCTTTTTGAGACATGGTCTCTCTGTGTAGCCTTGGATATCCAGGACTTGCTTTGTAAACCAAGTTGGCCTTAAACTCACAGATATCAACCTGCCTCTGCCTCCCTGAGTGCTGGAATTAAAGGTGTGGTAGTGCACTGGGCTAAATTTTTTTTTTTTTTTTTTTTTACTGTGGGACCCTAATTCATCTCAAACTGTTAAATTGCTCTGGTATAGAGTACTGGAAAAAAATAAAAAGGAAAAAAACAACCCTCTGGCCTGGAGTTTGCAGTTCAAGTGAAAACTTCTATTTTGGAAAAACAGCATCACAGTGACCCACTGTCCTGGGTTGTACAATGTCACCCTAAAACACAGTCTTTCCTGGAACTTCAGAATGTGACCATATTTAGAAGTAAGGTTGTTGCAGATGTAATTAGCTTAGATGAGGTCATTCTGGAAGAGGGTGGGCCTTTAATCCGGTCTGACTGGTGTCCTTTGATGAAGAGGAAAAGAGACACAGGGCTAGGCACAGAGGGAAGGTGGTCATGTGACAGCAGAGGCAGAGCTTGGACTTCCGAAGTTGGAATGCCAAAGAGAGAAGAGGTTTGGACTTAGGATGTGGCCCAGAATCCCCAAGAAGGAAACCATCATTTTCATATCGTGATTTTATACTTCTGGCCTCCAGAACTGTGAGAGGTGGGGGGTCTGTTGCCTTAAGCCACCTGATGTGTGGTACTTTGTCTGGACTGTCATAGCAAAGTAGCATGTGTGTCCATTGTGAGTGGGTCAGTATTGGACACAGTGTTCAGACACTGGACAACTGACAGTGCAGGCAGACAAATGGATGGGGCAGCATCCACGTGAACCGCCGTCACCATCAAAATTGACTATGGAAACCTCTGCAGTTGAAGAGCAGGGGTTCCTACTGGGAGGAGCTTTCCATAAGGGCTGGTACTTAGCAAGCTAGATAGTGGAACTGCCAACCTCAACGTGCACGATGTCGCTCACTTCAGGTCCTAAGCAAACGGTCAAGGAACATGTGCGGATGGTGGCTCCTAGGCTGATCCTGCCTCTGAAGGTTCAGATATTTAACAGTGATTCTCCACCCTGGCTGGACAATGCATTGCCTGAGGAATGCTTGCAACCTATGGCTGGTGACTATGTCTCAGACCAGCTGGATGGAGATGTAGTGGGAGGGTGTGAGGCAAGCATCCACTTTTCTTCAAACCTTTGCCTGGGATTCTAAAGATCCTGAAGGAGATAATTGTTTGGTCCTTTGCTTACTTAATAAACTGCTTACCAACCTCTTTTGATAATTCCCGTGCAAACTTAGTGTGAATGGATTTTTGTAGTGGGATGTAGTGGGCATCCTCTAAACGACCCCTGCACTGTTGGGTGACTGTATCTGCACATGCATCCTCCCAGACAATTCTGTTCATTGTGACATTGCTGGGCTGGTGTCCTCGGGGTTTCTAGAGATGTTTTTCTTAGAGGGTCATTCACAGCTTCCCGCTGCTCATGCTACACCTTTCCAGGGCAGCTGGCTCTTTTTCCGATCCTCTGTGTGAGCCCCAGGGCTTCTACAGGAAAAAAGTCACTGACCCCGTAAGCAGCTGAGGAGAGCCGTGTGTACTGTCTCAGCTCTGGACGTGAGTCTGGGAAACTAGGGCCCCTCAGGAGCCAGCTGTCTGTGAGGGTTCGGTGGGAGGCTCCTTCTTGGTCTGTTTCTTAGCTTCTAGTGTTGGCCACTGAAGCTATGGCTGCTTCATGCCGGTGTCTCATGTCACACTGTCTTCCTTCCGTGCTTTGATTCTTTCTGCACCCCCAGCCTCTTCTGATATAAATGCCACTTTCCACATTCAGTGCTGAGGAGTACGCTAATGATGTAGCATTAAGGAGTTTAAGAAGCATTAAAATGACTCACATTGTGGCTCTTTTAAAACAACAAAATAACCAAAATGTCAACAACAACAACAACAACAACAACAAAAAACTGGTACCAATTGGGTTGAAAGATGGGCCCACTGCACTCCACTGTGACCTTATCTTAATTTAGTTACATCTCCAGAGGTCCCAGTCACAGCTAGCACACTGGTAGTTTTATTATTATTTGAATGTTTGTGTCCCCTTCAAAATCCATGTGATGTCTTAAGACTTAAAACCCCTAATGGCAAATTCTGAGGCCAGAGGCTTCACAAACAGTGCTAGTGACCTTATAAAGGGGCTGGGGATACAGCTCACTTGGTAGAGTGCTTTGCCTAATGCATATGAAGCCTTGGGTTCCATCCCCAACACCACGGGTGGCAGATGCCTGTCATACACACTAGCATTTGGAAAGCAAAGGCCGGAGGATCCCTGCTACTCTAGAGTCTACCTCTGAACCAAGAGGGGATGGCACTGAGAGACCTAGCCCAGCCCTGGTCTGGTCACCTGTAGTTCACCAGGATCTCTAGGCAATCCAGGCACACCTGAGATTTTGAAGAGCGAGGTGAACTAACAAAGTCATTTCCATTTTGAATACACATAACGCATTTTGTTTAAATGGGAAAAATCAGCCGCAAATCTTTCTGTTCTCAAATATTCTCCAAAAATCCTCCTAATTATCAAGACAGATTTCAGGAGAAAAGTTCTGAGGCATATGCACGGCGGATTATGCCTGTAATTCCAGCACTAAAGACACTAAGGCAAGAGACCTGCAAATGCAAAGCTATCCTGGGACACACGGCGAGTCCCTGTCTTAAGTTGGTAATGATCTCAAATCCTATTTGTTTAATTGGAACTACTCCAGTCAACTGAGGTGACAAGTAAACCATGACGAGAAAAATCTTCCGACAGAATTAGTCCCAGATGGTGGTAGTTCAGGTCTGAAGGGAAGCTAGGAGGCTGGTGATGGGGCTCAGGGCGTCTTCTGAGTGGGGACCACTCAAACAGTATTTGTAAGGACAGGTGGCTTAGAGGGTGGAAGTGGAGGGCGGATGGTTTGTTTGGTCATCTCGGTTACTCTCTGTACCTGGCTTTTCTACACACAGACACTGTTGATTGTAAGGGAGCTGAGGTCCCTGAGGCACTACAAGCTGCAGTTTCTCAGCCTCTGAAACTTCTGACCTGAGTATCAAGGCGGGGAAGTAAGTATGAGAAGCGGGAAAGGCTCTTAGCGTTTCGGTGGGGTGTGTTGGAGATGCGTGGCTCACACGCAGTGGGCTCCCTTAGAGCGCCCAGTTTTTAAAGGCGTTTTCCATCACGGCAGGCTCTTGAAGATGGGAATGAAAAAGTCATTCCAGATGTGGAGAGCTGTGCGCTTGCTGTCTTGACGTGCACTGCCTGTCTTTTCAGAAGGAAGTGAAGTGCACTGTGCCTCACTGCTCGCTGACTCCCTGCCTGCTGCAGTCTCATTCTCTGTGGTGGAGCGCACTTCCCTTTTTCTTTATTACAGTTTACTTCATTGAATAAGACCTACTGTTCTAGCTTTTAAAGAAAGATTTATTGATTTGATAATTTTATGTGCATGTGTGTATGCCTGCATGACTTTATGTGTGCCACATACACATCTGAGCCCTGGAAGGCCAGAAGAGAGCTTTGGATAAAGTTGTAGGTTGTTGTAAGCTTCCATGTGGGCTGACCCAAGCCTACTGTAAGGGTAGAAAATGTCTTTATGTCCTTAATCACTCAGTTTTCACTCCGGCTCCTAGTCCCCCCTCCTCCTTTTTTTAAGTATGCAACTTTGTTTTGTTTTTGTTTTTTGAGACAGGGTTTCTCTGTGTATTCTTGGATGTTCTGGACCCGTTTTATAGACCAGGCTGGCCTCGAACTCACGGCGATCCACCAGCCTCTGCCTCCCAAGTGCTGGGAATAAAGGCGTGTGCCACCACCATTCCTGGCTCAGTATGCAACTTTTAATCCTTAGTTTAATGAGGATAGAAACTGAGTTTATGATTTTCACAGAGACTAATGTCTGGAATAAATAGTAGTTTGTGTTATCGCGGACAAATAACAAAAACAAACAAATCTCAGATAATCAACAACAAACAAGACACACAAAAATAACAAAACCAAAAGCTTACACAAACAAAAACAGAAGAGGTTTTATTCAGAAGTACGAGACTTTTATAAGGACTGTTTAAAAAGTCAGGTAAATATATTCTACATGCATCTGGCTTCTGAGTGTTTTAGTAGTAGGTAGATATAAATGCCAATTAAGAGGGACACAGACACACATACACACACACACACTCCGTCTTTCTCTGTGTGTCTATCTCTGTCTCTCTCTGAGTCTGCCTTTCTCTGTGAGCAGGAAGTGAACGTGAATCAGCCTCCTCTACCAGCAGAGTAGGAGGTCTGTACCCTTTGTCTCTACGGAGCTGTGAGGAGCCACTGGGAATAAAGAAGAGCATGGCTGCTAAGGTCTCAGAAAGGTCACACAGGAAGTCAGTTGGTTGGCCAGGCTCATAAATACCACCAGGAAGGGAGAAAGTTATTTTAAGTAAAATGCATCACCTTGCTAAGAATGATGTTAAAATCTACAGCTTTGAAGTTTATGCCTTTGGAACAGTAAATTATTATATATTTTGACACAAACTTCTTTTTGAATCATTTTGGAAACTTGTGGCTAGTATACTACTGTAGATAGGATTCTAAGGTAATAAGTACCATAACACCCCCTGGCCCATTTCTCTCCCCCGCCCCATATATCCAGACACAATAGTTTGAGAGTTCGTAAGTATGATAACACATGACCTCAGCTTGTTAGCTTTATTTGGAAAGCAGAAATGTTTACACATGAATACAACTGGCTTGTGCGTGCATCATCACTGGGCTTGAATATACCAGTAAAAAAGGCACGAGTGTTATGTACCTTGCCTAAACTGGATCCTTGGTAAACTTTTAATATTTGTTTTATATTTATTTTTAAGTTATGCATATCTGTGTCTGAGTCTATGTACATGCAAGTACAGGTGCCTGCCAGCTTGTTAGATTGGATTACTTGGAGTTGCAGGCATTTGTGGTCAGTCCAACACAGGTGCTGGGAACAAAACTCAAGTCCTCTGCAAGAGCAGTATGCATTCTTAGCTTCCAGGCCATCATCTCCCCGGCCCTGAATTTTAACTTTGGAATTAAAAAAAAAAAAAAAAAAAGGAAACAGAGGCTATGTGAATTCAATCTTGAAGACATATAGAGATGGTTTTCATAGATTTTGATGTCAGTATTTTTAAGGGCATGATTAAAGGCAATGCACTCTGTCACGTGCTAAGTAGTAATTTTAACCTATAACTAAATTCTACATGAAAATAGGATTCATGAATGTAGCAACAACACCCTACCCAATGTATGAATGCAACTTATTTCTGTGGGCTCCTCAGGTAGATGGAGGAGCCTGATGAATGCAAACGCTGATTCACGAAAAAAAAAAAAAAAGTTTATACAATAGTTATTAATTTTCTAGGATCTCCACAAGAGAGCAAAATTTAAAGAAATGACCACATCATGAGACTCTCATACATTCTAGACAAAGAATACTAAGTTTGTGAAGAAACAATGACACAGTGGCTATCTCAGAGAGTGCTAAATTCTAGGGTTGTTATTAAGGAAGAGTGAGATGGTGGCGGATACCGGCCTACCTACCGTAGGATGAGGATGACCTCAGAGTCTGTTCTCTCAGCTTTATAGAATCCCCAGTTGCCAACCTCCAGGGGGCCAAGGGCATCTTCCAGCCCTGCTCTGTGAAGTACGTCCTTCCCCAAAGAATCTTCACAGCCAGCTCTGTGCAGGAAGGTTGGCCAATGGCTCCTTCTGAAGCCGTTTCAGAGGGCAATTAGCAAGGTGACAATTTGGCATGCTCTGAAGTGGCCTGTCTTCAACGCCTTCATAACAGTATTTGCTAGGTTCCTACCATGTGTCAGCACTGGGCTCCAGACACTTGGTGACTGGGCAGAACACGGGTGGGAGAACAGTATCTGCTCTGAAGGAGCACACACTCTAGAAGTAAAGAAATGTCTCTGAGGGACTGAGGGGAGGATGATGGGGGCTCTGCCCTGCAACCCTGGAGGCGCAGGACTGTGCTGCTGAGAGGGGCCAACAGAGGATCAGTGAGCCTGCACCTGCTGAGGCAGAAAGTCCCTGCACACAAACCGAGAACTTAGTACCAAGTAACCTAGGCCTCTGTGCACATTGCATGGGATGGTGAGTTGAACGGAAATTTGTTTGGCTCCGTCTAGAATACACACTCCCCAGTAGAAAACCCAAGAAAGCCAAGTCAAGGCTCTTCCTGAGGCTGATTAATGTTCAGCGTTTTTGACTGGGAGGCACACGTGTGCCCGCTCACTCATTTTCAGGCAGTACTCAAGAGACTTCATCATCAGCTTTCTTCAGTGTCTAAGGAGAGGCTCAGGTCAGCTGAGTGTAGGGGAAAATGAAATAATTAGAATTATGGAGAGATGGGAAACACTCTGCTGAGCTTTCTTCGAACAATGGAAACGAGTGAGTCATTTAAAAATGATGTAGTTTTTATTAAGACAGATTCAGCTCATTTCCTTTGAATGCTGGTTTTTGCTTTGTTTTCTCTCTCCCCTTTTTAGGCTCCTTAGCTCCATGCAGGAAAGGGTGGTTCGCTTTGCACATGGCTGCATCCTCAGTGTCTAAGTCCTAAGGTGTGCACTGAATACTTGTTGAATATATAAAAGGAATGTCAACTCAGAAATCCAGGACTAGCAGGCCAGATGCAAAACGTAGTCTGTTGTCATGATGACCAGGAAATAGAGCAACATTTCTGTGACACAGCTAACTTCACAGAGTATCCTTTAACTTTCATCTTGCTTGGCTCTTAAATATTTCCTTAAAAATTTTCTCTTTTGGTCAGTTAAAATAACATTTGTTCAAAATGTCTATTTCTACATAGTAAAGATGAAATAAAGATTTTTTAAAAAATCAAAAAATTCAAATTAATAGAAACACAAATAGTTGGTTCTGAATGCTATTTTTGAACCGAATCTGGATTTCAGATGGCACCTTAGCAACTCAGGTTTGAGAAGCTGCACAAGCTACGGATGAAGGAAGGATGCCCTGCTATTTCAAGGTTTTTAAAAACTTAGAATCTTTAGAACTTCTTTATCCGTCCCTTTCTCTTTCTGTGTAGGAACTGTGAAGGTTTCTGGAAAAACACTTTCTAACCTTGGGATCCTGGGTGTGGATGGTGTCCTCTGCTGCCTGCATGGTGTGTCACTATGACTGAGTCTGCAGAAGGCCCGCGCTTCCATGTCAGAGCTGTGGGCGTTTGCGTGACATCATCCTTACTCCGAAGGGCAGGATCCAGCCGTGCGCAGACCTTGGGCTTAAATTTATGAAGCATCCCTGCTGGCTCAGACAACCTTGCTTCTCCCAGTGTCTCCTGCGCCCTTGGCCTCAGGACCTCCAGAGGCCACCCGCCGCCACCCAGAGACACCTGACACACCACAGGCCAGTGCACTCCTCCCTCTCTCGTCGCCCCGCCCAGGCGGACTCAGCGCCCGCCGAGGCGTGTCCCTCGCTGCCCGCCGTAGCCCGGCGCTAGGCCGGCCGCCGTTCCCAAGATGGCCGCGGCGCGCACGGCTCCTGCGGCGGGCTAGAGGCGGAGGCGGAGTCGAGTCACTCCCGCACCCGCTGGCTCCGGGTCTTCCGCACCAGGCTGCAGCTGACGACCCTCCGCGGTCATGCGGGGCTCGGTGCACGGATGAGAGACGCCATTGCCGAGCCGGTGCCCCCTCCTGCCCTCGCCGTCACCCCTGCAGCCGCCATGGAGGAGCCGCGGCGACCGCCGCCGCCACCGCCGGAACCCGAGCCCGAGCCGGAGTGCTGCCCGGCGGCGAGGTGAGTGCATGGCTGCAGCCGCTCCTTGGAGGGAGCCGGGTGGCGTGAAGGGGGCGTGGGGTCCTCGGCTGCGCGCGCCAGGTGGGCGCGGAGCATCCAGACCTCCGGTGGCGGGAGGGGCGCGGTGCAGCACGGACCGTGTGCTCGGCTTCCGCGCGACCCCTGCCGGGCCCCGAGGCCAAGCTCCCGAGCGACCCGGGACCTTGCACCAGTGCCCCCGGGGCCCTGCTGCTGCTGCAGACTTCCCTTGCTTGCTCTGGGCGCCGCCGCCGCTGCAGCCGCGTCTTGGGCTGGGATCTGTGATCCGACAGTAGGAAGGTGGTCCCCCTTTCTTCCTCCAGGAAGAGGGAGGCGTAGAGCCCCTCAGCTCCTTGCTCCTTCGTCCCTTCGCACCCGGCCTCCCAGCCTTCTGTCCCCAGGAAGAAGCTTCGCTTAACTGCAGACTAGTTTCCTTGCTGATGTCCTTTTACTAGCCAGATGCAGAGCATTGCGCACATACAAACTAAGGGTTAATGTGTGAAACTTTGCTACCGCAGGGAGCTCCGGGATGGAACTTTGGTGCCCAGAGTATCTGTTGCGTTCTGTTCCATAGAAGCGCTGCTAACTACTAATAAGAGTCTTTAAGTTTTAATTGGGAGGGTAAATTCACCGCGCTCTGGTTTTTTTTTGTGCTTAAACGCCCGTCTTTTGCATCCCGGGATAAGCTTTGGCTGCCCCCTGCCCCCTATAGTGAGAACACTCCCACAGCTCCTCCTGGCTTAAGGTCTTGCCCTATAATCCCAGGAAGAAGGCAGTTAAAACGCTTTGCCTTTTCCTGCTTGAAGAAATAGCGAGTTTATGGTTGTAGTGGGACCTAGACACAGGAGCCATTCACATCCTTACTTGTCACCACTGGGTTGCCTGTGAGGATTTTTATTTTTTTCAAAGCTGTGAAAGCCACTGCTTTACGTTTCTTAATTTCAAGATCTGTGACATCTTAAAGAGATATTGTCTTTAAAGAACTGCACAGGGTGCTATGAGAATTCTTCCAACATTTTTTAGAAGTTTTGTCAGAAAGTTCATAATTTTCTAATTGTATTAGTTGTTGAGCAATTTTGACTCCTTTTAAGCATTAGCTTAGAAATAATAAATGGGAGTCCTTAATGCTTAAAATGTTTTACCACTTAACCATTGCTTCTGTTAATTCATTTAATCTTTACAACAGTCTCATGAGTTAATTCGGCTATTCATCTCCTTTACGTAAGAGGAAACCGAGGCAGAAGGTAAATAGCATATATAAAGGCTAACAGCTCATAATAAACAAAGGTCTGGCTGCATAGCTTGTGCCTTAATTATCATGAGGAAGAGGGATGATTTCATATCCACAGACCCGACATTATAATTCTGTGTAACTGTACTCTGGGGGAAAATGGACTTGAACATTATTAGTTAGAGGTGGAAAGGGCAGAGGAATAAAAATCTGTTGTAAAAACGCTTTTTTTTTTTCCAATTGATAAAACAGCTTGCCTTCCAGCCAGGATTCTGTCTCATTGTTATAATAAAAATAGGTCAGGACGATGGGCTTCTTCCAACTGTAAGTGAACAGCAGTGTACGGAACAAGAAGATCTTTGAAGTATTTTCCTTAGCAACATTGCAGTTAATTTTACAATAGCAAATCTGCAAAGCAGATTCCTTGGTGAAGCCATTGCTTTTTGCCTTTTTTTTTTTTTTTTGCTGCAGTAACTGACACTACCTCCTCTTCAATAGGCAGGGGTGACCTCTGGCACGATTCCTGTAGATGAGTGATGATGTTGCAGGGGAGCCCCAGTTGTCTGTGTGCGGTCTGCCTTCTTTACTGTTCACAGGAGGCTCGCCCGCACTATGCCCAGTGCCTCCTCCAAACACGCTGGCGACCACTCATGTGCTACTTAGTGTCCTCAGATTAACTGGCTTTCTGGCATTGTTGTTCATCTGCGGTGTGTGTGTGTGTGTGTGTGTGTGTGTGTGTGTGTGTGTGTGATTGATCAGGAAGGCTGTATTAGCGCACAGGTCTTTTGTAGGAGTCAGGCCTGTACATGTTGGCTTCCAAAGCCGTATGGCAAGCGCACCCCTGGCAGATGCCAGCAGCGCCCAGGACGTCTGCTGTGGGTGCGATTTGCTCCTGAGTTACGCAATGATGGAAGAACACAAAACAGGGTGCCAGCTGACAGTGCTCTGACAGTCGTTGTTTTAGTGTTTATTGTCCGATGTGGGGTACTTCTGATCCATATTTTTGGTAGACAATTCATGAAGATGATTACGGTTGTTTATAGTGAATAAGCTTTTTAATAAACATTCTTATTTCTTTTTCAGGCATCTGGGTCACTATTAAGGGATCCTGATATTGCTTAGGAGAACTTAAAGCTTTGCATTAAAAGAGTTGTGTTACACACGGCCTCATTGTTCTCACTTACTGACCTACAATGTTAGGAAATCTCGTTATTCCCTTTTCCAGCCAGCAGCTTACTCTGTGTAGCGTGGTTCTTCTGCGTTCACCTCAGAAGATGGGTTTTACTTCTTAGAAAGTCTGCGCATCCTCACTCCTGGACAGTCTGCTCTCTCTGTCACCTCGAATCCCTTCCTGCAGCTCATGTGTTTCTGTCTTGACTCAGGGTGTCACCGACAGCTAATCATCCTGCTCCAGACTGCTTCCTTATTTGTTGTGTGTCTAACCTTAGCTACTAGAACAGTAGGTGCCTTAGTGGAGGCGGCGGTGGGGGAGCGGGAACGGAATGGAGGGAGTAGCTTTAGACAGAGGAGCAGCCAACTGGCAGCAGTGACCAGAAATGCTCCGGTAATGGCAGAAACTATGCCCTGGCGTGGGTATGACTTGACTGTCCCTGCTTCCTTTAATTGTCACTTCATGAGGTCACTTTATTTCCTTCCTTGGTGCCTTGAAAATCTTGTTCTGAACTCTACTGAAAGATGGGGATACACAGATCTTGCCTACTTAATGGGTAGATTGCCTTAACAGCCTCCTGCCAGTTAGTTCCTCATTCCTCCAGGATTATCTGTGCATTGCAGTCTCCTATCTTCACTGTCCCATTAGACCAGGTGGTATGGATTCTGCCTAAGAACTTAATGTTGTTTACAAGTTGGCAGGCTGTTGGAAATGCTTTTGTTAAGGGGAAAATGGAAGCCAGGTGAGGAAAGGAGATTGGCTGACAGGTCTTAGTCTTTCCAGGTAGTACCTCATTGGGAGCAAGCAAGTGCAGGTTCTGGGCCTTGGCTTTGTGGCCATGGTGTCTCCGAGTAACTCTGGCTTGTAGAAAAACCCCACTATCTGTAAGAGGCTGATCTCAAAGGACCCCATCATTTACACCAGCAGACTGGGAGGTAGGCTTGCCCATCTTGAGCACAGCCACTGCTTTCAGTATGAGAGACAAGGGTCTTTCTTGACTTCACACAGGCAGCTTTCCCCATACCTCCTCACACATTTCTCTCATTTGGGTCACGTAATTTGTTTTTAATCTTTAGTCTTACTCTAGTTAGATTATGGCAGCTCTTGTTTTTTCTGCTCTGACTTGGGATGTAGTATGTCCTTAGACATAGTTGTTAGGAAAGCCTCAGTGGGAGGGTAGAAATTTTTCTCCATAATGCCCATCTCCCACAAAGAGGCCTTTGGAGTAGTCTGACAGGGTGTGGTGAGGATGTCAGTATCTGGTGCTTTCTGAGGTGTTTGTTGAATATTGTATTCATAAAGGATCATGATAATATGTGGTTTCTCTGGATTTAAGTCCACATTTTAAAAGTTAATTAGAATTCTGTAGCTATTAAAACCATGCCATTAAAGACATGTAGTGACATGGCAAGAGCACACAAGTGCACACAAGGCAAGTCTTCTTGGTGGGACGTGACTATTTTTAGAAAGATCCCCACATACCTTTACTGTCTGATGTGCCCTCCTTTGAGCTCAGTGTAGGAAGCTGATCACCAATAGGATTTGCAAAGGATGGTTCTGAGTCTGTCCTCTGCCCTGCCTTGCACTTGGAAACACCTCCGTCTTCATGTGCATGGACCCATGTGCACTGCTGTTCTGCCAGGAGGAATGAACCCCGTACCAAACCGTGACCTTAGGCTTATTTCCTGAGGCGTGTCACGTTGGATCCAGGGGAAGGAAGTTCTCATCTTGATGACTGAAGTGCATCAGGGGAAGTCGAGCTAACTCCCAGAAGCTGCAGCCAGCCCCACAGAGGTGGTTTGGTTTCAGATGGTGATGAAGACCCCAGAGAAACTCAGAGGCTGTGAGAGGCTTTGGCAAGTTAGGTCCCTTTCTGCCCAGTGGATCCTCCCTTTGCTCTTTGGTTTGACCTGTGACTAATGAAATCTCTCTCTCTCCCCCCCCCCCTTTTATGGTATGTGCATGTGTGCATGCATGCACCTATGTATGTGTACATGTGAAGGCCAGAAGGCAATGGTAGTATCTTCTATTGCTCTCCAGTGTAGGTTTTGGGACCCGGAAATTCACCATTTCTCCCAAATTGGCTGGCTAGTGAGCTCTCTGTATCTCCCTGTCTTCCCCCGGCCCCCACCCCAGCACTGGGGTTACAGATGTCCATCATGCCTGGCCTTTATGTGGGTGCTAGATTCAGTTAGGCATCTTCAAATCATAATACATAGCCCATTCACGTTTGAGAACCCACACACACAGAAAAAGACATTGGAAACATGCTAGCTTTTTTCCTAAAGCTTTTCATAATGAGCATGTTGTATTTTCAGATAACACATAATCATAGGACCAAAATCTGTGTGTGCAAGAGCATATGGTATGCGCACATGTGTGTTGGTGCATGTGCCCACGCACGCTCATGCAAAGGCTACAGGAGACTATCAGATGCCTTTCACCTTATTTATTTGTTTGTTTGTTTCTCTAACTAAGTCTGCAGTTCAACATTTTGGCCAGGGTGGCCATTCTACAGGCCCCAGGATCTGCCTGGTTCTGCCCCACACCCCAATGCTGCAGTTGCTGGCATGGCAGCCGTACCTGGGTGCTGGGATCTGAAGTCAGGTCCTCTTGGTTTCACAGCAAACACTCTAATTAATCACTGCGCCATCTCTTTAGCCCCGAACTTTTAAAAAAACTGATATCTTTATTTGTCTGTCAGTCTGTCTAAGGGCGTCTGCTGCTTGTTTGCAAGTTTCCTATGGGGACCAAAAGGCTGTGTTGGAGCTCCATAGTGCTGGAGTTAGAATCAGTCCTGAGTCACCTGATGTGCAGCCCTCAAATTTCTAACTACTGCATTTATTATTTTAAGTCTCCTTATTTTGAATTGTTATTAAAAATTGAAATGTATGAGTACCAAGAATATTGTTACCAAGTTTTAAATGAACTTAAATTTTATCTTATTAATTTTTGGTGCGTGTGAGTTTACCCGAGTTGATTAAAGCAAGCTGGTTTTCTTTAACCCCTCAGTTCACCTTGCATTAGCGAGTACTTCAGTGGAAACAAAAGAAAGATCTGGTCTTCTGAGGGTCTTTCATATTTCTGGAGAGCTTATCTAAAGGCCAGAGCTGGATTCCCCACAGGTGTGCCCTGTTAAGAAGCTTCCTCTGTTTTCCATGGCATATTTGGGGATGGCCTCATTTGAGAGGGACATCACTCTGCTGACAGAGGGTGTGGTCGGAGTGTTCTCAGATCCCTGCAGAGCTCAGCCTCCTGTAGCAGAGTGTTTGCCTCTCAGCATGTGTTTGCTGACAGCCAAGTAGAGTCTGGCTCTTCCCTTGTAGGCGCGTTCATTTGCCCTGTTTTGCAGACCTCAGTGGATGTGTTGATCTCCTTGATCTTACAGAAGGCACATGTTGATAAAGCTGCAGCGAGTGCTGTTAAGAATATATTAGGCATTCTGTCAAAGTGTTTCGTAAATGGGTTTCATGTCAGCGCTATTTTAGAAGGACTAAGCCATCTGTAGAGAAATGTGAACCCTGAGCTATGAAGCTGAACAGGTTGCTGCTTTAGGGAGCTCTTTGCTTGTGAGCTGTTTGAAGATGCTGTACTCAGAGTTTTGACAGAGGGCTGTTAGGGGACAGCCTGGGCTGGCTTAGAGAAATTAGGAGGCGCTGTTAAACAGTTTAGTCTCTTGGTGGGGGAAATTTTGATTTAAAAAAAGTCCTTTAATACATGTATTTAAAATCTGAAGTCTATTTTTTTTTAAAAAAACAATTGTATTCTCATATAGCTCAGGATGGCTTCAGACTTCCTTTGTAGCCTAGGATGGTCTTGGAAATTCTGTTGTTTCTGCCTCTTTCAGAGATGTTGGAATTGCAGGTGTGTGCCACTCTGTGTAGTTTATACAGTGTGGGGATTGAACCAGGGCTCTGTGCATGCATTTCACAGTGACCCTGTGTTTCTCATGGTCTTTGTAGATGTTCATCTCTCTTCTTTTATACTGTCTTTTCCTCCTGATCTCTCCCCCTTTCCACGTGATTATCTATTTTGTCTCACAAAGAATTGAAATAATTTGTTGACAGATATTTAATTAAGCATATACTGATGCAAGTCTTGGGACTGATAGGCCCCTGAGTGTGCATTTCACCCAGCATCCCAGCTGTGAAGGGTTTAGAGGAAGCTGAAGAAGCTCATGCTGCGCCTCGCTGTGGAGATGAGAAGGAGCCATGAGCAGAGACTGCAGCTGCACCAGGCTGTAACTCAGCACCAGGTCCACAGACTCCTGCTTCTCTCTCCCTGAGCCCAGGGTGCTCCTCAACCCTCTGCCTCAGTGCCGGGCCTTAGCTCAGCCACAGGAGCAGTGCCTTGGCACTTATGGTGTGCTCTGTGTTCTAGATCAGTTAGGCTTTCTAGCACCAATTAGAGGAAAGAGTCTTTCCAGAAAAAAAAAAAAAAAATGCAAGGAGGGAAAAAAGGAAAGACCAAAAACCTCTCTACGCCAGGCGGTGGTGGTGCGTGCCTTTAATCCCAGCACTCAGGAGGCAGAGGCAGGGGGATCACTATAAGTTCAAGGCCAGCCTGGTCTACAAAGCAAGTCCAAGGCAGCCAAGGCTAAAGAGAGAAACTCTGTCTCGAAAAAACAAAAACAAAACCAACCAAACAAACAAAAGAAACCTCTCCACTCATCATAGCCCACTTCCCCCCATGAAGATGTAGGGCCAAGGGTGTAGACATGCCAGAGCTCAAAGCTTTTACATCAGGGCTAATCTCATGCAGACTGTGCTTAGAGCAGGCAGCTCAGACATGACCTACAGTGATGCGTTGTGCAGAAGTTTCAAAGTGCTGTATAGTAGAATAAATTTATGAAGCATTTGACCCTGTAATATATAATTACAGTAATTATTCTGTTGTATTATGCCTTGTTCATTATTACCTACTGAGTTTATTTTTAGACTCACCAATGGATTGGGACTTTGATTTTGCAGTACACGGTTGCACTAAAACCCAAAAGGATGCTGTTGTACTTTTTATATTGTCCTTTGAGACTGAGTCAGGAGAACAAGCAACAGTATTTAGCCACCAAGGGCCTGCAGTGGTTTGCATGTGAGATTTCCTGATGCTGGTGGTATTGGGGAGGTTGTCGAACCTTTTGGGCATTAGTCCTACCTTTAACCCCCTAGGGCCATGACGTTGAGATTTGAAACTTCTAAGCTGACTGGACTTCCAGCCAGAGCTCTCTGCCTCATGGTCTGACAAGATGTAAACAAGCCTTGCTCCAAGCTCCCCCTTACCACAGATGCACTTCCCACCTTGATGGAGTGTGTTCCCTGAACCGTGAATCAAAACCCTGAGTCTCCTCCCTTAAATTGCTTGTCAGGTGTTTCTCACATGGACAAGAAAAGCAGTGGCAGAGATTGTCCTTAGAAGTAAGGTCATTGTTGTGACCATGTGATCTGTAAGGCCGATACTATGATCATGGTCTGTAGGCCATTACTGTGACTGTAGTCTATAGGTCGTTACTATGACCATGGTCCTATAGGCCGCTACTGTGACTGTAGTCTGTAGGTTGTTACTATGACCATGGTCCTGTAGGCCTTTGGAACTGGTTTGTGGGAGGAGTGTGGAAAAGTTTGGAGCTATAGGCAAGAAGGCCCAGAATGTTGTGAGTAGGATGCTCTTCTTGGAGTTTGGAAGACCAGGATGTCAGTGGGCATGCAGACAGTCCGAGCAGGCTCAGGTGGCTTCAGGGGAGGTCAGGGATCTGCTGGGAACGGCACTAGTATATTAAAGATGTCAGGGACGTGAGCTCCCATGGAAGAAAACTAGAGTGAGACTGCAAGATAGTCACAGAAAGGGAGTGGATGCTGGGAGTGAGTCCTGCTGAGCAGGGCATCAAGGCCACTGCCCTGCTGCTGCTTACTGCTTCCAGTCAGGTCTACAGAGCAGAGCAGAAAGGTGTGTAAAGGTGAGAGAGTGTGAGTGAGTTTAAAGCTCGGACAAAACTGCTGTTAAGTGCTGAGGTCTGAAGGTTTCTTTTCTGTAACTGAGAAGAAAATGCACTGTAAAGAGGGACCATCGGTGTCTGCCGGGCAAGACCCCACCTTTGAAGGCCTGGGGTGCAATGCTCCAGCAGGATCAGCTATAGCCATGTTTTCCTGGCTTCAGCTGTACAGGGACTCAGAGGCCACCGCAGCTGTGGTGAAAGGTAACCTCAGCCTGCAGTCAGACCTTGGTGTTGTCATCCTTGTAGTACTGGTTTTGTGTGTGGATCAACAAATGGAAGAGTTACAGGTCGTGGAGGCTTACACCACGGTCCCAGGCTGAGCTAGGCCATGTGCAGTGGGGTTGGACTCCTTGTGTGGAGCTGGTCAGTAGGCTGTCTGTGACGCTGTGGAGTCTAGGTTGACCTGGAGACTCCAGTGTGTGACAGATGCAGGAACGTGGGGCCCCTGTGCAAGAAAGCTGAAGGTACCAAGTGGAGATGGCCTGAGAGAGAGTGATGCGCTGCAGGCATCACAGCCCTTTTGGAGTGCGGGAAATGTCACCAGGAGCCCCAGGTTCTGGAGGTGGCGCTTCAGGCTTTCCATGTGCCCTGCTGTGCTCCAGTCTTGCTCTGGTGTCTTTACATGCTGCCCTCCCATTGCTCTCCTTTGAAACGGGAGCTTTCACTCCATGCTGTTGTGTGTTGGAAGTCTGTTAATCTGTGTTTTGATTTTACAGGGGTTGGGTTACAAAATGGCCTCAGCTCTCAGAAGACACTGGCCTTTTGAGCAGTGCAGGAACTGTAAGACTGAGGCCTTTTGAAGTATGGACTAGATTGGTTGCCACCCTGGATGGCCACATGTCTGTGGGGTCTATGGCAGAATGCTGGGGCTTCAGTAGGAAGTACCTTCAGCAGGCTCACATGTGTGAACAGCTGATCCCCAGCTGGCGGCAGTGTTTGGAGAGGTTGGGAAAGCTTTTGTGGCCTTGGGCCTCGCCGGCAGGGGTAGGCTATGGGTGCTGCGCTGGGCTTAATGCTCTAGGCTGGCTCCACTTGTATCTGGAGCTCTCTGAATCCTGTTCAGTGAGAGTTGAGAAAAGCCCACCTCAAGCCTCTGCTGCCACCATGGGGTGGGTGGCCCGGGCAGTGCTCCACCCTGATGGGTGGGTGACCAGGGCAGTGTTCCGCCCGATGGGGAGCCCGGCTGAACTCCTGTCCTTAGGTTGCTTCCTGTCAGGTACCTGGTCACTGTGTGGAGAAAAGTTACTGGAACATGGATCAAGTTCTGAGGATCATAGGCCAGATCCTTATCCCAGACTTCAGTGTCACGAGTGTCCTGGGGGACAGGTAGTGTCAGGCTGCTGTCCCTGAAGCAGAAGGGACTCCAAGACGTAGGCTTTATTTTAGAGACTAACACTGTGGTGAGTATATGACCTCCTGAGGTGGTTAACTCACTTTTCTCTAAAACTCTGACCTGTGTTTTAAATTTTCCAAATAGTGTAGTCCTTAAAGATGAAAAATGGGAACTTAGTTTTCTCTGGTGTGTGTGTGTGTGTGTGTGTGTACATGAGAACACACATGTAGGTGTTAGGATACAGCACTGTGGCCTTCTTCCTCTCTCAGGATTGCTTACTTCAGGCTCACATCTCTCTGTTTGTGTCTTTGCGCGCTCTAGTTGTCAGCGAGAGTGTGTTACCGGCTGCACTTGAGCTCCCTCACTCTCACTTGTTCATTGTCGTTTGCCGTAAATAAACGAAACTCCTTGAGGGCCAGGACAGGAGGTTTCGGTGCTTCCTCATCTCATTTACTGGCAGCGTGCAGACACACTACCACTGGTAGCTTCATTTCTTTTGAAAAACAAAACCAGTAATGGCATCTACTTCATAGGCTGCTACTAACTTTTCTATGTTAGGTGTTCAGTATTAGTGCCATTAGTATATTTCTGTTTTGTTTCTTGTGGCTTAAGATAAAAGGAAGTGGGAAAGCCCACCGTAATTGTCTTTGAAAGTCATCAAATACCCCTTGGAACTAGAATTTGTTTTTTTCATCATTTGTAGAAACCATAGAAATGAGAAAGTAGATTTTGAGGGGCCTAGCTTTCCCCCATCCTCTCTTTGGCTCCGCTTGTGATACCCCCTGCCCTGCTGGAAGCTGTGCAAGGTGCTGGGCAGGGCCTGAGTCATGTCGCCAAATGCTCTGCTGTGACTACGGATGAAATCTCTTGTTGCAGTGGTGGGGACAAAGCCAGCTTTTTCTTTGGAAGTTTTTAGTTGTTCACTTAAGTGGACATTTTTGTATAGCTTAGATTAATGTGCTTTTCAGTTTTTAAATTTTTACACTATATTTAAGAGTATTTTTTTTCCTTCACATTGATGTAGTTCCTTTCCAGAAAGTATATGAGGTCTGCTTACTAAATTCAAGTAGTCTAATTACTTAGAAAGGCAACACAAGTCCATTGTAGAAAAACCGGGAAAAGTCTGAAGATTCAGCAGCCTCTGCTCCAGGCCGCCTAAGTCCTTGTACTTGGCATTGCGAAAATGATGACTAGCAACCGAATTGGTCACTCTTTGACGTTGGGTTTACATCATAAGTCTGTTTGCTCCCAGTTGATAACTCATCATGTCATTCTATAGGACATACGATGGCACGCATGCCCTTATGTGTATAACATAATCGATTGACTTACTTGGTAGTACATTTACATTTTCAATGGTTTGTAACATGGTTATACATTAATGACTTCATTTTTAAAGGATAGACTTCTTCTAGTTCTTAAAATAAGAATTTTAAAGCTCTTGGGACATGTTGCTACATTTTTTCAACTGAAAATGCACCTTTGCTGTTCTGCACTCTGGTGTGAAGGACAATACACTGGATGGTTGAAGTACAGGGTCAGTCCTCTCAGTTTTAGGAGTTGTATCAATAGTGTGTTACTCTGTTTTTTTAGCAGTACATGAAATACCTATGGCAGACCAGTTTTATAAAGATGCTTACTTGACCCAGACTTCTGTAGGCCAAAAGTTCAAATGTGGTGGCACAGGCTGCAGGCACTGCCCCTGCTGGCTTCATCACTTTATGGCAGATAGCAACGGCTGGGACCTGGGACATGTGTGAGCAAGAGGTCCCATTGCCAAACAGGAAGGCAGGGTGAAACTGGAGTCCGGAGAGAACTACCTTAATCCCTGTGGAGAGCACACCTGCAGCCGACTTTGGGATTTCCCACCAGGCCTTGCTGCTTAGAGGTCCCAGCATGTTGTAATAACTGCCACTCTGTGGACAAGCTCTCAACACATGAACACATGGTGGGGGCATACCATATCCATGGCATAGTGTAAGGGACGAGGGAAGGGTCGTTACTCAGCAGTACTTCAAACAACCCATAGTCATCCGTGTCCCCCACGCCCCAGGTCTTTGGTAGATCTTGTTCTACTTGATTTCAGTCAGTAGTCTTGTGGACCCATCTGGGAGTTCCAGAAATCTCGACTAAGTCCATTGGTATTTTCTCAGAGTTGTTCAAACATGCATTCAGAAACCTGTACCCAAAAGTACCTGGCATAGTCTTTGCACAGGCCCTGAGACAGCCCTGACAGCCTGCCCTGGTGGAAGGCAAGTGTTCTGGCCTGCGGCTGGTTGCAGGTGCTGTCGAGATGCAGCAGAGGAAAACAGAAGTGAATCTGTGGCTGTGGAAACTTCGAGTAGCTCACAGCTTGCTGATGTGTAAAGTGTCCAAGGCCCAGTGGGGACTGCTGCTCAGAGTAAGGTAGTTATTACAGATGCTGGCTGCTCCTACCAATGCCAACAGAATAAACGACAGCCCAGAAAGCTCTGGACACAGTGTCGTGAGCACTCTGATGAGCCCAGCGTTTAAGGAAGCTAACCCTGAGTTGCATCTAGTTCCAAAAGTGGACACGTGATCTTTATGGAGGAAAACTGCTTAGCTGCAATCTTCAGTGTAAGATAGTCTAAGCATATATTAGATTACACTAAGAATCTGTCAAAAATACCAAATACAGAATATACCCTGACCACTGTGAATGTTAATATAAATCTAGAGGTTACGTTATATGAGTTCTTAAAAACAGCTGGTGTAGAGGATGCTGCATTCATATAAAATAAGCTGAGGCCAAGTGATCATCTAAAAGCATATCTGAAATTATGGCTAATAATAAATACCGAGCATAGTAGCACCAGCCCATCAGTGTATGTTACAGTCAGTGTTCACTGGAAACTTATACAGCAAGCAGTTTATGAAATCTTTTTTTTTACTTGTGCAGATTTAAATAAAATATTTTATTTTACTTGTGCACATCAGGTGTGTGTGAGTGTGTGTGTGTGTGTGTGTGTGTGTGTGTGTGTGTGTACAGATTTAAATAAAATAAAAATACTTTGTTTTACTTGTACACATCAGGGGTGTGTGTGTGTGTGTGTGTGTGTGTGTGTGTGTGTGTATAGTGTCTCTTCTGATTGGATAATTCATGAAAAGTAGCATCAAACTATTGCATTTGTTTTAAAATACTGCAGCCAACCAAATCTCTGGTTTTCCAGGGGCCTTCAGGGAAATCTCAAGGATGATTTTAGGTACAGAAGCTTTATTTGTAATTGATTTGGAGAAGGCAGAGTCTACAAGTTTTCAAGTTTGAATACAATGGGCATCAGTTGACATGAACTGTAGTTGGTTTTATTCTTAGCCAAGGTACAACAGAATTTTAAAAAGTGAACTTAAACACATGACATGTAAAGGAACTAAAGAGGCTTGTTTTCTTTTGTAGCCAAGGATATAAGTCAGTGTGTAAGCCACAGGTGGCACACAGGACCTTTGCTGTGTACGTAGGTGGTACAGGAGGTAGGGTGACCCTACCAGTCTCCGTTAAAGGCAGGCCAGTAATCCAAGAAGCCTGTCACATGACAGCACAACCAGATTGTAGTTTTATATGGATATACTTTGATTCTAAAACAAGAACAAAGAAAAATTAGGAAAATCGGCTTTGATTATGAGAAGTAAAATCCCTTTTCCATGAACCTTCTGTAATTTTGTACGTCATTAACAGATTCACATGTATGTACCTTTTTGTGGCATATAAAAACAATAGAGGCTTATAAACCTAAATTATGGTTTAATAATTAGTGTTTTCACACTTTCCCTTAGGCATGGTCTAGGTATATCCAGTGAGTAGCCGTAAATCAACTGTCCAGTACCAGTGAGGGATGGCTCAGTGGGTAAGAGCTCTAGCTGCTCTTACATTGACAGGTTACAGCTAGGGACCTGGATGCAGTTCCCCGTACATACACAGCAGTGTAGGCTTTGAATTTTTAAAAACATACTTTATTTGGGGTTCCTTAATGCATCTACCTCCCTTCCAACCCACTGACTCTAGGTAGGAGAGAAAGAAGGTTAGTAGGGACAGGGGATGTAGACCTGCTTAGACTCAGTTCCTCTGGGCAAGTCCATTCCTCACTGTTAGGATTCCAGAAGTCCAGTTAAACAGCAAACAGCAGGCATCAAATGCAAAAGAATCAGCAATAGCCTTCTCAAAGTATTCTCTGGAGCATTTCTAGGAGCGTCTGAAGTGACCCTTCTCCCCCGCACCCTAGCTTTCTGAGTCTGCACAAAGACGTTTTCCAGCTAGCAAAGACCATGCCCCCAGCACAAAGCAGTTTCCAGCTGACAAAGATCACGCACCCTCATAGCTGTCATCAGCTGTGGATAAACTAAAGACAATTTCACATCCCACACTTGGGATCAAAACAAAAGCATATTTACATAACATAACCAAAACTTCCACTATACAGTGGCTTCTAACTATCCATATCTCTAGTGTTAGGGGCCCCAACACGTTCTTCTGGCTTTTACAGGCAGTTCACGCACATGGTGCACACACACACATAACATTTAAAAGGCTTTAGGTTACCTAGAGATCAAGGCAGTACAGTGTTATTATAATAGAGTTCATTAGATAGTGATCAGGCTTGATTAAGTGTGAATTTATATTCTTCTTGTTGTTTTTTGAGACATGGTTTCTCTGTGTACCCCTCACTCATTCTGTAGACCAGGCTGGCCTTGAACTCAGGGATCCACCTGTCTCTGCACACCACCAGGCTTGACTAAAAATAGGTCTGATTTTGTTTTTGTGTTTATGAATTTATATCTGTGTTCTATGTTAGCGTGTTCAATTAGTAAAATTACAGAAATTCAGGAAGGATGCATAGAAGAGAAAATTTTCTATATAATTTAATTGGGAAAATCAAGGCCAAATGTTTTTACTAAACCGACGAAATAAATTTGTTTTGTTTTCCAAATAATTGCCTGAGTATTGTGAACTTGAGTTCTTAGTGTTTCTGAGTTAGTTTCTGTAAGACACTTCCTCTTATTCCCCTGATGCTGAACTCAAGATTCATTTTCCCTTCATTTCGGGCAGTTTGTAGACACATGATTTATCTGCAAGGCACTTAGAACAGGCTCCTAGGAGATACATTGGAGACAGGAAATACAGTGAGAGGCAAAGAGGCCTCTGAGCTTTAGACATGGAAGTAAAAACTTACATGCCCAGGTAAAACATTTTAGCCATGATGAAGCCTAGACACAGTACAAAATCTACTATGTGCTGACTGTGTGCCTGGTGGGCATGAATCTTAATTGATTTGAGCTCCAATCATAATAGGTAGGTAAGTAGACAAATCATATGCTTTGTCATCTTTCAGCAGAGATGTGATCCCTGCTACCCACCCATTAATCTGTTTATAGAGATTAGCAGATGATCAGACCATGAAACCCACAGAATCGCACAGAGAATTGGCATGCCCATCCTTTACTTTTAGGCCAGTGCGTGAGGGCCAAAGCAGAGGAGGGACCATTCACCATTGGCCCTGACCCCAGGCCTCACACAGAGACCCTGAGGATAGGGTCTTCATCCTGTCAGCTCTAGCTCCCGCCCACCGCTGGCAGAATGAACTGGGTGGTCCAGGTGACTTTATTAAGGGAGAAAGTGCTCATTAGTGAGCATGAATAGAAAGCAGGGCTTTATGAAACCCATGAGGCACCGCCGAGGGAGGAAGGTGAGTCCTGGCTCAGGACGTGGCCAGCCTCTGATTACTCTTTGGAACACAAAGGTATTTCTTGTCTGTCATGCTCAGAGCTCAGATGCTGTTCAGCACATATCACAAGGGACGGACATGCGTCCAGTTCTCTGAGCTCCATGTAGCACTAAGTATCTTCATTTGGGTCAAATAGCTGAAGGAGTTTATTTTAATGTGGTGGTTTTGCATACGTATATGCATGTGCAGTACATGTATTCAGTGCCCACATAGGCCAGAAGAGGGTGTTGGGTCCCCTGAAGCTGGAGTTGCAGATGGTTGTGATTTACCTACCATGTGGGTGCTGGCCATCCAACCGTGATCCTTTGCAAGAGCAGGCAGTGCTCTTAACTGCTGAGCCATCTCTCCAGCCCCTGAAATATTTTCCCTAATTGTAAGTATCTGGACATACATCTTTATGGAAACTATACAGAAAGTTTTCACATTTCAAGTCATCTCTTTGGTCCTGTGAACAGTGCTTAGACTTCACTTCTGACTTCCGTTCACATACTGTTTTAAAATTGAGTTTTGGAGATTACTTCTTCAACTGTCAGATCTTTCATCTTCAAAGTGCATTGTAATTCTGTGTATCATTAAATTTATGAATCATTACATCACATTGTAATAGTGCTTGTTAAATATGTTGGTTGTAGGATCTAGGGAAACATCAGAAATTTCAATATTGGAAAATGTGTTAAAAACTAGTGAAGTATGGTTTTAAGTCTTGCTTTAACAGGCATTTTAGTGTGGGGTATATGTGTCTGGCAGGGCAGAGCCATTGGCTCCCTTCACATGGCCCTGATGACGTCACAGAGAGCAGAATGCGGGACAGGGAAGAAGAAAGCGTGGCAGTGGTTTTACTGTGCAGTATTTGGTTCAACCTTTATCTGCCAGGAGGACTTGTGTGGCAACCAAATAGCATTGTCACCGCTCTTTCTCCTTTCTCTTTCAGGAAGAGTTTGTGAAGTTTTAATTGACTGGTTAGTTAATCTGAGGCAGGGCTCTTGCTGTGTGCTTAGGCCTGGGCCTCATCATCTTCCTGCCTCGCCCTCCCAGTGCACTTTGTGTCTTCCTAACTTGTTGGGCTTTCTAGCTGCTTCTGGTCCGTTTCCTGTTACAAACTTTGTTAAATGCATCTTTTTCCGCTCAATTTTTATGTATGCTCAAGTTTTTTTTTTTTTTTTTAATGGAGTAAAATTGTGGTGTGTATGGTCTAGCTTAGTAAGCACAGGATTTTCCTGTTGAATTGTATGTAGCGGGGGCCTAAGACCTTTTTATATTGCTAAATGCTCGGAGTATTTGTGCTAGTTTCTACTGCAAATACCTAGAGTTTATTCTTGAGGTATAGAGATGGTTTCAGGGGTCATTAGGCTCTGGCCACACAAGCCTGATAACCTGTGATTTCCAGTCCCCACATAAAGGTGGGAGGAGACAATCAACTCGACAGAGTTGTTCTGTTCACATGTGTGTTATGGTGTATGTGTATGCCACACACACACACACAGGCACACACATGCGCGCGCGCGCGCACACACACACACACACACACACACACACACACATTTTCTGTGAATTTTGCATCACACATCCTAATCCCACTCGTCTCCCCCTTTCCTTCTGTCCACCCTCCACCCTTGCAACATCCCCCCCCAACAACAATAAAAAAAATCTCACTGTGGAAGCTGTAGTGTGTCACAGTGTGGTTCATAGTATACTCTCTTGTCCATAGTTTTTTGCTTGCAAATGTTTATTGCAATGAGTCATTGGTCTGGTATAAGGACTGTGGCTTCTGCTACTCTCTCAGTACTGGAACCTCACTGGGACTCCTCTCGGATATCCTGTTGTCCAGTGTCAAGGAGGTCCTGTAGTTGTGGTTCTGTAGGACCAGCCCCTTCATGTTCTCCAGCAGTCCATCGATGCTGTAGATGTTGGGGTGGGCCGATTCAAAGTCCTGGTTCTGTGCCCCAGAGTTATCTGAGCTGGTCGGCCCGGCTGGCTCTCCTCTTCCCATTCCCTCAGGGCTGGCTCACCCGCAACTCCCACATCCTGGGCCAGCTCTGCTGTGCTGTCCAGGTGAGGTGCAGGGCCTGCTCTCCAAGTGCTGCAGCAGGTGAGGGGCAGAGCCAGCACTCCCGCTCTGATGACCTCTGGGCCTCTTGCCTGCTGTAGGTGGTAAGGTGCAAGGATGGAGGAGGGCATCCCTTGCCTATGCTGCTTCATGGCATACAAGTTTCGGGGCCCAGCTCTCCCACGCTCACACCCTCAGGGCCAGCTCACTTGGCCGGTCATCAGGGTCAGCTCTACTGTGCTGCCCAGGTGAGGGATAGGTCCCACAACCCCGAGTGCCGCGGCTGGTGAGGGGCAGGGCCAGCGCTCCTGCTCTCATGACTCCAGGGACAGATCTCCCACCTGCCGCAGTTGGTGAGCAGGGAGGAGGGTATCTCTTTCTCTTCCATGCCACTGCACAGGAGATGAGTGGTAGGGCCAGCTCTCCCACGTTCATCCTTGGGGCTGGCTCACCTGCAACTCCTCGAATGTTCAGGGGACACTCTTCTGAGTACTGTAGCTGGCTAGTGGCGGGGTCAGCTCTCCTGTTTTCATGCCCCAGGGCCAGCTCTTCCATGATGTCCAAGTGAGGGATGGTGCCAATTCTTAGACATTATGTCCCAGGAGGCAGCTCAGACCAAAGATATCTGCCTGGCTGGTGCTAGCAAATGCCTGCTGCTGCAGGACCATGTACCTTTATTCAGCTCCGTCAGCACAGGACAGGACCCCACCCACTGTGGTCCCAGATGCCATCACCGGCCACTTACATCAGGCTGTTTCCTCATTACTCTCCAGTTCTGCCTCTCTTCTTTGTGCCCACATCCTTCTGTGTCTCTTTCTCTTCCATTTCTCCACCACGTACTTGTTCCTCTTTATGGTGCCCCAGTCTCTGAGTGTCTGTGGTCGTCTCAGGAGTGGTCTCAGGAGTGTGATGCCCTGCTTGTATATTATGGTTGGGGCAGAAGTCATCTTTGCTGAGTGCCAGGCTGGTGGTCATCTTAGGCTAGCTTCCTGTCTAGGCCCCATGGCACAGGTCTGATGATTGTCTCTGGCTCGCTTTTCACCTAGAACACTTGAGTGGCTTCGGGCGATGGTCTTGCGCTTACTCACGCTTGACCCAGGCTGGGTACTTCTAGTCTCTGGCTTGCTCTCTATCCTAGGAGCCTATCCAGCTGGGCCTGTGGAGTGCTCCTTGTCCAGGCCCCCTGATAATAGACTGGTGGTCGTCTTGGGCTCACTTTTTCCAGGGAATGTTAGGCCACTACATTCAGATGTTCATAGGTCAGAACACTGAGTGAGAAATAGCCTTTCTCCTCTCTGCCACCTACTGATGCATTTGTGCCACAGCAGACACACCTGCTGTGCCTCTAGAGGCAGCCACACATACATATTTATATATGGCATGTGACAGGAAGAGTTCTGTTTGGAATTAAAGAGTGGTATGGGGGCAAATGTAAGCAAAATGCAATGATAGATGGATGAAAATGTCATAATAAAATAATTTTAAAGAGAGAAATTATAAAAATATTTTGAAAAGAACTGTGTGGTATACTAGACAGATGAACATAATCTTTGATTCCAGTGTGCCTCAGTTGTGTGGTCTTCATCTCACTGCAGGCCGCCCCTAACATGAGGACATGGTGCTTTTGCTTTGACACTTCCCTGGTGAGAGAGTCTGGATTTGCTTGTAGTGAGGGAGCCACAGAGAGCCCGAGTGAGGGTGCCTTAGGATTTCTAGTGTTGTGATAAATCACTGGCCAACATCACCTTGGGGAGGAAAGGGTAGGGAAGAAAGAAGGTGGCTGGTCATGGCGGGAGAGCGCTCACCTGCTCGCAGGAGGCCTTAGTGATTGTGTGTGCCGCTCATGCTTTATGCTCTGTCACGGGGCAGCAGTGCACATGGTACCTCTAAGTGGGACAGTGGGGACAGTGGAGCTCTGCTGAGGTATCATGGCTTGACCTCTGCGTGGCCTCACTGTTCTTGGCACACTGCCCTTTGCTTGCTCAGTATGCTCATGTTTTCTGAGAATGAAATGTAAATGGACAAGTAGAACTAATAAGACCGAAGCACACTTTGCTTTAGGCTCCTCATGCGAGGCTTCTGATTCTGTTTTCACAGTTGATTTACACATTCAGATACTTGCTTAGAGTCTCCTGCACCTGGGAATTGAATGAGAGTTAATGCAGAGCCTGTCATGAGGTCCCTGCTTCCTCTGGTCTGTATTTAAATAGAACTCCCTTCTTTTCAAAAACAGCCCACTTGCCAGTGGCTTTTAAATTAATTTTTCCGAGTTGGAATAGTAGATGATTAACATGGGCTAGGATGGCTGGCAGAGGTCCTCCTGTTCCCTCTGACTTGCCAAACTTATTGCTGTTTTGTTTTCTCAAAAGAACAGGGAGGCACCCTTCCTATGTTGGCCTGCAGACAACTTGTGCCTCTTCTGAAGTATATGTTGGAGTCTCCACCCCTGGAACATCACCACCCAAACTGGATAGGAGGCTAACAAGAGAACTAGAGGGCCAGAGATCTTGCCTTCATTTTTTTGTTAAAAACAGCTTTGTTGGGTTGTGTTTTGTGTGTTATATAATCTACTGGTCCCAGGTATCCAGATCAGTGAGCACAGAGCTGTACAGCCTTTGCCACGTAAAGACGCCTATACCTTTAGCTGCAGATGCACCCATCTTGTCACCATCCCTCCCAGTCCCGAGTCAGCACCAGTCTGCCTTTGTCAGCATGTGTTTACTGGTTCTGGAAGTTTTATGTACATTCAGTCATATGTGATCAGAGCCAGCTTCCTCCACCAGCGTAAATGTTCTCAAGTTTTGTACACAGCATGTTGTGTGTGCTGTTCTCCATTCCTTTGTATGGCTGAGAAGTGTTCCGGCTAATGTGCTGCATTTTGTGTAGTATTTCATGGACTGCAGCTTATCCGTTCAGCAGTGGGGTGTTGGGGTGTTTCCACAGTGTGACTATGAGGAAGGATGTGGCTGTGGCCATTCTCGTACTCGCTTTGTGTGGCTGTGTCCTGATCTTTTCTAGTGTGTATCCACCTAGGAGGAGGATTGTTAATCACTTGTTCTGCATGGCCACACTGTTTGCAGTTCTCACCAGCAGTGGAGAGGGCTCTGATCTCTGCCTCCTTGCACTCATCTGACTTCTGGACCGCCCTGCCGGATGTATACTGCTTCTCACTGGGTTGTGATCGGCATTTCTTGTGCGTCATCATGTGCCTTTTGGACAGGTCTCTCCTCAGATCTACGGCCTGCAAGCACGTCCCACTGTTGTGTGAGCTTTGTTAGCATCTCGTTTATCAGTTTCGTGGCCTTTGTGTCTTTGGCAAAGGATCCTGTACTGGTGAGATTCCATTGCTGCATCTAAGGTCTTACAGCCATACTCCTCTTTGCTGCTAAAGCATCTTCTCTTATTCTTCATTGGCCCATTTCACATTCATTTTCTTTGCTACAAGCTCCAGTTCATTCATTTTCCTATGTCTGTCTGTCTGTCTGTCTTTTCTGTGCAGTGTCTGTTGAGTACCCTTTCCTCTGAATGGTGCTGATCATTGAAGCTGAAGCTAGGTGGCTATTGGAATGGGCATTTATTTCCAGATTCTCAGTTCTGGTTCATCGACCACACATCTCACTTTACGTATAACCATTTCTTTGTGACTTAGCAACACGCTGGTTGATCACAGAGCTTCGTGGAAAGCTGTGAACGCGGGAAAGGGAATCCTTTGTCTTCTGTTGCTTTCTGGGGTTGCATTGGTCTCCCTTGCCTGTGACTGTGTGAACGTGGAGCAGAGGTCCCTGCTCCTCCTTCTTTCCATGGTAGAGTCTGTTCATGGTCTGTAGCAAGGCCTGTCTGCCTAGTAAAGGCCCTGTGTGCACCAAGGGAGAGAAGAAGATGACCAAGGTTCTGGAGCTGAGCCAGCTACAGAGAGACGGGGAGACTCAGTACAGGAGTAATGGCCCTTGTAAGAGCAGTTTATTACTGTAGCGGAGAGCAGACTTTCAGATAGGCCTTAGAATTGCATAATGGCTTTTGTGACAAACATGTGAGCTGTCAAAGGATTATTTTTCTTTGGAAACCATCTGCATCTGAGAAATATGTCACTTTTCTATAGTTAGGTATTTTAAATGATGTCTGTTTTTCCTGTTAAATTTTAAGTTTTAGGTGTTTTATAATCTTCCTTAAAAACTAAATCTTCAAAGATTCTCTGTGCTCTCATGCATAATCTGAAACTCAGGCCAGGGCCAGATGAGATTAATTGGTATGAACAAATATGCTGATATTGTAGTGAAAATATATAAATATTTTCATTTCTAAAACTGGGTGAAAAAAATAAAGAATAAAAAACAAAACAAAACAAAAAAAATTGGATGATTTTTTTTCTTTCTGTAAAATCAATTTATTTATTTTGTTCCCTTCAGGAATCCTTATACAGTCCTTTGTGTGAACGAAATATTTAGGTTGTTGTAGTTTGACTCTTTGTTAAGCATTGCTTTTCCTATACCTGTAGCAAATTAAGTACTGTTATTTCACTTTAACACACACACACACACACACACACACACACACACACACACACACACACAGAACGACTTTTGGGTTATAAAAACATGGATGGTACCGCTGTTTAGTGACATGTAGTAAACAGATCCAAGATAGTTAGAATAAATGTAAGTATGGAGTGTCTGCTTATGACACTCAGACCAGGCACTGTATGTCCTGAGACAGGAAGCAGGCAGGCAGCCCCTTTCTTCCTGGATGCCTGTGTCAGGCTGAGGTGCTGGGAAGGCAACCCTGGGCCAACAGGGTGGAGGAGGCAGATTGAATTTTGGGGCTGAGGCAATTGGAGATTTAGGGAAGAGTACTTGAGAGGGAGGAAGAATGCAGGAGGGCTCCAGGGGTCTGCCAGGCCTCTGGACTCTGCAGTGACAGACACACTTGTCTAGGGTGGAGACTGCTCAAGATGAGCAGGGTCACACAGAAGCAACTGCGTGGGGCCAGTGATGGAGAGTCTTTTGTGCTGGTCTTGCTGTGTACACTGTAGACTTGGAGTCCCTGGCTGAGCAGTGGGGCCATGCTGTGCCTAGAGAAAGGCTTCTCTGCCGTTAACCCTAAGCAAACTTGAAAGGATGCACAAGGGATGAAGGGAGTTAGAAATAATCTAGAGCAGTCTCCCCTCCACCCCAGGTTCTAAAGCACAGCAGCAAAATCCAAATAACGTTAGCTTCATGACATCGCTCTCCAATAAAAATGACTGGTCACAGTGAGTGTGGCACCACATGGCTGTAATCCCAGTGTTAGGGAGGCTGAGGCAGGAGGCTCACCTTGAGCTGCATAATAAGACCCATCCTCAAACCAAAACCAAAAAGAAACTAAAACTAGTCACTCCAGTAAGCAGGAAAATATGACTCACAGCCAGGGAGACTCTGCATTCAGTGGCGACAGTCCCAGAGATGCAGAAGTAATGGCAGGGGCCAGAGTGCTGTTAAGTACAGAATCATCTCTCAGTATCTAAGGAGAAGCGTGAATGTTGGAAGAGCAGCCTGAGATGCAAGCTTTGCCTTCTGCAGTGACAGCCAGAGTGGGTGGTCAGTGCAGTAGACACTGGTCTGTGAACTGGGGAGCATGGTGGCAGAAACTGTGAACGTGGCGCTGAGAGGATGGCCAGGAGGCACCGAGCATGAGGCTCAGGTGCCATGTGCCGCTGTCCAGAAATGCACAGACAGGGCAAACTGCGCCGGGAAAGATAATGGCGGCTTCATGTGTAGGCTTCATAGAGCCTAGGAGCCCCATGAGCACAAGCCAGTTCCCTAGAAGTCTCAGCGTGGCCTCCGTTTGCAGTGTTGGTCCGTCTGAGTGAGGCTCGGCTTGCTTATTCACACCTTCAGTGATAGTAGCCTTCCTCCTGCGTTCGTACCCATGGAGCTCCTTCCCCAAGTCAGCTTTCATACGTTTCCTAACAGTCTTCCTTCCAAAGGCTGGCCCTTGTTATATTCAGCATAGCCGTGGGAGGATTGTAATTACCCTTAAATTAGTGATTACCTAGTTCAGTGCTCACTTCCACAATTTGCACTTTTCTTTCTTTCTTTCTTTCTTTCTTTCTTTCTTTCTTTCTTTTTTTCTCTTTTGGAATGCAAGAACTACATTTTAGACAGTGTCATAAAATATTGAAAATTACCTTATTTAGGAAAAGCCTTAGCTTTTATGTGATTCTTTTCAAGTATAGAGTGTATGTATGTATGTGTGTTGTGACACACGGTGCATGTATGTGTATCTGTTGTGACACAGGGCGTGTATGCGTGTGTGTTATGGGTGTGGCATCTATATCATCGTGGGGTCTTCTATTTGTCAGGGTGAGACCCTTTGAGAAGAGACTCTGCTCAATATTACCTATGTTGGTGCTTCTGAACTTTTTAGGAGCCACAGCTTGTGTTTGGGAATGTGGTGAGAACTGTGGAGTCAGAAAAATGGCCTAAGCACTGGTGAAACGTGCGCTCAGCTTTAGGAGCCTCCCAGACACCACGGATGAGCAAGGATGCTGCATGTTTTCATATGCTACCGTTATCTTGTATGTGTCGATTGCATGTTGAAAATCGTTTCAGAAGCTGCCTGTGGTTTTCACGTCTCCAGGTCTACACGGCCAGTATGCTCCTTGTTGGCCTTGGGTGTTCAGTTGCACTTAGCGGGTGTATTCTCCTGTGTGGTGAAAACAACACAATAAGAAATAATCGTATGCTTTTATCTGGAGCCTTGGACATCTGTTTATAATCTCCACAGTTTGTCTCATCTTTGTTTGTGAAGTGTTGTTTTTGTGAGTTAAATCTTACACAAGCACCTTCGCTTCTTTTGTGTTGGGTGATTTTTACTTCTTAGGCGCCAGCTTGCCGTCTTTAAGGTTTTCACAGTTCCTTAGCATGTCATTTTCTCAAGTAGACAGTTCTGGTTCCCCTGTTACAGCAGCAGGTGAGCTGGGGTTACTGTTGGAGCAGCATGGACAGAGTGGCTGCTTGGGCTGGCTGTGTGTACTACCATTCATATGTAATGATGCTCCGAACCATCCAGGTCCCATGAGAGTATGATGGAGCTGCAAGCCTCCTATTGCGTAGTGTGGTCATCACTGGCACGTTGCTCTGGTGTTTGTGATACACTTCTATGCAGACTGTCAAAGTATAGCAACACAATTATGCACAGCATATAATACTTGAAAATGATAATAAACATGTTTCTGGTTGGTGTGTTTTCTGTGCCTTTACGTGTGTGTGTGTGTGTGTGTGTGTGTGTTGCCTTTGTGCATGTGTTAGAACAGTGTGCTGTTGCACAAGGTTGCTTATTACAGCATCGTCTCCTCTGCCTGTGCGCTGAGATTACTGATTGCATCAGCCAATGTCCAGCTGCAGGCTTGCATGCTCTATAACATTTACACGGAGACAAAAATCACCTAGTGATGGATCTCCTGGAATCACCTCCAGTGTTAAAGAAACATGTGGCTAGAGATGGGAAGCCTCATAGGGAAGAAAGACCGATGCAGTACTAGGTAGCTGTGTGTCTGTTTGCCTTTCTACCCGCTAGAGCAAAGCGATAGACTGGGCCCTTTGGAGACTGGCCGATGCTTCTCTCTCCTGTGCATACCCACATTTTGTGTTGGGACGAAACACAAAATATCTGCCCCTGTGAGTGACCTAAGTACCCTGGTTTTCTCCACTCGTCTTGCGGTAGTGTCTCCTGGTCCCCTCCAGCTTCCCAAAGGAGGAGCTGTGCTTTATCAGCCACAGGTCCTTTGCACATGCTGCTCTTTGTCTCAGCTCTGCCTGGCCACTCAGCCCCTTCTGGTCAGAGCTTTGAAGTCTCCATTGAAATACTCTTTGGAGGACTTTTTGTTTCCCTCCCAGTTCTCCCACTCTACGCCGATAGCACCTCTGTCCTGGCAGTCTGTTTCCTATGATCTGCATTGGTGGTATAAGCCCCCACTTCATCCTAAGCTCTCTGGGGTGTGTGGTTTCGTGCTGAGTGGGTGGATTGCTGCTGCTGCTGTTGTTTTGGAGACAGGGTCTCACTATGTAGCCTTGGCTGGCCTGAGACTCTATGTAGACCATGCTGGCCTTAAACTCACAGACCCACTGCTTCTTCCTCCCAAAGTGCTGAGATTAAATGCATAAGCATGAGTCTTGACCAGCTTTGTCCTGAAGCCCAACAAGACAGGAAGAGCAACTCTTCTGTATTTTCCCAGCCCAGTTCTGTCCAGTAGGATCAGCGTTGAACTTGTCCATATTAGGTGTGCAAGGACCAGTGTGTCCTTTCAACTGCACACAAATTAGAATAAAGCCAAGTGACAAAGCAGACGTGAGTAACAGAAAATAACATCATAAGAAAACTTTAACATCTATCTCATACAGAATTCTAACTTCAACAGAAAAAGTCTTAATGCTAATTCGGCTTTTGGAGGCTTGTTTTACTGTCCCTCTCAGGGCCTGTTGGTTTCCTTAGGTGTAAACTTGCAAGCTTGCATGGGCTGAGCTGTGACACTACTCATTAAAGGTGCTGTGTGTTTGTATGGAATTCTTGGTGGGAAAGATAAGTGTTCTCTGAGAGAGAGAGACTAGGGTTTGGCTTGGGGTAATAATTAGGCCAGGCAAAAAGAATCTCAGCTTTCCTCTCACTTACATTATAGCCAATCTAGGTCTCCTCAACCTGGATTCAGGCCACCGCCTTTTCCCTGTTGATGTGGGGGTTCGAGTGGGCTGAAGCTTTACCAGAGGTGTGGGTCCTTATGTGGGCCAAGCAGATAGCTCTGTGAGCCATGGGCAGTCTATCCCTCTCTCGCTTTGTGGTGTTTGTCTAGGCAGTGGCCCTCAAACCACAGACTCTAATGGAAATGACCTTGCATGTCTGCCCTGGGGAGAACAGATGCTTCCTAGTGAGTTAGGCACAGGGCAGCCATAGGAGAGGCCTTGACATTTGGATTGGACCAGCAGGACTCCAGTTCTGTCTGAGTCCCCCCTCCCTCCTTTTTTAAGTTATTAGACTATGGCAGCAGCTCATCCCTGTGGCCCAAGAATCCTTCTGAAACTGCCAGGGTCCTTGGAGCAGCCTAGTGGGAGATTCCGCTAGGGCCTTGCTGGATGCCCATCAGGGACTGCTTCTGATGTGAGCACATCAGACAATCACTATGAACTGACTGTCTGGGCAAAGGATCCTTCTTTACAGGGCCTGGAAGGGTCTGGTGAAGATTAAACTCAGTTCTGTGTGGCATTTGGCAGACAGCCTGGCAGATGGCCAGTTCTCACTGTTTAATGACAGCAATTACACGGTCCTAATAAAAATCATTCTTTATGTGTAACCAATTACAGAACTGATTAAAAACACAGATATAAAGTCTGTTTATTGGTTTTGACCATTGACTTGGTTTTGGGTTATCCTAGGTCTGCCTCTTCCACCTGTGTGAATGGACCATGTTCCTCAGCATCCGTCCCATTAGGACCACCTGTGCTGTACCTTTATTTCCTAGTATTTTCTCTTTAAAAGTCATCTTCCTAAGGGAATTACATTTGTTTATAAGGAAATTGAAGTTTCTTGTAGAAAGCTGTAGTAGTGCGTAGCCTTGACACTTTGTAAAGCTCCCTGATGTCCTTTGCATCATGAAGGGCTGCTCACTGGTCTCTAAGACTGCTGCTGAGGCATCCACACTTCTCTGCAATCAGCTCCTGGGGAGGAGAGTAGCCATGGGAGGATGGGAGAGAAGAGCTCGGCATTTAGCTAGGATTCAGCACACCCTCTGTGATGGTTGTCCACTCTGCAGCGCGTTGGCCTGTGGACCAGGAGCTCTGGTAAGTGCTATAATGCACGTTTCTAGTTAGAACCCTTACTTCCTAAGTATAGAAAAATCTGCATGTTAACATTGAAGTTCTGATTCTGATACATAGCTGAACTTGAGACTCACTTCAAAACATTTCTTGCCTATTTATACATTTTTTTACAACCATAATTATCAGCCATTTGCCCTTTAATGAATTTCCTAATTTTGTAGTTAAGTTTTCTTTTTGAAAGGGCCCACTTTCTAGTCTAGCTCGCCTTGGGCTCTGTAGAGTTCCAGCCTTGAACTGGAGTGTGGCTGATGCTCAGTGGAGGAAAGGGGTCTGACCTTTCCCAGCAAGTGCCAGTTGTAAGCAGTTTCACAGTTAGGGCTGGCACTTCGTGTCCACGCCCTTCTCCGTGCTGGGACTTTGTCTGGCCTGAGCTTGTGCAAGTCCAGAGGGTCTGCATGCTTTTCTGTCTGGAAGACCGTTTCCTTGGAGTCATAGACTGCTTTTGGCTTTTCGGTCTTTCCATCTTCTCTTCCCATAGACCCCTGGCTTCTGGGGTTTGATGAGGACATCCCAAGCGGGGCCCCCTGCTCCCAGGGCTCTCCTTCTCTACAGCGTCCAGTCATGGGTCCCTGTGTTAATTTCCACCTACTGAAGAAAAGGCTTCTCTGACGAGGGCTGTGTGGGTACTGATCTGCGGGGATAGCAATGTCATTTTATTGCTCTGTTCCGTTAACCTAATAATTGTAGTAAGATTTCCTCTGTGGCCTATGATCATCTGGTTTCAGGCTCTTTGCCACTTTAGCAGCGTCTTACGACGCGGGCCTTAAAGCTTATCAGAGTGGTCCGTTACACAACACTCGTGCCACTGTTGCACCACTGTATCTTGCCAGCAGGTCACTGCGACAGTTTGCAGAATTTGAGGGTTCTAGTTGGGTGATATTGAGGATTTGATGATTGCTTTTCTCCTCTGCTAGCATGGGAAGTACCCTGAGTGCTAGACTTGCCCATCTTTGATGACTAAATAATTGAAATCTGTAGCAGAAGGGCCTTGCCATCCCTGGTGCCGCTGGAAGTTTTATAAATATTATATATCTATATTTCAGAAAACTTCTAAAGTAGTAGGACCCTTTAATGGAATGTAGCGTTAATTGTTCCTCCCTGTAGTGCCTCCATCTCCCTCCCCCAAACTGGTATTTACAAACAGAGGAAAAGTTCTTTAAAAAAGACAAGACAAGACAAGAAAAAGAAAGGACTACACCCTCCAGTTTCCCCCCCAGTAGGGATCTGTTTTGCTGCTAAGTCATATGGGGTAGACAAATGGGAGGTAGAGGAGAGGACTTGACACCGGTCAGCCACCATGGCTGCTGGTGTAGCAGATGTCAGCTCATCTTGAAGGACACGCTGCAGAACTCTGAAGGAAGGAAGCATCGTGGGCGTTTGCAGACCCCAGGTGTTTTGAGCTCTCCTACATGCTCTTCCCTCAGGCAGCACTGCGGCTTCCATTGTGGGCCACCGCAGAGCGATTTAGTCTCAAGGTCTCTGAAGCTGTGTCTTGTTTTCTGTCTGCACAATTTTCATTTAAAGACTATAAATCCTTTGGAATGAGTTCAAGACACTTTTTTTTTTTTTTTTTAACACTAGATTCTAGTGCAAAGTGAATGGCATTTAACAGGGTTTTATGTTAGAGAAAAGCGTTGATTTATGTGGCTGTCAGAAGTTAGTACCAGGAAGACACATTTGTAGGTTTTTAAGCACAAATAAGGCATATGTTTCAGGATGATGCCCATGGGCCCTGTACTACTCTCCAGTCCCAAATGCTTGGTATCCATGTAAACATCTACACCAGTCAGCCAGCTGCATTAGCTTGCTCATGTGCGCTTTGCATAGCGAGCAGGGCCTGGGATGCCTGTGGTTGCCTAACTGAAGTGATGCAAGCTCTTTGAACTTAGCACTGGTGTTTATTTTCCTAGATTTCTGTGTCCATGTGCTTTAAGGAAAACAGTAAGCTTGCTTGATACCTTTCGTTTGTTAAGTATCACTTCTGAGCAAAGGCTCCTAAAATGAGTAATTTCTCTTTGGCGGCTTTAAATTCAGTACTGACTTCCAGCTATTTGTTTATGGTACACATCATAAATTACACCTAATAAAACAGTTTTCTCCCCCACCTCTCCCTCCCTCTCCCTCCTTTTCGAGACAGGGTTTCTATGTGTAATAGCCCTGGCTGTTCTGGAACTCTCTTTGTATACCAAGCTGGCATCAAACTCAGAGATCCGACTGCCTCTGCCTCCCCGAATGCTGGGATTAAAGTGTGCACCCCCATACCCGGCTGGGTGCAGTTCTTGAAGTTTGTTGGATCTGTTTGAAAATTTCAGGTCTCATTTCTTTTCAGGTTTTCTGTGCTTTGGACTCTGGCAACACAGTGCTTGACCTTGTGACGCCGACTGCAGCACCTCCTGCCCCTCTTCCTTTCGCTCTCGTTCCACTTGGATGGTTTTTGTTGCTGTGTGTGAAGTCTGCTCTCCTTTTCTCCTACTCTGTCTAGTCTGCCATGACTAGTCCACCCTGTCTAGTCTGCTATGTCTAATCTGTTATTTCCAAAGTATTTTGGGCTCAGGTTTATTTTTCATCGTTATTCTGTGTCATTCACTTCTGGTCTGTTCCTCTTGTCTTTTTCCTTTGTGTCACTGTCCATTTTATGAACTTTGGGAGGATGGCAGAAATCATGACTTTTATTTATCAGGTGCTAGACTTTTTTTATTTTTTTAATGTTAAATGTTCTGACTTGTAGTTAAGTTGCTGCCTTTCTTGGATGGAGTGTAAACTGATAACATTTCCCATCAGGGTGAGTACTGTCTTGACCAGGCTAAGTAAATCTGAAGAAAGGACAGTGGTGTAGCTTCACCATTGTAGAGTTAAGGCCTCTAGCCTTCATGTTAATTATGCGTGTAGCAGTGGCTGGCAGTCTCTCAGGATGGCTTCCCTAACCCTTTTCCTTTCTGCACTGTATAATGATGAGGAAGGGTGTTTCCTGTGTCTACGATACACAGCTTATGACTGTTCACCTCCACTTCAGCGTTGCCTGTTAGAGCAATTAAATGAATTAAGTTCTGGGATTTTAGCATCTCGTTTATTGAGACCACCTGAAAGGGTACCAACTAAAACCAATGGCTTGTTTTTTAATTGGTGGCAGAATTGAAAATCAGATAATCACCTTCTATAGATTTATGTCAAGACTTTATTTTTTGTTTATTTGGTGAATGCAAGTGAATTTTTCCATGTGTAGAGAACACACTAGAAATAATTTGTTTTCTTAAGTTAAACTATACAAAGAATTCTTGACCCATACTTTCTTACAGTCTTTTCATCTGTAGCACAAGGCTCAAAGCCATGATGAGGGCATTTTTATTTTTAGTTTTTTACAAGTGGCCTCATCTTGTCTTTCCTATCAAGACTGCCATAGGCCGGGTCCCGGGTCTCTGCTGAGAGTTGCTATCACTTGTCCCTTTCCCAAAACCTTCTTCAGCTTTCATGTCACATACCCGAGTTCTTTCACCTGCACAGTGCTGCTGCGGAGAAAAGTGGCTGTTTGTATTCTGCAAAGCCCTTCCTTACCTCATCCCATTTCGTCATTATTTTTTAAATCACAATTCAGTTTTCTGGAAGGTTTCAGGGCGAAGACCTCATACATTATAAATTGTCTCCTTCCGGCTTCAGAAAGATGGTCACCTGCTGGGGTTGGGGTGGGGTGGGGGGTGTGGTCTGCCCATGCTCTCAGGCACTCATTCAGTCCTCCCATCACAGAGGGCGTGCTCTGAAGAGGTTTTATTTATTATTTCACTGCACTTTTCTGGTCAACCTGTCATTCCTGCTGTCTGTATTTAATTCACTGTAAATTGATCAAATGTTTGTACTTCGATTTCCTGGTCATTTCCATCCCAGAGTGTGGAATAAAGCATAGTGGGAAAACGCTGGCTGTGAGCAGCGTATACTTGGTAGCACTGTCAATGTGACAGTAGTAAAATGCAGTCTCTTAGTGCTCAATGAGAGTGTGTCAGTAAGGAACTAAGTAGAAACAACTTTGTAATACCATGTGTGTGGAAGAGTTTAAAAGATGTTGAAATGGCTTCTGTCCCTATCCCCTGCTGTGGGAACCCCTGGTGGTGTGCAAATGTGCACCTAGACTTCACTGCCTCAGCGGGTGGCGAATGAGCACAGCGAAGTCTGAGGCCTGCAGTCACCAGTTAGTGACACTCCAGATCATCTGAAATAGTGGCTTTAATCCTCAGAGGGACAGAGTCTGAGGGTTATCTTTATTTTATAAAGATAGCAGGGTGAGGTTTTGAACAGCCCACCTAAGTCCCATGCAGCCACATAGAATACAACCAGCATGTGAACATAAGTCCACCTGCAGGTCCGCAGAGCCTACGCTAGCTGGGATTCTAGAATATTTTTATTACTTCTTCAAGAAAACATATTCATCTTCTCCCCTATCTTTCCTGTGTCCACCTCCTCATCTCATACCCACCGGACTTCGTGTGCTCATTTCTTAAAGACCCACCAAGCACCATTTGTGCTGCCTGTGTGTTTTCAGGTGTGGGACTATCTACGGGCTCATGTTGTACTTACCAGGGCCACACCCATAAAAACAACTGATTTTTCTCTTGCAGCAGACTTCAGTTACTGGTAGCTCCTCAGCTGGAACTTCTTGTCTACCTCCCCTCTCCATGCTGGGATTTTTTTTTTTTCTGGTTTGAGCTTGTATAGGGTGTGTGTGTGTGTGTGTGTGTGTGTGTGTGTGTGTTTGTGTGTGTGTACGGCTGTGAGTTTATATGTGTGTGTGTGTGTGTGTGTGTGTACTGCTGTGAGTTTATATGTGTGTGTGTGTGTGTGTGTGTGTGTGTACTGCTGTGAGTTTATATGTGTGTGTGTGTGTTTGTGTGTGTGTGTGTACTGCTGTGAGTTTATATGTGTGTGTGTGTGTGTGTGTGTGTACTGCTGTGAGTTTATATGTGTGTGTGTGTGTGTGTGTGTGTACTGCTGTGAGTTTATATGTGTGTGTGTGTGTGTGTGTGTGTGTGTGTGTGTACTGCTGTGAGTTTATATGTGTGTGTGTGTGTGTGTGTGTGTGTGTACTGCTGTGAGTTTATATGTGCAACTGCCCTGCTAGTCTGGAAAACACTGTCTTACAGTCACCCACCACCTCTGGCTCTTACTTCTGCCCTTTCTTCCACTAAGGTCCTGAGCTGTGGGAGGAGGAAAGGTGCGACATAGTTGTCTCATTTATGGCTGAGCACGCCACTACTACGAAAAGGATCTTCTCTGTAAGATCATTAATGATGGCTATTGATGCACCAATAGATGGGCATAATGAGAAATCATTAGGAGTTGGTTTAATGCCACGTCCTGTTAGACTAATGACATTAAATTCTTCCCTGGGGCATATGATCTGTCTAGCCACAGGTTACTGACCTCAATAACTGTGCCGGTTAAGGGTTCCATCTTTGGAGCAGGACTTAAATCCAACCAGAAAGTGGTTGGTTACTTCCATGACATTTGTACCACTATTGCACCAACAGCCCATCTTGCCAGGTTGGTTATTATTGTAGGTCATAAAGTTCACAGCTGGATAACGTTGATTACTTTTCTATGTAGCATATATAGCGCCACCCAGCACTATGAAAACACTAGCATATATAGTGCCACCCAGCACTATGAAAACCTAGCCAGTTGGGATGAAGCTTCTAGGTCAATTCCAGCTTGATAATTTCCATGTTCTATGACTCAAGTATGTGGTGACTTCAGCAGTAGAGTCTTACCATCACCTTTTGAGAGGTAAGCAAGAGTAGTGATAATATGGGCCCTCACTGGCCAACAGCTCCAGTAGAAGTAACCCATACCTGACACTGGGGTTTTTATTTGCTATCCTTGTGATACCTAGTAGGGGCATTGTTGCCCTGTACAGGGTGACTCCGTTTCAGTTCTTTTTATGTTGTAAAGGCTTATATTTTAGGAAGCTTCTGCAGTGGTAGTTTCTCATATGACTCAGTATTCCCT
This sequence comes from Acomys russatus, assembly GCF_903995435.1. Taxonomy (NCBI): domain Eukaryota; kingdom Metazoa; phylum Chordata; class Mammalia; order Rodentia; family Muridae; genus Acomys; species Acomys russatus. The sequence continues at coordinate 53,043,060 of NC_067157.1, forward strand.
CCTTCCCCTGCCCTCCCCACTTAACCCTCCCTGTTGTGTTGCTCTCTTCCCTCCCTTACGTCACTGTGACCTGACTCCCCTCTGAGTCCCTCCTCTCATGATGCTTACTAATTCCTGACCTCTACGCGCATTCCATTTTAAATATTCACTCAAAGCTAACATCCATTGATGGGAGAAAATGCTTTCTTTATGGGTCTGGATTACTTCACTCAGTGATGTTTTTGTAGTTGTGGTTGAACCCAGAACCTCGTGCATACTAGGCAGTCTCTGTCCCATTGAGCTGTGGTGCCATTCTAGAACCATTGCTACTGACCACCTAAATGTGGAAAAGAAATTACCTTGGGAGGTGTAACCGTGACCGTTAGTCACGCAAATCAGCTATTTTACAGTGAATATAGAAGTGGAAATAAAAAAATGTCAAGTCAGTACCTGAGTTATATTATTTGTTGTATTAGTTTGTGAGACTTAAATGATAAATGTAGCTATCCTAGTAAATAGGTAAATACCTTAAACATTTGTTTCTAAATCAGATTATAGTTCAGAGCATTACTGTGTGTACATGTTGGGAGTGTGTAGGAATTTTCATGAAAGACATAGAGTGGTTGGTAAAGCACAGTGCCTTAAAAATCAGTTTTAAAGTTGGGTGGTGGTGGTGCACGCCTTTAATCCCAGCACTTGGTAGGCAGAGGCAGGTGGGTCTCTCTGACTTCTAGGCCATCCTGGTCTACAGAGAGAGTTCCAGGACAGCCAGAGTTACACAGAGAAACCCTGTCTCCAAACACCCCCCCCCCAAAAAAAAAAAAAAAAAAAAACAGCGTTAACCTGCTGATGGAATGTTTATTTTTATCTTTTTAAAAGATATTGTTAGTTTTACCCAGTAGGTTTTTATGATGTTTTCATATACATATATAGTATATTTGGATCCCATTCCCATCCCATTCCCAACCCCTCCCACTCCTGTCAGTTTCCTTTTTTACATAGCCCTTCTTTTGTGTGCGTGCATGTGTGTCTGTATGTGTGTATGTGTATATGTCTCTGTGTGTGTGTGTGTGTGTGTCTGTCTGTCTGTCTCTGTGTGTGTGTATCTGTATGTGTGTGTATCTCTTTCACTCTCTGTGGGTATGTGCATGCGTGTGTGTCTGTCTGGCTCTCTCTCTCTGTGTGTATGTGTGTGCATGTGAGTCTGTATCTCTCTCTCTCTCTCTGTATGTGTGTGTCTGTGTCCCAGTGAATTTCATTAGGATTACATAGGGAGTGTGGGCACCTTACCAATGGCTGTATCAGTGAAGAAAACGTGTCTTTCTGTGCCATAAACCGTCAACTGTAGAAAGCCTCTGGGAATGAAGGACACACATGAGCCCTCCCCCTTCTGTGAGAGTGTGCAGGTGTTGCAGAGTCAGTCACTTGACATGGGAGTTAAGTCAGAGACTTAAATCTAACACGAGGTAGATCGCACTCTGCAGTTCAGGCTCGCCTCCTGCCGCAGCTCCGGCATGTTAGTGTGTACAGGTGTGCATGTATGTCCATGGCAGCAGCTAGTTTTCACTGAGCACTTACTGTGTGCTAAGCATGTTAGTTAGTATTACAGGTGTGCACATGCATCCATCGCAGCAGCACTGAGCACCTACTGTGTGCTAAGCCTGTTGTTTGAGTGCTTATGGTATCTTATCCTGTTAGATATAAAAATGATATGAAACATTGATGCGAGAAACAGGGTAATCTTCACTGGTGAAGGCCCCGCTGTGCCTGCCCGCATCACAAGCACGTGTTCCTCTCATCTTACACATGCTGCTTTTGCAGGGACATGCATGCCTTGGAGTTTTGTCTGTTACAAATGATGTGACATCTGCTACATGTCTGTCGTACATGTGGCTAGGCCTGAAGTTGCTGATCTGTGTAGCCTTTGTTTGTCTGTAGTTTCCATAGGCAATGACAAACCAGCCTCAGGTTGTACGGTGCACGATCTTACTTGTACAGGTTATTTACTGGGATTCTTTCTCCCTATCTTTACATCGTAATATATTTTGATTTTCATCACTTTGGTGTTCGTTATTTTTGTGGCTGTTAGTAATAAGGTTGGGTTCCACTTCTCGAGCCTTAGACTATTTCTGTAATGTGGGGGAGCCTTGTGTGTGAATACAAGACAAGCACTGCACACTGAGCTGTGCCCCTTAGCATAAAGTATTTTGCCAACTTTAAGTGGGATGTTTTTTTCTGATGTCTGCTGTTAGTCTGCAGCTTCTGTTTGTTGGACTTCGTGGTTTGTGGTTTGTGTGTGACATTTCTGCCCTGGCTTGGGTTTTCACTCTCTTGTCTGAGTTGAAATTCTGTGTTTTAAAGTACTGATGTCATCTTCAGTTGATTAATGCTTCTCTTGAGAAACTGTCTGCTGTGAGATAATGAAAACTTTCTTTGGAGTTCCATTTAAAAGCTTTCTATTTTCACATTTAACATGATCTTCTTACCACCTGAATTAATTTCCAGCATTCGGTTTTAGTTTTATTTTTCCCTTCCATGAGGGTACCCATTTGTTCCAGGTAGGTATATTTAATTCATTTAATTCTCACCGCAGATGCGGCTACTGTCTTTATCTCTTGCTTCTTCAGTCTTCTCAGCTAGATTGATCAGGAGTCTCCTCCTTTAGAATGCTCATCAGTCAGTTCAGGTGAATATGCCTTAGCAGCATCTTCTCTTTCAGCTCTGCAGTCTTTCTCTGGTAGAGGTATGTGTGAACAGCCAGCTCAGTTGCATTTACTCTGCTTTTGTTTTTAAGAGACAACACACCATCTCATCACTGGAAGGGCAGAAGTGACCCCTTAAGGCAGCCAGAGCACCAGGGGTCTGGTATAGATGGAAGCCGCTGGGAATCCCACAGAAACTATAGAATCAAAGGTTATGTATACTTCGTTAGAGAGATCCTTTAATGCCAACCAGAAAGGACTTTTCCAAATGATGTTGTTTGTGACTCTGGAGCTGACTACAGACAGGTTCCCGGTGAGGTGCACTGTGTTGGTGAGTGCTGCAGGGCAGTGTGGGAACACACTGTTGGTGAGTGCTGCAGGGCAGTGCAGGAACACACTGTTGGTGAGTGCTACAGGGCAGTTGGGAACACACTGCGTTGGTGAGTGCTGCAGGGCAGTGTGGGAACACACTGTTGGTGAGTGCTGCAGGGCAGTGCAGGAACACACTGTTGGTGAGTGCTACAGGGCAGTGTGGGAACACACTTGTGTTGGTGAGTGCTGCAGGGCAGTGCGGGAACACACTGTGTTGGTGAGTGCTGCAGGGAAGTTCAGGAACATACTGTGTTGGTGAGTGCTGCAGGGCAGTGCAGGAACACTCTTGTGTTGGTGAGTGCTGCAGAGCAGTTCAGGAACATACTGTGTTGGTGAGTGCTGCAGGGCAGTGCAGGAACACTCTTGTGTTGGTGAGTGTTACAGGGCAGTGTGGGAACACACTGTGTTGGTGAGTGCTGCAGGGCAGTGTGGGAACACTCTTGTGTTGGTGAGTGTTACAGGGCAGTGTGGGAACACACTGTGTTGGTGAGTGCTGCAGGGCAGTGTGGGAACACTCTTGTGTTGGTGAGTGTTACAGGGCAGTGTGGGAACACACTGTGTTGGTGAGTGCTGCAGGGCAGTGTGGGAACACTCTTGTGTTGGTGAGTGTTACAGGGCAGTGTGGGAACACTCTTATGTTGGTGAGTGCTGCAGGGCAGTGTGGGAACACTCTTGTGTTGGTGAGTGCTGCAGGGCAGTGTGGGAACACAGTGAGCCTTTCCTGTTGAAACTGTGCTGGCAGCCAGAGGCAGGGATGATGCCTTCACCCCTGACCCCACAGGTCTTGGAGGAGAGGACCTTTCCAGCACCTGAGTGTCCCACTCCAAGGAGGTCATAAAAGAAAAAAAGGCATGCCATAAACCACTGCAGGCAGAATCCAAGCGGGCCACTCACTGATATATTTTTTTTTTAATTAAGTTTTATTACTGGAAATTTGTGCACTTCTTTTTAAAAGTTATTATGCCTGGGAGTGTTTGCATGCATGTATGCATGTGAGCCATGTGAGTGTGCAGCCTGGAGAGGTGAGAAGGAGGCATCACGTGCCCTGGAACTGGAGTTCTAGGTTCTCTGCCAGAACAAGCGCCCGAGTCATCGCTCTAGTCCACCCTCCCTTCGACTTGAGACAGGGTCTTTATGTGAAACCCTGCCTGCCTCTGCCTCCCAGAGCCGAGATTCAAGGTGTTAACCACCACACCTGACCAGTCAGTGTAGTTCTGTAGACCTTCTGGGGCGTGTGTGTGTGTGTGTGTGTGTGTGTGTGTGTGTGTGTGTGTGTGTGTGTGTGTGTGTGTGTGTGTGTTGTGTGTGTGTGTGTGTGTGTGTGTGTGTGTGTGTGTGTGTGTGTGTGTGTGTGTGTGTGTAGAGACAAGAGTTGACACGGTCTCTTCCTTGCTTGCTTTCTGATGTATTTTTTTGAGACATTCTCTCCCTGGACTTGGAGCTCAGCACTTCCATTAGACCACCTGGCCAGGGATTCCTGCTTGACTCACCTGCTTCTTCCATGCCAGACCACAGGCACATGCCAGACCACAGGCACATGCCACCATGCCGAACTTCCCACATGGGTGCTGGAGCTCTGAACTTGGTCCTTATGCTTGTGCAGCGAGCACTTTACCTAACTGAGCATCTCCCCAGCCCCACATTCCTGTTTTTCAGAAGATAGCTTCCATTTCGCTTTTGCTAGCTCAATGACTGATGATGTCACATCTTGAGTGCCCTCCTTTCCTTGTGATTTTAGGTGAGCACTGATTTTATATTGTGACATAAGCGAACAGGAAGGTACTGGGCCCAGTACCGAGAAGTGGAAGGTGCTTGTGGGTTTCCACGGGTGGAAACCGAAGTTGTGAGTGCAGTTCCCGTGTCGTAACCTGCTCTCCCTCTGTTACCCTTCGTAGGCAGGAGCGCGTGTTGGGAGAGTCAGCTTGCAAGAGTCTGGAATCTGACCCAGAGGACTTTCTGGAGGAAGCAAATACAGAGAACCTCTATGGCACCTCACCTCCAAGCACACCACGACAGATGAAACGCCAGTCAACCAAGCACCAGAGGAATAGCGTAGGGAGGCCAGCCAGTCGAACAAATCTGAAAGGTGAGCCTGGGACTCAAAAGATGCACAGGGAAGTGGTGGAGGGTGTGGTGCGGCACCTTTATGTGACTGCAGCGATTGGGCAAGCCTTTGACAGCAGTAGTGACTCCTTCGCTGTAAGTTTTACCTCAGTGCTGGCTGTAGGGGGTTTGTTGTTTTCAGTTATCGCCACTAGCTGTGTTGCTAGCAGAAGGGCAGGTGACTGTCCAGTCCAGGAAGCTTTGCCCTGAGCTGTGGTTGGAGTCAGTGATGTGACGCTGCAAACCCAAGGTGGCTAGAGACTACATCAATGGCCCCCAGTTACTCTTTTTATTTCTTGCCTGGAGTTTCTAAGGGGATCTGTGAATAGACAGCCAGGCCATGGTTTCCTGAATTCTGGAACCAGCCGAGGCTTCTGTCTTCTGCCACTGACTTGGTGCATAGGGCTCTTGCTTGCTATCTGAGAGCCATGGGGGAACAGAGATGGTACCCCATATCTGAGAGCCATGGGGGGAACAGAGACAGTACCCTATATCTGAGAGCCATGGGGGAACAGAGACAGTACCCCATATCTGAGAGCCATGGGGGGAGAGAGATGGTACCCCATATCTGAGAGCCATGGGGGGAGAGAGATGGTACCCCATATCTGAGAGCCATGGGGGAACAGAGACAATACCCCACATCTGAGAGCCATCGGGGGACAGAGACAGTACCCCATATCTGAGAGCCAGGTGGGGGCAGAGACGGCACCCTATATCTGAGAGCCATGGGGGAACAGAGGCAGTACCCCATATCTGAGAGCTATGGGGGAACAGAGTTCCTTCCCATACCTGGGATTGACAGAGGGAACCTGTTCTTTCTTCTTTGTAGCTCTCAGAACCCAGCTGTGTCCTGTCCCTAGAAGGTGACAACATGGCTCTTGGTGTTTCTTACCACCCCAGTCACTGAGACCTCGGGGATTTTGAGTTCTGTTAAATCCAGCAAACTACTTTTCTTGAGTTGGGCCCCATGGCCTCCTGAAACTCATCTTGTTGCCTAAGGTCCTGTCCGTTTTCACCTTGGCTGAGGGTTTCACCCCACTGACTTCTAGTTCATTTCTTTTCTCCCTTTTCTTAGCCAACTCTCTCTCCTTGCTCAGCTCTCATCTGTGCACACTTCCTGAGGGCATTTACTCTTGTGACTGTAGTTTGCTCGCTCTATGTTCTCACTGGAGTTCTTCGTAATGGGGGTAGGGGCCACAAGAGACTGAGTTTCACTCTTCTGTTCTAACAATTTGTATTTATTTTATATTATTTTTATGTGTATCAGTGTTTTCCATGCATGTTTGTGTACCACGTGTGTGCAAAACCCAGGCCAGAAGAGGGTTCTGGTCCCTTGGAACTGGAGTTATAGACAGTGTGAATGCTGGAATTAAATGTGTACCTCACTCCTAGCTCAGTGATTTTCTTACAAATAGTTTATTTAAAATTTGATTTTAAAATGTATATTTACAGTAGGATGTTTGTTGTAGCTACAGTTTAGAAACCAATAACTTTGCTTTAAAGTTTGTGACCTTGAGTATGAATTTCTGTCCATTTTCTCAAATGCCCACTGGACTTTCTTATCTAAAACAGAGGTGTCAGATGTGGTCAGTCAGCGTTTGCTCGGTGGTGTAAGCCAAGCCAGCTGTCTGATGTGTGCCCTCGTTTCATTTTCTGTTGGGCCATGTTGTTCAGTACAGGAAGTGAGAGCATCAGCTCCCTGTTTAATAGACTTGGAAACTGAGGCTTGGGATTTAAAGCAGAAGGCTCCATGTTGCCACCAATTCTCATGTGATTGATTTAGACTTTATCTCCAGATGTGTGGCAGAGACTAACCAAAGGGTTGGGTTTACAGTCTGTATAGAGAAAGGATGGAAAAAGAAAATTATCTCTTTTCCTTCTCAACTGGTTTGAATTATTTTATTTCATGACATTGTGAAGTTTTAGGGATGGAAAGGTCTCGGTCATCTACGTGTCTGCTGGTGTCACATGAAGCAGCTAATCCTCCTGGGCTGTTAATTCTCAGCTGACTGATCCAGGAACAGGGATCCTTAGAAGTTCGCTTTCTGCTGCAGAGGACTGCCTATTGCTTGTGAAGCTTAGAAAAAACCAGAAAAGTCACTGACACCATAGAAAAGATGAGCTCTTTGGGCACCTTAGCCTGCCGTGTCTGCCTGTGTATCCATACGCCGTGTTTACTGGGGACAGCTGTCTTCTGAGCGTCTGTGTCTGCAGTGTCATTTGTGCTTCGTCTCTTCATAGGTTTTCTGTTTCACATGTTCTTGTGTGTGTGTTAGAAAGTAGCCCTGCACATGCCATCCCAGAATTTCTTGTTGTCAAAACTTTTGCTCATAAATGCCAAGAGCAGAGCAGATATACTGAGGCACCCGTCTGGGGTAAGTGGGCCGTCTTAGTAACGTGGTGTTTGTATTGTAGTGTGGTAACCCTTCAACTCACTTGCCCTCGGAACTTAGCTGTATAGTTTGCTGACCAAGAGTCACACACAGGTGCCAGATTGCATTGATTACAGTCTGCTCATGGGCATTCTGCGTGTGCAACCACTGGGTGTCATTCCTTCTCTGTAAAACTATATTTTCTACATACAGTATGCTGAGGGTTATGTGATAACTATCATTATTAATTGCTTCTAACTAAAAATAAAATTCCCTTAGTACTTATTTTTCTCTCTGTCTTAAACCTTAAGGTAAAATTAAGTTCTTACATTGCTCATATCTTCTCAGTAACTGTCAGCCCCAGTTTCAGGGACCACGACTTAGGTTGGCTGTTTGTGATCACACGGCTACTTGGCCTTGCATCTTCCTTCCTAGCCCGTCTCCTCACCTACCGTTGCTACTGTAGTTGTTGCTTCTTAGCCTTCCTTTTTTTTCTCTTCGTCTTTTGGTCCTTTCCTCCTGTTCTGCCCTTGTTTTTCCTTCGTTCTTTCACTGAGTCAGAATGTGAGTGACTCCACGGGCATGTCCTCTTTTAGACGATGAGTAAGACACAGTCCCATCTGCTGCAGGGAGTCTGCAGTCCGGCAGCACATGCGTGTGGGCCGGTCTGGTCGGTGTACGGCGGCGCACACAGGACGGGTATTGAGAAGCCTTGGTGGAAGACTTGTGGAACAAGTGATATTTGTGCTGTGACCTAACAGCTGAGTCAGGGGACCACGATTTCAGAGCGGCATATGATTCATACTAATCTGTTGGTCAGTCAGGATTTTGAAGAGCTTCTTAGAGTTAAGCAGATTGGTCAGATTTATCCCCAGAGCTTTCCAAGGAACTGTGAAGTGACGCGTTGCTCCTGCCTCGCAGCGCCTCTGTGAGTCACACTGGTAACTTTAGAATGCAGTCAAAGTTGGACTCACCTTTCAGACAGATAGGTCACTGATGAGAAGTCCATTATTCTGGTCTGTCTATTGTTGGTCTGTTGTCCTTTATAAACCACCTTGAAACTCCAGATGACAGCATGTCGCCTCATTGCCCAGAATCCTGTCATTCAGGTAGTTAGGCAAAGTAGAAGGTCCTCTGCCCATGGTGTCCGAAGCCTTAGCTGGAGCAGTCCCATTGCCTGGAAACACGGCTTGCTTAGGGCCCTGACTCTGAGCCCTCAGCCCCTCTCCATGTGCTGCCTGCTGTGTCTCAGATGGCCCAAGTGACTCCTTTGTTTTTTATGCCTGGATTTGAGCTGAGATGGCAAGACCAGCTGAGGGCTGATGGATACTGTTTCTTTCTACATGGTCATTTGCATAGCTAGCCTGGGCATGTGCAGGGTGTCCTGGTCATCTCACATGGCACCTGGCTTCTCTTAGAGCAAGGGTTTTGAGAGTCTTGTGTGTAGGTTTGGAGGCTGCTTGAGACTCTACCTGGATGTCCCGCAGCGTCCTTTCTGCACACCTTCCCTGTGCAGTGCCTGCTGCACATGTGCCCTGTGCATGCTCTGTGGGCCCGGGTACCCAGAGGTTTGGCTCACTAGCTGCCTGAGGAGATGCTCTGTGGAGTTGGCATGCTGTCCTGCTGTCTTTTGTTTCCTCTGGCATCTTTGCCTCATGAATGCCAAAGACACAGAGGGCGTGTAAAGCCTCAGAAGGTCACTGTGAGCCGGGTTCATACAGGGACATGTCACCACTAGGACTGTTTCTCCATCTTTTGCAGTGCAAGCCCTTGTTATGAATGTGATGTTTGAAGTGTCGTCTCAGGCTCAGAGTGAGGCAGCTTATGCTATAGGTTTGGTTTTAGGGATTCCAAATTCTCATCCTGCAGATCTATAGCACTCCGGTACCTATGTGGAGTTAAAAGGTCAGTTTTAACTAAACGGAAGTTATCTGTGGGAGTGCTGACTTCCTATGGATTCCGAAGGCTTCGGAGGGGAAGCACTGCACCCTAGCAGGCTCTGCTTTGTAAAGCTGCACTTTCACAGGCCTCCTGAACCTGCAGTATGGGTGAAGACTGCTCTTGCTACTGCACCCTAGGCAAGGCTGGCATTCTGTGTCAGCACATTTAAATGCCTGCTTTCACAGGATAACTGCCTAATGGGCTCTCCTCATATTCTCAAATAAGCACTCCTGCTGTGAGAAATGTTCTGCACACTTGTTACTGTGTACACGTAACATGGAGTTACTTCTGGAGCCCAGCTCCCCAGTGCTGGAGCTGCTGTACTGGGAAGTGTGTGTATTTCAAGTTGGCAGGCAGTGCTTATGCACCTACCTACCCAAACCCTGCTGTGTTAAAAAGGAGACAGAAACTTAAGGATGGATTTTGATAGTCAAAAAAGTTTGACCCTCTTTTTCTTAAACTTGCCCTGAAGAAACAGGTACATTCGGCTGATCGTTGTTTGTGCCTTACTACACACGGTCTTAACTGCTAACGTATGGTCAGGATTGACCACTGCCCAATCAATCCCTCTCACATATCTCTCTCAGGCAGAGCCTTATTATGTGGCCCTGGCAGAGTAGGAACTCACTATGTTGACTAAGCTGGCCATGCTCTTGCAACTCCGCCTCCTGAGTACTTAAAGATGTGCACCGCCATGTCAGCTCTCAGGTACCCCTGTTCAACTCTGTGTTAGACTTTTTGTTGCTCTCAGAGAATTTAGTATCAGTAGAAAACTGAGCAAATGATTCTGTCGATTAGCAGTTGGCATTGGGTGGGTTAAAAAAGGTTATCGATGATGTCAGTGGACAAGAAACTATCCATTGCTTAGGGTGGTTCTGTATCCAAAGCCCTGGTGTTCCCCAGATCGCGCTTAGTTGCTAGGTTCCTCCTTTCGGGAGGTCTGTCTGGCAGATCTGTTTACTTACACCACCACAAATAAATAAATCATTTGAGAAGCATGGCTGTGCAAAGTGATCGAGTACCCCCTCCCCCAATCTGTCTACTAGTGCTATAACTGGTATTTACATTGTGGCTGGACTGAGGTTATGTCTGTTTTCTGTTTGAATTTAACTGTAATATGTGAATTTCTACTTTGTATATATATTTAAAAGCTACCTTGTCTTTTGTTTGGGGGAAATGATAATTGTCTGTCATATCTTGCTCCTTTCCCCATTTGCTTTCTGTCACACTCTATAGAACCAAGTGTTAAATCCCTGCTGTGTGTAAATGTACATTTCAAACACTTGCATAAATCACACACTGTATACTAAATGGTAAGCTCACTCTGTGTGTGTGTCTGTGTGTGTGTGTGTATACAGTGTGACCTACAAATACTAGTTTTTCAGATCTTCTAAAATGAGCTTATGCCTACACAGAAAAGGAGGATCACACCCCCAGACCCATGGCGCTTTCTATCGTTGAAGTAATTATCTACATGAAATAGGTTCGTCTCATGTTTTCATGTTTTGCTTCTTGGTAGATACAACATAGATCAGAACATAATATTCCCCTTGTAGAAGAACACAAACAAATAAAAATGTACCTTTTCACTGTTACGTTACTTTTCAAATTATAAATGGCACAAACATTCTATGACTTTTGCCAATAATACATGTCACCTTAGTTTTATAAAGCGTGTGTGTGTGTGTATGTGTGTGTGTGTGCGCGCGCGCGCACATGCCTATATGGCTACAGGCCAGAGGTCAAGATTGAGTATTTTCCTTAGTCACTTTCCACATTCCTTTTGAGGCAGGGTCCCTTACTGAGCCTGGCATGCACAGATTTAGCTAGGCAAGTGCTGAGGGAGCCCCGTGGTCCCCGCCTCTCACCAGGAGCTGGGGCTGCAGGCTCCAGCTGCCATGGCCCAGCATTTCACACAGATGCTGGGGATCCGAACTCAGGTCCTCAGGTTTGCACAGCAAGTTTTTACCAGGTGAGCCATCTCCCCAGCTCAAGTTTTTAATTTTTAAATCTTAAATCCTACTAACAAAATTGTTTTTGTTTCATAATTCCTATTCTCTCTACCATAAAACTGTTCATCTGGATGCACATACTAGCTAGTACACGGCTCTCTGAGCCTCCGGTGCCTCTTCATGCCCTTCTTAGCTGCTATGATCAACAGCCTGTTTAATAGTACGATCTCTGCGCTGCTCTCCTGAGCCCATCAGCTTCATTTTATTTCTCTGTAGCTCGCCCCACACAGCTGTGTTGAAGGCATTTAGACCAGTGCATTGGCCACTCACTACCCAGTGCCTGTCCCCAGTACTGCACACTGCACACAGTGCTCACTCACTACCCAGCGCCTGTCCCCAGTACTGCACACTGCACATAGTGCTCACTCACTCCCCAGCGCCTGTCTCCAGTACTGCACACTGCACACAGTGCTCACTCACTCCCCAGTGCCTGTCTCCAGTACTGCACACTGCACACAGTGCTCACTCACTACCCAGCGCCTGTCTCCAGTACTGCACACTGTACACAGTGCTCACTCACTACCCAGCGCCTGTCTCCAGTACTGCACACTGCACACAGTGCTCACTCACTACCCAGCGCCTGTCCCCAGTACTGCACACTGCACACAGTGCTCACTCACTACCCAGCGCCTGTCCCCAGTACTGCACACTGCACATAGTGCTCACTCACTCCCCAGCGCCTGTCTCCAGTACTGCACACTGCACACAGTGCTCACTCACTCCCCAGTGCCTGTCTCCAGTACTGCACACTGCACACAGTGCTCACTCACTACCCAGCGCCTGTCTCCAGTACTGCACACTGCACACAGTGCTCACTCACTCCCCAGTGCCTGTCTCCAGTACTGCACACTGCACACAGTGCTCACTCACTACCCAGCGCCTGTCTCCAGTACTGCACACTGCACACAGTGCTCACTCACTACCCAGCGCCTGTCCCCAGTACTGCACACTGCACATAGTGCTCACTCACTCCCCAGCGCCTGTCTCCAGTACTGCACACTGCACACAGTGCTCACTCACTCCCCAGTGCCTGTCTCCAGTACTGCACACTGCACACAGTGCTCACTCACTACCCAGCGCCTGTCTCCAGTACTGCACACTGTACACAGTGCTCACTCACTACCCAGCGCCTGTCTCCAGTACTGCACACTGCACACAGTGCTCACTCACTACCCAGCGCCTGTCTCCAGTACTGCACACTGCACACAGTGCTCACTCACTACCCAGCGCCTGTCTCCAGTACTGCACACTGCACATAGTGCTCACTCACTACCTAGCGCCTGTCTCCAGTACTGCACGCTGCACACAGTGCTCACTCACTACCCAGCGCCTGTCTCCAGTACTGCACACTGCACACAGTGCTCACTCACTACCCAGCGCCTGTCTCCAGTACTGCACACTGCACATAGTGCTCACTCACTACCCAGCGCCTGTCTCCAGTACTGCACACTGCACACAGTGCTCACTCACTACCCAGCGCCTGTCCCCAGTACTGCACACTGCACATAGTGCTCACTTTGTTTTATAGTAACAACGTAGAGTATGAGTCCTGAAAAATAAAATTCTTTGGAGAAAAAATTGGAAATACCTGTCCTTTCTGCTTTTGAAGCTCCACTGAGGAACTAAACAAACAAATGATCTGTGTGTTCTTTCTTAGTGAAGAACACAGAATGAACAAACCAGGAGGCAGAGGCAGTTTAAAAGTTGGTCTAGACACTTGTATTTGAATGAGGGTTGGAAAGCTGATAGCAGGAAAGAGTACGGTTGAGAAGCACTTATTTGCATGGGTTGCATAACAGCTTTTGATGCAGGTAGAAGTAAATATTATAAATAACATTTTCACCAATCTTAAGACATTCCTACTTTAAGAAGTAAAAGAGGCTGGAGAAGAGATGGCTCAGCAGTCAGGGGCACTGGCTGCTCTTCCAGCGCACCCGTCATGCACTCCCAGCCAACATGTGGTGGCTCATAATCACCTGTCATTCCATTTCTGGGGAATCCAAAGCTTTTTGGCTTCATTGGGCACCAGGCACACATGTGGTGCATAGATAGACATGCGGGCAAACCACCTATGCACTTAATGAATATGTAAATATAACTTATTTATATTTATTTATGCAAATTGTAGGAAACCTTTGTGGACAAGCTAACAAGATAGTTCAGTTCTATTACCCACTAGCCTAATGAGAGGCTCTTGAGTGAGTCTTTCTGGATCTCAGTCTCATTTATAAAGCTTAAGTAGTTAATAGTAAGTGTTCCAAGGCTGTTGTTACACTGTTCAGAATGTCAGCATTTTGAACAGTGTCGGGTGTAGACCTGAGCTGCATGGGACCCACATGGAGGAAGGAGAGACACAGTTTTCCTCCGACTTGAGTACGCACACTGCGGCACATATAACGCACCTACACACATGTGCATGCGCACATGCGCGCACACACACACACAGAACAAATAACTTCAAAAATTTTTTTGATAGATTAAAAGTCAGTATAAGGTACATAAACTAGTAAATATACTGTATATTTGTTTAATCCTTATTTTAAAATAATTTAATTAGGAAGAAAATTGGTTTTGTTCAGATTTTTCGGGTGTGTTGATTTTTAGATGCATTGCTCTGTAACTCATGTTCCATACTCCATTCCATCAAATCTTAAACCATAGCTTGCACTTGACACAGTGTGTTCCTCTACTTCGAACTTTTTACCTGTTCAAAGAGTTCTTCTTCTTTGCCTGTTTATAAATTATAAAGAAAAAAATCATTTCTTACCCTTATATATGTAAAGAAACCTAAAATGGAGTATATTGGTGAATTTGTGCCTAAACCTTCAGTGTCACCAATGATAACCTAACATTCTGATCCCTGGACTCTTCCTTAGTTGTGCGGCAGTTTCTTTACTGTGGCAGGGTTGCTTGGTAAACCTGAGGCTCGTGAATTCAGCGGCACTAACTGGCCAGCAGGTCTCAGAGACCCTCCTGCCACCACCTTGCAGCGCTGGACTTCCAGGTGGCCCTCACCCCACCTGGCTGTGACGTGGTGTCAGGGATCTAGTCCGCTGAGTAGCAAGCACTTAACCCTGAGCATCTCCTCGGCCAGCGCCTCAGCGTCTGATGTCACGTCACCTCCTCTTAGCGGGGAGAATAGAGGCCCAGGAGATTTTAACGATTTGCTTCTAAATGAGCAGATTTGAGCATATTTTGTCACGACCAAGGCAGGGATTGGGCGTTCTCTTGAACTCAGTCTCTGTCACGACCAAGGCAGGGATTGGGCGTTCTCCTGAACTCAGTCTCTGTCAGATTTCCACACCAGTTCCCCTTCTTAAAGGTGTTAAGTACATTTTGTAGTGTTGACGTTGACCGTTCGTTCAGTGGTTGTGAGTATAAAAGAACACAAGTATAATATAGCAAGAAAAATGGTATAATTATTAAAACTTACAAAGTGTTGTGTTTTGGCTATTTCCAAGTTTCATGTTATGGAACTTCTCTTTGTCACAGTAATAACCTGATTGTAAATTCGTGTGAGTATCAGTTGGGTTTAAAGCAGAGTCTGGCTTCATATTTTAGAGGTTCATACTGTTCTGTTGCTTTCTTTTTAATAGAAAAAATGAACACACCAAGTCAGTCTCCACACAAAGATTTGGGGAAGGGAGCGGAGACCGTGGAAGAATACAGCTACAAGCAGGAGAAGAAGATCCGCGCGACTCTGAGAACCACAGAGCGAGACCATAAGAAAAGCGCCCAGTGTTCCTTCATGCTGGACTCAGTGGCTGGGTCTTTGCCAAAAAAACCAATTCCAGATGTGGACCTCAATAAGCCTTACCTCAGCCTCGGCTGTAGCAACGCCAAGCTGCCCGTCTCCATGCCCATGCCTATAGCTAGAACTGCGCGGCAGACCTCGCGGACTGACTGCCCAGCGGATCGGCTAAAGTTCTTTGAAACACTGCGCCTTTTGCTAAAGCTTACCTCAGTCTCGAAGAAGAAGGACAGAGAGCAGAGGGGACAGGAAAACACAGCTGCTTTCTGGTTCAACCGATCAAACGAACTGATCTGGTTAGAGCTCCAGGCCTGGCACGCAGGCCGCACCATCAATGACCAGGACCTCTTTTTATACACGGCCCGCCAAGCCATCCCAGACATCATCAATGAAATCCTCACATTCAAGGTTAACTATGGGAGCATTGCCTTCGCTAGAAGCGGAGCTGGTTTCAATGGTGCTTCACTAGAAGCGCAGTGCAGAGCCAGAGCTCCGCACGGGGCGAGCAGCGTGGCCCACTCAGCGTACCACGAGCACCTCCAGCGCCAGAGGGTCTCGTTTGAGCAGGTAAAGCGGATAATGGAGCTGCTAGAGCACATGGAGGCGCTTTATCCGTCCTTGCAGGCCCTGCAGAAGGACTACGAGAGATACGCGGCGAAGGACTTTGAGGACAGAGTGCGGGCACTCTGTCTGTGGCTAAACATCACAAAAGACTTAAATCAGAAGCTGAGGATTATGGGTACTGTTCTGGGCATCAAGAACTTATCAGACATTGGCTGGCCAGTGTTTGAAATCCCTTCCCCTCGACCATCCAAAGGCTACGAGCCGGAAGACGAGGGTGAGGACACAGAGGGAGAACTGAGAGAGCTGGAGAGTGGGACAGAGGAGAGTGACGAAGAACGAACCCCGAGTCCAAGAGTGCCGGAGCTCAGGCCGTCCACACACAACTTTCTGGATACCCATTCGCGGGACTGTGTGTCCAGGAAACTTGAGAGGCTCGAATCCGAGGAGAATTCTGTGGGCTGGGGAGCGGCAGACTGTGGCGCCGAAGCCGGTGTCAGCAGGCTCTGTTTGACTTCTATCTACAGACCATTCGTGGACAAAGCTCTGAAGCAGATGGGGCTAAGAAAGTTAATCTTACGACTTCATAAGCTAATGGATGGCTCCTTGCAAAGGGCTCGTGTGGCCCTGGCGAAGAGTGACCGTCCAGTGGAGGTAGGTTTCAGTGGGTGCTGTGCCGTGATGTCATGTCTCTAATCCCACTTGCTGTGTTGTACTGATCATAGGGACTTTAATGTTCTTAGCATCTCAGGGCGTAAACGGCAGATATAATCGCATGCATGGTTATTGCCATAAAGTAATATGGTAAGGGGGTCTATGAATTTAATGAACGGAGTGCAAGGTGGTGTGTGGATGGAAGGCACAGCCGTGTAAATACCAGCTGGAGAAGGATGAGCCAGGTGTGAAGTCGGGAGCCGGTGCTGGGTGAGTGCAAGCTGCACAGGAGTCAGTGACAAGTAACAGGCAAGACTTGGTTCTTATTCCCACCTCGAGCACAGTGTCTGTAAGTGGAGGGGTGCGCGTGTGCATGTGTGCTGTGTGTGCTGTGCACTTAGGTGTGTGTGTGTGTATGTATGCGTGCGTGCGCATGCGTGTGTATGTGTATCCTGAGTTTATTTTTTCTTAGTCATGTTACTAACTGTTTCAGGCAAAGAGCCACAGTTGGCTTTAAGGCTCTTTTATTAGTTTCAAAGAGCAACTTCAGGGCTAGCCCGCTGTAAGGCTCACAGCTGCCAGGAGAAGGGAGATGGGACAGAGAAGAGATGGCCATACCACTGGAGTCAAGCTGGCATGGAGAGCAGCCACATGGCAGGAGAGGAGCTTTAGAAAAAGTAAAGCCCAGAGTGTGAGGACAGCAGCTGAGAAGAGAGAGCAAGAGGAACAGAAAGGTTGCGCTCGGCCTGTGGGGCTGTCTGCTGCAGCTGTGTGAGCAGCTGCCAGGGGCCCGTTTTAAGGTCTAGTAGGCAGGTCCCAGTTTCTAGAGTGACTGACTCTGTCTTTTTGATTCTCATCCTTCTGTCTGGGAAATTCATGTACTAATACCCTCCTGTCTACCCAGAGAGTTAGTGAGGCCTCAGCAGGGATTTGTATAGATGGTAAAATCTATGTACATCCAATACAAACTCCTTTATTTTTAGGATTATTGTTACATCACTTTCCCCCATTAAAGCTAAGTGTAAATTACTATGGGTTTTTCTTTTCTTCGTAAAATGTTATTTTACCTTTAATCTCTTCCAAATAATGGCATATTTAGAGGCCTTTGAAGTCTTCTGGTAGTGAGGGCTGAGCCCCCAACCCTGAAACACCACGCCAGCCTGTGCACCCCGGCTTCACTGTTGGATGCTTCTAGATGGGTTTGTGCGGCGGACAGGGCAGAGTGTGTGGCTATTCTGTATTCTGCCTCTGTGGCTTCTGGGTGACATCATTGACGGGTTTTATAGAAAAGAAGTAACATGTATCTGTGATGCTTTTTCCCTTCTGTGTGACTTTATAACCCTATTCCTTATGATTAAATTACTTGTATCTGGTGTTTGTAAATAGCATTTAGTAATCCTTTGGAAGTATGCTTAACAAAATATTTTCTCCCTAAAGCTTTATTATATTTATTGTTTTAAAAAAATTGTAAGCTAGAAATAACCAGAGTCTGCTTGTATTTGTTTTAGTAAGTTGAGCATGCCCTGTTTGAATTCTGTGACTGTTGCTCTCTAGGGCTGCAGACTGGCCTCCCCAGCACACACTCAGACACCCTAGGTGCACTCCAGTTAGTGGATGGAGCACTTGTCAGACAGACTTCACTTGGGAGGCACTTGTCTGTGGTCTCAAAGAATGTTCTATGAGAGACTCTCAGGTCATCACATGAAACATATTTAAACCCCTGTGTAGACTCAGTGCCAGCAGAATTTCTCCTGGAGCCAGGACAGTGCATTGTGTGTGTGTGTGTGTGTGTGTGTGTGTGTGTGTGTATAAACTCTGGTCTTCCACGCTGTGTACCTAGAGCTGGCCTGAGGTCTTTGTGGCTTCCTGGTTTATCTTCTGGTTCCCCACTCCTCTGTGCAGACCCCACCTGGATTTCAGCGGCCTTCTGATTTCACTTACCTTACTGTGATCTAAATTCCCACAGCTCAAGTGTCTGATAACCATTTCCAGATAGCGGGCCAGGCTCCCTGAGCGTGCACAGTGCTTCCAGCCTCCAGTGCCTGCCTGTCTGTAGATACTGCCTGTGAGAACAGGGCCCCTGGCCCTTCCCAGCAGAGACTGAGCATGGCTGCTGCGGTATCCAGGCTATCTCAGGGATGTCTCCTGTGTACGCATGGGCCTGTGATTACCTGTCCATCTACCTGTAGAGGGTGGTGCCCTTGCTGTGGTGCTAGTGTGGCATCACCTCCTTGCCCCCGTTAGTTTAGTTTAGTTTAGTTTTTCTTCTGGTGAGAGCCTGTCTAGTGTGCTTGTGCTCTTTTACCCCATGAGGACTAAACATGGAGCTGCCATGTAGAGTTCCTGCATTTCCCTTTGCTGTTGTCCTTGCCTAGTTAGTGCCCTTTCCCAGCACTCCTCAGTGAGCTTGTTTACTTTAGTGTAGTATGTAAGATACCAACACTGCTTGACTGCATCTGTCATAATACCACAAATACTGAGAAAGTGCTGGGTCACTCACTCACTTCTGAGATTAGAAATTATCATGTAAGCCGGTTGTGGTGGCGCACGCCTGTAATCCTAGCACTGAGGGAGGCAGAGGCAGGCAGATCACTGTGAATTCGAGGCCAACCTGGTCTACAAAGCGAGTCTAGGACAGCCAAGGATACATAGAGAAATCCTGTCTTGAAAAACAGAAACAAAACAACAACAAAAAAGGCTGTTGCTTAGCCTCACCAGGTGGCAGACGGTGTCACAGCTCCAGTTTATCCCTGAGGAAGCTGGCTTAAAGAAGAAGTGACCCCCAAGTCACAGTGCTATGCGCTATTGGCGGAGTCTAAGCTATCAGGCTTAAAAATAGGCCAGCGGTTTCCAGGCCTGACTACACATCAGCATTACCCAAAGAGCTTTAATAGCATACATGCCCATCCTGGATAGCAAAGTAAAACCTTCTAATGTGGAATTCAGGACTGACATTATGAACCAGTCTGTGGTCTTTGCAAGTAGCCAGTCTAGCACAGTGCAGGTCTGCATCAGCCACTTGTAGCACCAGCAGTCCTCCTGCCCTACGGGTGGTGAACATGCGTTACTGTGAAGCTGCCATGGCTAACTTATTTGTTCCATCGTTGTCTGTCTGATTTCATAAGTAAAGTTACAAGAGCTCTGATTGAGTGACAGCCTTGAAAGCACATGCTTGCTTGTTTGCCTAGAGGTTTTCTGTGTTAAAACAGATTTACATGGGGAAAGCTCTGCCACATGGTTTTGACAGCTGTGCGCCAGCTGAATCAGACCTGACAGCAAGATCAGAGCTGGACGGAAGTTGCAGGGAGAGCTGTATCCCATGGCAACGACATAGCAACAGCACAGCTGGGACCAGAGCCAGTAGGAGCCACTGACTGACAGTGGCCTGGGCCTGAGGAGAAGGGTAGGCAGCACCAGGACATGAACCTGCATGTCTGGCTAAGCCGTGCCTGCTCTTGGCAATGTTATGCTGCCTCTTAGAGCTAACATTTTGTCTCACCTCAGCTTCTCCCACATTCACCCCATGTCTGCTGCTCCATAGACTTTCCAGTTTATGGTGCAGTCCTTAAGTAGCACAGGAACAGGTCTGAGAACCAGGGACTTACCTTCACACAGTAGGCCAGGGCCTATACAGTCCATGGTGCTGCTGCTGGGGGAGCTGGAGCAGAATTCAGGTGGGTGCCTTCGGAGTGTTCACCATTAACTTATCGGTCAAAAATGGGCTCGGCATCCTTGTAAGAAGGCAGATGCTGACCTGAGCCTGGCTGATCCTACTAACTGGAGATCAAGAGTCTTTTTCTCAGAACCGGTGATCTACCAGGGAACTCAGTGTGCTGTGGTGGACGTGACTGAGTAACTCAGCACACATTGGAGAGACATGTGGATTGTGAGAGGCATGCTCCCCAAAGCAGCATTCAGGCAGAAAGTGAGTCATCTGTCAGGGATTGACCTGTGTAGAATCACAGAGCGCAATTGCTAAGGTGTAAGGTCTGACATTGGTCTTCAGGGTTGGTGTGGTCAGTGTGCGTGTGGATATCAGGCTTTGGGGCTAAAGTAAGAGGCTGTGGCCTTCACAAGTCCCAGTGCAGCTCTGAGGAGGACTGAAGGGAAGGCAAGCCTGAGAACGAGGCCCTGTGGGGCTGACTTGAGGCCAGTGGGGAACTGTTGAAAACCAGCATGTGTGGCTGTCGCTAGGATGCATAGATGGTAGAGGTGCTCATAAGGAAGAGCCCATGGATGTCAGTACAGTAAGGTGACTGTGGACAGCAGTATTTGGAGAGCCACAGGGGAAACACGGGCTCAGGGAGCCATCTTGAAGAAGATAATTGAATTGTCCATCCAGTTAGCAACCAAGGTGCTTTGTAAGTTAGCTTCTGAGCCCTTGAAGGTTGCTCTACTTTGTATAAGGTGTCGGAGAGAGAGAGAGAGAAAGAGACAGAGTGTGTGTGTGTAGGGCCTCACACGGGCAAATACTAAGCCGAATCCCAAGTCCAAGTCTGTTTTGAAAATAAGAACCAGCCTGAGGACTACATGATGTTTCCAGAACCATATAGCTAATTAAATGACCCAAAGCCGGGCTTTCTGACTCTGTAGCCTTGATTCCCCCTCCCCCCCCCATTGGACTGTGATGTTTCTATGGTGCCAATCAACATGAACTCAAGGCATAGTGGTTCATGGCATGCTGTAGGGTGAAGGAAACCCTTAGACAGGTATAGGCTGAGTGAGGGAAGTTCTTAGGGGAGCAAGCAGCCTGGGCCAAGGGCAGCATTATGTATGAGCTTACGTATGAGGCCCAATGAAACCTTGTGTGCCAGCACTGAGAAAGGATGAGGGCACCTGGCTGGGGGACGGGGGGAGGGGTGAGGAGTGAGGCAAGGGCTTTAGTTGGTAGGTGGGGATGTGGCCTTGAAAGGGTCAGTGGGCTCTGTGCCTCTAGCAAATGTAGATTGCCTTGGATGTGGCTGAGGCTACAGTTTACTTGTCATCAGGTGAGTGTGTAAAGATGAGTGGAGAACAATAAAGTGTTCCCGAAGTGTCGAGGGAAACAGATACCAGTGACACCACAGCTACAGAATGAGCTACAGTTAGAGATGCAAGAAGTTGAGACTTTCAAATTTTGATGACCTCACTTCATAAAAGAGGTCAACGTTTTTTAATGCTGCTGCTGGTGAAGATGGTGGTGGTGGGGCAGGGCCAGAGGCTTAAGAATGAGGGGGGAAAAGTCCCAGGTCCCCCACTTACTGGGGGAAAGCTTAAGAATTTGAGCAGGACAGAGTGAAGTGACAGGTGACAGGGCTGCTATGGGAAGAGAGTGTCCTTTGCAGCATCAGGAAGTGTGACTCAGAATGTATGCAAGGCTGGCTGAACTCTCAAGTTTTTATTTTCATATAAGCAGCTATTTAGGAGTTTTACAATTTTTTTTCTTGCCTCTAGCAGTTCCATGATTTCTCAGTCTAGACAGAGTTGTAGATGGTGCTGTGTGTAGTATGTCCTGATGGTTTTGTTTAAACAACAACAACAACAACAAATCAAAACAAAAAACCTCTCATTGCTCTGCCCTTGATGAAAGTGTAACGTTTGGTTTTCTAACCCTCTGGGACTTTTGAGGTCTCTGTGTAAATGTTGAGTTGTTGGAGATCCTATTCATTTTAGAAGGAGAATTTTGTAGCTAAGTCAACAGGTTGTAGCAAAACCTATAGCCACAGCCTCAGGTCATGTCCTGCACACAGTTTTAATCTGTCCTGAACTTTCGCTGCAGTTCTCTGACTTTCCAGGTCCCATGTGGGGCTCGGATTATGTGCAGTTGTCGGGGACACCGCCCTCCTCAGAGCAGAAGTGCAGTGCTGTGTCTTGGGAAGAGCTGAAGGCCATGGACCTGCCCTCCTTCGAGCCTGCCTTCCTCGTGCTCTGCCGCGTCCTGCTCAACGTCATCCACGAGTGTCTGAAGCTGCGGCTGGAGCAGAGGCCTGCCGGAGAGCCATCTCTCCTGAGCATCAAACAGGTTCGTTTCCAACACTGATTAATATAAAGCCGTTTAGAGCCTCACATCCCATGCCAGAGGCTGAAGGGCCGCTCACCTCTGTGAATCACAGGACAGCACAGTTGAAGGCAGACAGGTGCAGCAGCTCACAACAGCAGGTCCACATAGGACATGTGTTTGCATCTTTGGTCAAGTGTAGGTGAGGGTGACTACTGAGGTCATTTGGGAGTAGGCTCCTTGTCACTTGCCACTTGAACAGAGTATCCAGTTGACACTCTGTACCAGCCAGAGCTTTTTCCTACATTGGCTCCACTGCCTTCCCGCTATCTCATTTTTCGTTATTGTCTTCCTGGTCCACCTGGCCATAGTTCTATCGTGTTCTCTGTATCTGCTAGCAGGCAGGTGTGCCTAGCTAGTCAAATACCTATCCCCATCCCTCATCAGATAGTCAGCTGTAACCCTGTGGGACAGGGTGGAGTCTACTTCACTAATGGGGCCCTGACAGTGTTAAATAGCAATTTATGTTAAAGCACTTCCAACAGTGATGGTACTAGGATTGATACAGTATTTTAGAGAAAAAAGAGAATAGAAATTTTCTGTTTTAAAAATTCAAGGATTAGTAGTAAATTCCTAGAGGGTGTTTAATACAGAGAAGTAGGCACAGACACTCTTGGAAGATTTAGCTATAGTTGTTATACCGTGACTAGCTGTCTGAGGGGCACTGAAGAGCTTCTCTCTATAGAAGCCAGTGTGTTTCTTGTTTTAGACAAATTGAAAAGCATAGAAAGGAACAAATTAAAAATATTCCTCTGTTCTCCTGGCACTGAAGAGACGACCACAGAGCATGTGTGTTTCCATCCAGCTGTCTTCCCTGCACACATACATTTCCTACACATAAAATAAGAGAGTGCATTGGTGTGTGTTTCTGATGTGTGTGTGTTTGTGCACACACATGTGATTCTTCCCACTTCTCTCTAAATACGCTATCAACACAAGACTTTCAATGGCCGCGGGGCTCCCTAGTGTCGGTGTACCCGCAGGCTTGTGGGTAAGGCTAGGGGCATCTCTGATTAGTTCTTGGGGGCAAGTGTAGTAGTCAGTAGTGAACTACCCACTTTGTAGAGTCTGGGAAGCTACAGCCGCTGTTCCTAGCTACTGCTCTGGAACTCTTGTGGCTGCTGCCTCTGAAACTCAGTGTGCCAGCATAGGTCTGCCCTCACCCCTGGGACCGTAGGTGAGGGCACCGTGTCCCAGCGCTCACCATGGAAGGGGCTTTCTCGGTTGCCTCTTTCTGTATTCTACCCCTGCAGTCCCTGCTACACTGGTAAATGCCGTGTTGTCATCCTTTCCTGTTTTCCTTGAGTTCTAATTTCATCAGACTAAGTTTAGAGTCAGCTTGGTTTGCAGCTTTTGGTAGTAGATGAAGCCACACACCGCAGCAGGCAAACCATGCTCTGTTACTCAGAAGCCGCCATTTTCTGTGGTATGTTATTTAAATCTTGGTTTTGGTTAAAATTCCTATTTCATGAGGTTTTTTTTTTTTTTTTTTTTTTTTTTTCCTCTTCTACCTCTTGTCTTATGGTGTACATTGGTAAAAGTGGCCTCACTAAGTGAGATTTGTTTTCAGTATGAAGCGATTTGTAAGATATATTCAAGCCGAGCAGTGGCCACTCTCTGATGTTTCACTGTGTTAAAGATGGCTGAGCTGACCCACACAAGCTTCTCAGGAGTCAGAAACCGTTTCAGGTTCCTCAGAGGCAAGGTCCCTCTGGGGTGTTTGTGAGAACTGGCAGCCAGTGTGGCCAGCGTGTGCAGTGACAGCTGTGTCTTGTGTGTGCTCTCTTGCAGCTAGTGCGCGAGTGTAAAGAGGTCCTGAAGGGGGGTCTGCTGATGAAGCAGTATTACCAGTTCATGCTGCAGGAGGTTCTGGACGGCTTGGAGAAGACCGACTGCGACATGGATGCTTTTGAGGAGGACCTGCAGAAGATGCTGATGGTAAGGGAGGGCGTGTTTCTCTGTTGCTAGGTGAATGTGGCAGTCTGACCTGCCTCTTTCTGGGTGATGTCGGGTGGGGACCTTTTCCCCCCTAAAACCATATTTTAAAAAGTCTCAGTGGTTTTTAAAATTGACATTTTGATCTAGCCTTAACCCAGTCCATTGCTGATTATATTATATTAGAAAAGAGATTAAAATTGGTTCTTATTTCATTCAATCCCCAAACAGTAGCCCTTTTTACAGTTTCTGAGGTAGGCACCGGGGACCTTTCATAGCTCAGGAAGCAGTGGGGAAATGAAGACCAGCTCTGGTGGGGACTGGCCACGGGAACTGCTTCCTTCCTGCATGTCCAGGGCTGTGGCCGTCTGCTGAGCTGAACTCCTCAGCTGCAGACGTGTCCACAGGGTGCTGCATCTCAGGCATGAGCCAAGGGCCGCGTACAGAAGCAGCCTGTGCCAGGGCTTGCCAGTGGACTGATGGGCAGGCACAGGCCAGGCTTCTTTCTTCCCCATGGAGCCTAGCTCATACTTGCTCCACGTGTCTAGTCTCAGGCTGACAACGCTACTCTTTCCTGCCAGAACTGACCCCTCCTCTGCCCACATAGGACCTACTCTGCGGATGTGGCTCTCTCCAGTCACTGAGAGTCCAGCCTTCAGGGCGACATTCATCCTTTCCTTCTTTGAACTCTCCCAGCAGTTGCAGTTGGATGTGCACTGTAGCACTACACAGAAACACGTAAGCAGGCAGAAGCACCCTGAGGTGGGGCAGCACCTGGAATTCTTTCACTTCCCGTTATGTGGTGGGGTTCATGTATAGGAAGAGCATGTGAGATCCTTAGGGACCCACAGGTTGCTATTCGAATACTTCAGGTGAAGGTGCTTGCTGTGCCTTGCCCCAGCCAGACCACAGCACCGTGGCCAGCATCCTACTTCCTCGGCTGGTAGACGGGAAAACGCCTTGCCAGCCAAGTGCAGGTCCGTTTCGTCCACAACGTGTTGTCCAGATGACATATGGCTTTGGAGTTATCAGCACAGGGTGGGAATTCACATTCTTAGTGGCCTCCCAGCCTTCGTAGGGGAGACGGAGGGTGGTGGGCACAGGGGCTTGCAATAGCCAGCGTACTATAAGAAATGTTTGTTTGGAATTATTTTCAGTTGTTTGGAGAGAACACGTAAGAGGACAGTGTGTAAAGTGGCTGCATTGGAAATTCTGGAGATTTCTGCAGTCAGTAACAAGTTGGGCTGTGAAGCAGTTTTATGTGGTTCTAGGGAACGAACCCGGGACCCTGAGATGGAAGGGTCTAGCCTTAGCCCCATCTTTGATTGTGTTTTAACTCTCGTTCCTCACTCCCCTCCACTGTGCCCTGCTGCTACCCTGTATGAAGAGTTCTTACAGGGGCCTGAAGGCAGGCGAGGTCTGGACTCAGTAGATGGCTGAATAAAGGGGCTCTAGGTGGGGGTGGGGACGTAAGCAGCATGAAGCGCTTGCTGTGCACCCCTGTTGTAGTTTTGGTTATGAGTAAGAAAGTGGAAGCATGGCTGTTTTAAAGCACAGTGGAGACAGATAAGTACCAACCCTTGCTGCCCTTGAGCACCCAGAAGGCAGTTGCTCCCTGAGCTCACTGGGAGGGTGAAGCCATCTTACAAGTCAGCCAACTGGAGGGGCCTGGCCTGTGTGAGACAGCACATGACCCATGAAGACTGGGTTCTTTCTTGTGTTCAGCTCCAGTCAGAGCAAACCTGAGCCTGCAGGGTCCTCGGCTACAGGCCAATGAGTGCAGGACCCAGAGCATTCAAAGATACAGAACACTGTCTGGAAATCAGTAATAGTGTCACAGTCAGTCAGCCGGGTGTGCACACTCAGAGTGCATAGTGACTCAGTCAGTGTGGTGTGCACACTCAGAGTGCATAGTGACTCAGTCAGCATGGTGTGCATACTCAGAGTACACAGTAGCTCAATCAGCATGGTGTGCACACTCAGTACACAGTGACTCAGCCTGCTGTGGTATGTACACTCAGAGTGCACAGTGCCTCAGCTGGGGTGTACACACTCAAGAGTGCACAGTGACCCAGTCAGCTGGGGTGTGCACACTCAGAGTGCACAGTGCCTCAGTCAGCTGGGGTGTGCATACTCAGGATGCACAGTGCCTCAGTCAGGTGTGGTATGCACACAGAGTGCACAGTGGCTCAGTCAGCTGGGGTGTGCACACTCAGGATGCACAGTGGCTCAGTCAGCCATGGTGTGCACACAGAGTGCACAGTGGCTCAGTTAGCCATAGTGTGCACATTCAGAGTGCAGTGACTCAGTCAGTTATGATGTGTACACTTGGGGTCTCATCAGGCAAAAGGGCCATGGGTTCAAGTCTAGCCTGGGCTATATAGCAGAACTGGCTCAAGAAAAGGAAAAAATGGAGGAAACAGGCTGGGGAGGGAGAAGGTCACCTTGGGTGTGTGACAGTGTGGGGAGTACTTGGGAGTTGGGCAGTGAGGCTGGGCTCTGTTTCTTCATGGCCATGTCACATTGAGTGTGAGAAGGTGGAGTTGTGTCTTCACAGCTCTGATGTAGAGAATGTGTGGTCAGCTCATCCCTTAGATCAGAGCGTGCACCAATGCGTCTTCTGCAGTAGCCTTCCTTCCAGAGTGCAGTGAGAGGAAGCTGCTTGTCAGAGGAACACTGTCATGGTTTCTTTTCTTGTTGCTGGAATAAAATAATAGTGGCAAAGCAAGTTAAGAGAGAAAGGGCCTTTTGTGGCTCATGGACCAAAGATACTGTCCATGCTGGCTGGGATGCCACAGTGGCTGGGATGCCACAGTGGCAGGAGCTTGAAGCATCTGGCTACATCACATTCACAGTGAGGAAGAAGAGAGTGATTGAATGCATGCAGCTGCTCAGCTCTTTCTGCATTTACACAGCTGGATCCCAGCCAGGGAATGGTGCTCCCCCCCCCCCCCCATACCCCCACCCCCAGCCCCCCAATGGACAGGTTGTCCTACCTCAGCACAAACAAGGTAATCCTCCATTGCAGGTAGCATAGTCAAGAGTCCCCACAGGCACGCCAGAGCTCATCTCCCCAAGGTTTCTAGGTCTGTCAAGTTGGCGATCAGTGCTAACCATCACACACTCTCAGCTGATGGAGAACTCAAGGTGGGAATTTAGGGATAGTCACTTGTAGTGGATACAGTCTCTGTACCCACTGACTCTGCATCATAATCTATATGTAATAAGCCTTGGACATTCACGTCACGGAATTGGGTCAGGAAGGGTTGGTGGGACACGCGCTGATAACCCTCTCCAGCTAAAATCAGTAAAGAACAAAACAGTAACTTCCCAAAGGAACCGTGGCCAGCTTCGTGGCGAGTCTTCGTGTGCTTTGTTTATATCACTACATTTTGCTGTATTCTGTGATTATTTGGTTACTTGGCAGGAGTCTGAAAGGCTGTGAATGTGTTGTCCCTGGAGACTCTTGTAGCTGAAGATGAGCCCTCATTTAGACAGCAGCTGGCTGTGGTGTGGCCTTGTTCCCCCGTGCCATGCTTCCCACAATCCTCCTCTGTCTCACCCCTCTGCTTCTATTGCGTGTTAACAGGTTAGGGTGTCAGTGGCTGACTTCTCTGAAGCATGGTGTTGTATATTTTGTTCCAAGGTATACTTTGATTACATGAGAAGCTGGATCCACATGCTGCAGCAGTTACCTCAGGCTTCCCACAGCTTAAAGAACCTGCTAGAAGAAGAATGGAACTTCACCAAAGAAATAACTCATTACATCCGCGGAGGAGAAGCACAGGCTGGGAAGCTTTTCTGGTAGAAACCTTGTGCTTGAACACTTTCCTTTCTGGCCCTTCCCTGTGAGGCGTGTGCACCAGCTCAGCTGTGCACCCCTCCCTGTGAGGCCTGTGCACCAACACAGCTGTGCACCCCTCCCTGTGAGGCCTGTGCACCAACACAGCTGTGCACCCCTCCTTGTGAGGCCTGTGCACCAACACAGCTGTGGACCCCTCCCTGTGAGGCCTGTGCACCAGCTCAGCTGTGCACCCCTCCCTGTGAGGCCTGTGCACCAGCTCAGCTGTGCACCCCTCCCTGTGAGGCCTGTGCACCAACACAGCTGTGCACCCCTCCCTGTGAGGCCTGTGCACCAACACAGCTGTGCACCCCTCCCTGTGAGGCCTGTGCACCAACACGGCTGTGCACCCCTCCCTGTGAGGCCTGTGCACCAACACGGCTGTGCACCCCTCCCTGTGAGGCCTGTGCACCAACACAGCTGTGCACCCCTTCCTGCCAGCATTCGGCTGTTGCTTGTAGCTGGCCTTTCTGTCCAGCAGAGGCTTCACCACCAGCTGGGGCTGATCTTCTCTGATGCCAGCCCTGCCCTGTTCCTTTCCCCCTCTGATGATGGCTGCATACTTACCCTTGCTCTCTCACTAGCTCATCACTGCCTTTTCTTGAACATTGTCGAGGTCCATAGTGATGTTGAAGGTTTATCTCAATGACTGACTCTGTTCTGTGTGTGTGGGTGTTCAGTAACACTAAATTAAATTGGGTGTTTAAGTTGTCTGGTCCTTGAGAAAGTACAGGTGGGGAGGGAATATTGTGTTCATCAGCTGTAAGAGATCACCTTGAGAGAAAGTTAAAAAATGGCTGTATTTCAGTTTACTTTGCTTTTCTATCCTATCATTTGGTTTGTTTGAGGCATTTTATGTCATCTTGAACATTTAAACAATAGCAGAGTAATCATGTGACCACCACATACAATTTACCATTATGGTTTATATTCAGTGCTGTGTAATAGAAGAAAGATGGGCTGAGCTGTAGATTTCTGTGTTTTCTCCTCGGTCTTGTGCTAAGAGGAAACTCCCACTGGTAACTGTTGCGGCAACAGCTGATTTGCCTCTGCTTTCTTGTTTGACCCCAGTGACATTGCCGGGATGCTACTGAAATCCACGGGGAGCTTTCTGGAATCCGGCCTACAGGAGAGCTGTGCTGAGCTCTGGACCAGCGCTGATGACAGCAGTGCGGCGGATGAGTTAAGGTTGGTGACACACTGGCTTTCTGGCCATTTCTTACTGTGGAGTTTTACTTCTGAAGGGCTTTGTTCAGACCGGACAGTGATGGACAGGAATTGTCAGTGCTTCTGGCTTTACGTGAACGCTTCTTTATAGGCGAACGCTTTAACATAGTGAAGACAGTGGATATTAACTGAAAATGGCTGCCACAGCAGTCTGCTCCCATGGTTCCTGCAGCATCTTTAAACGTTACAGTTTTGTTCTTTAAACCCCTGCTATCTTTTAATGCCCTTGGGCACATGTTTATACACGGCTTATCCCTTCTGTTGCACATTAGGGTAAACACATGGGACATGGCTCATCTGTTGAATTCCCTCCAGCATCTTCTGGTTGCTATTGAACCATTGAGATTATCTTCCCTCCCTCCTTCCTTCCCTCTTTCCTCCCTCCCTCCCTCCCTCTTTCCTCCCTCCCTCTCTCCCCCTTCCCTCCCTCCCTCTCTTCATTTCTGTGTGTGTGTGCGTGTGTGTGTGTGTGTGCGTGTGTGTGTGTCTGTGTCTGTGTGTGCCAGTGTGTGGGTGCTGTAGTTCTAAGTTGTTAATGCAAATGAAGAGTGGAGGCAGAGAGCTGGGCAGCAGCTCTTTGCAGACTGCTTGCCTGCCAGAGATGGATCTCAAAGGGCTGTCTGTGGAAGGGCATGGCTACTCCAGCTCCGTGGTGTCCTGCCCCTGTGGTCAGCTGTGGTGGCAGTGTGGTGCCACACAACTCAGCATGAGCCAGGAGATGGTATGAGGGGCTGGCTGTTGCACCACACTGGGTGTCTATTTCTTCTCAGTTATTATGATGTCTAAGAACTTGTCATATTGTCTAGAAAATTAAATGTACTGTGTGTCGACACCCCCTACGTGCATCAAAAGGGTTCAAGTAGTTACTACAGAGCTCTGTGGCTCAGGTTTCCTGGGATTTGAGCCACACTCTCAGTAGCTGCTTGTTCTATGGATGAAGGCCATATTGGTTGCTAGGCTTTGAAATTCGCTTCGTGTTTGTTAGTAGTTGCTCTTGTGCTCAGTGCCCCCCTATGTGAGCTAACTGAACTTTACCCCTGGCAGGAGATCTGTCATAGAGATCAGCCGGGCACTCAAGGAGCTCTTCCACGAAGCCAGGGAAAGGGCCTCCAAGGCACTGGGCTTTGCTAAAATGCTAAGGAAGGTGAGTCCACCACCTGGTCGCTGCTGCCCATCTCCCATCTTCTATCTTAGAGCTGAGCCTAAGGAAGTTTCCTTTCTGTGATCCTAGGACCTGGAAATAGCAGCAGAGTTTGTACTGTCTGCCTCGGTCCGAGAGCTCCTGGATGTTCTGGAAGCAAAGCAGTATGTTAAGGTGAGTGAATCCCCATGAGTCCCCGTGGTGTCCCTCAGTCCTCAGTCTCTCCGGCCTTCTGGAGAGGCTGCTTATTCACACACGTTCACAGAAGAACACACTTCCTTATATTGAGCTTGTTTGTAAATACAAATGATCAACCACAATGTATACGGTTATTAACTTAGTTATGCATAAACGGGTAAATACCTATTTAAAACAGTGACTATAATAGTGACTATAAACAATATTACTGACTTTGGTAGCCATCTTAGCATTTGCCCTCAGGTCTTCTGCACTCCAAGGTCTGCATGGCTCTTTGGCGATGGTTACCTTGGTCATCAAGTTACTCTTTGGGCGTAACTCTACACCTCTTTAGGTTGTTTGAGATTTGTCACTTTGGGACCTGCATATGACATGTCATTGGCAACTGTAAGCCAAGCCTGGGTGTGTTAGTTAGGGTTTCTGTTGTGATGAAACACCATGACCAAAGCACCTTGGGGAGGAAAGGGGTTTATTTCGTTTACAGTTCCATACCGCTGTTCATCATTAAAGGGAAGGCAGGAACCTGAAGGCAGGAGCTGATCCAGAAGCCGTGGAAAACTGTTACTTACTAGCTTGTTCCTCATGGTATCATCCAAATAGACTGGGCCCTCCCCTGTCAATCACTAATTAAGAAAATGCTCTACAGGCTTGCCCAGTGCCTGAGCTTATGGAGGCGTTTTCTCAGCTGAGGTTCCCTCCTCTTCAGTGACTCTAGCGTAGGTCAAGTTGATAGACAACTATTTAGTACACTGGGGATGTGTGATGGAGGGGTGGCTGCTGTGCACCCCATCATGGCAGTATAATGCCCCTGCCTCGTAGACCAGCCTGACAGTAGCGCTCACAGGCTATACCAGGCAGGCACACCCATGAAGAACTAGCCGTTGCACGTGGCACAGTGAAGCCCTGTACCTGGAGAAACTTCAGTACTGGCCCAGAGCCCTCCCAGCCCCTCGCCCTTCTTGACTCAACCTCAGTCAACGAGGTACTCGCAGTTCAGC
Organism: Acomys russatus; assembly: GCF_903995435.1. Lineage (NCBI taxonomy): Eukaryota > Metazoa > Chordata > Mammalia > Rodentia > Muridae > Acomys > Acomys russatus. The sequence goes on from NC_067157.1 coordinate 53,074,884, forward strand.
TTGCTGTTGGCACTCACGCCTCTCGCACACACGTCCTCTTTCTGGAACCTGTTTGTCTGTCCACTCCCACGCTGAAACCCCTGGGCTGGCCTTGAATTCACTGTATAGCCCTGGTTGCCTTCTGAGGGCCATGAATACAGGCTTGCACCCTGCCCTGGCTGCTCTTGCTCTCACATCTCTTAGTTTAAGAATGGGCTGTTTCTTTTCCAGGTGCAGATTCCTGGGCTGGAGAATTTGCACGTGTTTGTTCCTGACAGCCTTGCAGAGGAGAAGAAAATTATTCTGCAGTTACTCAATGCTGCCACGGGAAAGGACTGCTCAAAGGACCCAGACGACGTCTTCATGGACGCCTTTCTGCTGCTGACCAAGCACGGGGACCGAGCCCGGGACTCGGAGGACAGCTGGGGCACGTGGGAAGCCCGGGCTGTCAAAATCGTGCCCCAGGTGGAGACTGTTGACACCCTGAGAAGCATGCAGGTGGGTGTTTGGAAGGGCCTGTGTGAAACAGGCTGTGGCCAATTAGAAACATCACCCCAAATGACCTGAAGTGTATGCCCCCTAGAAATGGGCCTGTGTGGTTCCCTACATGAATTGTTAACATGATTGTACTAAAAGTATCCCAGCAAGTTTGCTAAGTGTGTCAAATTGTACTGGAATGTTTGAAATGGCCTGCATGTTTGATTTATGTATTTTCAATTGGTTAGATTTGAAAGCCATAATTCCATTGATGAGTCCTAATTCCAGACAGCCCAGTCCCAGAATGCCTCTGAAGAGCAGGAACAGTGCTGCCCCCAGTGCTGCTTAGGGACGCCTCATGGCCTGCTGTCAGGAGGCCCCTCACACGTGTGGCCAGCATAGGGGCAGTGAGAGCAGTGTTCACACTCACCTGGAGCTCTGCTGGACCAGCTGCATCTCTCCCATCCCACCCACCTGTTCTTTCTCTTTTTTTTTCTTTTCTTTTCTTTTCTTTTTTCTTTTTTTTTTTTTCTGTTCTTTCTCTTGCATTCTCAGTCAAGCACGCCCACTCACTTGTTTAAGTCAGTCTGGCAGCCAGACATGTGTTCAGCTAACGATCTGTCTGGTGTTGCCAGGGCCACCACCACAGTTCAAGCATCACTGCCTTTCTTGAGCAGCCGGGCTTTCCTGCTTGTAGTTTTCCTCCTTCAAGCCTCCTTCCCTCCCCAGTTAATCTCCAGTTAGTTTTTTGGTTGGAGAGCGGTTATGACAACATGCAGCTCTCCCCCAAATGCTGTAGTAGCTCTCGGTCCCCCAGCCCTGATATCTCAGTGATCAATGCCAGGGCTCTCATCTTCTCTGTCTTCCTATCTCCGGGGCTGCTCCAACACACACAACCCATGTGTGCCCATGCCCTGTCCCAGTGGAGTGTGGGGCTCCTCTTCCCTTGACTGAAGAGCTTGCTGCCCTGGCCTGTGGTAGCTGGGCCTGCAGGTGATCCTGGCCGTGTGGCTAGCAGTTGCATGGCAGTCCTGAGGGTGGTGCTATTTGGGGGTGGGAGTGCAATACAGTGGGAGAGCAGTCACTGAGCTGTTTGCATGTCCTGTGTTTGGTTTTCCTTCCAGGTGGACAATCTTCTGCTGGTTGTCATGGAGTCTGCTCATCTCATACTTCAGAGAAAAGCTTTCCAACAGTCCATTGAGGGGCTGATGACTCTACGCCATGAGCAGACGTCCAGTCAGCCTGTCATTGCCAAAGCTTTGCAGCAGCTTAAGGTACTGTAACCTTGCCACCCTGGCCTCTGAGTGCAATGTCACATGGTATGGGGGGATGTCATTTGAGGGATGAGTGCCCCCCATCCTTCCTAGTATACACTTGTGCACATGTGTAAATGAAGCACTTCCCAGGTGTTTCCTGAAACTATAGAGCTGGGAAAGATGGAAACTGAGTGGTTTCCTGACCTTACGGATGTGCCAGGGCTGTCTGGTTGGCAAAGTTGAGAATGAGATCTCGGCTTCTTCCTTCTGTTAAGTTTCTTTCACCTTTAGCAGTTTTCAGTGTTTGCTACAGGTGCTCTTTCTGCATGGTCAAAGAGTTGCTTATTATTTTGTTCAATACATGATTCAGCCAAGTGAACTCTAACAGAAAGAATCGGTGTGGGCAGACGTGCAGGCCTTGCGGTCTGTAGCAGCCACAGCTGTGCACCTCCTCACTCTTTCTGTCTGCACCTGTGTTTGGTACTGCGTTCTTAGGTCCTGCTTTCCTAGGTCCTGCTTTCCTCGGCTTCCTGCAGAAGCTGTTGGTTAAGCCTTCACAGTACAGCACTGTGGCATCTTAGAGACTCCAGGGAAGTGCAAGTTGTTCAGTGAATGCTGGTCTTCTCCTACCAATCCAATTTATTTTATTTATTGATCAATCTCTTAGAAACTGTTCTCCCACCCCAATACCAAGCTAGGGTACTCTGTAGAATGGAGGGCGCTGTGCGGCCTGAGTTTACCTCAGCTTGGAGAACCTGGCTGCAGGGTGTGGACTGCCGTCACACTGAGAGGCCAGCACCTCCTCATAGCGTCTGGGAATTGCATTTTGGTAGCGAAGCTGGCAGAGTGTCAAACAGGAAGGCTGAGGAGTAACTGACAAAAGCATCACTCGGGCACTGATGTCCATGGGTCAAGGTCGCGGATGTGCTGACCAAGTATCACAGTCTGGTTTGACATATACTGCAAAAAAGGGAGACCATACTGGAGCCAAAGCTGGTGAAGTCAGATCGGCCCAGACTGAGGGTTGAGGAGTACCTGATTCTATATATTGAGCAGTGGGATTTTGGAAGATTTTTGAGGAATACTTTGCACTGAAATGTGAATCTATTGATTCTCCGTGTGGAAGGGTGTGAGAGATGGCTAGAAAGGGGGTGAGTGTGGGGCTAGCCTTATGTTGCTTAAGAGAACTTACATTAAGACAGATCTCTCAGCCTTTGCTCTGTTGACACTGGAGACAGTGATTCTTTGTTGTGTGGGGTGATGGGGCATCTCTTGTTATGTGAGGTGGTGGTGGTGGTGTGCTACCTAATATATGGGGTGCAGGGCGGCTCTTTTTGTTTGGATGATGGTAGGAGTGTCTCCTTTTGTTCGGAGTGGTAAGAAGATGTCTCTCCTGTGTTGTGGGATATTTGGCAGCATCCTTGACCTCCACCCACCAGGTGGCAGTGGACCTAACCTCCTCCTCTTCTTCCTCCTCCTCTTCTTCTTCCTCCTCTTCTTCCTCTTCCTCCTCTTCCTCCTCCTCCTCTTCCTCCTCCTCCATTGATGATCTCCTGTGGTTATTGTACAGAAGTGTCAAGGACATCAACGCCTGTTCAAAGACCAGAATGCGGTTAGGTGTGCAGCCGCTTCATGTGGTTGCTTCCACCAAGTGACTTGTAAGGTATTAAAGAATACTTCACATAGAGAATGGTGGAAACAGGATTTCTCTGTCACGTTTTGGATAAAGTGTCTCTGTGGTGTCTGCCTGTGGTGATGGTGCAATCCTCCTGTGGGGAGTGCTGGTTTGCCTCTCTTTAGGCTAATCATTCACGGTTTGGGTCTCCTCAGAACGATGCCCTTGAGCTGTGCAACAGAATAAGCGATGCCATTGACCGAGTGGAGCACATGTTCACCCTGGAGTCTGATGCTGAGGCTGACGAGTCCGAGTCTGCCACGCTGCAGCAGTACTACCGAGAGGCCATGATTCAGGGCTACAACTTTGGGTTCGAGGTAGGTGCCAGTGCAGGGGACAGCGCACAGTGCAGAGTCTGCTGTGTGGACTCTGCGCTGAGAGCGCTTCTGTTGTTTGTAATGTCGCCTTACACTACCATGGATTGTCGGAACATTAGCTTTCTTTTAAAGTTCATAGTTGCCCAGATTTTATTTTCTACTCACAGCTATTTCCTGTATTTTAAAACTTTCTTTAAAGGATATTTAATATAATAAAAGTATATTCCTAACTTAAATATGAATAAAGCATTTATTTACCAAACTATATTTTGTGACTATATTGTGTAATCCAGTGGGTCATTCAGAGTATGTATACTAATTAGATTGTCCTGTTCATTTTTAGAAATAGACATTTCAGGTAAATGCAGCATTATTGTGTATAGATGTTGCTTGGATGGTTTTGTTAATTTTGATGTATGTGAAATATTTTTACAGTATCATAAAGAAGTTGTTCGTTTGATGTCTGGAGAATTCAGACAGAAGATAGGAGACAAATACATAAGTTTTGCCCAGAAGTGGATGAATTATGTCCTGACCAAATGTGAGAGTGGTAGAGGCACAAGACCCAGGTAATAACCAAGAGGCACACTCGATTCTTACACAAGGGATGTAGGGATTCTGTTTCTGTGTACCATGTGAAATTTATAAGTGGATCATACAAGGAGAGCAATCAGTACTTTTAAAAATGCCATTTTAAAGTCTGTAATATGTCCTAAGCTGCATTCCTCCTAAGAGGGATCTGTGTGTGTGTGTGTGTGTGTGTGTGTGTGTGTGTGTGTGTGTGTGTGTATGTGTAAATCATCCCTATCTGTAACGCTCTGCAGTTGTTCCTCTAGCATAAAGTTGTCACTAAATTGTGTGATTGAAAACTGGCCTGGCATTCTGTAATCCATGTGGACAGACATGGGACACTTGGAAGTCACTTTCCGAGTCAGAACAGTGCAAGCCAGCTGAATGTGACGTCACAACCGTAGCCTGGTGTTACAAGCTCACAGGTGCTGTGGGTGCCACTGTCCTCAATGGCCTCGTGCTGCTTCTTGGTTAAAACTGACTTTAAAAAGCCATCCTGCCCTTTAAAAACAAAAACAAAAACATCACTGTAAGGTTGTCTGCTCAGGTGTTTATACAGCAAGCGTCCCCCCCACCCCTTGTCAGAACAGACCAAGCGTTTGGTAGTATGTAGCGTACATGTTACATGGAGACAGGTGCATCTCTGCCTATGGGTATCATTGCTTATGGGGAATAGTCTGCTAAGTTGCTTTTATTTATGAAAATAGAATCTATAGTGTTTAAATGTATTTAACTTGTATACACTTTATACTTGTATCATTTGTCGTTCAAATGGATAGTAACTAGATCGTAAGTCTCTAGTGACTTTTCTGCTGATCTTAGTGTTGTGTACTCTGCAGCACTTCTCCAGCTGTTATGTGACTGTTGAATATTTTCATATGACAGGTGGGCCACTCAAGGATTTGATTTCCTACAAGCCATTGAACCTGCCTTTATCTCAGCTTTACCAGAAGACGACTTCCTGGTATGGCATACTTCAAATATTTTTCTGTTAAATAAGAACCAAGTGGGTCACTTTTCTCTCCTTAATGTGTACTTTTTTTATGGAGTCCTGATTCCTCAGTACACTTTCTGTCATTTCTGTGAGGATGATGAGCCATTAAAGTCCTGTGCTCTTAAAAAAATGCAGCATGGTTTTCACTGCTCTTCTGTCATTACAGCTGTGTGCAGCTGACTAGCTGGTAGCCTCTCGCCCTCAAATTTCTGAAGTAGATGCTAGTGTCATATTTTATAAGCTGCCAGCTCAGTGGCTGCCCTTTGGAAGCTAATGGAGAGCAGGATTGACTGTTTGCCCTCAGTGTCCATCTTCAGAGTCAGTGCCATAGGCTGTTACTGCTCTGCTCAGTCACATCAGCTGGTGGTGTTGCACAGATGTGACTTCCCCTTCTGTTGCCCTCTGATCACAGAGACACGTTCATCTTTGCTTATTGATATCACTCATTCGTGGGAATAGTCTGCTAAGTTGCTTATTTGTGAAAATAGAATCTATAATAGTAAATAGTATTTAATTTGTACCCAATTTATGCTTGTATCTTTTGTCTTTTAAACTAACTGAAAGTATTTGCTTAATGTCAAATGTTGCTTTCAGATAGACTGAGTCTAGTGTGCTAAGTACATAACTAAGAATTTACTTTCTTTATCTTCCAATTTTTCTTTGGTTTCTAGAGTTTGCAAGCCTTGATGAATGAGTGTATTGGCCATGTCATAGGCAAGCCACACAGCCCTGTCACAGGTTTGTATCTTGGTGAGACCAGCACACACCGGGTTTGATGAGCAAATTGTCTTGAAATTGATGTCATTTGTAAGAATATTTTTAAAGATATTCAGAGGGTAGCAGAGATGAGGTTTGTGCTGGAAATTCCGCAGTCTAAACCCTACAGAAAGATTAAAATGGCAGCGTGAGGTGTTCCAGCAGCTGTACATTTGAACTGGTTTTTGTTTTTCTAGTGTTAATACAGCACCCTGTTCTCCTGGTTAAAATCTTTGTGTGTGGGGCACATGGGAAGGGGTTCCTTTGGTTCCCCTTATCTCAGGGATGAGGGTTATTTGTTTTTTCTATGCTTTTCCTTCTTCACCACTCACTTGGGTAAGTGTTGACTTGATTTCAGTTTTTAAAAATGAATTTCTTAGCTGGGCCGTGGTGGCACACACCTTTAATTCCAGTATTTGGGGGGCAGAGGCAGGCAGATCTCTGAGTTCAAGGCCAGCCTCGTCTACAGAGTGAGTTCCAGGATAGCCAGAGTTATACAGAGAAAGCTTTGCAAAAAAAAAAAAAAAAAAATTTCTGCCAAGACACAGTATTTTTATTTTTAATCAGATTTACAGTGTATGCTGAGTCCTTAAAAAAGAAAATATTTATTAAGAAAGATTGTGTCATTCTTGATATAGTCTGTGAGTACTTATGCCATAAATACTCTAAAATTGAGACCTTAAATTGTATCAACTAAGCCAGGCGTGGTGGCGCACATTTTTAATCCCAGTACTCCAGAGGCAGAGGCAGGTGGATCTCTGTGAGTTTGAGGCCAGCCTGATCTACAGAGTAAGTCTAGAACAGACAAGGCTACAGAGAAACCCTGTCTTGAAAAACAAACAACAAAAACAACAGATTGTATCAAATAGTTCAGAAACGGTAAATTTGATGAACATGAGCTACATTGGTTAAAGATACTTGGCAGCTACAGAAAAATTTAGTATTAAAACAGGCTTTAATCCCTGCTTTTGTTTTAGAATGTAGAATTCATTGCGTTTCTACACACGCCGTCTTCCCAGGCTATCCCGAAAGGACAGTTTCTGTTGTAAGACTACTCAAGTGCATTATAGAGAGGAGCTTGCAGGGCACTGTCTTCTCACACTCCGCTCCCAGTCCAGGAGCAGAATTAGAATTGATCTTCCGGTTTCTCAAAACGTTGTTCTCTGCCTGTCACGTTACTGTGAGGAAGCAAACAACCTTGACATGAGCGTTTCCATTTAGGGTGAACTGTGAGTAGACTAAAATTGCTAACACGTCAAGAGAGATCGTCACAGCCTAAGGACCATAGGAACCAGGTGGCTATTGAAAGCAACCAGAAGAGAAAGCCGTTAGAATAGACATGTCAATCCTCGCTCCCGCCGAGGTGGAGAGGTGGAACCGTGTCCATTTTGTAGTAGGAAAATCATGGTTTTACATTTCCCTTTGACTTTCTTTCAATTTTAGGACTGGGACATAACTTACAGATGGGGTACACTCCTAGCGTGTGTTGGGCGTGGTCTTTAATCCCCAGCACCATGAAGTTTGTCTATAGTAATAACATCTAATTTTATATGTCACACGGTCTTTAGATTTCAGTTCTGTCTTGAGTCGTACCTGCATCAATCTCATATTACCCTATTTAAAAGAAGAGGAGGCATCTTCTCTGGGGAGAAGTCAGGGCAGATCTTGTCCCATCCCTGGGCCTGGGTACCATTAGGTTGTGGAGCATAATTGTGTGTGTTGCGTCATGAAGATGTCCACCCCAGGACCAGTACAGGCGTGTGTGTGTGTGTGTGTGTGTGTGTGTGTGTGTGTGTGTGTGTGTGTGTACGCACGCGAATGCGCGTGTGCAGGATTTTCCCCACATGTAGGTGGCAAAATGAACCTTTTTGTTGGCTAGCTGCCCAGTACTCCTTGGCGATTCGCTGGTCTAGATGGACTCCGGTCGCTTGTTCAGTGGATGTTGTGCGGTTCGCACTGGGGTTTGCACAAACATGGTTTTGGCGGAGACGAGTTTGAATGTGTAACATAACTTCTCACTTTTACGAAGGTTCCATATTTGGTAATATTGCTTATGTTTCCACCCTGTGAGTGACGTTGTCTTGGTCACTGGCAAAGATGGTTACCATTCCAGTCCCTCTAAGTGGCCTGCCCTGCAGTTCTCTCTTGCCCACCTTAACACATTTCCTGGGTTGGCATTTTCGGCAGCTATCCATCGGAACAGCCCCCGGCCTGTGAAGGTGCCCCGGTGCCACAGTGACCCTCCTAACCCTCACCTCATCATCCCAACTCCAGAGGGATTCAGGTACTTGGCGGTTCTGCATCACGGACTTGTCTGCTGTGCATGCTCGTGCTTTGGCCTTAGCTGGGTGCTTGCTTGGGTGCAGGGTTCTTCCTTCTAATTGCCAGATGCTGCCTACAGCTCTTCTGTGTGTTTTCTTGAGGACACGCCACAGTGCCTTAGCTGCTGAGGAAAGACAGGCCTGTGCCTTTGAAGATACCTTAACTCCCTGCTCTCTTGTAGCCCCCAGCTACTCAGTGCTTTCTGGCTTTGGAGTACTTCTCTTTCTTTCTTAGAAAAAACCTTAGGAAAACATTTAAGTATACAAAGCACAGTGAACTCGTGACGACAGTTCTCAGTGTCTCTTTCACTGTTCTCCCATTGACGTATGTGAGTGCATACAGTTGTGATTAGATTGAATGTTCAGAGACACACTCGTGTTCACACTGGTGCTCTTGAATTGGCATTTCTGCACCTGTGGTAGTGAGTGTCCTCTTTTCCCACTTCAGAACCTTTAACAAGCTACTTTCATGTGGTAGGTTTTCTAGGTCAGGACCTTTGACACTATTTTTTCCCCCACACAAAGACCAGAACTTTCAAGTAGCAATGTGCATTTTATATTTTAGAGATTTTTTTTTTCCCACTTCCTACCCATGTATTACGTGTCAGTCCCCTTCTTGCCTGTGTTCCTGAAGCCTTTCTTCTTGCTTTAGCACCCGGAGTGTGCCTTCCGACGCTCGGAACCATGGCAACTCTGCCGCTGCCGCCGCCGCCGCTGCCGCCACCGCTGCTACTGGCCGCCCTGGCCCAGGTGGTGGTGACTCCGCGCCGGCCAAAGCTGTCAACACTGCCCCTGATACCAGGTAGTCCTGCTACACCAGCAGCGTACCTCCCACCCCAGTGCCCCCCCATGCCCTTCCGTGGGGCTCCTAAGCGATAGGATGTGCCACAGGGTGACAGCGTTGGGAGTGGGGTCCCCTGCCGGTTGTCACAGCTTCCAGACCCTGGCAGCAGGCAGCAGAAGTAGACCATTTACTGATGGTAATGTTTCTCCTTTGGAACCAGCATTAGCTAAAATGACCGCTGGCTCTGCCAGTCTTCGCCCTAGTGCACCAGAGGAAAGAACCTGGGGTGTACAAGGGGATTCGAAGCTGGGCCTAGCAGTCTTTCCCAGGTAGGAGCAAAGCAGTTCTTTTTTCATTTCACCCAGTGTCTGAGCAGAAGGGGCACTGCCCTTGCTCTTGTCTTCTAGGAAGGAAGAAGGGGAGGTATCAGAAGGAATGGTCTTGGGAGAGTCAACCAAATATAGCACCTAGGATGGTGCAGTGTAAAAGCAGGAAAGACATCGTGGCTTTGCAGCTCAAACAACTAAAATTTCCACAAACATTTCTAGTATTGCTACTTATTAAAATAATTAATATTCCTAATTTTTAGTCATAAATACCTATAACCTTAAAAATTAAAATGTTTTAGTTTAATCCATTAACAACAAAATAAACATTAATGTTCCCGTTTACTGCTTGTGTTTAGTATTGGAGAATTTCATGTGTGCTTCCACCTCACCATGGGAGCTTCCTAGACACTGACTATAGCAATGCGTGCAGAGTCCAGGGAAACGGTGGAGAGCACTAACCACTTCACTGCCCAGCTTCTCAGCTGCTGCAGCTGCGTCTGCATCGCACATGATGTTCCATTGTGGCCTGGAGACACCTGCTGCTGTAAGGCCAGGGACTGGCGCAGGACTCCGTACCGCAGCGGCTTCTCCCTGCAGCCATCTTAGGCTGTCTGTCACTGGTATTTGATCATCTCTACGTAGCATCATGTAGGTCTTGGTCTGACATCAGATCCACTTGCCCCCTGGTGGCTTTAGCAGCATCACAGCTTTGAAATTGTTTATTTATTTTAAAACAAAGAGGGAGAAACTTTGCTTTTGAGACATTGTGTTTGTGAACATCAATAGAAAAAGTAGAGTCCCACAAAGATACGTGGTAGTCCAGGACACCTGCCTGCCCTGCTCCCTTTTGTGGCACTCCTAGGAGTGTCTTGAGGGGCGTGCCAGGTCAGTGCATTCCTGCTTAGCCCTGCAGCGTATACTTGAGCACCCAAGTATTGGCCTTGGAAATGGCTATCCTGGGCTTAAGTTCTGTCACCAATATCTGTTTGAAAACAAAACATCTCTTCAGTGCTGGGCTCCCAGAGCCAGCGTCCACTGACGCTCAAGAGCTGCATGTTCAGCTCAACCCTGTTTCAAGCTGCTTATTACTCCACAGAAATGGTCAGACTTGTAACTTCACCCCAGAATCCTACATCCCATCCACAGATACACCACTTTACCCTTCCAGAAAGTTGCAAAACTGACTTATTTCATCATCAGGAAAGCAAGAAGGTAGACACACCGAGTGACCCCTTTGGCCTCCCAGGTGTGGCCCTGCCAGATATGGACTATGTGCCCTCCCTTTAGTTAATCCCCCAGCCCTCAAGTGCCACCAGAGCTATTTCAAGGAGCCACAGTCAGCAGAAGTGGTGCCACATCAGATGTGCACCGACTAGCCCAGGCTGCCATGGCAAGAGGAACCACATTATCTCGGTCTGCTCGACACGTGAGCACACATGGCAGCAGCTTCTAGAGCAGCGAACCCATTTTCATGTGGTCTTCAGTTACGAGTGCCAAAGTTCAACACTTCCTACTTAAACACAGCTTTGCCCCTGTGAGCAGTTCACCTCGTTGTAGGCGGCCAGCTGACTAACTCTGTCTCTAACATGCCGAGTCTCTTGCTCTCTGGGTGCTTGGCTACTGCTTGAAAAACTGTCAGACTCTCCTTTCTTACTGCTAGAGACTTGCAGTCTTTTGAACCGTGTAACAATTTTAGCAGTCTTGTTATAGCTAAGTATTTAAAGATAACTTATTGACAACCTTAAATGTGACATAATTTGGCTAATACACCCCTATCCGTGTTGGGCTTAGAAGGCGGAGCTTTTCATGCACTGCCACTTAAGTAGACGGCCTTTATTCTTGCTCCTGTTGTTAATGTAGAGTGAGCAAATTTGGGGGCCAAGTACCCTCCTGTCAGACCCCATGGGAGACCCTGTCTCAGTGGCAGCTCTGTTTATTTGGGTGATAGATTTTGTGGAGTTTGCCCACGTTGTCCTCTGTCCACTAGATGCCAGTTGCACCCTCCCGATTGCTAGTCAAGAGTGTCTCCAGGTGCCACCATCAGCCCCCAGGCACTACTGTGTTGTCTAGAAGAACCTCCCAGACCTTTCATTTACGGTTCCTTTCACTTGAAAGCTCAGTTTGTTTTTTGTTGACATTAAAACAGAGGTTCCAGTGTCCCTGAAAATGACCGCTTGGCATCCATAGCTGCAGAACTGCAGTTCAGGTCTCTGAGTCGACACTCAAGCCCTACAGAAGAGCGAGACGGTGAGTGTCATTGTGTCAGCTGCGTTTTCCACCAGCACATCTATTTATCTTAGTCCACCAGTTCTGATGTCCTTGAACTCACAGGAGCGTGGGAGCCACCGAGCTTTAGCTCACGCTTAGCCCTGCCCACCATGGCCGTTCAATGTAGCCTTGCGTATTCTACGTCCTCTTCCTTGTGTTTTCCTTTTGATGGTTCAGCACTCTGACTCACACTAGAATACAGAACTGTTAGTGTGTTTGTTGTAATATGGTGACAGTACCCCAAAAACTGCCTCTCAGATAGGGTTCCCCAGGATGCTACTTTCGTGCAGATCTGTTGTCTGTGACTTGTGGGAGTCTGTTACAAGAGTCTGGTAACACTCTCTTGATTAGGTACCATTTTGTAGCAGTGAATAACAGACATCAGACTCAGTAGGAATGAGTCCACAGTAAGAACATATCGGCAGTGACTGTTGCTGTTCACCACCCCAGCATAGTGTAGTTCTTCATGAATCTTACTTTGTATGAAAACCACTTCCCGCAGAGCCAGCATATCCGCGAAATGACTCAAGTGGATCAGCACGGAGAAGTTGGGAACTTCGCACACTCATTAGCCAGACCAAAGGTACGACAGCAGAGTTGCACTTGACATCGTTCAGGCTCTGAGTCGTTAGGTCCTCCGATGTCATGGTCCCTGCCGTGGCCTCTGTGCACAGTCTGGTTTATACAGTGTGTGGCAAGGGCCTTTGGGTGTACTCATCCTTTAGCTGGATAGCTGTCCGCGTCTGTGAATGTAAGTGCTCATTCACCCCCATGCTGAGAAATCAGGGAGAACTTTGGCTGCTAGGAGGTGGCAACTATAAGTTACTGTGACATCTCCTGTCAGCGGAACTGGGGAGGAAGTGGGGGCGGGGCGACTCAGGCAGATGGAAGTATGAGGTTAACATGGGATTCAGAGCCCAGTGGCAGCAAGAAACAGCTTTAGTGCAACAGCTCTGTGTTGATTTGTGTGTATTGAGCGAGAGACTTCTGGATCTGAGCCCAGAAACTGGGAACGAGTCTCTGTGTTAGCCCACCTGTAACCATGGTTACCCTACTTACAATGGTGGGCTTGACTCTGCCCTCTTTTGAAAACAAATACCTGGTGGTTAGGTAAAATTGGGAACCGCTAGGACTGTGTCCCTCTGTAAAGCTGCGATTCCCACTGACATGCTGAAATCTAAGTCTTCTGCAGAAAGGCTCACTAGTGTATAATTACACAATCGGTTCACAGATACTCTGACATAGCGGTGAAAACTTGTCCAGGCAAACCTGGTATATCATAATTTGCATTAAAAAAATTAGATTTCCAGGCTTTAAAAAAATGACTGTGATAGATAGATAGGATATAATTAAAACATAAATCTTTGGGAGTGTCACTTTTGAAATTAGCCGTAAAGTCACCAGATCTTCAAAGATCCCTTTGTCTGCTAGACAAAGCTAACGCTCTCGGAGAGCTACGTCGTGAGTTGTAAGCCATTAGTGGCTGGTGAATGTAAGAATGTGATGTCACACCTGAGCATGTGCACTTGTGCACACATAACATGGAGTACTGTGTCCTGGCTACGGAGGAGGAAATTATGCTGTGTGAGGAAAATGGGTAGAGTTGGAGTTCACGGCTACTGTTTCCTTGTGTCCTCTTGGAACCCAGCTTTCCTGCATTCTGGGCCTGACGATCTCACGTCTCTCCACAGACTCTGCCTCTAAGCAGGGGCCTATAGAAGCTATCCAGAAGTCAGTCCGGCTCTTTGAAGAGAGGAGGTATCGAGAAATGAGGAGAAAGAATATCATTGGCCAAGTTTGTGACACCCCTAAATCCTATGATAACATCATGCATGTTGGATTGAGGAAGGTGACGTTTAAGTGGCAAAGAGGAAACAAAATCGGTGAGCAAGCCAAAGGGCCATCTTGGTAGAAACGAATTCTTTCTAGTGTTTTTCACGATTCTTTTTGCTGTTCCATTTCTAAAATGTGTTTAGAGAACAATATAAATGAAAATTGAGAAAAGACTTTTAGGTAGTTGAATAAATTGATTAGTTTTGCTCAATAATTCCAGAAGTTTCCACTTGAGAACTACTGAAATTTTGCCCTCTTGTTCATCTGTGTTCTTTTATTCCTACAAGAATATTTGAAAAGAGACTGTATTTAAATCAGGATAGGATATCATGGCCTTGCCCCACCCTGTCCCACCCTGCCCCACCCTATCCCACCCTATCCCACCCTGTCCCTTGCCCCCTCTCCGACAGGCAAACATGCAAAACAATAATATTGCTTAGTTAATTGATTTCCAGATGGAATTAACTCTTAACAAATAACTAGCAGTGGAGTGTGGTGTCCGAGACTCTTGACTCGCTAAGCATTAAGTCTGAGAGGCAAATACAGTTGTAGACCTCTGTGGACAGCCCGAAACTAGAGATTCTTCACACTATTTAGGACCAAACAGTCAAATACTTTGTAAAACATCTTAATGGTAGCTCTTGATCTCCTTCAGTCATATGCCCCTTGGTTTAGTGTCCCAGAAGCGATATGGGAAAATTCCTCTCGCACTTGGCATCTTATAGCAGTGTGGCCAGGGAGGGTCCAGACATGCTACGACCATTTCCTTCTGCCCCAGCGCAGCCCACACCCCCGAGGAGACCAAGGCTCGGAAATCTTCTGGAGCAGCGGATCACTTCTCTCCATAGCTCTTCTGGGTTTCTGACAGCACATTTATTCTGTCATAGTAGCATTTACAGACAGGACATATGCAGGGATGTGATTAACTGTGGATATCAGGGAGCAGTAAGAACCCCTTTAGACTTAAGTAGGAAACTAGAGCGAGCATAATGACAGCTCTGTAAACACACTCCAGAGTCAGAGGTGACGTAAGCTGCAGTGACCGGAAGTGTGGCCTCTTGTGTTGTTCACAGGAGAAGGGCAGTATGGGAAGGTGTATACGTGCATCAGCGTCGACACGGGGGAGCTCATGGCCATGAAGGAGGTGAGTTGCGGTTCCCTGGGCCTTTGTCTCAGGTAAATCTGAGTGATTTGTCTTCAGGAAAGCCACCATGTTCATGGCCCTTGTGCATACAGCTGGCCTCAGGAGTCTTGAGTGCTGAGCTGCTTGGCCTGGGTCCTGTGTTCCAGCATTGGGCAGTTGGGGACAGCTGGCAGCTACCTGAGATAACTTAGTGGAAGACTGAATACTCTAGAAAGGGCTCAATGATTTCCAGTGCAAAGCAGGTGGGTGTGCCTATGGAGGCGGCTGTGGAAAGCTTAGGGAATGGAGCCACCACTGTGGGCGCTTGTGAGGAAAAGCCCTTAAGATTCAGAACTGAGGATGGCAAGAGCAGAGGAGGCTGAGGAGTGACCAGTGGGGGCCTTCTGGGTGTGTGGGACTCGGCTCAGGGCGACGGAGCATTAGCCCACACTGACCAGTGCGTTATCAGCCCCTTTTGTCATAGTCGTTACAATTTTAATTGACAATATAATTTTATATATTTATGGTTTGTAAACTGTGTTGATAATGTGAAGTGATTGAACCAAACATGTTCATCATCTCAATTTTGTTAACTCAAGTTTACTCTTTAGGATACCTTTAAGTGAGTACCATATTATCCGTAGTCACCCTTTTAACAATTTGGAATAATTTGGGAGGGTGTTAGGCCGAGTGACACAGGAAGCCAAGCACAAATGCTGCACAGCTTCGCTCACATGTGGAGTCCTGTACTAACCATGCATCTGTTATGGGCGGAGCCAGTCAGATCCCTTTATGTTGTGAGTGCTCTGGGACTAACTCTAAGTCAGCTGGTTATCAAAGCACCACAGAGGGAGCGTAGGCAAGGAAAGCCATAGGCATGCTGCCCTGGTCTTGGGGTCCTAGGACTGACATGTCAGGAGCCCCATAGTAACCATGATCTTCCTCTTCCAGATCCGATTTCAGCCTAATGACCATAAAACCATCAAGGAAACTGCAGATGAGCTGAAAATATTTGAAGGCATCAAGCACCCCAACCTGGTCCGGTATTTTGGTGTGGAGCTTCACAGGGTAAGTGGCTTTCACCACACTGAGACCCACTGGGGCACAGCCCAGCCTGGTTCTGCAGCCCTGGTCTCCCACTGCCAAAACCAGAGAAGTTTTTCATGAACTTTAGTCGCAGATTGTAATCATCAGCCCCACGTCATGAATGCTGTCAAGCTATCCTGCCGCTTTGTCACTTGACACACTATATACGATCATTTCTTCCCTCTGTTTTTAATAAGCCTACGTGGACTAAGAAAAACCTGAGAGCATCCCTGTGTGGAGTGATGAGACAGGGAAGGAGGACAGCCAGCTCCTCACAGCATGTTGCGAGGGGTTGAGCGTCATTCTGTTTTCACTAACGGATTTGTGACTGACAGGGATGTGTTTCAGTACTTGGTGACCCCTGTAGGCAGACTGTCACTCCCTGTCTGAGGTTGCATGGCTGGTGGTGTCAGGATGAACGCACGTTACCCTGTGAGTCCCTGACGTTCTTCCCAAAGGAGCTGTACAGCCCCAGACAGAAGGCAGGTGGCCCCTCTGCGGGAGCATCAGGCCAGCTGCCCCCTCCCTCAGCTCAGCAGGAGGGCCCTGGGGGCTCCAGGCTTCCTGCCACGTTCATGTGGGTGCTGTGTTGCTCCCCAGGAAGAGATGTACATCTTCATGGAGTACTGCGACGAGGGCACGCTGGAGGAGGTGTCAAGGCTGGGCCTTCAGGAGCACGTCATCAGGCTGTATTCCAAGCAGATCACTGTTGCCACCAATGTCCTCCACGAGCACGGCATCGTTCACCGAGACATCAAAGGTTCGCCTCCCCCACCCGGCTTCCAGGGGACGAGTCACTGCTTTCAGTGCTTCTAAAGTGGGCCTTGTGCCAAGAAATGACAGAGAGCCCAGGTGTCTGTGCCTGAGGAGAAAGTCCTCGCTGTCACCTGTGCAGTCCACGTTAGGGAAGTCGGTGTCCTGGAATGGAGTGTGCTGCTCTGCAGGCTACTTTGGTGCAGCTCACTCGGCTTGCTGGACACTTGTGACAAAACTCCCTTTCCTAAGCTGGGTCAAAGCCGTTGTGCAATCCCATCCGAATGCGGGTTGTAAGTACACGAAATGAGTGAACCCGAAATGCCTGTGAAGCAGAACATGCAGCCGTGTGTTCGGGGTGGAGGTTTGTGTACACCATGCTTTCCAGTCACAGGAGAGCAGCTGCTCCGCCCCAGAACTGTCCTATGTTCAGTGCCTGAGCCACACCACAACCTGTCCCACGTTCAGTGCCTGATCCACACCACAACCTGGCACATGTTCAGTGCCTGAGCCACACCATGACCCTGACCCCTTTGAAGAGCCCAAGAGATAATTAAAGCAGGAGACTGCTTTTCTCCCTAATTGGCTCAGGGTTGCCTCCTGTCCTGCACCCTGACATTAGCCCAATTATTAAAGAGTGACCTGCCTCCTGACCGAGGACTAGATCCCATTTCTGGGCAGCCGTAGTTACACTGGAAGCTGCCTTGGCCTGGGTCTGAGACTTGTCCATGGTCTGCTGAGCGCCCCATCCTGAGGCTCTCCGCTATGCCAGCGTGGTGGCTGTCTTGTCTGTCCACCACAGGCTTTGCTGGGTCAGTCTGGACATTTGCTTAGCGTCATTGCCCACGTCCACTTGTCCCACTTCACACTCAGTCTCTGTCATCCCCCAAGGCAGACTCTCTGAGCCCTTAAGTCAGCTTATCTCATCATCAGTCTGTAGCTAAGAATGACTAAGTGTGGCCAAAGAGAGAGCAGTTTCTAAATGGCCACTGTGAGTCGTTGTAGAGACCAGCTTTGGGAAGCTCTCACTAGTAACGATAGGATTGTCAGCGGTTCATTGCAAAGCTGTGAGCACTGTGTTACTTTGCCAGCATGTATGTCTATGTAAGGGTGTCAGATCCCCTGAACCTGGAGTTAAAGACAGTTGTGAGCCACCATGTGGGTGCTTGGAATTGAACCCAGGTCCTCTGGAGGAGCAGACAGTGCTCTTAACTGCTGAGCCATCTCTCCAGCTCCCACTCTGTTACTTTTAAAGTGTGGTGTCTGATTTAATTCCAGCAATGCTGACTTGCCTATAATAATATAGGCTGTGTACTGAGAGGTGAACAGTAAACCCGGGGAGTGAGATAGGTGTGTGTTGCTTGTAGGAAAATTGGAATGGAAAAATATGCAGCACTACTTTTAGTTACAGTTAAAATGAGATCAGATGCCTTAGTGTGTGACTCTAAAGCCCCAGCATGTGCAAGTTTTTTTCTGTGAGTCCCTTTTGCCCTTAGCAAACAGTCACAATGTTCAGGGACTGACACACACACACATACCTGGGCTTTGTATAAAACTTCTCTATAAGAGTGTCTAAGTTGTTAGTGAATTGTGTGTGCCCTGGTGTTAGTTCGTAGTTGTGCTCCATACATTTTCCTGTGGTTGTGTACGGTAAGTGCGGGTCACAACACTGCATTTTATTTAGTTTGTGAATGACGCTTTTAGGAGTTGGGATCCCTTCACTATGTCCCAGAGCCTGCTCAGCAGCTGCTTATTTCTCTTCAGGTGCCAATATCTTCCTTACGTCATCTGGACTAATCAAACTGGGAGATTTTGGATGTTCAGTAAAGCTTAAAAACAACGCCCAGACCATGCCTGGTGAGGTGAACAGCACCCTGGGAACAGCAGGTAAGGCCTAGCCCAGGCAGCCTCTGAGCTTAACTTGAGGAAGGCCTCTTTCTATCTCGGAAGGATGCCTAATGGCTTGCGTTGGTGGGATTGGAACTGAGCTAGTTAAATATCCACTCAGGAGGTAGCTACTTGGTGTGGTTGACTGCTGTTGGGTTAAATTTCCTGTTTCTTCTGAGAATACAGTTTGTTGGAAATTTTCACATTGAAAGTTCTTTCTTAAAAGAGAATTCTGTCCCTAACATGTCCATCAAGTTGACTTGGAAAATGAAGGCTTTTGTGGCCTGTAACGGGGAAGACATCGCCAGGATTATTAATGTATTGCGTAGTGCTGTTGATACATCGTGCTGTGCCACTAACCCTTGGTATTACCGTATTTGGCTGTAAAGCTTACATGGCACCTGAAGTTATCACCCGAGCCAAAGGAGAAGGCCATGGCCGTGCTGCAGATGTCTGGAGTCTGGGCTGCGTCGTCATAGAGATGGTGACTGGCAAGGTAAGCTCCCTGTGCACCTGCAGGAAGACTCTGTGTAGGGCAGCCACAGAACCGACGCTTTCTCCTAAGAGCTGTGGTCAGCTTCCTAGCTGAGCTCGTGACCAGAGAGGAAATGAGGCCCATGAAAAGGTACAGTAAGGTCCAGACAGATAACAAGCTGAGAAACACCGGACTGCAGGGCACGTGTCGCCGAGAGCTTTTAGGAATGAATTTATGTTTCAGCTGGAAACATATACACTTGAATTAAACAGAGAAACAGGCAGCCATAGCCACCTGATTTTTTATAAAGGTGTCAGTAAATGGAGAAAAGACTGTGACAGATGTGCAGGAGATCCTTGTCTCTCACTGTGGATCAGATTCCTTCCTGTAAGATCATAATTCTGAAACTGTGTGAGATTTGATAAAATTGGGGACTATTTAGGACCTGGGTAAGGACTTTGTGGTTGGGACTGCAGTAGTAGGAAATAAGGCCAACAGACAGACAGACAGACAGACGGGGCTCATGATATTAAAGTGCCCTGGGCAGGTTCTGTGGAGACGGCGCAGTTGGAACGGTGCTTCCTGTGCAAGCAACAGATTCCTAGCATGCATGTAAAAAAAGGCTGATGGCAAAAGCACATGACTGCAAGCCCAGGTCCCGCAAGGGCAGAGACAGGAGGCTGTCTGGAGCTCGCTGGCCAGCAGCATAGTAGATTGACGAGCTCCAGTGAGAGACCCTGGCACAGAAAATGAAGTGGAAAGCACTGAAGGCTGGCACTGGGGTCAACCTCTCACCTCCATTAGCATGTGTGTGTGAGTTCTCAGACACACACACACACACACACACACACACACACACACACACACACACAAGAATATATATGTGCACACTAGAGCTTCTGCATTGCAAAGGAAAGAGTTAACCAAGTTAAGGGGTAGCATGGAGAGTTGGACAACAGGGTAACTATGAGAGAATACAAAGAACTCAATAAGCAAACAAACCAAAAAAAAGAGGGAAAAGCCGAGCAGAGTTCTCAAAAGGAGAAATACAAATGCCAGTCAATATTTTAGTAAGTGTTCAGCATCCTTAGCCTCGGGGAAGTGCAAGTGGAAGCTACACTGAGGCTCCCTCTCACCTGCTAGAGTGGCTGTCAATAAAACAGAAGGTATCAATACAGACGAGAGTGTGAGGAAAGAGGAGCTAGTACTCACTGTTGCTGGGGTCTGAACCTGTGCAGCCACTGTGGAAATCCACGTGGAGGTTTCTCGACCTATCATGTGACTCAGCTGCACCGTTCACAAGAGTGTGCCCAAAGGACTGTGTGTCTCACTAGAGACCCTCGCCCGTCCATCACTGCTTTATTAACAACATGAACAAACGGAATCAGCCTAAATGACCACTAACAGAGAAGTAGGATAATGAAAATGCAAAATGTTATTCAGCCATATAGAAAAATGAAATCATGCAATGAACAGAACTGAAAAATATTAACTGAGGTAACATGGGCTCAGAATGATCAATAGTATAGTCCTTCCTCACATTCAAATCCCAGCTTCTTAGTTTTAATATGTACATATTCATGTAGGAGTGGCTGGATATAGATGCCAGGAAACTAGAAAGGGTTCCAAGAGAGGAGGCAACTAGGTTTTAAGGGAAAGTAGTAAAAAATACTGGGGCTAGAGGTTAGATAGGGAGATGGGGGCGGGGGGAATAAGGAAACATGAAGTCCAAGGTTTACATCTGCATGAAGCCTGCACATGGATGCTTACAGCGGCTTTGTTCAAGAATTGCCCAAACTTGGATGCAATCAAGGTGCCCTCCAGTAGATACACGGCTCAGCAAACCACGCCCCCTGAGTCTGCGGGGCTCGGTTAAATGGACTAACAAACCACCGTGCCGCATCCGTACATAAAGAAGTGGGCTTTGGATCCTCTAAAAGATGGGGAGGGGTAAGTGATGAAAATGCTCTGACATTCAACAGAGAGGCTTGTTGTGAGAGTTCTTCACAGCACTGTGAGAGGCAGGCTACAGGGGCAGTGAAAAGGACCTATGATCTAGGCTTAGTGGGCACACCTCTGTAACCACTGCACTTGGAGGCTGAGCTGGGTGGGTCATGAGGTCAGCAAAGCATCATGGTTGCAAAGGTAGGAAGTAAAGGGATAAACAGGAAAAGAGTTCCTGGGATGTGGAACTTTTCCCTATTGCATCAGCGGCTTTCTCACTGTGGTGACCAAATGCCTTCAGAGTACAGTTAGTTTTGGCTCATAGTTTAAAGTCCATCCTGACTTTAAGGCATAGTGCATGAGCAAGAATGTAAGGCATCTAGTGATATCATACCAGCAGTCGAGAAGGGGAGGAGACCCGAAGTGGAGCCACGCTATAAAACCTCAAGACCTATGTATCCCCAGTGGCCTGCTTCCTTCGCAAATGCCCCACCTCCTAAAGAGTCCACAGCCTTCCAAAACAGTGCCACCCTCTGGGGACCAAGTGTTCAAAACGATTTGCCTGTGGGGGATAGTTCGCATTCAGCCCACTACAGATAATGGATTCCTGTCAGACTTGTATCTAAACCCACAGACTGTACAAGACAGAGAGTGAACCCTCATGGTATGTGCTAGTCAGCAACAGTGTGGACCTCGGCTCACGAGATTTAAAACACTCTGGCTAATAGGAGCAGTGGGAAGGTAAAGGCAAGTGACGGTGTGCAGGGACCACTTCCCAGGCAGGTCTCTCTTACCTGAAGCTGCACTAAAAAAAAAAAAAAAAAAAAAAAAAAAATGGGGCAGGGGGAGAAGAAGCCTGATTGTTAAGAAGAAACAGGTGGCCATCCTCATTATCTCCGGAATGGTACATTTAGAGGTGAAACTAATTTTCCCTTAGCACATGAATCCCATTTATCAGATGTATGACATTCGCTCTGAGGTATGAGGAAGCAGTCATGCTTCAGACAAACTTCAAAGTGGGGGAGGGGGGCGCCCTGGAGCATGTTTTCTATACATGAGACTTGATGTGTTTCACCCTAAATCAAGGAAACATTGCTTCTGATGAAGATCCCGCTGCTGACTAATTACACAGATGTGTGATGCATTTGGTAGTAATTGCACAGATGTGCGTGTGTGCAGTATGTGGCTGCTGTCTGGTGTCACTTACGCAGCACCAGACTGGAGCCTGAGCACCGTCAGGAGACAGTGGCGCTTTGTCGGCCTCACTTGCAGCTGCTGAGAGGGTGTAGTCAGAGCTCGGAGGGGATGGATGCTGACATTTCCCTCGGGTGGAGCGAAGGATGGTCGTGACACCTACGTTATTCTAGTCAAGCATGTGAGAACAGGTGGGCCGAAGAGCATGTGTTGGCAGTAACTTAAAAACACTACGTAAACTCAGGTGTGGAGGCCTGCTCCTTGTCGCTTCACCTATAAAATCTTTCCTATAGTCACAATGAAATAAGGTTTGTGGTGATGGGATTTTCATAGCCCCACAAGGTGGTCGAGAACGTTGAGTTTGACGTCTGTCGATTGTGAGGTGGTGGTCACTGGATGACACTGCACTAACGCCACATCCCAGTGCAGCAGGCAGGCCGTCGCCTCCTGCCTCTGTTTAGATGCACAGTCTCACCGGAGCACAGGCATACCTGTTGTGTGAGGGGACTAGCTCCAACTTGTCGCTGGCCAGCTACCTGTCTCCCTGGGGGCACGGCCACCATTGTTAATGTGTGTCTAACACACACTGTACGGTCTCTAAGCCCGTGTTTCCTGTTTGGTCCCTCCAGCAAGTGTTTGCTGACCCTGACAGATGTATTCTTCAGATACCTGGAGAGGGACTGGGCATCTGTGGCTGTGACTGTGTATTGCTGAGGGCTGGTTCTTTCCTGTCTTTACAGCGGCCTTGGCATGAGTACGAACATAACTTCCAGATTATGTACAAAGTGGGAATGGGACACAAGCCACCGATTCCCGAGAGGTTAAGCCCCGAAGGGAAGGACTTTCTCTCGCACTGCCTGGAGAGTGACCCAAAGATGAGATGGACAGCCAGCCAGCTCCTCGACCACGCTTTTGTCAAGGTTTGGCCCATTGCTGAAACCACCCTCCTCAGGCTTAAACACTTAAGTTTGGTTTTGCATCTGGCACAAGAAATTTGGAAACTTAAATATTAAATACTTATATCTAAAAGGACAGGAACTAAATGGCCTCAAGTAGATTGGAGTTAAATGTCTTAATGTATCAGAGATTTGTTTTCAGTCAGTGTTTCCTGAGGCCCTTCTACTTGATCTGTCTGACAGGAGAGCACAGTGCTTGCCCTTGAGAATGCCTGGTCATCTTGGACCTGTCACTAGGATAGGAGCTGTGGTGATGGCATATATGACTTGTGGGGTGGCTGAGGGTTTAGTGCCCTGTGGGAGTCAGGGGCAGTTCTGGAGTCTCTCTGAGATGATGTGGCCAGGCCAGAAGGGCAGACAAGGTGTCAGGCATGGAGAGGCTGATGGGGACAGAGCCATCGAGGGGCTTTGTGTGAATGAGGTGTGCGGGAGCACGGGATGTGGGAGGTGGTAGAAGATGAGGCTGGAAGAGGTGCAGGAGCAGCACAGAGGCATCTCCGTTAACACAAACAGCCCCACAGAGAAAGCTCCTGAGGGAAGGCGCTGCACGCTGCGGAGAACGGCAGTCAGAGCCTTGCTGAGGAGTTGGAATGGCCCTGGCTGAGGAGCAGATTAAAGCTGCTTAGGGTGGCCCCACCTCCTGGCGAGCCAGAGGGCAATTTAGGCACTGACAGGCTCTTTTAGTTGGGTGTTTGGATGCTTGGGGCCGCAGTCAAGAGATCCGCCAAGGTACAGTGCGCTGTAGCGAGTGGGCACACAGGTGTTGCTGGGGTTGTGTTAGGAGTGTAGGGAGGGTGACGACAACACACTGCCAGGCAGGAGTCCCTGATAGCAGGCAGGAGGGTGGAGCCTGGGCTCATGTGCATGGACTGGCTACAGAGACATTAGGGCCTAGCAGTGAAGGAACAGTGCTTTGTAGCTGTAATCTAGATGAAATACACTGCCCCACGAAGCTGTCCTGTGCTTGGCTCAGCCTTCCCTGAGAGCAGGCATGCCACTCTCATGCCACATGACTCTTTTCTGAGGCTTCCCTCACATGTCGGGGTGCTGGTGCCAAGGGGGTCACTAGGTTTTGCCTGTGGGCCAGAGGCCATGCGTTTGCACACAGGCACACACACGGATATGCTTGCACCAGCAGGGCCTCAGCTTTCCCTTGCTTCCTCACAGGTTTGCACAGATGAAGAGTGACGCTAACCAGTCCGTGGCCTAGGAGTGTGTGCACAGCATCCCCTGATCACTACTGTATGTAATATTTACATAAAGACTGCGGAGTGCAGTGCAGCCCTTTTAGCCTCTGACACTGAAGAGCACACAGGGGACAAGCCTCCCTTCTCCTGCTGCTCCTGTTGGGACACGGGACGCTCCTAAGGACAGTGTTGACAAGGTTAAAGACGCTGCGTGTTAAGTGCCATTACTACTGTACACGGACCACCGCCTCTGTCTCCTCCGTTCCTCCTGTGACCGAGAACCGTGACATCAGTGTAGTGTTTTTGAGCTTCCAGGGTTCAGAAGAAACTGTAGTGTTATCAGGTGTCCAGGACCGTATTTTAATCTCCCGTTTGTTGAATGCTTTGACTGTGAAACCTCCTTGTTGGCAAGCTGCAGGTTTGTTACGCAAAGGCTCGTAAGTGAAACTGAAGAAAAAGCTCTTTTTCAATAAATGGTTTATTTTAGGAAAGCTAAGTTGGTGTCTGTTTCTGGCTGGCAGTAAGAGCTAGCAGGACATGGCCGGGCATGGTGGCGCATGCCTTTAATCCCAGCACTTGGGAGGCAGAGGCAGGCGGATCGCTGTGAGTTCGAGGCCAGCCTGGTCTACAAAATGAGTCCAGGACAGCCACGGCTAACACAGAGAGACCCTGTCTCAAACAAAACAAAACAAAACAAATTAAAAAAAAAAAAGAGCTAGCAGGACAGAATGTGGAGGTCTGCTGCTCCCCCCGCTTGCTGCTCCTCAGTAGAAACGGCCCAGCCGAGCTTGCCCAGTGGGACACTGAGCCAGGTGTGTCCACCCTGCAGTCTGTAGGCCATGTACATCTCAGGGCAGCTATGAGTGTGGCCCAATGTATTGTAGGTGGCAGCATATGACAGTGTTTAAGGTTGAGCACACTAGACCTAGGGTCGGCTTGCTGACAAGTAGAGGGCATGACATAGATGAAGGAGCACTAAGGTGGCCATGCTTGGCTGTTGCCACTGACAACAGTCAGCATAAATCCACAGCAGAGGCCTGGGCCTTGCCCCATGCTGGGGCTCTGGTTGTTGCTGGTTGTGTAAAAGCTGGGGCAGAGGGAACAGGGCTGGGTGATTATCTCGATAGGCAGACATCTTTTCAGAGTAAGGGCAGATTTTGTCATTGGTGACATTTCTCTTTACTGCTGTTTGTTTTTTTAATGCTGCACCTTAAAGATTCCTAAGTCACTTTAGATCACGCACTTACTCCTTACATATAGCAGCCAACCCAAGCTGGGTTATTTTTCAAGTGTTCTTGGTCTCTGGGTAAGAGTTGAATTCCCAGAGAAAATTTATTAGGATGTGTACAGACATTAGGATTTTATTTAAGATGTTCTTGTTTATTCTTTCAGTTACAATTCACATTATGTGAAGGGTTCACACCAGTGGGTTTTAACATAGCTGTAGAGGTGTTTCATAATTAATTCTAGGACCTGTCCATTGCCCACAGAAGAAACACATTCTCAATTAGTCACTGCTGTGGACACCTGTCTTTGTGTGACCATTCACCTGCTCCCTGCCTGGCATTTGCGCAGCAGGGGCATCCGCATCGTCGGGGTCTTGCAGTGTGGTGCTCTCTGCCTCTCACTTGGTGCTTTACTGAGGTTCTCATGAGGAGCACGAGCCAGCGTGTCTTTTACTGCTGCAGAGTCCTGTCCCACCACACACATGTGCCACCTGCTCTGTTTGCCATGGACTTGGTGGTGGGCACTAGACGCCGCCCTCTTGGTATGTTTTCATACCTGCCAGGAGTGCTGGGCAGCGTGTCGGTTTGTATTTGAGTTTTCAGAAGGTTTTGAGCCTTTTCCAAAGCGACTGTCATCTCGTTCCTCCAGCAGCTGGCAGGCGTCTGGGTCTCTGCACCTTCAGTGCTGTTGCTCTCTGTGATAGTGAGGCGGGCTTCCCTGTAGTTTTGATTTGTGTTTCTCTAATGATGGAGAGCTTTAGTCACTGTGCCTGGTGGCCATTCGTGTAGCTCCTGTCTGCCTGCCTCTTGATATATAGATATATCCATTTATTATTTGTGTGTGCATGCACATGTGTGTGCATCTGTGCATATGCATGCTGCAGCACGTATGGTCAAGAGATGAGAAAGGGATAAATGGCTGGGCCCAAGGTCATTGTACTCCTGTTGTGAGGCTTGGTGACAGGCTCCTTCACCTGCTGAGACACCTTGCTGGCACCATACCTATCTCCTTTTTGAGGGAAATGCCTGTTCAGATATTTTGCCAATTTTAAAATCAGGCAATTTGTCATCTTGCTGCGTTGTAAGAGCTGTCTTTGAATGGACCCTTGAGTAAACCTCTTTACCTAATCTGAGGTGTGCAGATGCGTCTTTCCCCAGTGTGCTTTATCTGGTGTTTTTGTCTGTCTGTCTGTCTGTTTGTTTTGTCATGTCAGTGAGAACCAAAAGTTTATGTTTTTAGAAGCCCACTCACTATCCTGTTCTCTATTGCTTGTGCTTGTGGTTTTATGTCTAAGAAACCACATCCTGACCTAACAGGCCATCTTAGATCTTATAGTAGGCCTCTCTCTCAGTTAATTTTTGCATAAAATGATATTCAGGGGTCCAGCTTGTCTCTTGGCTGAAGAGACTTCTTCCCCTGGGGACCCTGTGCATTCATATCCAGCCATTCGTTGCACGCGGACAAAGTGAATTTTTGTTTTCAAATCTTTTATCCTGTGGCCTTGCTGAATTCATTTAAAAGTGGTGGTAGCTGCTTTTGTAGACTCTATCCACATGTCAAGACAAAGCCAGGAGCAGGGGCAGTGTAAAGTCGAATCAGCAGGCCAGTGTGCCCACGTGTACACCACCGTGTTCATTTGGGATCCCTTTGAACTACTTTTCCCTCCGTATTTTTTAGGGGGTCTGCTCTGCAGTTTTCATTTCTAGGGATGTTTTGGCTCCTTGTCAGGGTGGTGTAGGCTTCGTATAGTGAACTGGACGTTTCCTCTTCCTCTGTTTTCTCAGAGATGGTGTGGGTTGGAGTGTCTTTTCATCTTACCTGTCTTGGGTAGAACTCGCTCACGAAGCCTGAGGGGGCTGGCCTTTCCCTGTTGAGGGTTGTTTGCAGGTTACCCTGTACTTGCTGCAGGTCTGTTGTGACTTTTATTTTAATGGATGATAGGCTTTCCACTGTCTCACCAACTCATCTGCTTTCCTGGCAGATGGTTGTTCACTATCTGCCATCATGCTCAGTGTCCGCATGGCTGCTGTCTGCTCACACTCCTGACTTTACCCATCTGTCCTCTCTTTTTCTTTGCTAGATAAAGGTCTATCTGTCTTTTCAACTTCTGGTTCCATTAATATCTTCTTATTTCTGTTTCTACTTCTGAACTGATCTTTATTATTTCTTTCCTTCTATATGCTTTGGGTTTAACGTACGTATCTAAGAAATTTGTAGGGATAGAAGATGGTGAAGACAAATCCCAATAAAAAGAATCATCTACCCTCCAGCGCTCGGGAGGCAGAGGCAGGAGGATCTCTTTGAGTTCGAGGCCAGCCTGGTTTACAGAGCAAATCCAGGATAGCCAAGGCTACATTGAGAAACCCTGTCTCGAAAAAGAAACCAAAAATAAATAAAACAGCAGCCTCCATCTGCTGGCACTATGCTCCCCAGAGCCTGCGTGGCAGATGCTGTCTGTGGAGGTCCAGAGGGGCTGATGTTTATGGGTCACATGGTCTTCGTAGCAGCTACTCAGCTCTGCGCTGTAGCAAGAGGGCAGCTGTAGAGAGGTGGACAGTTCAAATGGCTGTGTGGACATGCAGGGTGCCTGCACACATGTCACAGCATGTATGTGGAGGTGAGAGGACAGCTTGTGAGAACTGGTTCTTTCCTTCCACCATGTGAGTCCCGGGGAATGAACTCATGTCTATTGGTGACAGATGCCTTTACCTGCTCTTCTGAACACTTCATTGATCTTATGTTTGCACAGGCCATTTTGCCCAGTATAAAATAAGAGGGGCTGCTATGCCCATTGCGTTCCCTGAGGACACCCTGTGAAAGTCGAACATCTGATTTGATAATGTGCTGGGGAAATGCGTATGGACATCTAAGCACAGTGCAGGCACCTCTGCGTCCACGTATTGAGTGAT
This sequence comes from Acomys russatus, assembly GCF_903995435.1. Taxonomy (NCBI): domain Eukaryota; kingdom Metazoa; phylum Chordata; class Mammalia; order Rodentia; family Muridae; genus Acomys; species Acomys russatus. Next base: position 53,103,184 of record NC_067157.1, read on the forward strand.
GCTTGTTTGATGTCCCAGAATGCTATGTGACTAAGTGATCTTTAAGGCCTGTTCATCCTCTTCCCACTCCCCCTCCAGGTCTTTCCTCCCCTCCAGGATCTTCCTCAAGCCTGGGGAATGGCTGCTACGTCCAGGAGACAGAACCCATTGCTCACTCAGAACACCTCATCCTGGCCCTCCCTGGCGCAGGTCTTTTCTCCCTGGTAGGCAAAACAGAAGCATGGTTTCTGCACCAGTCACACCTGTGTGTGCAGGAGGCTGCACTGGCCTGGGAGTGTGAGCCTCCCTGAGCCCTGGCTTCTCTCCAGGAGAGTACAGCCGGCTGCAGCTATGCACTTTGAGAGCCTGGGTTGCTGTACTGTGGCCTCAGCTTTCGTTCCTCATCACCTGCAAGGCCCCTCAAACACCACCGGGGACAGCCAGGTCTCCTAGGGTGTTGGATAAGTGCCTAGCTAACATCAGCTCTAGGAAATAAAAAAAGGGAAGGCAATACACATAATTTGGTTCATTTTAGAAGTCTGAAGGAATGCTCCTTATGGTCCTCACTGTCCACAGCACTCACCTGTTACATTGAGCATATCATGGACTCGATAAACTTCAAATCTGTCCTCTGTGGCTCATGGAGTATAGCTATCTTAAAGATCTAACTATTAAAGGTGTAAGCTGTGCCCAGTGAAAGCCTTTCCTCACACTGCCTTAGGAGGTGCTTTTCAACACTGGAAGATCCAAGCAGGCAGGCAACACCTGCCTTTAGTCAGTCTGCATCCTCAGTACTAACAAGGACCAGGCCACAGCAGGAGGGGGGCCTAATTTATCACTGTTTCTTCTCCTCTGCAGAACAGCTGGGTATTGTACCAAGAGCTCAATTATTTCAGCCCAGTTGTGCTTAAGGCACCGCCTGCACCCTCCACCCCCTCCCCACCACCTTTAGGAAGGAGAATGGTAAGATGATGGGCCTTCCATGGCTGAGCTTCTAAACTTGTGTTCCTCTTTTTGTAGAACCTCCTGGTGCAGCCTTGGGCCCGGGAGGCTATCCCAGCCTCAGATGATTTCCTAAAAAGACGCACACTAGTTAGGTGGCATTTTTTATATGCTGCGTGATAATTTTGAACAGTTGGATATCACAAGACAGGTATTTTGCTGGGTGGTAACTGATGCCGTGAGAGATACTGAGATTATGGCACCTAGCAAATCAATGATGCCTTCAGCCTCCTCTTGTCATATGTCTGGTGTGCGCAGCGCTGGGGACGTGATGTAGGTAGGGCTTGCGTGGTTACTAGTGCCAGGCAGGCCTGCGGTTCTGTGCTGACTTGACTTGTCTGACTGGACAGACGGACTATGTCTACAGCATGCATTCGGAGGGTTAGTTTGGGACCTTATTTATTGCAGTAAAAGAGGAAACTGTTTCCATCAAGTCTGGGAAAGCATTTTTAGAAAATTGCCATATTATGGGCAACAATTTCTAGTATTTTCGCAGACACTCGGTGTTTATGTATGTGAGGAAGAATCCAGACCACAAAGGTGTAAGCAACTGGTCTGAGGTTCGTAAGTGAGTGCTTGACAGAGGCAAAGTCCTAAGTCCAAGAGGCTCCCAGTTGTCACTGCTGAACATCCTCGTTGGTCACAGCAGGTGTCTGGAAGGACAGCAAGCCATATGTAGTCCTTGTAAAAGGCACCAGGCTCACCTCAGTGGAGACGCTGGAACCTTTGAGTTAGGACTGTTGAGTAAAGTTGGAGCCCCGAGTGGCTGCTGGGTCCTGAGGCCGTGATTGGCAGCACCTGTTGTCACAGCTCAGTCTCTTCTGTGACTGAGCCTGAGGTGTGAGAAAGGAAGCCAATGCCAACTTGTCACCAAGCTCCATGGTTTTTCTTTGCTCTCCAGTCTTCAAACTACTTGAAATGTTGAGTTTGGGAAGTGCTTTCCTCAGCGCTCTGTGGCCTCTCAGGCAACCTCAGGCACAGGGCAGTCCATCTTTCCCCATTCCAAACATCACTTCTGATACAAGTCATGACTAGCACCCAGCACTACTCCAGACCGCCCCGGCGGTCCCACAGGCGGCTCGCCAAGCCCAGGGTCTGCTTCTTGCAGCTGACTTTCATCCTGGCAGCTGTGTGTAATATGTACAGTGCTTTGGTGAAGACTGGACCATCCCAAAGAACCGAGCAGCCACCTCTTTCCATGCCGCCATCTTTTTGGAGAAGCCTGGAAGCCAGCATCAAGCCCACTCTGCTGTGCTCCCCCTGGGGCTGGCCACACCACTTAGCTGCCTGCGACCAGTTTGAGCTGAACAGTTACCAGTGGAATTTACGTTGTGGTCACACTTTCAGACCCCAGTGTGCATAAAGAAAGATGTGCATGTAATGTTTGGAACACCCTGGCTCCTTTCCAAAGTTTTGCTCAGTTTAGAAATGAAGGAATTGAGATATGTTCCTGGAAAAAAGTTGAAGTTCTGGAAACCTAGTGGGACAGGCCTAGTGAGCCTCTGCTCTCCTGTGATCATGGTGCCAGCATTCTTTTGGACGACACTGCAGATGCCCACTCCGCATCAAGGGAGCAGGCTATGAACAGAGCTGGGCTGTACCAGCAGCCAGTGCTTCTTTTCTTCACGGAGGTCAAGTGGCTGAGGCACTGGCTGCCTGGCTTCCTCTTCCACTCCTTATAACCTTTTGTGTCCTACGGCCATTCAGAACCACCACCACCCACTCAAGTCTTCCTAAAATCTCTCTGACCTGTCACCAAAGAGATGTGAGAATTGTAGCACCATCTGGCTCTTTCCGAGTGCTATGAGAAGCGGCAGCTTAGAGACAGCCTCGGATTCCTTCACCTGATTTGTTCAACAACCCCACCTTCTCAAGGCTTTATACCTTTATGCCTTTACAGCAACCCAACGGGCGAGCATAATCTCCATCTTACAGATGGGCAGCCGGACTCATAGAGGCCATTAGGCTGGATGGCCTGGATCACATACTTAATGACCAAGCTGCATAGCTCAGCGAAGACAAGCTGTGCTAGCTCAGGTCCCAGCTAAAGTGGCCCTAGGGTCCAGGGGAGGCCCTGCAGGGACATTCACGAACAGGGCCTCATGGAGCAGATGCTCCGTGTTCAGTGCCCTGTGCGAACTCAGCCTTCCAGTCTCTCTACGCTGCCCCACAAAAGGCCAGAGTGGTGTCTGATTTCTGCAAATTGGGACTCATCAGTGTTGGTAATGCAGTGCCGTCCCTTAAACAGAGAGGCCTCTGGAACTCTGGTCACCCCTTAGCTCCTCTAGGTCAGCCACGTGTGGCTGCCACTGAGTAACTTGGTGCACAAGACATCTAAGGCTGCAGTGACTCAGGACAGGATGTGACATGGTGAGCCTATGGCCAGCTTTTCTAGTGGGCGAGTTGTACCAGGTGGAATGTAGCTGCACACAGGAAGAAGGGTGTCACTGGCCTCTTCGTCTAAGAAGAAACATTGTCTAGTGCTGTAACCAATCCCTTTCAGAGCATCACTGCCTTTGCCCTCTTCCTGCTCTGTCTGCATCTGGCCTCTGCTGACTGCCCAGTTCTCCAAAGACTGGAAGAGAACAGGCCCCGTTTATGTCATGACAGGAGCCAATCAAAAACCTCAGCGGGGAAATCAGAGGCCCCAGGTGGGGCTCACCTGTGGGATGGACTCTATGTAGCACCAGGTTCCTTAGTGAGCACCCCCGCACAAGCTGAAAAGGAGCCTAGTACCATCTTGTAAACGACCTTGCCCTTGTTTCGAGGGCTCCCGCACTCCTGTGACTGCTTTTCATGTTTTCGCACGCTTGGTTTCAAAGTCAGCGTCCACTGCCCTCTCCATGTCTCAAGGAAGCACTTGCCTGGTCCCCCAGCACCCTTCTCTGCACCCTTGCTCAGCTCGAAGGGGCATCCATGCCCACACCTCTCGCAGGTAACACATCACTGCACTGAGATACCATAGTGACCAACACTGCCTGTCAAGTTGACAGGCTGTAGGATCACTAGGAGACGACAGGCCTCTGGTCATGCCTGTGCAGGTAATTAGATTAGACGGATGGACCAGCGGGGGAGGGGCAGGCCCACCTTAGCCACAGGCTTCACCCCTCCAAGGGCTTCTGAACTGAGCAGGCACCGGCTTTCATCTCCTCTGCTGACTTTGGCCATGTCCTCCCCACGATGACAGGTGTCCCCTTGAACTGTGAGCCAAACGAGCCCTTGGTGACACTGAGAATGTTCAGTATTCCCTTACAAGACACACGCACCCCCAAATGGCCTGTCACTGTATGAGCACACATCCCCAAATGGCCTGTCACTGTATGAGTTCAAGCTCCCTCCAGGCAGCACAGCCGGTGGTTGGCTGTCATCCAGAACACCCAAATCCAGGGCGGGGTGGAGCAGTGGGTGGAAGAGTTGTGTGAACACATGCCACAGACAACCTAGACAAACACTTTAATTCTTTTTTTCTTATTTGGAGGCATAATTTAGTCATCTTACCTAAAGCACTCTCTCTCTCTTTCTCTGGCAATTGAGGGTTAGAGAAGACGCAGCACCACAGGATGATAGGGACACCTTCCCTTCCTCCCCAGCCCTGTCCTTCCCTACAGTCTCATGGGACACAGGCGACCACACATCCATTCTTCTCTCCCCATCTCTCCCTCTCTCTCCCCTTCCCTGTTCGTCCATCTCTCTCTCTTCCTCTCTCTCTCACACACACAACACACACGTGTGTACAACTGAAAAGAAAGACAACCAAACCCACTAATGTACATGGGGTGGGGGCTGGGGTGGGAAAAGGTTTAAGAAGGTCTTCCTTTCCAGTCTGGCGCTGAGACAAACTCTGTGAAGAGAGAGGCTGTGGTGCTGCTCGTCCCAACAAGGCTGCCCCCGTCTCCATCACTGCACCCTGCTGCGAAGGCTAGGCAGAGGCCAACGGTTCCCCAAGGTCCCCTTTGGAGGTGACAGTCCCAGGTCAGTCTGTGTGTTTCTGTTTGTTGTCATTGTTGCCATAGGCAGAACCCTTGTCAATTTCTGTCACGCCGATCATCCATCGAATTCCCATGGAGGCTGCGGAGACAAGAAAGAGCAATTAGAGTCCCAACACACTTCCAGGGACTTTGGTAACAGCCTCGAGGAGGATGTTGGCTGCAAGCGAATCTGGGGTACCACTTGGCTCCAGGGGCCATTCCTCTGCACACTGAGATGACAGTAAAGGAAAACAGCAGGTGTGTCCTGCAGGGAGAGTGCACTGGGGAGGTCCATCCTTGCAAGATGGAGATAAACAGAATTGGGCGGGCAGCATGCACTGCCCAGAGTTCACAGAAGTCTCTGCTCTCTGCACCGCTTTCCAAGGCAAAGGTGGTTCTTTGGAGATTATGGGACAGTGGCTTGGGGTGGTGGTGGGAGGCACTTTGTGAAGATGCAGCCCACCATTGGTTGGGCTAACTGCAGAGAGCAGATTTACTGCCCCCTGGAGCCCTCGCTTTCTGAAGCTGAGGCTGTCACAGAAGGTGCTAGACCCATCTGGGAATTCACCCAAGCACTGGGATGTGCACCCAGAAATTGCCATGTAAGCAGTAACTCTGGAGGCCGGACTGGTGGGCTCCCTGTGTGTGCTCGGCCCTTCTTAGTCGCTGAGCACACACAGACCCCCCAGTTCTGGTGTATGTGTCACAAAGCTGTAGGATCATGTTCTCCATATAGGCGGCTGCTATTCAAGACCATGCAGCGGACAGGGAGGGCAGCCTGTGCACACGGAGAGGTGTCTCTGATGGGACGCTTGTGGGAGACTGAGACAGAGAGGTCAGCACCTGAGTGGGGCATCTTGTCGGCAGCAGACACAGTGACATAGAAATGGTAAGAGATGTAGTCACTGATCCAGAGGCCACAGGAAGAGGAGCAGTGCAGGCACAGAGCAGTTCTGGGGAAATGCAGGATTTGGCTGGGTGGGGGTGCAACAGCAAGGCACAGTGGTCACTTCTGGGAACCTTCTGAATGATCACAGCACCCCAGGCCAGGTACTCAGAGCACTGGGCACTTGCTTCACACCTAGGTGAGCCTTTTTTCCAATCCCTCCTCACCTTTAGGGAGCATAGTTCTCTCCCCAGGAGGGCATGGCCTGGACTGGCTGTCCAGCTATTAGAAGCAGTGGGATTTCTCCCTTGCACACAAGCCCTGTAGCACCTGGCTCCCCCAGCATCTACTGCAGAGCCTAAAATTGCTGGTCCTGATGCAGACAGACTGGCTCATGTGCTGGGTGTGTCAAGGTGCTCACAAGATACCAAGTGAGAAAAGTGGTTCACAAGGTGCATTGGTGCTCATCCTATGGGTCGCGACCCCCTTGCGGGGGTCAACAGCCTTTTCATAGAGGTTGCCTAAGACCCACAAGACATTTGCAGTATGACGACTCACAGCGGTAGCAAAGTTACAGCTATGAAGTAGCAACAAAAATAACTTGATGGTTGGGGGTTACCACAACCTGAGGGAATGTGTTAAAGGGGTACAGCCTTAGGAGGGTTGAGAACCACTGGTGCCTTGATCCTTAGAGATGCTGTCAGCACCAGGCTCCAAGTGGGAGTCTGTCCTGAGACACTTCCTGCTTAAGCCCCTTGTAGTGCCTGGACACCACAGTATTTTGTTTCACAGAAATAGCCAGTCTGTTTGTTCAGGGCACACACACACCAGTCTCTTGGCCTTGGCTGATGCCATTTCTCCTCAGTCATGGTAAAGCTGAAGCTGCCCATGCTCCATAAGCCTCAGGATCACACCTGGCAGGGGAGTGTCACACGCGGGGCAGTGACAAAGGCAGGGAAGGGCCGGGTATATAAACCTTCGTAAAGAATGAAGAAGGCCCTTTCTAAGCTCCCTCACGCAAGCCTAGCTAGCCACCTGGTTACAGGGGAGGAGTCCCCTGGGAGGGTCACATGCAACTAGGTCCCTCAGGATCTATGCCATGCCTTCCGAGAAGGGAGAGAGCCAGCAGAGCTGTCTGCAGATAGTGTGTGTGTGTGGGGGGGGGGGGCTAGATGGCAGTCCTGAGTGTTTAGAGAGTCGTTACACCATGTCTGGGCTTGGAATTCCAGCCCCACAGCACACCGTGCTGCTCACCCTACAAGGAGCACCCCCAAACAGAAATCTGAACCCTGTCAGCATGCTGGCTCCACTTTGAGCCTTTCTGGCTCTGCACTCACCCATACAGAAGATGAGGACCAAGCTAGCCAGTGTCACCGAGGAGCCACTGCTGACCATGCTGACGAGGAACTGGAAGAAAGGATAGAGCAGCAGCGAGGCCCAGAACAGCCAGTTGATCAGAGCCCAGGGCCGCCGTGGGGGCACCAAGGGAGTCTCGGGGAAGACCCCTGTCCTGTAGTATTCCTCCTGAAAGGCATCCTGGGGGGACAGGGAGAAGTGCCTCAGATAGCATGCTGCTTTCCAGGTGGTACCTACTCGACCTCTGGCAAAACCTTATGCAAAGTGCTTTGTGGGCAGCCACTGTGGATCTCCAGTGCTATCTGGCGTCCCCTTCCTCCAGTGACACAGGGAGACAGCTGCCACTATCCTTCCTGTGTGCAGGAGGGAGGAGCTCAAGCTCGGGGCTGGCCAACCCCAGTCATACTCACCGTATCCCAGGCACTGAGGCAGCACAGCAGGAAAGTGGGATAGGCCTCAGCCACACACAACCAAGCACACACTGTACCCGGTCACTCTGGCCTCTCCAGTTTCCCATTCGCCTGTCTGCAGCCTTGGAGCCTGGAGGACAAGGGGATCTGCAAGGCACTGCTCACAGAGTTGCCAATTCTTGCTTGGGACGCCTTGCATTAGGTCAAGTCAGAGCAAGGATAATTAGGCTCTCCTTGGCACTACTGTCTTTGGAAGCGATGAGCCTGTGAAAGGCAAGGCTGCGCCCAGAGGAAGAACAAGCAGGAGGCACTCGGCCAGGAGAGGGATGGTGACCCTTCAGGGATGAACTCTTATTTGGGTCACACTTTGAAGTGACATAGGCACCAAATAGTTTGCTCAGGAGCAGTTGAGCCATCTGTTACTAAAGGGTAGGGTAGGTGAGAGGCCCAAAAAGAGGCCAGGGCTGCCAGACCCCTGTGAGAGCCATTATATTGGTAAATAGTCACGTGCTGTTTGAGCTTGTTGAAGGGGGCCTCCATAAGTGTGCTGCGGTTGGCTGGTCCCTGACTCTGTGACAGGGAGAGAAAGGAAAACAGCAAGCACCTAAGAGAATTAAACACGGGGAGCCCTTCAGGACATCTGGAAAGTAGATCATTTCCACTACAGGCTGCAGACAGGCTAACTGTTGTTTACGCCAGGATATAAAAATGCCCTGTCAGGAAGAGGATGCCAGAAGCTCACCCATGGACAGAGAGCTCAGTTGAGAACTCCAGTGTGACTGTCACTCAGGTGGTTCCTACTGGATGCTCTACATCCCCGGTTGAGGACGTTTGCTGTCGGTCTTTCTACTTGCTGTTCCCTTCCCGTTGCATGCTCACTCACTCAAGACGTGAGTTCAGCGATTGTCGCTTATTCTTTGGACCATACAGAACAGCCGTACCCCGTGTTGTTCCACCCGTGATGGTTTTACTTCAAGAGGCCACCTAACAACGCACTTTGCTATGTTCTCTTACTGCTTGACATGTAGATCGTTGGGGGCATCACTAACTGGGTCCCAGGGTTCGCCCATCAGCATGGCATCTCGGCCCCAGGGCACCCACCTTCTCCTGGTAGAGCTTGTGTAGCCAGGCGGAGCACTTCTCCTCATCCTCTGGGATGTCTTCCATGGGGATCCTCCTGCAAAAAAAAAAAAGAAAAGAAAAAGAACCGCACTGAGCACCCGAGCCATGTTTCTGAGCGATAGTTCCTGCTCCGTGGGCCACTTGCCTGTGCAGACTAAACCATGTGAAGGTGTCGAGCGCGTGTCCATGGATGGAATTCCCAAAATGCAGCCATGGCCAAGCTGACTCAAGCAAGGGACGAGACAGTGACATAAGATGCTGTCAGGAGCCGGGAACTGGCTTTTCCCATCTTCCACCTCTCCCCAAGCCCGACACTTGCTCCTGCCAAAGTGCTGTGTCATTTTCCTTGTGATACAACTCAGTAAGCGCAGAATCCATGCTTATGGGGCAGCACTCTATCTCGTTCTTCAGCCAAGGATCAAGACTAATGGCAGGCTACCTACACAGTAGCTCCCTCGGCCTCCACTGGGTACAGGTACATGGAGGCATCTGCCAGAACCTCAGGCTGCCCCCGGCATGTGAGAAGGTAGGGTATCGGGACAGAATAGGGACCTCTGTGTTACTCTGCCCCTGAGTGGGTGGCTGCAGCCTGGGGCTGGCAAGGGTGGGAGGCTTGTCTGTTAGCAAAGAGCCCTACCTTGAACAGGGAAAGTAACCTCCAGGTGGCTTGCCCCATATGCTCTCGGCCTACTGGCTCCTGACAGTTCAAGGATGTCGGCTTTAGTCCATAGACAAGTGTATTTGTCACAGTTTGCCTTGGGACATTTCACACCCTAGTGTCCCAGAAATACCTTACTTAGTAAGGACTTTAAAAAAAAAAAAGAAAAAAGATTGACCCATAACATCATAGGGGTTTGGGGAAAAATCTGGGATTTTTTTTTTTTTTTTCATCTTGTCTGTAGTAAGCCACCTCTGTTAGGCTGATGGCTTCCTTGTGGGGCAGTATTCTCCATCAGTAAATTCTTGAAATTAAAATCCCTGCAAACCTCTCTAAAAATGCCGAAGGAGACCTTTTTGGTCCCTGCATGTCTCCTTGAAATTGACACTTCTTTATTCTTGTGATCTTGTGATCTCTGATTCCAAATAAAATCATTAAGTAGGCCTTAGTGAAGAGGGTAGCAAGGCTTTCTTCACTTGCATGGCTGGAGATTGTGCAGTTTTACTCTTTTTAATCACATAGTGGACCGGAGTGCCCCAGACAGGTTAATACTTTCTATGGCATTGGGATATTGCCTGTAGAACGTCCTAGTCATCTTAAGTGTGTCCCGGAGCGTAAGGACTCGCCCTCAGTGGCTGTGAACGCTTGCTGGCTTTGGTGGGTGAACTTGAGAGTTGGCTGTACTCTTACTCCAGTTCCCACATATGCTCCAGAGAACTGCAGTCACTAAGAAAACCCCCAACCCCTACCCCTGAGGACAGTCAAACAATCTTGTATCCTACCAGGGTCCAGCTGAGTGGCACTCTTCCCAAGCGAGAAAGGACCCCCTCTGTCTCTGACTGTGGGGGTAGGGGGAGCATCAGTCTTATCAGGTGGTGATGGGGCCTTTGTGTCTGCCATACACGGAGCACTATGGCAGCCTGTGTCGGCACTGTTACAAACGGAAACTGATGGTGCTTCTTCGTTTTGTGGGAAAGCTGGAAGCATTTCCAGGCTCTCAGTGTATTTAAACATTTAAACACTTTGAGTGACATGGCACAGTAATTAGCCATTGGGTTTTCATCATGTTCTGGGATTTGGCATCCGAAGGGCTTTTACCCAGAAAGCTCTGTACATTTGTCTACTTCTGTGTGAACGTTTCAGGGGCTCCTGGACAGCCTTCAAAGATGGCTACAACACAGGGAAGCAGTGCCATTGACCCCGCTCAGACTGGATTTTAAGAGTAAGTCACTGCTTATTGAACAGATAACCCTGTGGCTTCCTGTCTGATGCATCGTCCCATCGTGGTTCCACTAGTCTTGGTGACAGTATCAGCCAATAAACAGGCAGAAAGAAAGAGAGGGAAGAAAAAGGAAAGGAAAAAAATGGCTTCTCTCATTTTTCCAAAAAGCAGATCCATCTTCCCAGGAAATGTGTCCATAAAGAAGGATGGACAGAAGCTGGGCGTGATGGCGCATGCCTTTAATCCCAGCACTCTGGGAGGCAGAGGCAGGTGGATCTCTGAGTTCAAGACCAGCCTGGTCTACAAAGCAAGTCCAGGACAGCCAAGATAACACAGAGAAACCCTGTCTCAAATAAAAACAAAAACAACAAAAATAAAAACAAAACAAAAAATCATGACAGGCAGGCTAGGAAGCCAACTTCAAGCGGGATGCTAACCAGATGCCTCTGGAAGGCGGCCTCCTTGTAGGCTAGCACTTAGAAACAAGCCCTGCCTTCCCTAGGAAGGAAGCAGGTCCAACTCACCTGACATAGCAATCAGCGTGATATTTCTTTCCATTTAAGACTCCCAGCAGTGTTGGGTTTTCATTGTTTCTGAAATTGAGTGTACAGTCATATACAGCTGGGACTATAAGACAAGACAAACACAAGGCAGTATATAGCAGGTGAGGCTGGTTCTGCTTGGTAGTCACACACACTGGAAGACGTAAATAAGCACACTGTAACCCGTCTACAGCGACACGCGTGATAGCCATCTCTCCCTCGGGCTTTCCTAGGTTGGTCACTCGCTCTACATTGAATGAACGTGTGCCCATCTTTTGTAATCAGAAAACCAACTATAAACGAGTCACAGAAACAGTAATTCCTGTGGTCACATGGCCTTCAAAGCAGCAATGACTATCAGAGCTAAACTAACAATGATGATAATAAGTGACTTTCTAGTAGGCAAAGCCCATCGCAGTTGCAAGTGCCGAAATTTGATAAAATATGAGTAGAAGATCAGTTAGATTCATCTAAGGATGTTATAGAACTGTTATAGAACTATTGACATTTATATTTTTTAATATCAAGTAGCATTTTATTTTGTAGAAAAGATTTATTTTTTTAACTATGTAGATGCATGTATCTGTGGGTGGACATGTACCTGAGGCCAGAAGAGGGCATTGGATCCCCTGTGGCTGGATTTACAGGTGCTTGTGAAGCACCCAAGAACAGTGATGGGAGCCAAATCCCAGTGTTCTGCAAGCCCAGGAAGCACTTCTCCTGCTAAGCCATCTCTCAAGCCCCACTGTAACCCTTTCTATGAGCATCTCTGTTTGCCCTCCCCCCCATAACACGTAAATCCTGGAGGGAAGTTGTTCTGTCAGCATATTCCATGTTACATCCAAGCTCGCTGCGGGAGCCCTGGGACCTGGCTCAGGCTCAAGAAATGCTTATTGGGTCAAGGAACGGGTGATATTATGACAAAGAAGCAAGTGAATAGAATGTGGAGAAACATGGTGGAAACAGGTGATCTCTTCCTAATGTGCTAGGCAGCAGAGAAAGGGGAGCGCAGAGGAGTCTCAGGGTGTGGCTGGAAGTGGCGCCCACAACCACTTTCACAGCACCAGGCAGTGGGCTTAGACCACTACGTAGTCCACACCTAGTGTTCTCCTGGAGAGTGGACTCACAATGCCATCACCAGAGTGGCTGAGGTGCCAGTCACAGTTGCAGGTCGAGCCCACTGTACTCACAGTAGATATGATCATGACCCTGTGCTGAGAGCTTTACGTGTATGCAGATCCTGTTAGTCAGCGTGGGGGTGGGAGAGGGGGTTATAGAAACTGTATATGGTACCCGGATCACTTGCACTGAAGAACAAGGATTCAAATGGGATAAAATCACCACCCATTCTCCCCACCCCACCCCACCCCGCCGCCCCTGATGCCTGACCCCCTGCAGGTTTGTAGGGATGGGAGAGGGTCCCCATGCTGGCTTGAAGAAGTGCCCAGAGGCAATTTTTCAAGAACACAGCCACTTTCCTTGTCATTGGTGGGCACTAGCCTGGAAGATATTTAACCTGTTGATATCCTTGGTGCCCTGGCTAAATCCCTGATGTGGGCTAAGGAAGTCTCCCTCTCAAGAGATAAAAACAAGGCTATAGAGGCTAGGAGCATGGAGCCAGAAGCCGCATCTGACCTGCCTCACCTTCACACTTGAAGCTGTGCCAAGTCCCATCCAGCCCAGGTAAGTAATCAAGCCTCATTTGGAGCCCCAAGACCAGGGCGTAGGGATGTGAGAGAAAACAATTACATGGGAGAACAAGAAAACACGCTCTGAAGTGAAGAGGAGGATTACAAAGGAAATGGCAGGATGCCAGGGGCAGGTTACCACTGCTTTCTTTGGTTTTTATTTACAGTGGTTTGAGGCTCCAGACTCATAGGCCAGCTGTCATAGCATATGGGTCAGGTCATCTGCAGGTGATTGACAGCAATAGACAAGCCAGAGATGGCCTCAAAGGCTCTGCAGCAATCAGGCCACCTCAGGGGCCTTCCAGGGATCCCTCACTTTCTGTGTGCAAAATGCAGTGACACCACTGACCAGCAGAGGGCAGTATTCACTGGGATGCAGTTCTAGGAGGGGCCCCGGTGAGACTGTCCCCTTCCACTTTGCCCAGGTCCCACCTTGGCTTGAAGATCCCCTGTTTAGCCATCATCCTTACCTACATCCCGCAAGCACTTCACAGTGATAGCAAAGCCCTTGGTGCGCGGCAGCAGGTGGTGCTTGAGGCTGGGCAGCCCCTTGGCTTTGGCCACTTGCATGCTGATCTGGTGTTTCTTCTCTGTGAACCGTGTGCCCTCACAGTGAATCAGGAACTGGGAAGTAAAGGATGATGGTCACACAGAGGATCCCACAGTCACACTTGACCCCACGTCAGCCCCGTGTCCTCACATTACACAGTCCTAAGGTCCCTCACAATTCCAGGTCACACTCAGTTCCGTGTTCACACATGTCCCTGACGTGACTCCTATTTGTGGTGGACCCATAATTCCACAGGAGCCAGACAGCACACTGCCTGTGCCTACACACCAGATACTTCTCTGGGTAGTCCCGGAGGTGCATCAGGCTCTTGGCAACTGTCTGCCGATCTTGCTCCCACTTGCGCGTGCAGAAGATCATCTCCACGAAGTACCACATCCAGCCAATGATGGGCACGTAAGCCAGTTCTTTCTTGGCCAGGACTTTGGAGTTCTGAAATAGAGGAAGAGCCTCAGGGTGCCTGTTAAGGTGGTAGAAGTTACCTCGTGGCTGCTGGAGATCTTGGGGGCCGAGGGAGGCGTGACCTGTTGTACCAAAGGCTGCAAACCCAAAGCCTCTAGCTTTGGAGCCCTTCCCACTGCACTGCCCTGAGGTCAAGGTCATACCCATCCCTGGAGGTGGGCAGTCCATGGACAGGGGTCTATCAACCAAAGGGTACAGAAGGTTGAGGATACTCTCATGGACCACAGCCCTCCTAGATGATTGACATCTGTGTGCTCACCAAGCTCATCCTGAAGCTCTGTCTGGCAGGTCTCTATAACGCCGTGTCTGGCAGGTCTCTATAACGCCGTCCCACAGATCAACCCATCAGCAAGCCACAGAGTTCTTACAGGCAAGGCCAGCAAGGGTCATGTGGCAGCCCAGTGACTGGAGGCCGGCAGAGTTTGAGGCCCCTAGCTGCTGTCCCGTGGCCACAGTTTGTGGGCACCAGGGGTGGGGTGGGGAACTAGGGATCTATCGGGGCAAGAGGTCAGGGACATGCAAAATGACTTTTACCTTGCTGGATTTGCCCCCCCCATCCCCGCCCACTCTGTGTGTGTGTACATTCATGTGTATGACTGCAGGCATGTGTGTCATGGTACACACGTGGAGGCCAGAGGACAACTTGAGTTTTGAGCTATCTGTCTTTCTAAGTTGTCGAAAACAGCCGCCTTGTGATTTGTCGGCCTCTACGCCAGGATAGCTGGCCCACGGGTGTCCACGGATTCCCATCTCTACCACTCATCTCCCTGTAGGAGCAGGGGGGTTCCAGACACTCACACTAAGGGTCTGAGCTGTACAGAAGTTAGGGGGACCCACACTCGGGTCCTCGTACTTGCACAGCAAGCACCTTGCCCACTGAGCCATCTCCCCAGCACCCCCAGCTCTGCTGCCATCCCGTCTGCGTTTCTGTCCTTCACTCTGGAATTGACTGCGACGGATGCTCATGTTGGCGGTGTGGCCAGTTGAAGGCAGCAGAGCACTGATGACAGCTGCCTGTCTAGTCACAGTCCTGAGCCTTAGCAGCCTAGAGCAGAGCTGAGAGCAGATGCTTTACATTGCTGCCTCCTCTCTGTCCTTTCTTCCTGTCTTCCACTCAGCATGGCCTCAGCCATGAGGACACTGTCAGCATATGTCTATCCTGCTTGCGGCCCTCAGGCAGACTTCTGAAGAGGACATTCCTACGTCTACACCCAGCTTTTCTTCTTAGCCCAGAATAACCTTCAAGTCTCAGAAGGGAGAATAAACTGCCAGACTCCTGAGAGGGTCCTGCTTTTGTGCCTGTCACCCTGGAAAGCAAACTGTCGTTGGGAGTCACAGTTCTCCCTGGGATCCCATTGCTCTGTGTCCACACTATACTTCACACTTTAGGGTTCCCTCTTACTCCTGTGACAGGGAGGGACATTCCTGCTGGCCCTCACCTTCTCCCCCACCCCAATTTCCCACCTCCCTACCTAAAGCGTCTATGATGAAAGCAAACAGAACCAAACAAATTAAGCTCTTCTTCCTGGAAGGTAAAACTATCTTTAAGATCCTATGTACGGTATCTTGAGACAATTACATGTGGCAGTGCTCAGGAGCTACAGGATGACCCACACTGCCACCCACAGATGCTACTGGCTCTAACACCACTGCAGCTACTAGGCTGGATAGGTGGTCAGTCTCACGCAGCCAATCATTGCTGTGTTCTCCAGTGTACTTCCTGTCCGTGGTTCTCCTATGAGATTCAAGTGGGTATTAGCATTTGCCCTGGTGAACTGTGGGGTCCAACTAGAGGAGGCGACTCAAGGGCCTGTATTCCCATCACTGTCTTACATTACCAAGAGTCACTGTAACATCCCACAGTAAAAGCCTTTCTTGACTACAGTGTGCACTACACATCAGACAATATGCAGTAGTACAGGTAAGGCTGCAAGACAGAGCGCAAGGGCCACTCTGCTGCCCACTGGTGTCAAGGCAGTTCTACTGGCCTGAGGGCTAGCATTTGCCTGAATGTAGAAGCAAGCCAGCTGCTACCTCGGGCTGAACACTAGGGAGAAAGACAATGTGCTCCATAGAGCTGAAAATGCTCGCTCCCTGGCCGACCTACTACAAATCAGATTTGTCAACCCTTAATTTACAGCCACCAATATTCACTCCATATAAAAATCTCATGTTACGCTAAATAGGAGATGGATTGACGGAGGGGGGCACTATGCGAAGATACTTCACAAGTTAACTCATTCGTGACTGGCATACAACGAGGTGTAAATATGTCTAGGAACATCTAAAAATCAATACAGAGTAACCCACAACCACCATGTATTGAAGTGTCTACCCTGGCTAGTTTTATTTTGTTTTATTACAGTACATCCTACAATTGAGAAGTTGTGGAAATTTTCTAGAAGGGATAGAAAGGGGTGGGGGTGTAAAAGGTAAGGGTGTAGGCAGAGGCATAAAGGTTGAGAAGAATGTCATTACCATGGGTGCTCCACCTTGCCAAGGAGAACATCACCCATCTCTCGGAGAACACAGCCATTCTCCAAGCCGAACTTAGCATCTCCAGCTAAGACAGAGCATCATGTGACCAGATGGCCATAGAAAGAACTGCTTTAAATAGCAGTAGGGCTTGGCATGCCTTAACCCTCAAATTTGGTGCCTTTCACCTCTCCTCACTACCAGAGTGCAAATGAGAGCCCTTCTAGGTCCAAGACAGCAGCAGCCTGCCAAATGGAAAATGCATCAGCACCTGGCTTGCAGGTTAAGACATGCAGGTTAAGCACTGTCCTCTGGCCCCATTTTCATTAATAGCTTACTGGGTCTCAAACATGAAGCCATGCCTGAAGCTCTATCAGTTAGTCCCGGGGTCTAGCCATGGTTTGGCTATTTCCACTAAACTTATAAAAGCTAAAGCTGACAGGGTGATTGTTCAGCAGGAAAAAGTGCTTAGTGGCCTGAGATAGATCTCCCAGACCCACACAAGAAAAGGGAGAACAGAATCTTGTGTATTTCCCTCTGACTTCAATACATACACACACACACACACACACACACACACACACACACACACACACACACACACAGGTCTCATGTCATGCATGAACTCATATATGTGTGCACATGCTGACATGTGCTATAAATAAGTAAACTTAAATTTGTTTAATTGCTGAAGCTTAGTGACGCCATTGATCAGGAGCTTGTTGTTGGGATTCAAGTGGCTGAGGTGCCTATTTAACATATCAAAACAGACCTGGCTTCTGGGCTCTCCCAGCATCCCTCACTCCCTACCTGAACTTTCCAGACAGTGTCTGGGCTTCCTCTCCTCCAGAGGATCTTCATCACATAAGCCAGACATTTTAGGTTCCTTTTCTCTCCTGCTTTTCTGTCACTGTCACTTGTCATTTTGTTCTTAAAAGTTTCTTCTCTTTTTTAAAATTTCAATAAAAAATAAATAAATTGGGTCATTTCAGTGAAACTTTGAAATAGGTGAGATGTTTGTTAAATATAAGCAGGTCAAGGCCGGATGTGGTGGCACATGACTTTAATCCCAGCACTCGGGAGGCAGAGGCAGGCAGATTGCTGTGAGTTCAAGGCCAGCCTGGTCTACAAAGTGAGTCCAGGACAGCTAAGGCTACACAGAGAAACCCTGTCTCAAAAAACCAAACCAAAACCAAACCAAAAAAAAAAAAGCAGGTCAAAAGGCCATACTTCATTTTTCTAGCATGTTCATTGCATACAAACTAGAGACAAGTAGCAGCAAGTCTGATGATCTCAACAGATGACAAGCAAGGCACCCATGATAGGAAGTTTATCTCCTGCAAACAGTAACCTCGAACTAGCCATTCCATGCCAGGTCCCCCTTTAGGCCAGATATGGTACCAATGCTAGGGACACAAAGGTATGACCTGGAGGTTGCCAGAGTCTAGAGGCAAACAGCAATAGCACAGCGGTGATTTGACAGGTCCCTTCCCCCAGCACAGGCTAAGCAGCTGGCCTCCTGTGAGATCAATGTGCACAAGGAAACTCTGGAGTGATGAAGGAGATGAGAGGCAGAGCTCAAAATGGTGAACCGGGCATGGCCATGGGTATCACAAGGTTGAGGGGCTATATTCTGTGGCACATCTTTCTCACAGTGCTGGCCCTGCTCTTGGCTTTCCGGGGCCTCCCACACAGGAAAATGCTGTGAAATGCTGGAGAGGGTTTCCTACCCGAAAGTCCCAACAGTCTGTCCAAACAAAATGAAGTCTGTTCCTGATTAGTCACAGCCCCCGGGGGGAATGCACAGACCAAATCTGAAACCAAGCACTCTCTAAGAATGTCTCTCTCGGGCTGGAGACAGCCACGTATCGTTTATCAAAATCAAGCCCAATGTGCAAAGTCCTTTAGCACTGAATTAACATTTCCCTCAACCCAGGTACTTCCCTCTCCTTGGCAAAAGTCCCCAGACTTTTCTAGATTTGACAGGTGTGCAAAGTGTAGTGAGGAGAGGAGGGGGGTGTTTGGTGGGCAAGAAGTGGGCTAAAACCAGCAAGGGTGTTTTTCCCACCCTGACTCTTCTCTTTGGAGCTGTGTTGGCCAGAACCAAAGAGATAAAAAACAGTTCCTGTCCTCACCCCCACCCCCATCATCCCCACCCCCATCACCCCCACCCTCATCACCACCACACCCACCCTCATACTATTCTGAAAGGCTGGCCCAGATACTTCTAGAATGGCCTTGGGCCAAAGTATCTAGGAAGATAAGCAGATGCTATGGGAAAGAGAGAAGGGGGCTGAGGTGGGTGTACATGGACAGACACATAGGACCCCTTACAGGCAGGAGATAAGAGGACATCTTCCTTTGACATGTGTCCGCGTGGTGTAACCAACTGAAGGTGTTCCAGCGGCAGGTGTGCAGGGGCCCTGAGCAGGAATAGATAGGGGTGTGTAAGGGTAGTTAGTGGGGAGCAGAGCTCTTCAGAGCAGATGTTACTGGCTGAGGTACTTTGCAAAAGAGGGAATGGCCAGTTCTGCTGTCAGGCATCCTGATCTCTGCCTGACTCACTCCTGGCCAGTATGGGCTATGTGAATGGCTTGCCAGGAGTTCTGTAGAGGAGGAGGCCTTGCCATGCCTAGCTTGGAACTATATTTTAGGGCTGGCTCATAAAGAAAGGTTGTGCTTCTATGAGCTACCTGGGACTTTTCTCTACCCAGGATTCACTTGGTCACCTTGTAGGGACCATTTACTGGGTTCCTTACCTGTGTAACACCAGGTCTGCCCACCCCCACCCGACCTGCAACCTCACCTGGCTCAGTACATGAATGGTCAGGGCCTAAAGTGGCACATCTGTTTACTCCAGCTGTCACAGAGGGGCCTGCCAAAATCTGCAGATAGGGTGCCAATTAGTCTTGGCTGAGATGTTGTAAGAACTTAATTATTAGGGCCCACCTTCAGTAGGAAGTGCACTCAGAGCTCGACAGAGAGTCAAAGGTAAGCAGGAGCTGCTGGCCACTCTCCCCTAGCTGGTGGCTGGTGGCCAGTGGCCAGCCTCGGAGCTCTGAGAGTGGCAGACGTCGTGAGTCATCTGCTGCATGGCTGATCCCACCATCAGAAGCGAGGTCACTCTCAAACATCAGGATACTAATCACCTGTTTTGACTTTTTCTTTAGAGAGAGAGACAGGGAAAGAGCATACAGTTGGGTAGTAGGAAGGTGGGGAGGAATTGTCTAGAAATGTATTTTTAAAACCTTTGAAAAGAAATAACAATTCTTTTCTTTGGCCAGTTCTTTGCACAGAGAAATGTAACAGACTCTAACCTGTTTTGGGGCCACACTTCCTTATATTGCCTGAGTGATATTTACGAAGAGGTGGAAGTGAGGGTCTCAAACAAAATGCCACAGTGTGGTGGGTCCTGTGGACCTAGAGGTTTCCCTGGGTGTGGGCTGTGCTCTGAGTTCATCGCTCACAAATGGAATCTGACAGAAGGTTCCATCACACAATGCCCTGAGTGCTTGTTCCCACCCTCTTTGACACTGCATATACCCTGGGTGAAGGGGCTACTACTGTGCCCAGAGAAACCCTCCCACAGGCCTGTGTGTCAGGGACTGGGGCATAGACAATGAACCTGTGACTAAGCTTGGAGGCTAGCCAGCACATGCCAAGCTTTCAGATGAGCCCATCACTCCAGCAATGACATGACCACAGCCTTGGGCGCTCTCTGCTAGAGGCTCAGTGGAGTAGTGCCTGCCTTCCCAACAAAGCAGGCCGAGCCAACAGTCTGCATGCCTGAGCCTCACCCTGATCACTGTGGAGGCCACACGCTGCCACAGATGACTATGACACATAACTTCATCAAGGATCTGAAGTAGAATCTCCCAGCTGGCCTCACAGCCTGCATGCCACAGCCCAGGGGCCAGCGAATGAATGAGCACTGGTTACTGCAGCCAGTCAGCACATCAGTACTGGGCCTGGCACCGCCCAGACACTCCACAGTCTTGACCTTGGTGTATTTGAGCTTCGCTGAGGCACAAAGATAAACAAGTAGGATTTGAAGCTTTCGGTTAACTGTGCCTCATGGTGGCACACTCCCCAGCTATCCCTAGGTCACACTTGGCCCCCCAGGGGAAAAGATCAGCCTATGTCTGAGAGACCTCATGTATGGCCTTTGATCCCTGCTCCCATTCAGCACTGATAGTCCAGTCCTCCTCCTCCTCCTCCTCTCCCCTCCCACTCCCTCTTCCATCCACTCCTCCTGTTTTTCCTCCTCCTCTTCTCCCAAAGCCTTGCCGTCTATGCAGCAATCGTACTGGTTGCTTCTCTGGTGGTTGGGAGAAAATTGGGCAAGTGACTCGCCTCCCCTCCCCTCAGTTCTTCAGGGTACACTGCCCTGGCTTAAGGTCTGACACCTGCTTGCTGAACCTCTTGGTGGGGGATCTCCCCAACTCCTAAACTCCAGCCACCACCACAGCAGAGGGGACGTCACACCCATTACATTACCCATTCACATCCAACCTAGGTTATTTGTGGTTAAAGACAATCAAAATGAAATGTCTCTGAATCTAATAGTCACCTAAGAAATCAAAGGGTAGATCTGAAGTCCGTGGCTGGCAGGAAGGGGGTTGGGAGGGGGAGGGGGCGTGTTCTGCTTTGGTACATCTGTGTCTTACCCAGAGCTCAGAGGTAGATAGCTTTCCCAGGGCTCAAAGCTGGGACAGTATTTATTTTCCACGAGGTTCTGGCCTGTATACCCATCAGACCGAGATCCTTCTCTAGCCCAGGGGTCCCCCTCTCTAGCTCTCGATCCATGATCTTCTCATGGGCTCCCTCTCACCCCTCTGGGCCTGAGTCCCCTTTCTATGTCACTTCTCCATGTACCTTACCTCGTTCTCTTTGAGTGTGCACCTCCTTCCCCCTCGTTGCGGACCCCTGGCCACAGGCCTCTCCCTGGATTCCGGGCCATGTGCAAGCCTTTCTGAACTTCACTGTCCTGTAGCTCCATCCCTGACCTCATAAAGCCACCAGTGACGCCTGCTCCTCATAACAGTGCTGCATTTACCCATGAAGTTGGTTCTGCTACCAGGTGGCCTGTGGTTTCAAGTTCCCAAAACATGGCTCCAGCTCTGACCTTGCTTCTTCCAAGGAAAGTGGGGACACTTTGGAATCAGACTTGCCCATTGCTTCCATGCAAACCGGACAGTGACTGGGGCTCTGGTGCTTACTCAGAAGTGTGGGTGAGCGAAGATCTTACTTAGGGTTCTTTTTTTTTTTTTTTTTTTTTAAGATTTATTCATTATGTATAGTGTTTTGCCTGCATGTTACTTGCAGGCCAGAAGAGGGTAACAGATCTCCTTATAGATGGTTGTGAGCCACCATGTGGTTGCTGGGACTTGAACTCAGGACCTTTAGAAGAGTAGCCACTGCTCTTAACCTCTGAGCCATCCCTCCTGCCCCCTTACTTAGGGTTCTATTACTCTGAAGAGACACCATGACCACAGCAACTCTTATGAAGAAAAACATTTAAATGGGGCTGGCTAATATTCAGAGGTTTAGGCCATTGCTGTCATGGCAGAAGCATGGCAGCACACAGGCAGACATGGTGCTGGAGAGGCGGCTGACAGTTCTACATCTGCATCAGCAGGCAGCAGAGTGACAGACACTGGGCCTGGCTTGTGCATTTGGAAGCCCACCTCCAACAAGGCCACACCTCCTAATGCTGCTCCCTGGTGACCAAGCACTCAAATCTAGTAGCCTATGGGGGGCATTCTTATCCAAGCTACACAGTGTGTAAGGATTAAAGCTGTAGGGCTCAGGGTCATACTGTTCCCCTGGGTAGAGCAGGGAGCTTACAGGCCTCATAGCCCTCCCCCTCCCCTACCCCCACTGCAGAGACCCCTTACTTATGGAAAGGCCACACATTCAGAAGAGAAAATCCACCACAGCCACCTGGAACATCCAGGAGATTGCCAACTGCCTCCAAACACAAGATGGCAGGGACATGGTAGCTTTCTCCCTCACCCATGGCTTCAGTCACCAGGGACAATGTGGTCCGGAGATATAAAATGGAACATCCCAAAGCCACACACAAAGTTTAATACTCCGTCACTGAAGATCATGACAATAATTACTCTGTGATGGTTATTATTCACCTGTCACCGTCCTTATGTAGAAGTTAGAGTCTCAGGTCAGAAACACACACACACCAAAAGAAACCCAACAACAACAACAACAAAACATCACACAGCACATATAAGATCTAATATTACCCACAGAATCAGTCATCTTTGGCATGCCTTGTGTCCCCATGGACAAAAAAGGGGACCTCTATAACCTCTGTACTAGAATCTTCATTTTTGTTCTGAAAACATATTTGGATACAAATTCAAATGCATTCCCTCTCTCTCTCTCTCTCTCTCTCTCTCTCTCTCTCTCTCTCTCTCTCTCTCTCTCTCTCTCACACACACACACACACACACACACACACACACACACACACACACCAGTCACTGAAGAAACAAATAGAAAAACAAAAGCGATGTTGTTGACAGAAGGTTCTTTACCTGCTTGAAGGAGGCAGAGCCCAGAACTTTCCAGCCCCTCCCTCCTCCATGGTCACAGCTCTGTCTTCTAAACCTAATGGCCCTATGTGCCTGTGCTACCAAAACCAAGTGTGCCATGAGCAGCGTGCCTGCCTACCTGTGGGCCGTCATTCCAAAAGCAAAACTTCACCTCCACGTTCTCATGAAAACTTCTGGGGCCCTTTCCACCCTGGGGCCAACACATGTTTGTTCCCATCACAATATCTGAAGGCCGTTGTTGACTTTGAGTCATTAATATGATACAGGCTCAAGCATGACACACCTCAGTGTGTTACAGATGACAAAAGCCAACCGAAAGCCAGGATGTGACATGCAAGAAGTCAAACTAATTTGAGGGAAACAGAATTCCAAATGCTGCTATTGAAACTTTGCCATGCAGAGACTCAACATTCTTAAGCACGCAGTGATTCAAAATTGGTTGAATTCTGTCTGTGAGCTAAGCAATTAAGGGTAGAAACTGGGGCCAAACTGGACAAGTTCCAGGTCAAATCCAATTAC
Organism: Acomys russatus; assembly: GCF_903995435.1. Lineage (NCBI taxonomy): Eukaryota > Metazoa > Chordata > Mammalia > Rodentia > Muridae > Acomys > Acomys russatus. Next base: position 53,126,616 of record NC_067157.1, read on the forward strand.
AGCTGGGTGGCCCTGAGCAGACTATGGAAACTCTCTAGTTGAGGTTTTTGTTTTTGTTTTTGTTTTTTTTAAGGAATGGTAGTATATATCCACTCACAAATGCTTCTGTAAGGATTAAAAAGTAAAACTAATCATTGACTTGCTTGGTGTGTGGTGCAGTTGGGTATGCCCTGCTATTGCTCATAAGATGTTAGTCCTGATTCTAAACAGAGACTAGAGTCATGATGGGCAATATTGTCAACCTGATGGCTCTATCGCAGCGGTTCTTGACCTTCCTACCGCTGTGACCCTTTAATACAGTTCCTCATGTCGTGGTGACCCCAACCATAAAATTATTTTCATTGTTACTTCATAATTGTAATTTTGCTACTGTTAGGATCATAATGTAAACATCTGTGTTTTACAATGGTCTTAGGCAACCTCCGTGAAAGGGTCATTTGACCCCCCCCCACAGGGGTCATGACCCACAGGTTGAGAACCACCACGCTGAGACTCATCCAGGAGTCAGGGTTCCAGGCACACCTCTACCACATTCTCCAGATTAGACTGACTGAGCTGGAATGACTGATCCAGCTTTACTGTGGGTGGTACCGTTCCATGGCCCGGGGCGCAGGGCCCTGGAATGAACTGAAGGGTAAAAAAGAATCAAACAAGCTAAGCAGAGGCATTCGTCTCTCCACTTCTTGGCCGCAGAGGAAATGGACTGACCGGCTGCCTCGAGCTCTTGCTGCCAGCCTTTGCCACCAGGGTGGACTCTGCCCTTCAGTTGGCCACAACCAGACTTTACCTCCTTACATTGCTCTTGTCTGGGATTTTGTCATGGCAAAGAGAGAGGTAACCAATAGAAACAGCTTGAGACTATAGCTACCCACCCCACCCCCCGCAAAACAAAAACAAAAACAAATAAAAGCGCCTTGCCAATGTTAGGCAGCTTATGGCTCTAATCCTGACTCTCTGGGAGGCTGGGGTAAGAAGACAAAGTCTGGAACAGCCTGGGCTCCATAGCAAGATCCTATGTCACCTCTGCCCCCTAAATAAAAACAACAACAACAACAATAACCCTCGTTAATTCCAAAGAGACTGAGAGCAAAGCGGGAAAGGTGAAGGCATCGCCCACTTACCCCCAGGATCCCAAGGCGCTCAGCCAGGCTCCAGCCACAGAGAAAGTCAATCTCGAACTTGTGATTGAGAACCACGATGGCGTTCTCCTTCCCGTAGTAGGGGAAGGCCTTCGGGTCAGTGTAGAGGGTGCACGCTGTGCCCGACCACCAATCAAGAAGCATGACCAGTTCTGCAACAAACCACAAGGGTACACACGTTTACTTCACCATCTTGGGGGTCCTGGGTCTCCTTTTCTAGGGCCATGCAATGAGATAAAGCTGCTCCTAAGGTTAACGTTGCAGAGCATTGCAGCCCAGACTCCAGAGGTTTGGCAGGGTTTCAAAGCAAGACCCAGCAAAAGTCTGCAGGGAAAGAGGGCATTTCTTGATAGCCAGTTCGTTATGTCTCCTGACTAAGTAGCTTACGAGAAATGAAGTCAGAGTCTAGATTCACGCACATCTGTGTCTTTGTGCTGACTGAACGAGTTGACATGTGTTCTGGAAAAGGACTGGCTGGCATACTTCTCACCTCTATTAAAGAGCCAAGTCCTCCTCTCCCACTACAACGCTCGACAGCACCAAGAACAACCAGCAACCATGGTGGAGGGAAACACAAGTTTCTCCATGTCGGTGACACAGTAACTCAGGGCTGTCCCTCTGGAGGCTTCAACAAAATGATTGTGCTTGGAGGGTGTCTTTATTCAAGGCAGCCTATTCTCTGAGGCTGGCCATCTCAGGAAAACACTGCATGGAAGCTCCAGACATGGAGTTGAACGTTGAGTGACAACGCAGGCCCCTGAGGGAACCTTTAGAGCAGGAGGTGTTGGCATGTAGGTGTGTGTTATACGAGTTCTCTATGAAGGTTGCACCCTTGTTTATAGTGCTTATCGGAGGCACACATTGTGTCGAGGGCTCCCACATACACCCCACGTGCACACACCCAAAGACAAGTGGGTCTGACCTTGGCTGCCCTGGAGACACCTTTCTCTCCCAGACTGGAGGGTGAATCTGGAACACTAGAACCATCTACAAGGCCACATGGTCTCGGTTCTAAGCAGTGGCACTGGGGGCTTTCCATAAGCTATCCCTATGGTTCCGTCACGTCTTTATCATTAGGATCCAGACACCTCAGGAGGTCTTGTGAGAAAGGCTGGGAGTGTCAGGGCCCTGGGAAGGCCACCTGGAAAGTGTCAGAGGCTGCCAGGGAAAGAGAATGTCACCGTCCCCCACTGACCTCCACACTATACCTTTGATCATTACCAAATGACCACAAGCATGTCTCTGTGCCCTGAGACTGAGTCACTGAGGTTGGGGACCTGCTGTCCTCAAGTCTGCTAAACAGAAAAGGGAGAGATAAGACTAAACATACTCTACTGAAACGACTCAGACATTTCTCTGCTCACTTCGTGAGTTTGGCATTGCAAATGACACCAACAGCCATCAAGTCCCCTTGACTGTTTGACAGTCTCTCTGGGCCTTTGTCCTATTTAAATGCAGGTCAAACACCAGCCTCTACAACAGCTGTAGACAAAAGGACCAGCTGACACATTCCCATGGGTTTGTGGGTAGGATGGAGTCCTACACGTGGGTTAAGCTTGTAGCCAGTTAGTCCATTCTGGAAACAGGAGTCAGGCATGGGACAATGTCAGGTGGGTCACATACAGGTGAGAGGCCATCCTAGTTCACTGTCTTAATAGTCTCAGGGCTGGCTTTTCTGAGACCTCCTGACTAGACACTCTGTGTGACTCACCCATTGTCCTTCCAATAACTCTCATTTGAGGAGACTACAGGCAGAGTTTCTTGATACTTCCAGCACTCAGAAGCTGCTTGTGCTGGAAAACACAGCCTCACAAGGCAACTAAAAGCAAGATAAAAGCCTGGAACCTGCGCCTTCATTCTGTGTCTGCCTGCCTTGACTTAAATCCTTGGTACAGGCCTGCCCAACTCTGCCCATCATGGAAGGAGTGTCTGTCTAAATACAGTGGTACCTCAACTATCTCATCCTTTCAAGCACGAAGGCATAGATAAGACTGACATATCAATATCCTGGGCAGCACGCCTCTCTCAAAGCGCCTGAAAGTGTGTAGCCAGTGACTAACTCTGGAGACACCACCATAGATTCCAGGAACACAGAGACCCTTTTTTTTTTTTTTTTTTGCCTCTGCTTCCTGGGATTAAAGGCATGTGCCACCACACCCCAGCCTTACAGATCACTCCATGACCCCAAGTAGGGGCAATCATTTCAGGGGAGTGAGATTGTCCCTTCAACCTATAAGACCTCTCCAGGTCCACCTTGTAGAACCAGCCAAGATGCCGAGTAACAAGACCACTGTCTGATCCAAGTTCCTTAATTGTAGCTCCTGTACAATTCCTCCTTATTGATTCCTATTGCTCAGGCTAGTGCTGGCGCTGAAATGATGACGTCACGCTAGTGTTAGGGTTGAAATGATGCTGACAAGCGTTTTCTACCATTTCAACAGTTTGCTTTCTCCGAGGCAAGACTAACCCTGAGTTGTTTGGGCTTCCAGAGTTGTGTGTCCAGGACTTGGGTTATTACTATACAAGGAAAGAATCTGTCTGTCCATAAAGGAACCTGGGTCCATCTCTCTGTCCCTCCTCCTAGGTTAATGCTCTTCCATGTCCACCCCTCAGTCTGTGGCCTGAATCCCTCCACCAAAGCACTGCCCCCGGGCAGGGATGCACTGTGCTCTGCAGCAGCCCGGTGGATGGCTGCAGCCTGGTGATTTTTATCAAGAGCCTCCAGGCAGCCTTGAGCCTCACTGGCCACATGCACAAGCTTTGGGACATCCATCCTAGTCAGCTGTCTGTAACTATGCGTCCACCCGAGGTAGCAGCTCTCCCAGGTTGCTGGCAAACAAGGCACACACCTTATTTTGAGGTTCCTACTTCCATCCATGAGCCACTTTCTCTTCAATTTGGAGTAAATCCTACAGAGGGAGGTCAGCACTTGTGAAATCAGAGGATGGGGGAAGGTGCGCCCTGAGTGGGAGAGACAGGGAGTTGGTCCAGGCCTCTTAGTAGACAGCAGCAATTCTCAAAGCCTGTCTCTTACTTTTCGTGTTTCAGTTTGCCCAATGCTGCCCACATCAGTTTTCTTCAGGCTGTTTCCTGGAGTGACAGCTGCCCCTGCTCAGAACAGCTGCACCCAATGTCCAGCCTTGGCCCTGGTTCCTGGCTGCTAGGTATTCTTCAAATTCCTGGAGTGGTCCTTGGGCACTTGATACCAGGACAGAGTGTGTTTAGGAAGTGACATCCCTGGGACAAAAGTCCCCAAACTGCCTTTGAGGACTAACTAAAGGATGAAACCTTTAAACTCTGACTAAAGATGTCTGGCCCGCTTAGGAACTTGGTTTTGTTCTGTTTGCTCTTGTGTTGTTCAGCTTAGAGGAATTATGGGTAGAGAAAAGAGACACAAGGAAAAGCTGAAGGAGAGAAGGGAGGCATGCATCACCTCCTAGAAGAGCCATTTTGTAACTAATGATACTAAATCACAGAGGGTGGCGACTCTGGCTCACAACTCCAGACCAGGGCTGAAGCCAGGTAGGGCCCCTAGAGCCCAGTGTGAACCTCCGAGACCTTGAACATCTCAAAGTCATGACTGTATAAAGGAGACTTGAGAGAAGGACCATGGGCAAGGAGGGACCCCACCTTGACCTTGGGCATACCTGTGCTCAGCTTCTCTACCACATAAAGATGAAAAGGCATAACCCACAGGCTTGCTCTCTACTAATGTCCTCAAAGCATTCACATCTGCCTGCCACCCAGGGCTTTCTCCGTGGTACTGTTAGCATGGATGAACCCAAAGTCAATAAGCAGCAGGGAAATACATGGGCTCCGTGGCCGTGGCTGTGGCCGTGGCTGTGGCCGTGGCCGTGGCTACACTTATGGTCAGCACTCTGTAAGACTAACTGACTTCGAATCACTAATCAAAACCTCAGTGGTTGTAGAGAGCTGGCAGGTTGCAGGTACAGAGCCAAATCCTCTTGGCCTATATTGAACTTCTTTGATAATGATTTATTACTGCCCTCCTCAGTAGGTGCCTATCAGATAAAATCCTTTTGGGAATGTGAAAACAGACCCCTGGCCTTCACTAACTCAGAAGCTAAAGGTGTCATCAGATAGTATGGGAAGCCTATGGGAGAGGTTCCTCCCCCTCGCTGTTTCCAGCCCAACTGAGGTTTCCACCAGTGCATTCTAAAGTATTGTGATCTATGATTGGGGGGGGGGGGGGCGGTTGTTGTTGTTTTTTCATGAAACCATTACTGATTTGGAGAATGGTGTATGGAGTAACCTAGATCTGTGTTCTACAGGCTCCAGAATTATATATGTACACACACATGTATATATAATATATACAATATATATAATATATAATAATGTATGTATGTATATTTAATAAACATATATATTTGAGATAAGAACTGTGTATTTACACTGACACACTTAAAACAGTAAAAATTTTCTGTATCTTCCCCTCCTTGATCATTTTCTGTCCCTTTGGGAACAACGTCACCACATTACAAACACTTGATACATCAGGACACACCGAGTCTGGGGAGGTTTAGGAACACAGAAAATGATTCAACAACGGAGAGCTCAGAGTGGGAGATTTCGGAGCAGGAAACTGGGTCACCCACAGAGCAAGCGCCTAGCTTCCTCCATGGCCTTCTCCCAATGGCCATCTTCCTTTTAGTCACCAGGCATCTTGCCTCAGTTTCACTTGGTGGTCCAGGCACCTGAGAGGGAAATGTAGACACTCAGGAATCCCGGGGTGGGTCTGAGAATGTCACTGACACCACTCTGCTCCCAGTCTGGTGATACAGAAATGTAGTCATGCGGGGGGGGGGGGGGGAGGAGTAGGTATTGCTGAATTAACTAAAAGTATCAGAGAATATAATAACTGCAAGTTCTCAGTAAATACAGTCTCTGCCAGGAGGACCTAGTATCCCTGAGGCCCAAGGTTCAATGAGGTTCCTGGGAAATACGGGCTTGTGGGGATCCTGGGAGGGGGTAGGTGGTGGTCAAGCTTGGTTGAGAAGATGGAAATGAGAAATGGAAAGATGTGGGGCAGGGTGCCTGGGACACTTCAGATGGTGGAAAGCCCCAACTCCAGTTTTCTGGAGCTGTCTGGGGACTGCAAAATGCAAATGTGAGAGACCTGTGGTTTTATGCAGAGCAGGGTTCTCAACCTTCCTAATACAGTTCATGTTGTGGTGCCCTCCAACCATAAAATTATTTCATTATTATTTCATAACTGTAATTTGGCTTCTGTTGTGAATTGTAACATAAATATCTGGATATGCAGGATAGCTGATATGTAATCCCTGTGACAGGATGGCTTGAACCTCCAAAGGGGTCGAGACCCACAGGTTGAGAACCAGTGATACGGTGCCTGCAGGTGACATCTCATCTTAGATGGGAGAACCCAGGCTGGCGTTGGCAGTGCCAAGACATACAGAAGTACTGCACTTGCTCCTGCCCCACTCCCAGGGCTCATCCAGGACAGCCTTTCGGGGTGAGTACACCCAAGCCTCTGGCAGAGACTTTCTGTTTGCTCAGGATGTGCTAACTGGATTTGTGTTTTGATTTCAGGTTGCGGCAGGGCTTAGAGCCAGCTTGGAATCTGTGAACTGGTCCTCAGGTGATGGTCTGGCTCTGCTTGACTATGGCGAGATTCAGGAGGGCCAGGAAGACATACAGACACACCTGTCTTGTCTCTAGCACTGGCACAAAATGTCAAAGTCCTGCACCAGGGTCTTCTTACATGTGATTTTGTATTTTGGAGGATTTTGAGGAAGAGAGGTTTAATTTCTAGCCTAAATTATCATCAGTTAAAAGTTATAAAAGGGCCTAAGATATATAATTACATGTACTTATTATAATCATTCCATAACCACGGATAAGATGAAATACATAAAGTTAAATCTAGGTGAACACAGGGTGTGTGTGTGTGTGTGTGTGTGTGTGTGTGTGTGTGTGTGTGTGCAAACACGTATGTTATGGGTTCATTGCTCTTTATGTGTGTACACATATACACATACACACATATAATTTGTCATAATAACAAAGTTAGAGCAAGCAAGGTGTCACTTCTACTTAAAACTCAGGAAAGCATGCATTATCTGAGCTCCCCATCTGGGATCCCAGACCCCCACCACTTCTCTGGGAGCAGCAAGAAGAGAGACTAAGAGGAAACACACACAGCAAAATGCAGATCGAGACCCTTCCCAAACCTCCACCCTTTTCATTTCTAAAGGAGATGAAGATTAAAGTGTGATTAGAAAGTTTGCATCTCGATGACCATAAATTTGAAGCCTTTAATGGTCTAAGGCTCCCTAGGTAACTCTGAGGAAGAAGCCAGCACACCTAGGCTTCTGTGTCCTGCTGTCTGATGGGGAGCTGGTATAACATCCATCTTCCGGGCTGCGGCAGGGCGCTAATGGCAGCACAGGGTATGGGACAAGGCACAGGTCAGAGGGCTCAAATGCCCTCTGGTGAGCTACTCCAGGCCACAGTCCTGAAGAGCCCTTGACTCTCCAAATGTCCTCGCCTGTGCTGTCTCATTAGCTACGGGAAGGGCACGGTGCCTTGACACCCTGGGGTTGCAGAAATTCTGGGTGACTTAAGTTAAATAGGCTTCTGAGGGTTCTGCAGACTGGATGCTAAAACCTCAATCATCCCTCGGGAAAGGCTGAAGGCACAGTCATGTTCTGAGGTGTTCATCCCACTCCTGCCCTCCACACAAATGGGTGTGATGCCATGATAACCCTCTTTAGCAGCAGGCCAGAATGATCTGCCACTGGGGATGTGAAACCGCAGGCCACAGGGCGCATGTGTCCAAGAACAGTCATGAGTGAGCCCAGTGCAAAATCAACTTACTTAAAATATTGAGTTGGGTTCTTTTTTCCCTCAGTTTTTTTGTTTGCATAGTGTTTTGAGTGTGAACTGGGTAGGTGACAATATCACATCATGTCAAAAGGTTGGACATGCTATCCGAAGGCAAAGGCTGCTGTTCCCTGTATCCTTTAGAGAAGTCGGGGTTTGCAGAGACAGAAGTAGACCTCCAATACTGTTTCCACACTGCACCTGGAGACAGGGGCCTCCTACAGTCTGGGTGTGTCCTGGTAACCAAGGACTCTCATGTTGCAGGTTTGGTCCTCTGTGTGGTGGCACTGAGGCAGTGACATCTTCAAGATATGACCTTATGGGCGGGGGTGGCAAGGCTGACCCCTCCCACTCACACAAAGCCCTGCTCTTGAGATGCCATCATCATCAGGAGGTCCCTACGAGCATGGAGCTGATACCAGTACTCTCACTTTGAAGCTTTAGAAACGTGGGCTCAGTAAACCTTTTTTTCTTTATGAGTTGCTAAGTTCAGGCATTTCATCATAGCAGTGAAAGGGGGTTCATAGGAGGGACATGGTGTTCTCATCAAATTTGGAAAAGGAACAGCATGGGCCAGGCGTTGTGAGGGACATACACACACAAACACATGCACACTCACACCCCCACATACACCCACACACACGCGCGCGCGCACACACACAATCACACCATGAAGGGTTTCCTGACAAGGTTTAGATAGCAATTTAATGAAAGAAGTGAGTGCATTTGTAGAAAGACTGCATAGATGGAAAGACATATTGGCTACTGGAGTGTGGCAGCCCTGCTCACAATTGGAGGGGGAGGCCTAAGGAACACGCTGAGTGATCCACTGGCACAGTGAGCCACCTCTGCCACTCGTCCTGGTCTCCCTAAAGCGCATCCCATTCCCTTTGCCAAGATTCCAAGCTTCTCTACTCAGTGTCCAGAACGTAGTTGGAGTTTTTAACTATGGTTTAGACTCCAGGACAAATACATGCTGATCCACCCACCTCAGTGTTTCTGCTGAGAAAAGACTTACCTGGCCTCCCATCTTCAAACCTCGGTTATTTCGTAAGATTGGTCAGTGTGAGCCAATCAAGGAAAGGCTAAAATGGCAAGCACATTCTAAGCCCACCAGCTGTACAAGTGGCACTGTGGACAGTCTTTGCCTAACTTGCATGAAGCCCTGGATTTGGCCCCCAGCACTACATAAAACCAGGTGTGGGGAGGCAGGATGATCAGAAATTCAAGGTCGTCCTTGACTGCTTAAAAAATTGGAGGCCGGCCCGGTGTTCAAAAAGGAAACAATTCTTAGACTTAAAAAAAAAAAAAAAAAAAAAAAAACAAAGTACCCAGGAAACTCCATTTACTGCCCTGTTCTCTCTTGCATTGTTCTACAAGCAATCATGTGACGCGTTTCTGCTCCAGTTCAGTTATGGCCAACCCTAGAGTCCCCTGCTCCTATACTCATGGCTCTTGGTACCCACTGCTCACCACCCAACCCTGTCCACTCCTCTCCTGTATCTACTGCTTTCCACTGTCCCTTCCACCCTCACTGTAGCCCTCACTGTCTCCAGGTGACCACAGCCTCTCTGTCTCCAGTGTTACCGGGCTCTCACCCCCTGCTGCTACTTGAATCCCAGTCTCATGTTTCCTCTGGCTCCTCACAACAGTGGCCAGGCACAGTGCAAACTCCTCAGTCACTGCGTGTCACAGCTAAGGCCGTTCCTGGGAGCACACTGAATTCCTTGGCCCTGAAAGACAACTTCCTGCCTGTAGCCGAAATACTCAGAAAAAGAGATGTTACCAAGGTCCAGGGTCACATGAAGAGTCATACATGATGCAGGCTCATGACCCCAGAACCCGGGAGATGGAGACTGGAAGGTAAGAAGTTCAAGGCTATCCCTGACTATGTGGTCAGTTCAGGGTAAGCCTAGACTACAAGATAGCCTTTTTTAAAAAGTTCAACCAACTAAGGAACCAGGTATGATGGTGTGCATTGAGGCAGGTGGATAGCGAGTTTAAAGGTGACCTGAGTTAAAGATGGAGATCTTCTATTCAGACAAAACAAATCATCATGAACAACAAAACTAAAAACGATACCACCCTAAGGCCGTTAAAGACTATTCTAAAAACAACATCAGAAATGACCAGTTTTGCTGAGTATGGTGGCTCTCACGCGTAATCCCAGTACTTAAGAAGGCTGAGGCAGGGGGTTGCCATGAATTTGAGCTCAGCCTGGGCTGTAGTGAGACCCTGTCTCAAAGCAGCAACAAAAATAAGTTACTAATCTTTAATTAGAAAAAAATTACATGACTGAGTGTTTTATCTGTGTGTATGTTTGTGCACCATGTATGTGCCTGGAGCCTGTGGAGGCCAGAAGGGGGTGCCAGATCCCCTGGAGTCACAGAGGGCTGGGAGATACCATGTGGGTGCTGGGAATCAACCCCAGATCCTCTGAAAGAACAGTAAATGCTCTTAACCTCTGAGCCATCTCTCCCACTGCACCAAGAATCATTTAAGGAATGTTTAAACTAAATGTTAGATCTACACCTGAAATAACTTTTTTATTTTCATTGTTTTGTTCCGCTCCTTTCTTCACATTGGAAGAAAACAAGGCTTATTTTCAAAATACAGGTTTATTACTCACAGCGAATAGGGATATACGTACACTAACACCAACTTTATCTGAATTTTGAAAGGGATAAAGAAGTTAAGATGCTAAAACGTACACAACTACCAAACTGGTTAGGAGAGAAATGCGAGAGCATGCGGTCTCGTTACATAGTTCCAAAAGTATACCGAAACTATTTTTAAAAGGAGAGATGGCTCAGAGATTAAGAACACTGGCACTTCTTCCGAAGGTCGTGAGTTCAATTCCCAGCAACCTCATGGTGGCTCACAACCATCTATAATGAGATCTGTTGCCCTCGTCTGGCCTGCAGGCACACATGCAGGCAGAATACTGTCTAAATAAATAACAAATAAATAATTAAATCATTTTAAAAAATATCATTTCTTCACAAGACACATCTTTCCTTAGGCTGGGGCCTCGGGATATCCAATTCTGTCCTTCTGGAACACAGGCCCTTTAATAGACACCGGAAGGACCAGCGAAGTGGCTCGGCAGGTGCTTGTCACCAAGCCTGACAACATGAAGTCCACCCCTGGGACTCACATGGTAGAAGGCAGGGACTGACCTCCACAAACTGTCCTCTGACCAACACACATGCAGGACATGAACACACCCAAACACACAAACAAATAAAACTCACTCCCAAGTAAACAAGTACAATACAAATGTTAGCTATGAAGAAAAAAAGTATAAATCGTATGTTCTCCAGCCAGACTGGGAACTAGTGAAGTTTCCATAGAATCCTGAGGTCCCCTCCCCACCCCACCCCCACATCTGTGGGCTTCTCCCCTAACACAGCTCTGGAGTCCTCCCCTCACACAGCCCCAAGGTTCCTCCCTCCCCCAGCTCTGGGGCTGTCCCCTAACACAGCTCTAAGATACACCTCCCCAGCTAGGGTCCTCCTCTTCCACAACTCTGAAATCCTCCACTCACACAGTCCTGAGGTCACCCCCACCCCCAGCTCTGGGGTTGTCCCTTACCTAGCTCTTAGATTTTCCACCCCCAGGCTCTGGTGTCCTCCCCTTCACAGCTCTGAGACTTCCCACCAAACTCTGGGGTCCTGCCTGCACACAGCCCTGAAGCCCTCCCCGCAGCTCTGGGGTCCTCCCGTCACACAGCTCTGAGATGCCTCTCCCCCCAGGTCTGGGGTCCTCCCCTCACACAGCCTTGAAGCCCCCCTCTCTCCAGCTCTGGAGTCCTCCCCTCACACAGCTCTGAGATGCCTCTCCTCCCCAGCTCTGGAGTCCTCTCCTTACAGTCCTGAAGTTCCCTCCACAGCAGCTCTCCGGTCCTTCCCTCACACAGCCTTGAAGTCCTCCCTTCACCAGCTCAGGGGTCCTCCCCCCCCCCATACCTGGTTTTGCCAGTGAAACCTTTTACTCTGGTGATATTCTGTCCCTGCTGAGGTCACTGGGTAAAACCCAAGATATTCAGCTAAGTTTTAATTTCCCACAAACGGTACATCATTTGCTCACATAAGCATAGCCATGTACCATCAAACGAAAGACATATTTGTAATAAATTATGAGCCATGCACCACTGGACCAAATACTAAAACATTATTCATTGTTTGCCTGACATTCAAATGTGGCTAGTGCCCTGGATTTCTATTTGTTAAGTCCTTATGGTCCCAGCAGTATCTATGGCAACAAGCTCTGATGCAACTCATGGATACAGCTTGGGAGGATGGGGAAAGTAACCCCTCAGGGTGAGCAGCCTCCAACAGGGGAGCAGGGCTTGCATAGGCCACTAGCACCTGGCCAGATGGATATCCACACCTGAAATTACACATGAGGCTTTCCCATGGTTCTGGGAAACACACCAACTGTCCTGAGCTGCTGAGATCCCCAAAACATGCCCACTGAGCCTCCAGGCCTCTTCCTCTGCTGGCCTCACACATGAAGGCAGGATGCATGTTTCTCAGAACATTAACAACTCTGAGCAGTTAAGTCTGTACTTTAGTTACACCCCATCTTCAAGGGGCCCTGAAAACCAATATCCCCAATGTTTAGTCAGAAGTGCCAGTGAACTTTTGAGTGACTGTCTAAAAACTCTTATTGCTTGGCAGCCCTGGGGATACCGGGAGTCAAGATGCAGACTTTGCTTGGTCATCTCATCTGGCTTTTGGTGTGGACAACCACCAAAGCGTTGAATCTAAGGTTGTAGGAGCTCAGACACACAGGGTTAGTGCAGCCAGTGACATTGGAGGAGGCAGTCATACAGTTAGAGTGACAACCAGGACCCAGGCAAAGGCACTGATAGGATGAAGGGACAAGGTAGGAGATGAGGAATGAAGGGAACAGGGCAAAGGCTTGGGTTCGCACACTGTAGAGAGCAGAGAAGGCTTAGGTCACACAGGGACTCATAGCCTGTCAGGGTTCATGTTTCTCTAATAAAGAAACAGGCAGACCAGGTGAGTGGCTTGTCACAGGCCACTGAAACCAAAGACTTCTGTGATCTGTGCCCTTCTCACTCAGTGGATCTGGGTGGCAAGGGGCCACAGCCAGGGCGGTGTGCCCACCCTCTGCTCTGTGTCCAGTTCTGTGCCAACCCACGTCCGTGCCTCCTGCTCTGCTTTGCCCCACCCATTGCCTGGGCTCCAAGTCATCATGGCAACAGGTAGGAAGAACGCATTCCTTGCCTCATCGAGGCCCTCTGTTTTTCTCTAAGGAATTTTCCACAGTCAAGTCCTCTCTCTAACTTCCCTTACCTCCCAACAGCGCTAAAACTAAAACAGTTTAATTGTGATGTAAACACCACTACAGAAGGCACTCCAAATGCCAGGTTAGGGCAACCAGGCCAATCTACCTGGCCCCTTTAAGAAGGATCAGGAAAAGGAGCCAACATCTTGGATGCTCCCTGAAGCTCTGGAGGAAGGAGAAAAGCGAATCAGTTGAGGCTGTCCCAGCCCTGGAGACATTGATTGAATAATCAGGTTAAAGACACAATCAAGATTAAGTTACAGCTGTGTGGCTTTTGTAGAGTGATTCTTTTTTCTTTTCTTTTTCTTTTTCCTTTTTGTTTTTGTTTTTCAAAACAGGGTTTCTCTGTGTAGCTTTGGCTGTCCCTGGACTCACTTTGTAGACCAGGCTGGCCTCGAACTCACAGCTATCCACCTGCCTCTGCCTCCCGAGTGCTGGGATTAAAGGCGTGCGCCACCACACCCAGCCTGATTCTTAAAGTGTCAGTGACAATGATTTTGTCAGCGTTAGACTGTGTGAGCCAGAAGAGCACCCCCAGCTGCCACGCGGGAAAATTCTTAGCTGCTGGAGGGAGCTCCCAAGGCTGCAGAAGGAAGCCACAGGTCGCTGTTGCCTGGAGCTTTCCCAGAGGAGAATGGGCAAATTAATTGTTCTTTATTCTTCTATTTTTCCCCTCCTCTCCTTCCATGTAGCCCAGGCTCTGACCTCCCTACATAGCTGAGGACTATCTTGAGCTTCCAACACTACTGCATATAGTATACATAGGAATAAGTATAAACAGGCGCTATTAGCATATATAGGCACCCACCACTATGCCTAGATTATGTGGTACTGGGGGTTGAACCCAGGGCCTGGTACATGCTGGGCAGGCACTCTGCCGACTGAGCTACACTCTAGAAACCATTGTTTTTTTGTTTTTGTTTTCCAGTGGTTCCTTTATCAACTGATTCACATCTCTCTCCTGATTAGGGTCAGAGCTAGAGTGCTGGGGGGGGGGCACACTGATGGGGTTAGATTTTATCAGGTCCAAGTTGCACATCTTCCACTTTCCTCACATGTCAGAGGCACAGCTACACCATCTGTCACTCTTTGGGAAGAGGTCTGTTGTCTCTGCCTCCATTTAATATCTTCCTTTGTGACTCTGGTGTTCTGCGATTTCACTGCAGTGTGTCTTGGTGTGACTTCTTTTCTCCACAGATGTCACTGAGTTTCTTGAACATTTGGATTCATTCATCAGTTCTGGAAAATTCTTAGCCTTTGCCTCTTCTTTTCCTCCAGCTCTCATTAGAAAGACCCAACTTCTACCTTATTCTTGCTGATGTTTTCTCATCTCTGTGTTTCTGTCAAATTCTGCACACTTCTTTGCTTCATCTTGTAGCCCACTAATGTTAGTTTCATGTGTGTAAGATGACAGTAAATCTATACACTGAATTTTCTTAATTTGGTACCTTATTTCTACAGGGTATTTTTAGCTCACAAAAACAAAAAGAAAAACAAGAAAACCTTCCTAGGTGCCAGTGAGATGACTCAGAAGGTAATAGTGCTTAAACAAGGCTGATGACCTTTCCATCCTAGAAATTATGCTAAACAAACAAACAAACAAACAAACCCCAGTGGTATGCATCTGAAACTCCAGCACTCCTATAGAGATGGGAGGCAGAAAAAGGGGGATTGCCTAAAAACTGTCAGGCCAACCAGCACGCGCGCGTGTGCGCGCGCGCGCACACACACACACACACACACTACTGTATGTGAGGTTGTATCTGCTTGGGGTCTTGTTTTGTGTAGCCAGTATCTCCAGTTTGACATTTGGCAGGCTCTCACTCCCGTGTCTGTGCTGAATGGCACTGGAAACCCAGATGCCCACACTGAAAAGCATATCCTCAAACACATTTCCAATGCAGCATGCTATGTCTCCAGGTTCCCAAGTCCCCTGGATTTTACCTGAATGTCCTGACTATCTTGACAACTATGATTCTTTTAAAAAGAAATTGAGATGTATGTTACCCGGTGTTTCAAGTTGTTTGTAGATGAAGTGCAAAACACCCAAAGGTGTCACACATTGGAAATGTGTCTGTCCTACTTTAACGTAGTAAGGCCACCACCTCAAGGTAAGGAGCCTTGACCCCGCGTGTAAAAGGGTTTGCTGCCCTTTTGTCCTGGTTGTTGTCCACTGTTGTCCTGGTATGGCAGCTGCAGCTGTGTGGCTGCCAAGCATTTGCAATGTGGACAGTCCAAACAGGTAAGACACAAAAAGAGTGTCTGGAGAGATGGGTCAAGGGTTAAGGGCACTAGCTGCTCTTCCAGGTGACCCGAGGTTGGTTCCCAGCACCCACATGATGGCTCATAACCTTCCCTAACTCCAGTTCCAGGGGATCTTATGCCTTCTGACCTTCACAGGCACATGTGTGGTACACAGGTATACACACAGGCAAAACATTCATATATAAACATGATTAATAAAACAATACACGTATAAAGTTCACAGAGACCTTTTGTGAGATGTCTCTGGCCTTTCTGTCAGCCTGGTTGCTAGATGTGCCCACCATCCCCACCCCACCCGCCAATAACTGTATGTTTCAGTGGATACATGTGTGGGCCCCTTGCATATTCGCATGCATGCTTCCTCCACAAGACACTTACTTGAGGGGAGACACTTGTTTTACTCATTTCTGTCACCTAGACATTTATGACATGAATGGATGCCACATCTCCTTAGATCAATACGTGTGACCTTTGGGAGCACAGCCTCTCTGTTGCCATGGTGGCAGGACCTTTCTCCAGTAAACCCCAGCATCCTGGACTCTTCCCTGGAATGACTGGTCCCTCCAGGAAGAAGAAACGGAAATACTGGGCTTGGTGTGGTGAGTTTTCACATGTGCAACCAACTGCACATTGACATCCCCCCCACCCCCAAGAGCTGCCCTGGGCATCCCGGCAGTGCCTGGAGGCCACCTGCCTAACCTGGATTCTGGTCACCAGAGCAGATGGCTTTTACACAAAGCTGTGACCCTTCAGGCTGAGTCGGCAGTGAAGGGAATAGTCTTTTTTTTCCCTCTCATATTAACCTATTAATTAATATAATTATATTTTATAATATGTATATTATTTATAATGTATTTTATTATAATTAATAGCATTAATATTAATATGCTATAACAGTTCAACCCCATCAGAAGCTTTTAAGGTAAGAAAGTGGCTCCTAACCTCAGGGCAAGTCTAGCTCACCCTTTGCAGAACAGATAGACACAAGTGTTCAGAAAGAGCCAGCACTCTGGAATGCACGCTGGACTCAAACACCTAAGCAAACATTCACTGCTGCTGAGCTATGTGGTGAATTTAGGTCATTCAAACCATCTGGAAACACAGCAACCCTGTGCCTGGGAGAAGCGGCATCCTGCTTGGCAGAAGGGCCTCTGTTAGAGCTGAAAGGATTTCCTGAAGTGCACTCGATGGGCCCCTTGACCACGTATTGTTGTGATGTGTGCAGTGAAAGCAGACACAAAGCTCATCAAGTGTCCCGAGCGAGAAACCTGAGGATGTGGAGCGTACAGGCAGGCGTGCGTGCGTGCGTGTGTGTGTGCGCGCGCGCGCAGTGGGAGGATGGCTGTCTTAGACCCTGGGGAGGATAACATTCCAGCATGGTTGCGTGCGTGTGCGCGCGCGCAGTGGGAGGATGGCTGCCTCAGCTACCCTGAGGAAGAGAACATACCAGCATGGAACCATGCAGGAAAGCTTCTTCTCTCAGATCCCAAACCACGCAAGCCTAGAGACCTCAGACAGGAAAGGAGGGCCCACAAATACTATGCCCTACCCTGACTACCACCTACCCGGCCTTTGGAAGGCAGGTCAACCCTCCAGCCTTGAGGAGTCACTCAAGACTCTGGCATAAAGATTCTCTTGTCCCTGAGTGTCATGATGTTGCTGGAGCTTGCCTCACTCTTTTGCATGGTCACCTGGCAGCCTTTCCTCATAAAGCTGTGTGGCTGACAGCCGTACTTGGCCTTCAAGAACCCCTGAAGGGTTAGAATTCGAGAACTAACATGATGGGCCTGGAATCACAGTCATAAAACAGAAAGGTGACTTGTACACCTCCCTCAAATGTTTTGGCCTGTTCTTAGAGAATTCTAGCCAGGAGGGAATCCACCAAAGAGTGACTTTTTTTAATTTTTAAATTTTTATTTATTTATTTGTTTTGGTTTTTTGAGACTGGGTTTCTCTGTGTAGCCTTGACTCTTCTGGACTCCCTCTGTAGACCAGGCTGTCCTTGACCTTACAGAGAGATCCACCTGCCTCTGCCTCCTGAGTGCTGGGATTAAAGATGTGTGCCACCATGCCCAGCTGTAATTCTTGATTAAGATCCCCATCACCAGGCAAGTAACCCCCAGTACTAGAGCCTGCCCGAGACATTTCTCAGTCAAAACATAGCCTGATTCTTTCGCTTTGTGTTTTAAAATATTTCCCTTAAACTCTTCTATTTAAAAAGTAAAGGAACTAGAATAGGCTTTTCTACCAAAGAGCTTTGTGTTTCTTATTCTCAGTTTGAAAATGGATAAGAAAAACAATTTTTTGTTTCTTAAATATAAGAAAACACTTCTAAACCACGTGGCTCCCTGTTGCAATCATCAAGTGGCTTCTGTCTGTCTCAGCCAAAAGGTACCTTTTGCCTCATGAAATCCCTTCCCTGGGGACATTCTGGCAACGTCTGGAGACATTTTAGCTGTCACACCTGGGTAAGGGTGTTGCTGGCACCAGCAGGTGGAGGTCAGGGATGCAGCTAAGCACCCTACAATGCTCCTACTGCAGTTACCCAGCATCCAGTGTCAGCCATGCTACCATAGTAACCCAGCTTTTTGGCTACAGACCATCACAGGGGCCAGACAGTGGCAACCCTCCCACTACGATTCAATTAACTGCAATTGCTCACTTTTCCTTCATCTGTGTACCCATCATCTGAGCCCCATCATCTACTACTTGTGACACTTCTAAGGAGTTACTTAACCTCCCGCTTCCTCAGTTTCCCTATCTGCCATGGGACAGTGCCCAAGATATCTTCTGCTTTTGCCCCACCCCCCACCCCTGGCACCCTTGTCTTTAGCCAAGTGTGTAAATGTTACACTGGGGACAGACTTTGGTTGTCCTTTTTCTAATGAGTATAAGAACATAGCTTGAAGGGAAAAAGAACTTGCTTCCATTTCCCAGGATTCCATGTTTGAACTCTCTCTAGAAAACCTTTGAGGTAACATGCATCAGAACTGGCGGTTACACAGCCCCTCCTCCGACAGCCCTAGAGCGATCCACACCACAGTGTGCCTTTGGGAAAGATTATCTCCATTCATTCCAAGCATTTGTCACTGATCTGATAGAAAGCGTCTGCATGGAGCAGGCAAGCCTAATAACACAGGCTTTCAAAGGATTTCAGTTTGCTAATTACAGAGAAATGGCTGGCCTCCTGCCCTTTCCTACACAAACGACACAGTGCAACACTGTGTCTAACTTCCAGGGACATAGAAGAGCTGTCACACAGCATCACTAGCATGTTCAACAAGCACGCGCCCTTTCCTCACCAGCATCTCTCTCCTCCCCTCCTGGGAATGAACCATAGTTCTTTCTCTGGCCAAGGCACAGGCCAGTGTGGCCAATAGGACAAAACCCACAAGTGGGCACCTTACCATGTCTGGTGCAATGGCAGCTGAGCTGTCTACTTAGCCAGGCTATAGTGCCCAGTGATTTACCGAATACTAATGTGGGTGCTGCTACAAAGGGGTCTATTTGCGGCTCTGCCAATAAACACACAGCACTGGTCCTTTTAAAAGCCTGGCTGATAGAGTAGCTAGCCCACACTGGCAGCAGGCTGAGAGAGGTAGGGGGGGAACAAGGGCCATGTCCATTATCCCAGCTGGAGAGATTGTCCAGGGTACATTTCTATCCCTTCATTTTTCTTACCCCATGCCACCAGAGCGCTAACTCTATGTAAAGAGCTTATATTCTCTAGACTCCCAGAACAATGCTAGCTTGTCCCTCTTCAGCATGGCCAGAGCAACAGGAGGATAGGGGTGGGGCAGAAAAAGATGCTGAGGTGATCTTCTGAGAAGTAACTCTGGCAGCAGGATGAATGGGGTCTAATGGGGATGGGAGGAAAGAAGGAACGGCAGAGCTTAAAGTCCACTCCAGTCCCTCAGTAAGGACCCGGGTAGACTGGCAAAGCCACATGCTCCTGCGACAGGAAGCCTAGTAGAAGAGCGGAGAGCACCAATGCTGACTTACCTACTGTTTGCACCGAATGCGTTCAATGAGTGTTATTAATATTTTAAGCTAAACTCTCGTGTGCCAAACAACCCTACAAGAAGGGGCTTTACAAGCCAAAAACATAATGGAGTGGACTGTCTAGACTTAAGGAGGGTTATCTTAAACAACATACCGTTTTATCTCCAGACATCTGTGGTCAGACCCCAATTATCAGTGAGAGGTTTGGCCCAGTGTCTAACCAATGTGGCCCAGATGCAGGAGAACCCAAGCAAGTGAGTGGTGTGGACCACAGGATGAGCCCTTCACTTGTTTCAGGTAATGAGCTGGTACAGACTCTGTGTTTAGAGCCATTGAGGATCTAGGCCTTCCTGAAGCAATCTGGCCCATGGCTGTCAGGTGGCACTAACCTCTCAGAAGGTCCCCACTCATACCTACCCTCCAGCCTTTCTGGTGCTAAAGACAGAACACTTGGCTTTGTGTATGACAGGCAAGTGCTCTACCACTGTACCATACGGCCCAGACCCTATGCTTTCTGATTGTCCAAACTCACAAGCACAGAACAGCTGGCCCATGCCACAGTGCAGGTTACATAGGAAAGTGCCCAGGATGCTGTGGTCGATACAGCCAGCAGGGGTGAGCCCAGACTGAGCTGGGAGATTTCTCTATCAACTGCTGCAGGAAGCTCCAAGCGTCACACCACCTGGCCAGCAGCTAGAGACAAAGTCATCACAATCGAGCTGTGTGACAAGGAAATCTTGCCTCATTGATCTGCTCTGAACCCTCTGCAGTATTGATGGGTGGGGGGGCGGGAGACTGAGGCTTGTCCAACAGACTTAACTCTGCACCTAATCAGATAAGGCGAAGGTTAAGAAGTCATTAATGATAAATGACAATTTTCCCTGGGACTGGATTAATGAATGCTATGGTCCCCGGGGAGACGTTAAAGTATCTGAAGGGAAGGAAATTACAGGGGCTGACTGACTTTTTTTAAGTCTTATTTTTATTCAAAGAACACTTCGGGTTAAAAATAGAATGCAGAAGAAAGAAAGTCATTTATAAAAACCAGGAGAAATGTTGGCTTTTCTGTCTCTTTTATTAGTCACCTCTGGGTTCAAGGCTGTCATCTCAATTCCCCTAGCAGGAGCTTTCTGGAAGCTCTGCCCTCAGAGGGGCCCTTTTCAAACCAGAACATGCCCTGTAGGCATGGACCATGCTAGTGAACAGAGCCTTGGGTCAAGGGTGGTGGCCTGAGGCTCTGCATTTTGTGTGTTTGCATAAAGACACACATGTATGTGTGCATGCAGGTACCTATGTATGCAGGTTCATGTGTGTGCACGTGCATATAGAGGTCAGAGGTCATCCTCAGGTGTCATTCCTCAGGGCAACACCCCTCCCCCTTGCAATTTGACACAGGGTCTCTCACTGGGACCTGGGGTTTGCTGAGAAGGTTAAGCAAGCTGCCTAGTGAACCTTAGGGAATCCACCTGTCTCCACCTCCCCAGTGACGCATTTCAATCATGTGCCAAGCCCCAATTTCTTCATGTAGCCTCTAGGGCTCATACTTAGGTCCAAGCAGTTGACAAACTAAGCCATCTCCCTAGCTGACTCTCCATTTTTTAAAAAGTGGATCCATGGTGATGGCCAGGCTGACTTCAGGGCAGATAGGGTGGGGGACTGCTGTGTCCCAAAGGCCAGGACAAGGCCTCATCTTTTTAATGACTTGTCAGTCTCCAACCCAACCAGGAGGAGGCCCCATTGAATGGACAATGATCTAAGGTTTGAACATTATTCTTCCCCAATATTTTTTTCATATAGCTGAGGTTCTTATGTTCTGATGCTCTTACGGGCACACTGAATGGACACACTCCTGTGTGCTGTAATGCCAGGCTGGACACATCAGCTGCCTGCTCCTGAGCATAACAGCCCGGGGTCTCCTGGAAGAATGTGCTCAGAGATGTCAGCTAGGGTTGACCGGGGCCCACAGGCAATGGTCAGCAAATAGCTGCAGATCTGAATGCCTGCTCCCTCTCAAGGCCTCTCTGAAGGCTGCTTGGAAGTGAAGGCCCTGGTAGTAGGCTTCCTCAAGAATGAACGAGAAGGGGGCTGGAAAGATGGCTCAGCAGTTAAGAGCACTTGCTGCTCTTCCAGAGGACCTGTGTTTAGATTCCAGCACATACACAGTGGCTCACAACGTCTGTAACCCCACTTCTAGGGGATCTAGTGCCCTCTCCTGCTGTCTGTACACAACAGGCACACACGTGGTGCACATACACACATGCAGGCAACCATACATATAGAATAAGTGTGAGAGAGAGGGGGGAGGGGCGGAGAGAAGAGACAGAAGCTTTAATGACTCCCCTGGACCTACCAGCATCCGTGCCACTTGACTGAATGGAAGATACTAAGTCCTTCCTACATCCAACAGGGCAGTAACGTTCTATTTGCTACAAAAAAAGCCACCAGAGATATTTAGAAATGATCATCCTCAATAGATTATATCTTCCCAGAATGGTGGTAGCAGGATTGTGGATTCCCTGTGCTCCTCTAGAACACAGCCATTCCGCCATCAAGAGATAGAATTGACCTGGGCGGACAACTAATTTACCTATAACCAAGAGGAAGTGGTGGAAGTGATACACAGCTCTCTCTGTGTGTGTGTGTGTGTGTGTGTGTGTGTGTGTGTGTGTGTATGTGTGTGTGCGCGTGTGCGTGTGCACATGTGTATTATGGTGCTGTCTGTGTGTCTATGTGGGTGAGTGCATGTGTGTGTACATGTGTGTATCTGTGTATATGTATGTGCATGTGTGTGTGAGGGGGCTGATTCATGTGTAACATGACTGGAAGCCAGAGGTGGGCATCCAGGATCTGCATCTATCCCCTCCACCTTATTTTTTGCACAGTGTCTCCTGATGATCCTAGACTGGACGATCAGTGAGCCCCTGGGACGTGTCTGTCTCCATCCTGGCAGTGCTACTCCACAGGCTTGCACTGCTGTGCCTGCATTTAACATGGGTGCTTGGGAGACAGGACACTGGTCCTCGGGCTTGGGCAGCACGTGACCTGCTGAGCCATCCCCCTGCCCCCCTCCCCCCATGGGCTACTTTCAGGATAAGCCATAAAGGGAGCAGTCCTTTGTCCTCTGAGCTCAGACACCCACTTTCAGAAGCTCAGACAACTGCATTAAAAAGTCCATGACCTTGATTGTGCTTCCCGGAGAAATTGCTCTTTTAAGAGCCCAGGTGTGGCCCCAACAGGCAGCTGACATCAGCTGCCAGGCATGTGAGCCATGGCATCTCCCTTGGTTCCTGGTCCCCAGCTATAGAACCCTCCAGTGAAAACCAGGCATCCTGGAGCACACTCCAAGGGCAGAATGAATGCTCGCTTTCAACTACTCAGGTGCAGGGACTATTTGTTACGCAGCAGTTAGTAACTGGAACACATTCTCCGTTGCCTGCCTTGACCCCAACACACATTTTAGACTGTTAGATAATGAGTCTTCAGGATATTCCGTGGTGCTTTGCTCAACATATCAAAGGCGATGAGTAGTAGAGGGCACTGCATGTGATATCTACTCAATGCGTTCATTGACTGAATAATGAATGCATCAGAGTTGGTGGGATTTGGGTAAAGCCTCAACGTCAGCTAGGTTGAAGCCCTGGAGTTAACTATGGACCACCGGAAGCACCCATCCCCCCACGCTTTGAAGAGCTGTTTTATTTCACCCTGACCCTCTCTAGACCTTCTAAAGTCACAAGGAAAACACTTATCAGGGACACCACTGCACAGAAGCACTTGCATAACATTAACATAAACAAATAGTCACAGTGATTATAAAAGTGGTTGTGACCTCCAGCCAGAGGCACTTAGGATTAATGCTGACTCTAGGCTGTTACAACAGCGGCCTCTTGAGTGGACTTGACCTTCTCAAGTCTAAACACACAGTCAGGAACGTGTCTGAAAATCTTTACTTACACTCAGACCGATGGAATACATTAAATCTCCAAGCTATTAGATACTCAGGAGGCGGTGTGTCTGTTCATTGCTTTGGCTTACCCTTCTGTTTAAATGAAGTGTATACGTCAAACAAGCCTGAGATTTGGTGAGGCAGTCTTGGAGATGGTCTAGATAAAAAATTCTTTATTGGTGAACTTTCAAAAACACCTTAGTCTTCATCAGTGAACTTTCAGAGGACTTCTGGATTTGTTCAGTAACTTGCTATTTTGTTGGGTTTGATAATATTGCAGTTAACAGTCACACCACTTACTGTATAATCAGTTCCTCCTTTGAAGGTAAATAAATAATTCAATCCCTACTTAACCCCCCACGTAAAGTCTGGCATCTGTCCTTCAGCTGAAGACAATTATCTAAAAAGAGCTCTCTTTCTCATTACCCCATTATCTCCTGATTAAGTTTAACTCCCTGAAAGTTAACAAATGCTAATTAAATCTTCAAAGGAAAAACAAAGTGTCAATCAAGACTGATCTTCAGTTGTCTGTCATCAGAAGCAGAACTGAACTTAAATGCCCTGTTGCCATGTGCGGGAGGAACCACACTAAAATGAGTAGATAGCAGAGGCAGGAGTATGGCTCCGTCCTGTGTCCCTCCACCCCTCCACCCCTCCATCCCCCCCAACTCCCTACCCCACCTAAACAAGAGCGATGGCCATCAGTGTTGATCATCCTGACAGGATCTAGACTCGCCTTGGAGACAAACCTCTGGGCATACCTCTGAGGCAGTTTCCGGCTGAGGTTCACTGGTATGGAAAGACCCAGCCTGACTGAGGACAGCCCCCTTGCATGGACTGGACTCCTCAACTAAAGAGCAAAGAGGAAGCGGGCCAAACACCAGCATTCCTGCTTTCCATGTTCCCGACTGTGGATACAATGTGACAAGCTGCCTCCAGCTCCTGCTGCTGTCACATCTACACCACTGTGCCCTGCACCCTTGAACTGAGAGCCAACATACACCTTTCCTTCTTCCTGAAGCTGCATTTCTCAGGTACTTTCCTGCAACAAGAAGAAAAGTAGCTAATGTAACAAGTGCTGGGGAAATCAAACCGTGGGCGGTTCTGACCCCGTTGACTCACTGATTGCTTAGGTCAGCTATTAGGGTAATTCCAGACATGGTTTTAAAAAGAAAAAGAAAGAAAGAAAGAAAAAAGCAGAATTCCTACCAAGTTAGCAAGGTGTCTGCATTAAAAACAACTTGGTGGCACCATTGGTTAAACAACCTTTAAACCACATATGAACAGGACCTCAAGGTCATCACTGGTGGCAGGGCAGAGGAAGTAGACCAACCCTCCATGCCACTCTCTATCAGAAGCTTGAGAGGCAGAGCAATGCTGCCTTGGCCAGAAGCACAGGACTCAGAACCCAGTGGGCAAAACTGATTCCAAACACATGCTTTGTACTTGCACACCTCCACTGCAGTCCCTCATGGTCACTGTAGCAGGTGGTGGGATGTGTGTCCTGCTGAGCATGGGTGGACCCTATGCTGAGCTTGATAGAGAAGTCAGCATTGGAGCCTGAGTGAGAACGCTCCCGGAGTGCCTGTGCCAACACTGAGCTCAGAACAGCCTCTCCCTGCATCAGACCTGACCTGAGCAGTACCGCAGCTCAACCTGTATCTTATGGAACTGAAGCAATTGTTACTGGCATCATCACTGTGACAAATGACCCAGCAAAAGTAGCTGAAGCAAGGAAGGGTTTCTCTTGGCCCACAGTTCTAAGCTATTGGCCATGGTGGTGGGGACTCATGACATCAGAATGATTGTATCTGTAGTCAGGAAATAGACTGAGGGGGTTACTTTTGCTCAGCTTGCTTTTTCCTTCTTATTCAGTCCAGGGTCCTAGCCCAGTCCAGCACACCAGGCAATCCCTCACAGGTATGTCGAAGGCATCTCCCAGGTGATTCTAGACTCTGTCCATCACACCCACGAAAAACAACGCCTCCCAGAGCACATGGCCAACAGCCAGCCCATCTCCAGGTACAGTTTCAGACTGTACTTGTCTATTTTCAGAACAGCCCAGCATTCGGAAGAGCGGCTGGACAAATCCCTAGCTGCAGAGCTATGACATAGCTGAGTAGAGTGCTGGCCCAGCCTGTGCACGCACTGATGGCTTGGTTCACTCTAAAGCACTAACAAACAAGCAAACCACGGCTTTAAGAAGTAACAGAACTTTTAGGGGGGAAAGATAAGGGGAAAAAGACAGCATAGAATACCCTATTGACCGATCCTAATTGAAGGGAAATCAATTTCAAGAAATGCATTAAAAGGAAAAGGCCATTGTAAGTGCTGAGGAACACGGCAGGTTACCAAGATGACTCAGCAGATAAAGGAACTTGCCAGCAACACCAGAGACCTGAATTCTGACCGTATCGCTCACAAGGTAAAGATGTGACTCCAAGTTGCCCTCTGACCTCCATGTATACACTACAATATGAGTGCACACACAGACACACATACAGAGACACACATGCTCACACACAGGTACACATACAAACACACAGGCATACACATACATGCATGAGCACGAGCTCAATGTCTCTTAATATGAATTTTAAAAAATTAAACAAAAAGTTGAAAACCAGAGGCTGGCGGATCTCTGGGAGTTTGAGGCCAGCCTGGTCTATAAAGTGAGTCCAGGACGGCCAGGGCTGTTACACAAAGAAACCATGTCTTGAAAAAAAAACAAAAACAAATGAACAACAACAACAAAATTGAAAATCACAATAACAATACCAGCGTGGGCACTAAGATAAACTGACTGCTTTATCATCAATCATTTCTTATTAAATATGACACTAAGGAGCGAGTGGGCCACACACAGTCACTAGACGCTATCAACTTAACCTTAAGACAGAAACAATGAGTCACATGACTACCCGTATCTCCCTAGGCCCAATATGAATTCACTTAAAACAACAACAAACAAAAAATGTTTGTGGCCGGGCCTGGTGGCACACACCTTCAATCCTAGCACTTGGGACGCAGAGGTGGGTGGATTGCTCTGAGTTCGAGGCCAGCCTGGTCTACAAAGCAAGTCCAGGACAGCCAAGGTAAGTTACACAGAGAAACACTGTCTCGAAAAAAAAAAAAAAAAGGAAGAAGAAGAGAAAAAAGTTTGCAAATATCACTCAGAACTTAGATTTTTTAGGGCCTAGTCATCAATCCAAATACAGGTATTCTTTACCATAGATGACAAAAAGAAAAATAAATGGAAAAGTAAATGTATTCAAAAGGAAGGCAAATAGATAATACTTTTCAAGAATCCTTAAATAAATAATACTTTTCCAAGTATTCACATAAAGCTCAATAAAATGTAACTTGTGTTTCATTCATTCATTCACTCATTCATAATTTGTAATTACTGAGGCAGAAGACAGGATGAAATGTGCAGCTAGCCAACAGGAAGGAACTGCTCATGACAGGAGGGAATAAGGCTGTCAGTGCCACCACTGGGCAAGCTCAGTACAGGATGGGCCCACCCTTGAGGGACTCCCCAGGCCATCATGTGGCCTCCTGTGAACGAGGGGGAAATGACTCACAGCTTACAGAAAATGGAAATAGGACCCAAATAGGGAAAGCTGGGCTTCTACCCAGGATATGAGAAAGATGCTACCCTGGTCCTTGGATGAGACACATTCTTTATGGAAGTAGAACTCGGCCATGTGGAAGGAGTTCCCTATGAGGAGGAGCTAAGCAAGCAGAGGCCCAGAGACTTAGCATTCACGCTTGCAGTCTTAGCACTCCAGTTAAATCTCTGCTCCCCCCCCCCCAAAAAAAGAGGAATAGAAACCCAAAGATCTCCCCTCTGCTGGGATTATGCCACTTTCTCTGACAACCTGTGATGCAATGTGGACCACAGGCCCAGACAGAGTAAAAAATCCCAGCCCTAGCGAAAGGTTTCACCAGAGCAGCTACAAATGAGTGCATAGTTCTGACAAAGAGGGAAGCCGAGGCTCTTGGTCCCCTCTCATATTAAGGGCATTTACACTCTGGGACACATGGGAGGAAGAGAGGGACACACGTGTTGGGGGCATTCTTGCAGCTTGCAGAACTGAGATCGAAAGCTCGGGGCTAGAAAGAGTTAAAAGCAAGGCAGGGCAGGCCACAGCCAAGGAGTCAAGTTTATTTTGGCGATGTAAATTAGGGACACTCCCTGTCTGAGCCTAATGAGCTAGGAGTCTCCCAGCCTATAGGACAGTGGTTATAGAGACCCCTTTGGGGCCTGCAAAGCAGATATCCTGTAAGTCACATATTTACGACTCATAACAGTTAGGAAGTAGCAACAAAATAATTTTATGATTGGGGGTCACCACAACATGAAGAGCTGTATTAAAAGTTTGCAGTGTTAGGGAGGCTGAGAACCACTGAGCCGCAGGAAGGTCAGAGGCCACAGGAAGGTCAGAGGCCACAGGTATATAGGGCCGAAGTATATCCTCATTTGTCTGCCCTCCTCCGAGAACAGAGTGTGATTTGAGCAGATCTTGAACAGATGGTGAGTCACGAGACCTGGAATTAGGCAAGAGGCAGAAGCCTGTATACGGCAAGGACTAATGAAGATGCATGTAGTTAACCGGGCCCCAGCTCCTGTCTATTTCTTTGGAAGTAGGAAGCAGACCCAGCCTGGCTGGTTTGGTCTGGGCCTGCAGTAGCTGAATTCCGGAATCTCTTCCTTGGTGTCACGTGCCTCCCTAGGCATCACTTGGGACTGCACACCTGAAACACGTCTGCCTAGAGAAGCCTCAGAGGATCTGAAAGACGTAGTTCATTGTCAGAATAGAAGGAACGTGCTGCACCAAACTCAGTTGTCAGAAGTGTGAGTGTGTGCCACACACACACACACACACACACACACACACACACACACACGAGTTTACATCCAGCTTGACACTATGTTTCCAGTCTGCTCCCGTGATACTTAAATACCGATTTAAATCCTCCAAAGCGTCTAGCTAGCCACTTCTCATTTTTCCACAGGCCAGGGTACAATTTTAACACTACACAATGACTCTTGCCAATTTGCCAAGAGCCACTAATTATTCTATTTAACTGATGACCCCACTCCAACATACCACGGCTTGCCAAATTTCTATTGTTGATTACTTTGTAAACAGCTTCTGCCCTTCTGTGGGTTGCAAAGTTTGCCAAACCCCAGTGGACAATTTAAGCTGGACTGCAAGCTCCCTGAACTCTCAGCCCCTTCCACCTCCGCTGCCTTCACTCCTGAATGGCACCACTCACGTTCTCACCAATGAGTACAGGACAGCAGTGGCTTGTTGTGGTCTTGCTCGGGCATCACAACCACCAGTCTGGTTGCTCAACGTGAGCCCTGCCCTGGTCCATCTCACTGACTCCTATGATAAGCAAAGGCCGTGTGTTTTCAATTTTCAGGCATCCCAGTCTGTACATCCTGGAATACGGAGACCCTTTTATAGCTAAGGGCCTGCTTGCTTAAACCACCTGACACAACCCGTCTCTCCTAGTACTCAAAAAGAAACCGAGCCTGGGGTGGTGGCACACGGCTATAATCCCAGTAGCTGGGGGGATAGGGCTGAGATGGGAGGATAGCATGTTTGGGTCATCATTGTAAGATTGTAAGGCTGCCATATTAAAAGTCTAGCTCCAAAAATTAAAAAAAAAAAAAAAATCCATGATGTGAGTTGGTAGCTCACATTCAAAAGTCCCAGCATAACCCCCAGGCTACAATCCTTCTCCTTTCTGGACAGCCATGCCTACCGGAGTGATGCCTATCAGGCCACATGCCACACTGGATGAAGAGGTCTCATTAGTCCATGTTCAAAGCAATGCTTTTCCATATCCTCCCCCTTAAAGGGCCACTAGCTCTTCTCTGTCTAGGAGCTGGAAGCTGCCTGCCCTCAGACACACTTGCCTCTTTCTGCTGCTTTACAGCCAGTTGACAGGGATTAAAGAAAACAAATAAAAATTGCCATTCAACAAGGGCCAAACTCCAGAGGCTGCCAAGGAAGGGCTTCCTCGGTCCGGACTTGACAAGGCAGCTCCTTCATAACCTAACAAAGAAGGCTGTGACATGTTTAGATACAAATACAAGTTGGCGATGTCTCTTTTTTCAGAGTTCTGAATCCACTATGGGGTTGTGGGTTGGGCAACACGAAATGACCAGATGACTGATGCCAGGGCCAATGCTCTCAGGGCAGTATCCCTAGCATCTGTAGCAGCAAGCTCCGCTCCTGGGGTTGAGGGAGACAGACAGGTGCAGCCCGGCCTTCTCCAGTTCCCACCCTGAGTTTTGTCAGTGTAAGGAATGGCACGCACACCCTACCATCCTTTCCTTCTGCTCCTTATGATTCAGGTGTGGAAGCTTCAAGGTGCACGTGCAACGTGTCGGAAGATACAGACCAAGATCAGGTGTCGGACATGAAAAGGCAAGACAAGGTAGCCATCCTGCTTGTAAGCCAAAGCCCGGGGCTGAGGCTGGGAACTGTAGCCACAAGGAAGACATGGCCCCAGTCACTTAAACATGATGCCGGTCCACATCAACAGTGGGTGCTCACTAAATGTCTAGTGAAAGGATTGCAAGCTCAACGCACTGTCTGAGCATGCTTGGACATCAGGTGAAGAGTCAGTGCAGGACCCTGCAAAGTCAATTGCCATGTTGTAAATGCATTCACCCTGAGATCCAGCTCTGCTTATGGTAACCCAGTACAAAGGTGGGTCTTGTCCTAGTGGCTTATTCCACTGCTGATGGTCTGTTCTGGTTGGAGACAGGGCTATATAGTGCTCGCCTTGCATTGAAGGGGACTGGCTGTCAAGGTAGATGGGCCTTCTGTACTAGCTGACAAAAGCAATCAAACTTTTAAAAAATTTTGTTTAGTTTCCGTGCATTGGTGTTCTGCCTGCATGTCTGTGTGAGGGTGTCAGATTCTAGAATTGGGAGCTGCCATGTGGGTGCTGGGAATCAAACCCAGGCCTTTAAGAAGAGTATCCGGTACTCTTAATTACTGAACCATCTCTCCAACCCCCAAAAGCAACTTAAAGAACTTCTTTCTGCCGGGCGTGGTGGCGCACACTTTTAATCCCAGCACTCAGGAGGCAGAGGCAGGTGGATTGCTGTGAGTTTGAGGCCAGTCTGGTCTACAAAGTGAGTCTAGGACAGCCAAGGCTACACAGAGAAACCCTGTCTTGAAAAACTTAAAAAAAAAAAATCTTTCTGCTCATAGTTTGAGGGCCTTGTCCATGAAAGGCATTGTGTCCACAGTGACAAATGGTAACATTAACCTTGCTTTTTCCTTTCTCCTCAGTCTAGGACCCTAGCCTATAGAACTGTGCGGCCCATAGCCAGGGTGGGTCTGCCCATCTCAGTGAACCTAACCTAGAAATCTCCTTACCTGTATACTTAAGGGTTTGTCTCCCAGAAAATTCTAGATCTGGCCAAGTTGACAACTAATACTTGCCACCAAAACAGCCTTGCCAGTTTCTATATTTTCCACCATGGTAGATGGCCAGCTAGCAAAAGGAAATCACTGGAACGGAAGTTGGGAGAAGGTGGCTAACTTCTGGCATGCAGGTGATGGTACAGTGCAGTCAACTGCCTGGGTAGTGATGGGTCTTGAACATCTGTTTGGTTTTATGATGTAACTTAGGACATATCTGTAATGTCTGTCTCATACCAGACTTCGCAAATCTCTGACATTTTAGCAGTTGGCCTGTGGCACACGACTAGATGTGGAGTCGGGGCTGCTACACAGACCAGGCCAGGCACATAAGTCGGGGGGGGGGGGGGCTTGACCTTGTCGGTAGCAGAAAAGAAGACACAGAGAGCAGGCAGCTGGGGACGGCCAGGCTTCTGGAAGAGATGCCATCTTTAGAGGACAAAATGCAGACCACCTGTGTGGCACAGTCACATTGTATGTGGCATCTGCCAGTGCCTGGTCCCTGTAGCCAAGGAATGCTCACCTGCACCTCTGCCTATAGTAAGGTTTGGGGAATCATTAAGTCCCTGGCTTTGATTAGACTTAGCTGGTTTTCAGGTCCACACTACTTCCCGTTCTTTTCTCAAGGCTGGCCAATGGCATGCCCCTCTTGAAGCTTTCTCTGTCTTGTCCAGCCTGGTCACTTGTTTTTCTGTTTTTGTTTTTGTTTTTCCTCTGAAGACTGGGTCTTAGGTACCCTAGGTTAGCCTCAAATTTCCCATGCAGCCAGGGATGACCTCGAACTTCCATCTTCCTGCCTCTATCTCCCTAGTGCAAAGAGTACAGTTGTGGTCTACCACACATGGTCTATATGGTATTAGGTATCCAACCCACGGTTTGGGGCCTATGAGGCAAGTATTCTGTCACCTGACCCATAGGCCCATGCCTAGTCAGTTTTTCCTTGGGGGAAGGCCTAATATTCATGTCTCTGATATGAAGCAATTAGCAATGCAACCATGGACATTCTTGGTGTGTTATAATTGGTCTCATGGCTACAGCTGGGTGAGTTCTTGCCCTATGGCTTTGAGGTCATTAAATCATGGTCACTTGCAAGCTATGGAATGCAATAAAATAATATAAAATAGTCCTGGTCTTCCCATATCCCCAAAGGCTAAGTAAAAGTATACCTTCAGGGTTAGAGTTAGTAGTCTATACAGTATAGGGGTACTCGGTGCAATATAGGGGCGCTCATTGTAGTATAGGGGACTCACTAGGCCCCTGGAGTAGTAGGTAGCCTTTGCTCATTCACCCAACCACACAGCAAAAGGAGACCCTGTCCAGGGCCGGGATAGCAGTAGCTGCCGGCTCTGGTCTCGATCTAACCTGCCTGCTGCTCCTGAAATGTGCAGTTTTTAGCTGCAGGTGAACATCCTTAGAGGCGAGGAGGAAGGAGCAGGGAAAGGCCTCATCCACCAGTGATTTGAGTGCAGGAATTGGACTTCAGAAGTGTCAGGGGCAGTGGTTTAACACGTCAGAGAGACCTCAGAAGCTAAGGAAGCACGTCCTTCCGTGAGCTTGTGAGCAGATGGCCATGTTACACACCTGTGGAGGAAACGGTCTTTGGTGGAAAATGCTGCTTACTTCTCAAACCTTCCTCTCATTCCAAGAAAAGAACTCCCCGTGTGACAACACACGTTATCTTTATGCAAATAATGTGAAAGTGGTTTTCCACCTTCAGGGGCCCACCACCAGTTCTCCGCCCAGCAGCCTGCAGGATGATGCACACGGCACACTGACCTTCAAATATAACACCGGCCATGCTAAGCTAGAAACAGAAACCTCGATTTTATTAATTGCTGTTGGATTTGTATGACTCTGCCTTCTCCTCGCCACAGCTGCTGCCTGACGCAACACACACGAGGGTCAAATTTACAAAGCCACGTTGTTTACTCTGAGCACTTGCACCAAAAGCATCACTTGAGACTTCTTCCAAAGCCACCTCTTAGAGAATCAGTGGTGGCAGAATCTCACTATGGAAGGAGCAGGAGATGAAAGGCTAAAACCGGAGAGCTTGTGTTACGAGTATCAGTTGTCTTTGTCTTAAGATTGCCACCAAGGCCAGAGAACGAGCTTGGTCCAACAGTCTAGGGATCTGCAATCTGCACTTTGAACAAAGTTAAGGTCACCAACCTTTCCTGGTTTGACTGGGCATTGCCCACCTACAGACCATTCTATATGCAAAGTGGGAGCAGGATGAGCAAATGGGACAACCCAAAGTCCCTCCGGGGCAAATACGACACAGACAGAGAAAGAGGTAAGTTGAGCTGAACAATCTCATCCTCTCTCCCTCCACCCTGCCCATCCCCCTGGAGCTAAGAACAGCATTGGTTACGTGGCCAGAGCCTCAGGGCTTCTTTCCCATAGTGTTTGCAGAACTTCTGGGGAGTTCAAAACACATTTGTTCTTGCCCAAAGTTTTAGCCTCGTTCCCATAAACCTGCTGCACATCCACTCTAGCACAAGCAAAGCATCTTTCCCCCTTGGTCTCTCCTACCCTAACCTCCTTTCTCTCTACCCAGTCTCATACTAAGGGTTTAATCTTATGAGAGTGCCTTCAAGGAGGCAGGGGGATCCTTTCAATACAGCAGCGCCCCTTACAACCCCCTACCTTGTAAGCATGCTTAGGCTGGTCTCTATGGCTTGAGGGCATGGAGCAAGGCGGCCATGTTGAATTAACCCTTTCATGTCTATGACAGGCTATATAGGATGCACAGAAGAGGGAACTGAACACCCAGATTCGGTGGGTCTTGGCTTCATCCTGGGTGGACCTTATCATGAGACCTCTGAATTCATCTTTTTGGAGCCTTCTCTGGGTGCCTTCTGAGATTAGGAGAATGCTGCCAGGGCGCAATTCTCCCATAGAATATCCTTCAACACAGGAACACAGCTCTGACAACTCCCAGGCCATCTGCCCGGGGCACTCCAGCATCCCATACCCCCATACCCCCCACACCTCCAAAACCACTTTCTCTGCACACATTCCTGATTGTCAGGGCTCCCTGAAAAGCATGTGTGCTCCATGCCATCTGATCGTGTGCTTGTCTGACTAGATGGGAAATACCTTGAAATACCTTCACCTTCCTTTGGGGCTTAGGAGCATGTTGAAACGTATTTTCCTGTTCCACAATGAAAAATAAAACCAAAACCAAAGTCCCAGGCAAAGCAACTGAGTCACAAGGTTTACAGCAAGGCTCCCTTAACTCCATACTAAGAATGGAGCCCAAGGCTGGTCTCCCCCCAGAGAGCTGTATGCAGCCTGCCTCCAAAGGGAGCCTCAACACTGGGTGTGCTTGCTCAGCTCAGTGCTTCCCACACCGTGAACTCTATCTAGGGATGGGGTGGGTGGGGGGGACACAGGTGCACAGGGTAAATTGGTAGGGTGACACGCATTCCTAGGATTTGAGAGAGGTGGAGAATTCTTTTCACCAATAACCCCCTCCTTCCCAGAAACCTGGCGTCCGTCCAGAGACGAAAGCCTCCTCCCAAGGACTGGAAAGGCCTCCTATCCCCTCAGGACCCAAGAGAGACGGAACTGGAGGAAAACAGAAAAATGTGTTTTGCCCTGGGGGATCAGAGCAAACTCTCCACCTACTCTACTTAACTTGAAATTAAGTCATTTAATTCCCATCTCTGGTGTATTAAAGCAAAATGCTACAGGCTAACCTCAAATATTTTTCATTCTTTGAAAAATTAATATGTATCACGAGCATATGCAAATTTTATAAATGCAAGATGTACTTTACATAATTTATAAAATATGTTAAACTATTTGTTCCTGCTTAGAAGATTGATATGACAAAAGGAATGTACGCAGAAACCCTAAGGTTTCTTGTCTGTCACCATCAGCCCCCTAAGACCATGCTCAAGACACCAAACTGAAAGCTGTAACCAGAGCCACCAGTGGAGCCTAACGCTGCCTAAAACAAAGGAGCACAGGAGCCTTCCTTCTCTTTCCAAACCATAGCAACGGCTCAGGCGACTTGCTCAAGTCAGGCATCAGCTCATAGCACTCAGTATGGCAGCTGCATCCCCAAATTCACTGGGGATTATAATTATAATCTTTACATTGTACATTTTTCTCCATAGAATGTACAGTCACACCTTTTACCAAGGGTAAGAGATTCATATGTGAAATGCATTCATATGCACACATGTGTGCACACACCACACATGCACAGCCCACACCACACACACACACACACACACACACACACACACACACACACACACGGTGCAGGGGGCAGGAGTAAATGGATTATTGTTCAAAATAAACAGGCTAGCATAAATATATTGTTCTTTTTTGTTTGGTTGGTTTTTCGGGACAGCGTTTCTCTGTGTAGCTTTGGCTGTCCTGGACTTGCTTTGTAGACCAGGCTGCCTCTGCCTCCCAAATGCAGGAATTAAAGGTGTGCGCCACCACCCAGCTTCTTTTTAGAAACTTTAAAACCCCAGCGAGTGTTTGTTGTGCAAAGAGAGGCCCTGAGGTTGATACCCAGCACCCATGTAAAAATTTTGGGCAAAGCAGCAAGCCCCACTAATCTCAGTAACAGGGGTGTCAGATGGAAGGACAGAGACTAAAGGATCCCAGGGCTGGCTAGGTAGCCAACTTAGCCAAATCAGCAAGCTCTGGGTTCACTGAGATGCCACATCGAATGCAATATTACCTGAAAGATTACATTAACCAACCTCACGTAGACTGCATCCCCAGGTATCAACCCCAGTCATCCTTCGTTCCCTGAAACTGACAGGGAGATGTACCAGAGGGGTGTTTTTGTAATAAGCTTGGTGTCGAATAAAATCATTTCTCTAGAGGCGTCACAGTGACTAGGATGGAGCAACAATGCCACAGTTGACCTGAGCTGGGTTAGCAGTGTCATCTCTCTTGAGAGTCAGAATACAAAATTCAGAGTATCTGGGACAATGCTGCACGGTGTCTTGGTGAGATGCCTTCATCTCCCCACATTTCTGTATGCAACAGCAGAGAGAGACAAGGTTTGCTTCCTGTCACTAAGTCTGCCCAGGACTCTGCACCACTGGAGGGAGGGCAACGCCCTCTCCTGGCCCCTGTGGGAGTCTCTCCAGGTCAGGATGGAGGGCAGCTTCATTCTGTTTTATCAAGGCAGATTGTTTCTGGGGTTAGGCAAAGCAGATCTGAGGGCTTGAGCAGCGTGTTTGAAGGGGTGGGATGGAATAAAATGCCTGTTGACAATACACTGCAGACATGATGAACAAGATGGCTCAGTGCCTTACCCGCCCAGAACCGCCTTCCTGCAAGCCATGCCTGGCTGGACCAGAGCAAGGCTAGGTGTCCATACACGACCTCTATAGAGCTGCTCTCCTTCACATCCCAGCCTGTTTCTTTCTCCCCCCACCCCCCCCCCCTCTATCTCTCTCTCTTGGTTTTTTTTTCAAGACAAGGTTTCTCTGTGTAGCCTTGGCTATCCTGGACTCACTTTGTAGACGAGGCCGGCCTCGAACTCACAGAGATCCCCGCCTGCCTCTGCCTCCCAAGTGCTGGGATTAAAGGCGTGCACCACCACTGCCTGGCCCGTTTCACTCTCTTAAGGAGAGGGCTGGACTTCTTGGCTGAGTCCAAGAACAAACGCAAGGCGTTTTATTATAATCTCTTGTTTCCTGTATAACTAGGAAGGTAAACCACGAGATGGGATGTTGGCAGAGGAGAGGCAAGGTAACCATACAAGAAGCAACCTAGGAAGCACCTCTTCGCTGTCTGAGGCTGCCCTACAGAGGGCCTGGACCGACACCGAGTTACTACCTCCCGGCTCTGGAGTCCAGAGGTTTCAGATCCGAGATCCAGGCGTGAGTCCAGGCTTCCGGTGGCCACGGAGGCCCCTCTGCTCATAATACCACTCCCCTTGATCCTCACGCCATCGTCTCTATGCGCATCTTTCTCTGAGTCCATTTTTCTTCTCTAAAAGAACTCCAGCCATGTGGGATTAGGGCCCATCCCACCCCCAACCTCACCACCCGCGAAGCTGCTGTTTCCAAACAAGGTGAGATGCGCAGGCATTCGCCATCCGCAGGGCGCATGATGCTGAGTGAGCATCCGACCCTGGTGGCCTTTCTCTCTGCCCAGCTCCTTCTCCACTGTGTATATTCCACACAGGCTCCATGAGGGGAGATCTGAGACATCCCCGTCATGCCTAACCACAGGGCCCAGCCTGTTGTCCAAGTTGGAAGCTACAGCTGACCAGTCACCAGATGGATTAACCAGTCATCATTTTTTCCCATATTCTCCTATATTGACCTCTCTATGCCCTTCATTGGGCTGTTTCCTACTTAGTTCTTGTTTGGCATTTAGACTTTTTTTCTCCAGCTTATAAAATGTATACTTCAAAAAAAAAAATAAGATTCAGAAAATCTATAGACAAATTTAAAATATTACCTCTAACCATAACTCCTAAGAATAGCACTTTAAGAGAATTATGTCTAGAATGCATCTGTGAAATGGATGCCAGATGATGTCCACAGTTTGCATTATGCTATCTTGGTGACAGAGGTACTGCTGAGTACCTTTTCTACAGGCCTCTCGGACTGCTTCTATGGCCCCCATTCATTCCCCCTGCAGCCTCGTGGCACAGAAAGGCTGCCATGGACCCCTGCACATGTGCTGAATCCATGCACCCCCAGATTCATATGTTAATGGTATTTGGCAATGGAGTATTTGGAAAATAATGGGGAATAGTTGAGGTCATGAAGGAGGGCAGCATACCCATGTGTTTTGGAAGAAGAGAAAGACAGAGCTAAGAAAGATTCTTCTGAGTCTCGAAGGGATGTCCTTGGTCATGACAAGGTCCAGAGAGACCTCTTCTCCAGATGCCAACACCGTGTCCTTGAACTCCCTACCTCGAGGACTGTGGCGCTACATAAGCTTCTCGTCTTTATAAATACCTCAGCCTGCGGTATTCAGTCATAGCAACGGAAGATGGACCTAGACAAAGTGTTGACAGTGAGGCCATGATGATGTGATAATTCTGTCTCCTTTACAAGCCTGGTTGCTAAATGACACTGGGTTCACCCTCCGTCTCACTAACACACACCTCCCCTCTCCCCCTTACACACACTTTAATACCTGGCTTGTGATGCACTTTCAAGGCCACTGTAAAATGGGACTAGGCTGTCCCTTGCTCTGCACCATTCTTTGCATGCCTACAGTCCAACTATGCCTCAGTTTACCATGGTTTGGTTCTAAAAGTCTCCGTGGGAGCGGATTCTCAGCACAGGCAGTTTTCCACCCCTGCACCCAAGTCAGTTTAGTAAATGCCCTCCAAGTGTGCCTTCCAAAACAAACTCTAAATCCTGTTTGTTGACACCTGCTGAGAGGCTGGGGCAGGGTGGGGAGGGGCTGGGCTGGGGTAGCTCAGCTAGTGGTCTGCCAGGCATGAAGTCCTGGGTCCCATCTCCACCAGTAACTTGTAACTTGCTTGTTGTGGCTCATGCCTGTAATACCAGCTTTTGAGAGATGAAGCCAAGAAGATCAGAAGTTCATCTTTGGCTACACATGAAGAACAGAAAACAAAGACAGCCTGGGATACAGGAATCCCTGTTTAACAACGACAGCAACCAAAACAAGCAAACACAAAAAACCAAGACACCTGCTGAGCAGGGCCAGGCCCCAAGACTTGCTCGAGTTGGTCCTGGCAGATGTCTGCTTTAAGAACCTACAGATCCTATGAAAAGGCTCCATAAAGCATAGCTCAGAAAGCAGCTGAAAATCGCTTTAAAAATCTCAGCTTACTTAGAGCCACTCAAGCACTCATATCTCCACAACTGATGCACAAAATAACGAACTGCCTATTAAAAAGGCAGCTGCGTGACCAAACCAGCAATGAATACACAGGCTCAGAGCCAATGCTTACCAACACCCAAGAACCACAGCAAACAACAATGAGAAGGGCAACTGGCCGCCCCTCTCTTTCTACAGCCCTGTGGAGCGTCATCCCAGAAGTTCCCCTTCAAGGGCATCGCCACTCATGCCAACAGCCGCATGTGCCTAGCTCACGTGTAATCCAGTTCTCACGCCCACCTGTTCCTGCAACTCTCTGCTCAGGGCTCCAGGGACTAGCAGTAACTGGATGCAGGTCAAATGCGTGCTTTAGGAGAAGACTTTGTCTTAATGCCTGTATTAGTCTGGATTCTATGGAGCAACCGAATGAATAGATATACAAAGGGAATTAAATAGAGTGGCTTACAGTCTGTGGTCCAGCTAGTCCAACAACAGCTGTCTCCCAGTAAATCCAAGAATCCAATAGTTGTTCAGTCCAAGTGGTTAGGTATCTCAGCTGGTCACCAGTATTTGCTGGAGTCCCAGAAAAAGTGGGTTTTAACACCAGCAAGGAATGGACTTGCCAGTGAGGGTAAGCAAGCAAAGAGGGAGAAGCCGCCTTCTCTCATGTCCTTATATATAGGCTGCCACGAGAAGGCGTGGCCAGATTTAGCATGCCTCTTCCTACCTCAAGTGTTAAGAGATTAAAGGTGGGTCCAATTAACTAAAAATCCCTCACAGGTGTGCCCAGAAGCTTGCGGGTTTTTTTAGTTAATCCCAGATGTAGTTGACTACCAAGAAAAGCCATCTCAATGCCAATCAGGCAAGCTGTCCCAGAACCAGCCTATAATCTGGCAAACTGGATTCAATGGGTTAGAGGTCAGTGGAGTGCCCCAAAGGTGCCATGCAAGTATTCAACACCAGGCAGGAATCTTTGGTAAAGTCTGTGTCCCTGGTGGGATTTCTGGAAGGGCAGAGCCTGCCTTCCATAGCTGTGTCTTTCCACCTACTGTCTACTTGTCACCTGGTGACAATAGCCCTTAGGTGGAGCCAGAACAGAATGACACCTTTAGCCATCTGGCCTCAGAGGCCCTGACAGTGGGAAATCCCCTGGCCCACAGTGCCTTGTCTAGGGCAGCGGTTCTCAATCTGTGGGTCTCGGCAAACAGCTGGGGATCACAGATATTTATGTTATGACTCATAACAGTAACAAAATTAAAGTTATAAAGTAGCAACAAAAGTAACTTTATGGTGGGGGAGGTCACCACAATATGAGGAATTGTATTAAAGGGTTACAGCATTAGGGGAGGTTGAGAGCCACCTTACTGTGAGCTAGGCCTGAGTGCAAGTTTTTATAGTTTTAAAAATATAAGAAAATAAGATGCTAGGCAACAGATATTATGTTATATGAGGTTTATTAAATGAACATGGGGGGAGAAGGAAAGGGGAAGGGGTACCCCAGAGAGAGAGAGACAGAGACAGAGACAGAGACAGAGACAGAGAGAAGAAGAGAGGGGAGAGAGAGGAAGAGTAAGAAGGAGTAGAGAGAAGGCCAGGAGCTGGGTGTGTCCTTTTATATAGCCCTGGGCAGGGCCATGCCCCCATGGCAGGTAGGTAGACAAGGACATCACAGGTAGGCAGACTGGAGCGGAATTCTAACACAGATAATGGTCCACATAGTCAAGTGGCCTCAAAGCACCAGATGGCGGTCCAGGAAACAACATCTAGAGAAAGGGGTTAGTCTTGAAGCCCTAAACAGATCTTGATCGGGACTGGCTGGACAGTGCGGCCTGTAGCCAGGCTGCAACACCAAGGAACAGGGGTGCCATTCATCTCCGGGGGTGTCTGCCAATGTGGTTCCTCCCCAGCTCCGTCTCTTGGCCTCCCCCTTTCACCAGTTCCCCGTAGGCCTCTCCAGAGCTGCACTCTGACAGAGGGACTGCCTTCTCTGGGACCCAGGTAAGCCTGTGTCCAGCCTCTGTATATGCTGCTGGGGACTCCCGAGGTGGTGGGGCTCCAGCTGAATCCCTGGAAAGCAAGCCTAGACTCCAGAGTAAGCAGGGTGTACCTGGTCCTCCTCTCCCACGTGGCCCCTCTCATCTCCTGTCTCTCCACACTGACTAGGGCTGCTTGCTCCCAGGCCTCCCTTGCTTCCAGCTAAGTTGGTGTCCAGATGATCTCTTTGTCATTATCTCCACACACCACTGGTTCAGCAACACTAGCTAGTGTCTGCCTGAACAAGGCATGGGCATGGGCCAGACCGCACACGGCTGGCTACTGTTCTTCTGGTGTCATTTAGCCTGGCTCAAGTGACAAGCTTGAGGAAGCAACTCTCACAGGAGTGTGCTGGGGAACTGTGTTAGTTTTGTAAGCACGGGCCACACCCAGAATTCACACATCAGCAATGTGGATGAAGCACACGACTTTCCACGGCATCATCCTAGTCCTGACTCTCCCTCAATGGCCCTGAAACACAGACAATGAGCCTGTGAACACAGACCAAGACTCACCCTTCCTCACAAAGAGTTCTCTAGATGATGTAGGAAGTAAAATCCTTACTTTGAAAAAAAATTTTTTTTTTAAAATTTTGCAATTTGCTACACTCAATGTAACACACCAGGGACCATTAGTCAGCAAGGAAGAAGCAGCACAGACTTAGGTCTACTCCAACAGGGTCTTGGCAGCCACACCCAGGCATACTTTCCGACATGGCAGAACACGGAGGGCCTGCTGGCCTCAGGGTGGGGAAGGGCATAGACTACTATGATGTGGGGAAAAGGAGACAGAACTGCTAGAACCAGTAGCCACCACAGCTGTTTCCAGAGGTACAGGAACTGAGCTCCCCTTACCCCATATTTTGATCCGTGGGTCACAGGCTGCTTCTCTTCTAGATCCCTCATCTTGTGGTGTCTGCAGAAGGTCCCCTTGACACCTCACCTTGAATACTGAGATGACCCAGGGAGCTGCACCGAGGGGAGGGAACAGGTTACCAGACCCCCCCCCCCAACCCCCACCCAGCCTGAAGGTGAGATTGCTCTCAGAACTGCACACAGGGCTCTGACTAGGTGAAAAATCTACTTACCTCAGGAGGACAAGAACTGACTCCTGGGCTGGAGAGATGGCTCAGAGGTTAAGAACACTGCCTGTTCTTCCAAAGGTCCTGAGTTCAATTCCCAGCAACCACATGGTGGCTCACAACCATCTATAATGAGATCTGGTGCCCTCTTCTGGTGTGCACGTATACATGCAGACAGAACACTGTATACTTAATAAATAAATCTTTAAAAAAAAAAACACCTGACTCCTAGTTCCTATGGCCATCTATTTTAGATCACCCCACCTTCACTCCCCACACACCTACACATACAGAAATACTAAAAACCAACCCAGTGTCTCTAGACACTATAGGAGCCCATCCTTTCCCTCATGGACAGCCCTTACTGATGCTGGTATTGATGAGGCACAGAGATGCGACCACCTCTTTCAGACAGGGACAGGCAGCTTCTCTCCCACACCTCCTCGGGACACACCTTAAGTGTGCGTGTGTGTTTACTTGTGAGGCAGGAGAAATGGCCTGCCTCCAACAGGGACCATGCAAGGCCTTTAAATGCCATCTGGAGCCTGCTCCTCTATTCAAGCTCAACCACCACCAGTCAGCCCATGGCAAACACAGACAAGTGGCCTTCATGGGGACTTGGGTTGGTGTACAGAAAGGGATACATCCCTTTCTGTGACCAAACATAAAACAACAATGAGTCAAAACACTTGACAAGAAACACGGGGCCCTTGGTTGACTCCACCTCCTCTTCTTTATGTCAAACATACTGAGTTTTTGAGATTGCCCAAGTAACAAGCCATAATGAGATGAAAAAGATGTGCCTACCATGCCTCATCGAGTGCTCGCCCCTTTAAGTGACTTCT
Source organism: Acomys russatus (assembly GCF_903995435.1). NCBI lineage: Eukaryota > Metazoa > Chordata > Mammalia > Rodentia > Muridae > Acomys > Acomys russatus. Next base: position 53,169,350 of record NC_067157.1, read on the forward strand.
CTAAATTTCACCTTACAGCTTACATATTTCTTTATTTTTGAGGCAAGATTTCATATATCCTAGACTGATTCCAAACCAGCTCTGTAGCTGAAGATGACCTGGAATTCAAGCATCACCACACAGGATATACAGGAGTGCCCAGGATCGAACCCAGGTTCTCCTGCATGCTGGGCAAGCACTCTACCCACTGTGCTACCTCTCCAACCCAACCTCAAACAATTTAGGAAGCATTTTGTCCACAGTGCCTCATTCTGCATCTCCAATCAGCAACTGCAGGCTTGTCACTTGAACCAGGGTTCCTGCGGCTGGTCAGCGGTCGGCCTGTAAGCAGGTGGGCAGAATATCTTATTGGAGGTTACAGAAATGGCTCAGAGGTTAAGAGCATGCACTGCTCCTGCAGGAGAGCTGGACTCAGTTCCCAGCGCCCACATCAGGCAGCTCACAACCACCTGTAACCTGTAATCCAGGGGGAGTCCAGCACCACTGGCCTCCATGGGCACATGAGCTTATGTGCACAGACTAGATTTCAAACACACACACACACACACACACTTTTAAAGACCTTTAGATTACTTTATTTGGCATCCTAGAACTGAGAGTGCTGTCTCTTCTCCGTGCCCATGGGATGAATTCTGTGGGGCTGTGGGCCTTTTAAAACCAGGAGCAACATAGCTCATGGGCTCTCCTAGGCTGATTCAGACTTCTTGAACAGGGACAGTGAACTTGGCAGCCAGGTCTGGAGCTGGGTAGGGTTGGAGGTTGGGAGCATTTTCATTTTGTTTTATTTCCCCAGTCTTCTCTAAAATAGCAGCTCCGTCTTAGCCTTCTTCACCAGCCCCCACTGCCTGCCCCCAACCCCCGACATTAACAGACTACTAAGTTTTCTGGTGGTGGTGTTATTTTTTTGAAGTCTGTTGTATCAAGAAGAAAGAACATGACAACAAAAATCTCAGACTAGCCTGTCTCAGCCTACTTTCCTTAGAGATTAATAAAGCACATGTCCCTTGAGGGCTGGAGAGATGGCTCAGCGAATAAGAACACTAGCTACTCTTCCAAAGGACCCAGGTTTAATCCCCACCACCTGCAAGGAGGCTCACAATTATCTGCAACTCCAGTTCCAGGGGATCAAATACGCTCATACAGGCATAGGAGCAGACAAGGCACCCATGCACCTGAAATAAATAAGTAATTTTTAAAAAGCACAGCCCCCCCATAGTGATTAATCTGTATGATACAAAGGCAGTGAAGTCCAACCTCCACCCCACTTCTTAAAACTGTCTTCCTCTTTTGACTTTAAAGGAACTTGTTTAGGCTCCTTTCTCCTTCAGCGGGTCTGACTGAATGTTTTCTGTCTACATAGTGAGACCATCCAGGAAAAGTAAGACAAAGGCCCCACCCTCAAGTCAATTACTCACAAATTACCATCCATGAGCTTGGGTGTGGGAAAGTATGTTTTTTGAAATGCCCCAACCCACACTGCACGTTATCTGTCACTGATGCCATTGTGGTCTTTGGTTTGTGAGCTTCCTCAGAGCGGCCCTGGACTCAGTGGTGCCCTGGCTCAGGTAGTTAACAGAAGAAGGGGAGATGATAAAGAGAGAAGCTTTGTTAGGGAACCGTGACCCAGGTGGAACTCCAGGAAACAGTTCATTCTGTTTCCCCTTTCAGGATCAGCTGCAAAAGGCCGGCTATAGACTTTCTGCTCAGAGTGATTCGTATGCCAGAAGAAACCATTAAACCCCTCAAAGAGGTTTTGATCCAAAGCAACATGGCGGAGCTCTCTGCTGATCAAGCAGCTGCTCAGCCCATGACCTGGATGTAGGCTATAGAACCACAGGCTCAGGAGAGTGTCCTACACGGCAGGGCCTTTTGCCTGGCTGGGTAACAATAGTCTTTTGATTGCAGAGAGCTAGGAAAACAAGATAGATTAAAAACTGGCTCTGGCCAGGCATGATGGCGCATGCCTTTAATCCCAGCACTTGGAAGGCAGAACAGGCAGACTGCTGTGACTTCGAGGCCAGCCTGGTCTACATAGTGAGTCCAGGACAGCCAGGGCTACACAGAGAGACTCTGTCTCGAAAAAACAAACAAACAAACAAACAAAAAACAAAACAAAACAAAACAAAACAAAAACCTGGCTCTGTTCCCTAACACTTGCTGAGATACCAGACAAGGATGCTGTGGAGATGGGGGACACAGTTCCTAGTCGGATGCGTCCACCAGAACCCATGAGCCTTGCTTGGCATGATTCACACACCATGCCCACCTCATTCTCCTGTAGGAACCACGCTGGCTGCTCAGACAGCTCTTCCCTCTCCATTCGCACCACTGCAGAAATGCCTCCATACTGCTCAGCCTGACGCCCATGAGCAGTGTCCTCCCGGGAAACGGGGACAGACCATGTGGGACAAGCCTTAACTTTACTCAACTTTGAAAGGCCAATTGTCTCGAATAATTAATTCCGGAGTTTCCTTTGGAATTTGTTCTGAATGTTTTATTTGTAATGATAAAGAAAAATTCATCTTTCTTTCTTTTTAAATCATTAACTCATTTTAATTTCCACCAGAAACAAGTAGGTGAAAGTACCCACCAAATATCCCCTGGAGCAACCCCACTCTTATGACACAGAGCCTGAACCTCGTTGCCGGCTTAACTCCAAATGAGAACCGACTCCTAGCTGTCTGTTTGAAATCTGGAGAGGGCTTATGGCAGTGCAAACAGACATGATCTCGGATTTCAAGCTGCCAGACTCTGGAATAGCATGAAGAATACGCAAGTCCTCTAAATGGGATCTAAAAAAATAAAAAATAAAAAGTACAACCAGCATTGTTAAGCCTAACTTTATATAGACGACTCTCTCCTTGCTGCAGTGTGGGAAAGTATGTTTTCTGAAATGGAATGTTCACCTCAGTCAGCTATCTTCTCTCCCGCAATCATGCAAATCTTCCCTCTTCACGTAGCTGTGATGCCATCGCTGCCCTCTGGGCCTGCCTCTGACAAGTGTTGCCTTTTTCTACACCACTCTAGATGCCTAAATACTAGAGCCACACTAGACTACAGCAGGTGATGCAGGGAGGCACACTCTGTGGTCCCGGGCTAATGGGTGTTTGGTTCCAATACACCATAGACAGCAGATGCAACAGTTCTAGTCTTAGGATTTTGTGACCGTGCTTGCCACATAAGAAAAATCCCTCTAATACAAACACCCGACATCAGAAATAGTAGCAGACGTATTTGTAAATTCTGAGTCAGTGAGGGAAATCCTGAATAAGGATGTTGAAGTCATATTTTTCTCCTCATAAGTATTTCCAAAATGTACAAAATAAGGTGCATAAAGCATGATGGGATTGCAAGATGGCTGACTAGAAGTGCCTCTGCAACCAAAGGAGGAAGACAAAGAACAAACAGCTGTTCTCCCTGAAGTGTTTCTGACAGAACACCAGAGGCCTTTGGGGACATAGGGGAGCACAGAATGGGGACACACAATTGGCTTATTTTTTTTTTTTTTTTTTTTTTTTGTTTTTTGAGACAGGGTTTCTCTGTGTAGTCTTGGCTGTCCTGGACTCGCTTTGTAGACCAGGCTGGCCTCGAACTCACAGTGATCCGCCTGCCTCTGCCTCCCGAGTGCTGGGATTAAAGGCGTGCGCCACCACGCCCGGCCACACAATTGGCTTATAAAAGTTCTGAGTCGCATAACACCTTCTGGTCACAAATCCAAGGACTTTGCTCAGTGGGCCAACAGCCTCAAGACATAGACCCTGAGAACACTGGCTGCTGGAGGGGAGCGCAGCCTTCTGCAGGGCCTGCATCCCGCATGGGCTTGCTGAATAGCAACATGGCTGCATGGCTCCACAGGATAGCCATGCCCCCTGACCCAGATTCATGCTGCCAAATGCCACCTTGAGACCTTCCCAGCAGGGGTCCTGTGAAGCCGCCAGGCAGCTACCTCCAACACTGCTTCATCTTGGCCTTTAAAGCACTCAGGTGGCCCTGCTACTCCCTCACACCACAGGAAGCAGCCGGCTGCCATTCTGAGTGGCTCAGTCCACAGGGCCCCCTGGGAAGCCGACAGGTGGTTGTGTCTACCCACTCGGTTCCCCACAGGAAGCAACTGAGATGCCTCCTAAGTGACTCAGCCCACAGAGACACCTGGGGAGCAGACAGGTGGACCAACTCCCTCAGCTAGTCAGCCTGCCAGGAGAAGCTTAGTTTACTACCATGTGTCCTGGGAAAGTAGCCAAGCTGTGCTACACACCCTACCATCGCCAGGAAGTTATCTGACTTTCCTTAGGCTTCTTGTCTGACCTGCGCACCAAGCAGCAGATAGAAAGCCCTCTCTGAGCAGGCTGCCAGTCCCCTTCCCATTCACCCCTCCCCACTGGAATATTCTACAAAGACACCTCCACAGCTCAGACAGAGACAGGAAACCATCCTGGCTATCAGTGTGGCCCTCACACTAAAATGTACACACCCTCCCGACTCTGACAACTACACACCACCTACATGTGTTTACTGATGCCAAGTCCAATCAACATTAGAGCCAGGGTAGTCAGCGAACCTGTTCCACTTAAATGCTACACCCCAGAGAAATCCTAGAAACTCCTGTAGCCTAGGTCCTGTGTCACTCACCCACATTGCCAACGTTTATTACAGCAGATGAAGCCATATAAGCAACTACTGCGCCAAGCTCAGAACAAAGCCACCACAGCGTACTTGAGCTGCACTCCAGACACATAGCTGCAAGGGAGCCTTTTACTCTAGAAGCCACCCTCCAACACTGGCAGAGTATAGAGACACAAGACAAAAAATTTTAAAAATAACATAAAATAAAATAAATTATAAATAAGAGAGACTATGATGCTTCACAAGAAACATGGAAACTCTTCTTCCAATAGACCAGAAAGAAAAAAAAAAAGTCAAAAGAAGAGTTATAAAGTAACTCAATGAGGCACAGGAGATCACAGGCAATGCAGGATATAAGAATCATAACTTGTGATGTGAGTGATGAATTCAGCAGGGATTGGGATCTTTAAAACTTTGGAACTGAGGATTTCAGTCAGCGAACTACAAAGCAAGCAAGCGAGCAAGCAAGCAAAAAGATACAAATGAACAGAACAGCAGAGGGCCTCAATAGAAGATGAGACCAGGCCCTCTCTTGGCTTTTGCTGGCTCTTGCAGTCACACAGATAGAAATATACACATACATAAATAATAAAATATACCTTTAAAAAATCCAATCACATGTTAAGCATAAAAGAATGGTCAACCTGGTGTGGTGGTACAGTCTTGTAACCCTAGCGTTCAAAAGGCTGAGGCAGAAAGAGCCCAATTGAAGGCTATCCTGAGATACTTAGCAGGACTGTGTGTGAAAATAACCAAAACCAAAGAGGATCAAATGAATTGTAACACATTAAGATCTGCTCTGGTAACACTGGACTAAAACAAGACCTCAACAAGAATGACTTTTGAAATGATATAAACTCAAGGGAATTGGATGGCACGATCCTGGGCCAGTGAGTCAGCTCATCAGGAAAAAGAACATGTAAAGGCACTTGTCATATAAGCCAGATGCCCTGAATTCGGGCACCAGAACACATTAAAAACAAAAAACAAAAAAGCTAGTCAGTGGCACACATCCAAAATTCCTACAGTGAGCCAGGAAGCAGAGACAGAAGGATCCCAGAAAAGCTCTCAAGTTGCTAGCCTGGAGTGCATGGTACAGCAGCAAGAAGCAACAAGACAGACCCTACCTCAAACAGGAAGAAGAGTACTAACTCCCGACTTCTACCTCTCTACCCATACAACCAATAAGACTAAACACACACACACACACACACACACACACAAAGGCATGCACCTGAACATTCAATAGGTCAGTAAAGAAATCAAAAGAAAATTTAAAAGTACTTGAAAGAGATAAAAATGGAAATATAACACACTAAATCCTTTGAGATAAAGCAAAAGCTGAATAAGAGAGAAAGCTGACAGAACTAAGCATCTGTATCAAAAATAGAGGAAAGGGTCAAATAAAAAAACTCAGTGGTGCAAAGCAAGAAGCTAGAAAAACAGCCAAGCCAACGGAAGCTTAGCAAAAGAGAGGTGGCCAAGACCAGAGAAGAAACAACAGAATAAAGAAAAGATGAAAGATGAACGAAACAAAACTGAGGTTGTTTTTTTATTTTACAAAACAAAACAATGTTTAGCTACACTAACTGAGCAAAACAGAGAGAACACCAAAGTAATTAGAAGCAGGAAAGGGGAAAAAAAAGAAAGAAAGAAAGAGACACTAAAACCAGCGCCCCAGACACAAAAAGTCACTAGAGACTGTTAGGAAGAACTAGATGCTAACACTTGGATGGCCAAGAAGAAATGCTGCATTTCTGGCACATGTAACCTACCAAAAATGAACCATAAGAGCATAGAAAATCTGAGAAAAAAAAACCAACAACAACAATGAATCCCAAGAGAGTTCCAGTGATATAGAGTCTCTTGAGAAAGAAAAGCTTGAGACCAAACCTTTTTAAAGAACTAACATTATGTGCTCGCTTCGGCAGCACATATACTAAAATTGGAACGATACAGAGAAGATTAGCATGGCCTCTGCGCAAGGATGACACGCAAATTCGTGAAGCGTTCCATATTTTTAAACAGTCATAGGGGAGGGGAATAATGGGAAAATGGGGGGGGGGGGAAATGGGAGGATACAAGGGATGGGATAAACATTGAGATGTAACAAGAATAAATTAATAAAAAAAAAAAAAAAAAAAAAAGAAAGTAAACATAAAAGAAAAAAAAAAAAAAAGAACTAACATTATTTTTTTTTCCTCAAATAACAAAGGGGGAAAAAACAGAAATAGAAAGAACCCTTCCAAACTTTTTCTAGCAGGCCAAATTATTGTAATACCAAAATCAGATAATTACGTTGAAAACTACAAGAAAGAGAAAGAGAGAAAAAGAGGAAACTACAGGCTAATATCCCCTATGAAAATTCTTGATAAAGTAATAGCCAACAAAAAATTAATAAGATCCAAAAGATTATATACCATGCTCAAACGAGATTTGCCTCAGAAATGCAAGGATAATTTAACGTATGCAAATCTATAAACCTACTACATCACATTGATAGAATGAAGGTAAAAAAAAAAAAAAGAATGGTCACCTCAGACAGATACATCACTTTGTGATTAAACTCCCTCCACCCCAGTTACATACAGCAGGAACATGCTTCAGTGAAACAATAGCCCACAGCCAACACCTTCGTGCGGCTGAAATTCTTCCCTCTAGGTCAAGAGCAGGTAAGCAGTCTACATCTACCACTTCAGCCTACTATTAGAAGTCTTATTTTGGCCCGCAAGATAAAAACTAAAGGGCCAGAAAGGAGAGGATAGTTATCCTTGTTTGCAGATGATATGATAGAAAAGCCAAAGGCTCCTCCAAGAACAAACAAAACCAAGCCCCCCCCCCATTAGGCTGATAAAGAAACACAATAAGGTTGTACAATACGAAATCAACACACAAAAATCATCATTTTTACATTAATAGTGAAACTGCTGGGAGAATTCAGAGAATCAGCCTAAAGATCCAAAAGTCATAAAATACTTAAAAATGAATTTAACCAAGAAAGTATGTGATCTCTACAATGATCACTACAAAACCCTGATAAGAGAAACTGAAGGAGGGTGGGCGCTTAGGGCCTCAGTGGCACAGTGCTCATGTGGCATACCTGAAACCATTCAACAACACCAAAAAGGAAATAAATGTTAAAGAGGGCATGGGAAAAACACACAAAGAGACACACACACACACACTTGTGTGCACACACAGAGAAAGACATTCCAAGTTCATGAAAAAAAAATATTGTTAAAATGTCCATACTACCCAAATGGAATCTACAGATTTAAAAAAAAAATCCCTAACAAATACCACTGGCATTCTTCTTAGAAATAGAAAACAAAGAAACAAACAAAAATTCACTTTTTAAAATTGGTATGAAACCACAAGAGACTCTCTGTAGAGACAAAGCAATTGTGAGCAAAGGGACAATGCCTGGGTTATAAACACTCTACAAGGTCATTATTAGATGACAGACTGTAAAGCATTCTAATAAGACTTGCTCTTTTTTTTTTTAAATAGATTTATTCATTTATTATGTATACAGTGCTCTCTGCCTGTAAGAGGGCATCATATCCCATTAGAGATGGCTGTGAGCTACCATGTGGTTGCTGGGAATTGAACTCAGGACCTCTGGAAGAGCAGTCAGTGCTCCTAACCTCTTAGCCATCTCTCCAGCCCCAAGACTTGCTCTTCTATTGACCTCAACACACCATTCTCTGCTCCTGGGCTTCCCTGAATTAAAGCTTACCTTACGTCATACAAGCACACGCACACACACACATGCACACACTCCAGCGCGCGCGTATGCACACATGCACACACACACACACACGCGAGCGCGCGCACGTGCGGACCGGGTACTTAGGCACAGAGTCAAGCCCATCCCTTTCCCCCTTACATCACCCTGTAGGGAATTTGGGATTTCATTGTTTCATCTCTTTCAACTCCACATATGTCTATGACGATCACAAAATAAGAAAGAAAAAAACAAACAAACACGAGGAAGAGAGCAATATGTTGCCATTTAGTTTTTAAAGATGCACGTATACTTGACTCCCAGCACTGCAAACCAAACCAAACCAAAACTGCATGTGCATTACACATCCCTACCCACAGACTCAGAGAGCCTACTGCCCTTGGGTGTACACCAGCCGTGGCTTAACTCTTTCCATCAGGATAACTAAGCAACACGAACTACTCACTTCTGGGAAGGAAAGCGGGCGAAGCATCTAGAGAAGGCTTATTTACTGTTTCCGGCTCACCCTCCATGGCCGCTCAGCCTTGTACTATTAGCATTTCTCACTGGCTGGAGAGCCTTTTGTTGAGTGGGGTCAAAATGAGCATTTCTAATCTAAAGCAATCAGGAGAGACACAGCAGCCCAGTGTGATGGCTTAGTGTGCCGGCTTAGCATGGCAGCCTAGGGCATGTGTGTGAGGAGCCAGGAGCAGACCCTCCCATCCTGGGGAAGAAGCAAGCATGAAGGGCGTGGCTCTTACGGCTGGAGATGAAGTAGCAGAGACAGCCATTGATCCTGCGGTACAGCTGCTTGTCGATGGGCCAGATGACCAGCGTGCACAGCTGGATGGCGTTGACGATGAGCCCTGAGGCGATGAACACGTAGCAGAAGACCAGGTGACACAGAAACTGGGACTTCAGCAGCCCGATGAGGTCCATGATGTGGGAGATTCTCAAAATAGATAATATGTGTGGTGGGATAGTTCCGGAAGGGAGAAAGGTCCAGGGTTCAGGAAGGTGTCTGAAACACATGAATGTTGTTCATTAGCAAAAGCATGGCATGCGTTATACCAGAGAGAACGCAGTTACAAAGACAAGTATATGCTGGAAGTTAAAGGGTCACTAAGTTTTATTTAGTAGGCATCCATACAGTCCGTCTTACTTCCTGTTGGGCACAGTCTAGGCCCTGTTAGAGCAACCTTCCTTTAATCCTCCCAGCAGCCTCTGGGACAGGAACCAGGCCTGGAAAAATGGAGCAACTGGGCCAAGGTCATCCAAATTGCTATTCAAACAGCAGCCAAGGTAGCATAGACTCCCAGACTCACACTGAGTGGGCCCTGGCTACACAGCTCTACCCAGTCTTTTCCCATCCCCCTCTGCTTGCTATCTCACTGACCTCAACTCACCAACCCACCACCCCCCACCCCAACCCCTGCTGCTCAACTTCCCTGAACTCAAGCTTACTTTGAATGGCATGATATGTATACATACATACATATACATAGCAATATTGTTATGTGTAATATATAATATTTATTTATATATTTATGGAAGGACTTAATGAAGGGAGCCGATGACTGAAGTCTGCAAATTATCAGTGAACAAAAGTATGAAGGCCAGAAAACTGCCCTGAGCTGGGCGTGGTGGCACACACCTTTAATCCCAGCACTCGGGAGGTAGAGGCAGGTGGATCACTGTGTTTGAGACCAGCCTGGTCTACAAAGTGAGTCCAGGACAACCAAGGCTACACAGAGAAACCCTGTCTCGAAAAACAAAATTAAAAAAAGAAAGAAAGAAAGAAAGAAAGAAAGAAAGAAAGAAAGAAAGAAAGAAAACTGCCCTGAAACACCCCAGAGTTGTTAAAGCAGAAAGAAACTCAGCCTGTGTAGAGAGGCCATACTCATGGTCCCATTAACTCGTGCTCTGATCTAGAACAAAGAATGAAATGACCCCACAGCTCAGCAGAGGGCTTTGGAAGAAAAAGTGGAGGTGTGCTGATGCTCTGGTGGTGGGACTTTTAAGAGGTGGGGACTGGTAGAAGGTGGCAAGATCACAGTGGAACTGCCCTTGAAGAGATCAATGTGGGTCTCATGGAATAGGTCAGATCTCTGAAGAGTTCTCGTTCTCTGGTTTCCTATCTACACTTTGAACTTTGACTCTCATGTACCTGCCATTGTAAGGTTGCCTTCCTCAAGGCCAGCACCAAAAGCCAAGAAGAAGTAAGTAGACACTTTAGAACCTCCAGAACAGGAAACTAAGAAAACCTCTTTTCTTGATACATAATCCAGCTTGTAGTATTTGGCTATAGAGAAGGAAAATAAGCTAACACAAAGTTTATCAAACTTAAATGTAAAACAAAAGTGCAAAAAGTCAAGGACTCACCATAAGGACAAGGTAAGAGGAGGTTTGCTAAATCATTTCACTAACTTTCCGTCTTAGAGCTCATATGAGAGAAAGAGGAGAAGAAGGAGGAAGAGAGGAGAGACTTAGAGGTGTCAGGTGGGAAAAACTATTCCAGATGGCAGCTTGGAGGAGCTGCTATTCTGACTTATGAACTTTCCCTTCTAATGTGGCCATTAGCCAACTTTGCATCAGACAGGGAAAAAGATGGTATAAATATCTGAACAGAGATGAAAATAGCTAGAGAGAAAACATTGTAAAATGCTTTGCCTAGTTTTCTTTCCGCTTAGAAGTCCTTAGAATGTTGTATGGAAAACCATCCCAGTAAAGCCACTTTGGTAGTCTATTGTCATGTGAGGCAAGGGTATGACAAAATTGCACACTATTACTGGAAATATCCAAGCAATAACTTATGGGATTTAGACAGCAACCCGTAAATATGAGGCTGTTGCTAAGTTCTAACTTTGTAAATAAAGATCCATGTGATCAACACAGTGACAGTGGCTTAATCTCCTCAGCCTCAGTTTCCCCACATATGAGACAGTTGTGAGAAGATAGACAGATAGATGATAGATAGACAGACAGACAGACAGACAGATGATAGAACAGTTCAGACTCTCCTGGGTGATGTCTGTCTGTGTCTCCATCAATATAGTCCAACATCAAATGGGGCTGTCTGCTTTAACATTCATAGCTCAAGTCAAGAGTATAAAGGTCACTTGTGCACTTGTGCAGCCCAGTGCCTATAAGCTCCATGTTAGACATGCTGCCTGAGGAACCCAGTGAGTTGGTGCTTTCTCTGATTTGTACCTTAATGTGAGAATATCAGCTTATGAAGGTGATGAAGTCACATAAATTTTACAAAATTGTATTTATTTTTATTTTATGTGTGGGATGTGTGTGTGTGCGTGTGTGTGTGTGTGTGTGTGTGTGTGTGTGTGTGTGTGTGTGTGTAGTGTAGTGTAGTGTGCCATGTGCATGCAGTGACCCGCAGAGTCCAGAAGAGGGCATCAGGATCTCTGGAATAGGAGATAGAGCTGCTTGTGAGCTACCATGTGTGTGCTGGGACTTGAACCCAGGTCCTCTGCGGGAACAGCAAGTGCTCTTAGCCATGGAGCTAACACGTCAGGCTGGTTACCTGAGTTTTTGAGGAACATCATCTCCCATCCCAAGTCCCCACCAGGAAGCATAGGTGAGAATGAAAACGTGACGGATGGCCCCATGACCTGCTTCGAGACACACTGAGGAGATACCCCATCTAAATAAACAGTGAGGAGGAAGACAGTCCACCCACAGGCTATAGCTTCCCCACAACACCGCAATGCTGTACCTCAGCTGCCCTCTCCGTCCCTGCTTACATTCTGGGAAGTGAGAGCTTCTTTGTTGTAGGCATCATGCTAGTAGCTCAGATGTGTTATTCTCTTCGCCCTCACAACTGCCTGTGGTAGATGGTACTGTCCCGATTTCACAGAAAGGAACCTACATTGTCTGAGCTGCCAGGCTCAGGTGTTGTTTTATGGTGCCCGCACTCTCACCCTTGTGTCATGGTGCTCGATGCACACTGTGGGACTTGGGTTCTCAGTAGCCCGAGCTCATGTTATATTTCCCAACCAGGCCATATTTGTAGAGAAGCCAAACTTCTTCCTGTATTCTAAGTAAGTCAACCTAAGAATTGCTGAACTTGGCTGGGGGACCAGGGGTGGGGGTGGGGGGAATAAAAGCTCACGCCTTTAATCCCAACACATGGGAGGCAGAGGCAGGTGGATCTGTAAGTTCAAGGCCAGCCTGGTCTATAGAGCAAGTTCGAGAGTAGCCAGGGCTAGACAGAGAAACTCTGTCTCAAAAAACTAATTAATAAAGCCTGGCAGTGGTGGAGCACACTTTTAATTCCAACACTCAGGAGGCAGAGGCAGGCAGATCTCTGAATTTGAAGCCAGCCTGGTCTACAGAGTGAGTTCCAGGACAGCCAAGGCTATACAGAAAAAGCCTGTCTTGAAAAACAAAAACAAACAAACAAAAACCCATACAAACAAATACCCAATAAATAAATTAATTAATTTAATTGCTGACTTGTCCATGCCTACTTAGCTCTGGCATTAAAACCTAGACAGCGAGCCATCTGAGAACCCAGAGTCTCCAAATCCAGAGCACTGCACAAAAACGCACAGAGAGAACAAAGAAACTGACAGCCACATTCCAAACAAGGCTTGCTTGTTTTGAACTATAAAGCTCCATTCTGAGGGAACTGAGGCACAGTGGGACTCGCAGCTTCTGTGGGAGTACAAACCCACTCATCTTCCTTGTGAGTAAGCACATGGCAGGGCCCTAAACATCTCCATACCATTTGACTGATGAGACCAGCCACTGGTGACGCATCTCAAGAAGACTATCTCTCCTATAGCAGATTTGTCTGAAAAGGATCGATTTTCACTATGATATTAAGTGACCAAGGATACAGAATTATACAGAATTATAGTTTTGAAATCAAGTATAGAAACAACACTGGAGGCCTAGCCAGAATGTTAAGAGCAGGTATCTGTGTGTGGAGGCACCTATGTGTATAGATAGATACACATCAGTCACATAAAACAAGAGTGCACACATCGATCGCACCTGGACTTACAGACCTGTGCGTGCACACCCCATAACCCACATATGTTCACACACTCACCACACACACACACAAACACACACACACACACACACACACACACACACACACACACAACATACTCTTACAAGCCAGCTTGCCTAGAGCCTGGCCCAAGGTAACCACCTCCAGAAGAAACGGGCAAAGGTAAGCTCCCAGAGTCCTTTCCAAATGGACCTGTGTGCATACACCTCATAACTCACATATGTGCACACACTCACCCCTCACACACATGTGCAATATGTTATTGTAAGCCAGCCTGCCTGGAGGCTGCCCCAAGGTTAAAAAAAAAATGGGCAAAGGTAAACTCCTGGGTCCTTTCTAAACTCTCCCCTAACACCCAAGTCCTCAAAGAGACAGGAGTGACCAGATGTATTACAGCAAGTGCAGCTTCGGGGGCTGGTGATGACAGTAGCAGCCAAAGAGGGAACAGTTGATAAATTCGGTTTCTGGGCCAGTATTTGTGGTCTGTGGGGGCAGAGGACAGCCAGGGGCAATAGGACAGGGAGTGGTGCCATCCTGAGGAAGGGGTGAAGCTGTCTCGGGGTACAGAGCATTTTGATCACGGGCTACACTTCATCTAGATAAATTTAGCCATTCTTCACAAAGATGGCAAGGAATGTGTGCAACCCCAAGCAAGCCACTTAGCACATAGTCCTGACAAACAGGCTAAGTTTAGGTTTTAGAGTCTCTGCAGTGATGTTGGCCTAAGTCCCAAAACAGAACCAGAGAGAAAGTGTTCCAGACCAAATTTAACTGCCCACAGGACCATCTTGAACCAAAATATCCCTCAATTAAAATACCATCATTGTCTAACGGTTTGGCAGACGCTTATTAAAATTAGCTTATTTTAAAATTTCACAGAACAGGATCCTGTCCAAGTTCTCTGTATGGTACGCTATGTCCATTTAAGAATGCCAAGTCCTGGAGACCATAAATCACTGGATTTCATTATGTCCTCTAATGAACAGACCTTCATCCCTCTCAAGGATCTAACTATGGGACAATGAAAGCTTAAGACATAGAAAATATATATCTATGCTTATATTTAATAGTTCTGAGTAGCTTACAGGAGAAAAAGAAATATGTAGAGGTTCAAAGCCAAAGAAATGGAAACTCAGAAAAACAGATGAATAACAGGAGAAAAATAGAGATAGAAAGACTGTCTTTCTTTTTATTGCAGGAGCGTGGTGGGGGCAGGATGAGGAGGAAGGGGAGAAGGAGGAAGAGGAGGGAGGGAGTTGGGGAGGGGAGAGGGGAAGGGTAGAAGGAAAAGGGGCAGGGGAGATGACAGGAGAGGGAGGGAAAGGGGGATGGAGGGAGAGAATATAAATACCCATGTGGAGGTCAGAGGAGGAGTTCCTGGGATGACCTCCACCCTTTACATGGATTCTGAGAATGGTCAAGTTGGTCAGGCTTGTATGACAATCACCTCTATCTGCTAGCCACCCCCTGAACCCTGTTTGTCTGTCTGTCTGTCTGCTTGTTTGTTTGTTTCCTTTTTTTTCTTTCAAGCCAGGGTCTCACACTCAAGAACTCACTAAGTAGTCCCTGACTGACTCCATCTTCACGTCTCTGCCCCCTTGTGCTGGGATGGCGGTTGTGAGCCACCACAGCAAGTAAAGGAAGCACAGGCAAACATTCTCCAGCCAGCTTCTGTGAGATGAAAGCTCTCTCAGCGAAACATCTCAGCTCTGAATAGGAGCTGGTGGCGTCAGATTGGTACAATAAATGGGTCACTCTCTGTCTCACACAAAGCCACCAGGGGAGGGGTAGGGTAGCCTCTGGTTGTACATGAACAAACAGATTTCCATAGCCCAGCTCAAGTGCCAAGGTTAAGTGGAGGGTAGATGTGGAGCCATGTTTGGACCACGCCTCGTGCTTTGCATCACTGTAATACTCCCTGTAGGTCAAGAGGCCCTCACCACGAACCTTCAGCTCCACAGGACCCCTCCAGATTTCCACCATTGGCCCCCATGTCTGAATTTGACTCTTGACCGTCTGTGCCAAACCTGAGCTTCCTCATCCGTCATCAGAAAACACTGACCTCCCCATGTCCCTAAGGGTGGTCCGGGATGGGCAGAAGCTCTGTTATCAGCCCTAGTTTTAAAAGCTCAGAAAATGAGGTACAGGGCTACCTGTCCACATGCCCTGCAACCTCGTGTTTGGCTTTGTGGAAATGAACATGTTGTACCTGGGATTACAGATATTCAGACAAAGACTTTAAGGAAAGTTCTGTGATGGCTCCATGGTGACCCAGGGATGTTCTTGTCTTCAGTGGGTGACCCAGGGAAATTCTGCCGAGAAAGGCTAATTTTGAGGAAATAGGCATTTTTTTTTCACTTCTGTACCTCAGACACTGGTAACTGGGCACTTCTCTCTCCTTGTCCCTGTTTGTGAGGTGCCCTTGACTCCTGAATTCTTGGAGAGAGTGCCAGTGCCAATCTTTAATTTCTGGTAAGGACAGTGGGGTCAGTTGGAAATCAATATAACTATCTTTTAAAAAATTTTTTCTTTTGCTTTGATTTTTATACAGGGCTGTCAAATGAACCTGGACCATTTCCCCAAGTAGACGTAAGCATAATGGGTCTGCAGCGAGTCTTACTAGGACACAAATGCACTTAGGTGCTTCTCTGACATGAATCATTTATTGGAGACAGAAATGCTGGCTGTGAGAGCCTGGAATAAGTTGACTTACAGTACCCTTGTTTCTAGACAGCTCTGAAACACAGCCACAAGCGCATCAAAGCACTCAGGTCTGGATGATGCTGTGCAGACTGGCTGTTCCTCGAAAAGCTGCATTGGTATCAATAGCAATGATGAGGTATAAAGCTGGGCCTTCACGTTCCCTGTCTTTTCTTCAGCCTGCGCCACTCAGGAGCCACACAGACATTTCATGAAGTGGAGCCCAGGGTGGTTACACATTCATTCATGTATTCATTGATGAGTTTATTCATTCATTACATTATCTGTCTTTGGAATTTCATTCATTAAGTTGAAAATTTCATCGATATAGATGTACAAAACGTCCTGATAAAACTCATTAGTTTGTATGCTAACTTAAAAAAAAACAAAACAGTAAAACCAAATTGAACAAAATTCATTGCTTTGAGGCCCAAAGATAGAGCAGCTGATTAAGGAGCTGGCCACCAAGCCAGACAGCCTGAGTATGATCCTCGGGACCCACATGGTGAGAACCACTTTTACAAGTTGTCCTCTGACCTCTACATATGCCATATGGTGTTCCCCTGTGTAGTGTACACACACTAAATGTAATTTAAATTTTTTTAAATTGATTTGAGCGGTTGCTTTATACACATATTGCACTAGACTTCTGATTCTAACGGAGCCCTTCTCGAGGTCTGCAGAGGCATCCAACAACTCAGTCGCTTACAGGGTGAACACACATACAGCCCGGAGAGACTGCCACTGCTTCCACCTCTCATGGACCCTCAATAAACGTTGACTGGGTCTCGGTTTCTAGATGATTTAGTGCGATTCAGTTTCCGTGTTGACCACTCTGAATTCCCAAAGAGCCTGAAGGCAGGAGCGGGAGCAGATGGATGCTGTTCCTTTGCAGCTGCAGCGAGCACAGGGCGGAGGCCTCACTTGGCCGCTTCCAAAGACCAGCAGACAAACCTACACACTGTCCTCCAAGCTGTCACACCTTGCATAAAGAGCCTCTTTACGGCAACACCACAGAGGCACCAAGTCATATGTCAAACGTACTCAACCACTGCTCACAAGAAAGCAAACGAGCTACTTAAACCCCAGCGGGGGGCTGTGCTCAGATACGAGTCGGGAGAAGGAACTCACAGCTGGCATGTTCTCCTTTTAAAAAGAATTTTTCATTAGAATACAAATAGGTCTGATAAAAAGCAAAGGAGTTTGTACTATCAGTGTGAGTCATTTACCAAGGCGTGTAGTCATGAACGCTTTGAAATTATCCCCATAATTATTTATGGCAATCCGCGCACCCTAGGAAGACCGCGAAGCGCCAAGACAGAGAACACCAAAACCTGCCAGGAACACACTGACCACATTCGGGCTTCTTTTCGTCTAGGTTTTAGCACATCATAGAAGGCTTTGTTCTTTACTAGATACCCCGCTGCAGGGGAAAGATTTTGTTTTTAAACATGGTTACAATCCTGTGTTTAAGCAAGCCAAACGTTCTTTAACCACAGTGCAGAACTGTCACCCAGCAGTCACCTGAGCCATCAGAACCATAGCGCAGAACTGTCACCCTGGGCCATCAGAACCACAGTGCAGAACTGTCACCCAGCAGTCCCCTGGGCCATCAGCACTACTGCCTCATGCTTTGTCTTTGTGTATTTAAGCTTTCCTTCTCTTTTCCCTCCTTTTATGAGTCAAGGTTTTGCCTTATAGCCCAAGATGTCCTGGAACTCACTCTGTAGCCCAGGCTGGCCCTGAACTCTGCGTTCTATCTGCTTCAGTCCTGAATCTAAAAGAATCACCTCCATAACTAGCTTTGGTTCTTTTTTGTTGTTGGGGGTGTTTTGGTTTGGCTTTGGGTTTTGTTTGTTTCTTTTTCTTTTTCTTTTCTTTTCAAGAATAAAGTGAAGTAATCAACATTGCGGACATAA
Organism: Acomys russatus; assembly: GCF_903995435.1. Taxonomy (NCBI): domain Eukaryota; kingdom Metazoa; phylum Chordata; class Mammalia; order Rodentia; family Muridae; genus Acomys; species Acomys russatus. The sequence continues at coordinate 53,187,354 of NC_067157.1, forward strand.
AGCTTTTCTTCTCCCTGATTTCTGGGCTATGTCTTTCAAACATGTAGGTTTGAGAAACAATCATTTGAAGGTTCCCAGTGAACACTGTTGAGTTACTTTTTATGATAATGTGACCGGCAGCCTTCTTACTGGCAACAGTCACAAATGTCCCATTTCTTCAGCCTTAAGACTTGGATCTTGCTCTTAAATTACTTTTTTATTCTGTTCTGTTCTTTGAGACAAGGTCTCCAAATGTAGGCCAGGTTGGCCTTGAACTCTGGATCCTCAGGCTCCTTAATCTCTTGTCTCCCCAGCGGACTCTGTGAGTTCGAGGTCAGCCTGGGCTAGATAGTGTGTTGCAGAGTGACCAGAGCTGCATAGAGAGACCCTGTCTCAGAAAACAACGACAACAACAGCAACAGCAACAACAAACAAGGCTTTTGTATGTTAAACCTATAACATTTAAAGTGAACTTTTTTCTTCAGTTGTTAGCTTGTGTTGGGCTTTGGCAGGACTTTAACCCATTATAAAGTAAGAGGTGTGATATATCCCACCATGTTTCAGCACAGAGAACTCTCTTTCTACCTTGATTTCTCAGACTGCAGAAAAATGAGTAAATATTCACTTTTCTAACCTTCTTTTTCCATAGTTAACACTGTTTTCTGTTTTTAAATTTTCACCTACCCCAGCCGGGCGTGAGGGTACACGTCTTTAATCCTAGCACTCGGGAGGCAGAGGTAGGCGGATCGCAGTGAGTTCGAGGCCAGCCTGGTCTACACAGCAAGTCCAGGACAGCCAAGGCTACACAGAGAAATCCTGTCTTGAAAAACAAAAACAAAACCAATAAATAAATAAATAAATTTTCACATACCCAGTTCCAGTCATTTTTATGCTTATGTTTCTTTTCCATTTTCACACTATGCGAGTGTGTGCATGTACAGGTGCATGTGTGTGTGTGTGTGTGTTCTGAGTTTGTGAGGGCGCACTTGTGTGTGTGTGTGGGGGGGTGAGGTCTGAGGAGTTATCATCATTGGTCCACCTTATTCATTGAGGCAGGCTTCTCAATCAAACCCAGAGCTTGTCCCCACTTAGCTGGCTCTGGGGATCCCCAGTCTCCTTCTGAGGCAGGGATTCCATATGGGTCACCACACACCCACCACATGCACATGTCTTCTGAGGATCCAAACTGAGGTCCTCACATTCACACAAGAAGTGATTTAACCACTGAGCCATCTCCACAGCCTGTCCCAGCATTCTAACAACAACAGGACATTCTTTAGAAGGATCTCGGCAAACTTAACCTCTTCTCATATTGGCGATTTTTTTTTCCTCACACAGGCAGTACAGTATTTGAGTGTTGCTCCTGGCATCACTGTGTCATTCTGATGTGCACAGCTCCAACTTTACTACGTATTAACAATTTACTCTTGAAAAGCTGCACTCCTGTGGCTCGTGTTTGTTAGAGAGCTCATGAGGAATATTCATTTCCTTCTTTGTGATTCTCTGTTTCCCAATTAATTTTTCAGGATTATCTGCCACATAATATATTTAATTTTTTAAAAGTTCAATGCCTTAAAATGAATTTTAAAAATATTTACTTAATTTAAAAATATTTACACAATATACACAGCCCCTACAGGAATAAGAAGAGGGCACTAGATCTCCTAGAACTGATGTCACAGGTGGTAGGTAGTGAGCTGCCATGTGGGTTCTGAGACCCGAATCCCGGTCCACTGCAAAAGCGGCCAGTGCTCTGACTGATGACCCATCATCCCTCCAACCCCTCACGAGGCACTTTTACAATTCTTGAACAAGTATATAGCCACTACTTGATGACCCGCTTGTGATGTTATTCCGGACTGTTCTTATGTACATTTTACAGGTAAAGAACAAAGGCCCAGGAAAGTTCTCTGACTTAATTTCTTCAGCCACCACTCTACTCTGTCTGTTCCTAAACTTCCCAGACCCTTGGTTCCTCTTTCATCATTCCTCCCAACCTGACTCACAAAACCACTAAGAAAACGGAGTCAGAACATGGTTGGGACACCGCGGATGGTCAGTGTATGTCTGTGTCCAGGTGCAGTTCATCCAGGCAGCATTTATGCAGTGCCTACTGTGTGCTTGGCAATGCTCTCCTGCTCACAGTAATATAACTGAGGGTCAGAGCACAAAGGGGAAACAGATCCTCCCAGAACCTCAGGGCACTGTTTCATTTGGTCTCAGTGGCAACTCTGAGGTTTACTAAGAGAACTTGGAACTTCCTCTCCTAAGCCTTGGCCCTAAGCCCTGTGTTCATAGTCATTTCATTAAAAGAATCACAGCCCAGTGGCCAGAATGAAAGCAGCCCTGGGCTTAGTGCTGAAGGCAAGCCTGTTCTGGTGGTAGTTCCCTCTCTTCTCTGAGCTCCATTTCTTAGAAAGCAAATTCTGGCAGCTTCAAGGCTCTAGAAACAGAGATGACCCACACCTCACACCATTTAGCAAATCCCTCAAGTGGTAGAGCACCCCACAAGCCATTTTTGCTCTCTGGCGGGTAGCGCTAAAGCACTGATGTCATGTGTGATCAAGAACCAGTCCAGGGCTGCAGTAGGCAGACGGCTCAGTGGCATGTAAGCTGCATAGGTGTGAAAACCTGAGCCACAGCCCCAGCGGTCATAGAAGAAGCAGATTCAGTGGTGCGTACCTGCAAGCCTAGTGCTGGAGAGGAGAAAACAGATGGGTCCCTAGAGCTTGCTAGCCAGCCAGCCCAGTGTAAGGACTGTGCCTCAGGTTTGTATCTCAAGAAATTAAGGTTGAAATGGCTGATGTCATCCTCTGGATGCCATGTACACACACACATGCACACATGTGTACACACACACACACACCACTGGTCTTATAGAAGATAAGCCACAGCCTAAGCAGCGTAGGCCCACATGGGAACATGGGCAGACATGGTCTAGTGTGTTCCTTAAACAAAGGAAATGAATGGAGCCTTGAACAGAAAGAAGTCTGGGAATTCCAACTACCAGGAAGAAGGCATCCATCTTCAGCCATGGCATAGCCAGGGCCCTGGCAGATGTCAGTGCTGTCAAAGTACCTTTGGGCACTACAGTGGACCTTCTTATGCCACACGACCTCTGTGAAACTCGAGCAGAAACAAAAGTCGTAGGCAACATCACCGTGACCGGAGCATAGCCAGCAGGTGGGAAAGGCTTTGGAAATGTCACAGCGACTCTGAGTGCAGTCTATCAAAGAGTGTGCCAAGCAAGCAGCAACTGTCTCCATTGAGGGGGGGGGGGGGGAAACAGGCTTGGCGTGAGGTCTCAAAGGGAAACTTGGCCGGGTCAAGTAAGGCTGCTCTGAAAACCTGACATTAGATTCTCTGCCGCCACCCACGATAGGAGTGGTGCTCACTAACAGATGCAATGGGTGGCTGCATTCACAAGACTCACTAGGGTGCAACTCAAGGGAAACTGCATGACTCAAATACGTGAGAGAAAAGGCAGGAAAGAAGCTGACTTCTGACTGCCAGTGCCACTGGAGCTAGCTCCCTGGGGCCAGTGATGGTGGCATTCGGTAGACACTGAGGAAGCGTGGGCAGTGGCCACCCCTTCATTAATGGAGAAGAAATGTGTTCATATATAGTGGCTAGAAGCTAAATTACCGCAACTCTCTCCCCTCCCACACCCCCACTCCCTCCACCCCTGCCAGATAGGAGTAAAAAAGAGATATCCTCTTTTCCAGTTTTATGTCTAGGAGACTTCCTACTTCCCCAGAAGTCCACCTATAGCTTCAACCTCAAAGCATGCTGTTGTATATTTGGGTATGGTGCCATATATGTAATGTCGGTGCCCAGGAAGTAAAGTAGGAGGAGCAATAGTTCAAGGTCATCTTTAGCTATGTGAAAAGTTCAAGGTCAGCCCGGATTACATGAGGCCTCGACTCACAAACAATAAAAAAAGGAACAACAACAACAACAACAAATTATTGACCCCCCCCCCCCCGTCTGGTGGTCTCCACAGAAATGCTTGTCTGATGCAAAGGGTGCTGAGGTAGAGGGAAGGTGGCGAGATGAATGGGACTTGCTTCTGATATAATTTTGGATAAGAGATAAAGGCAGTCAAATTAAAATTAGATGGGCACCCAAACAATTTCGAATATACACTATCTACTGGCTGAGTGACTGAGATATGAAATAGCCCCACTGTGGTTCTGCTCAGCATGGCAAAGGAAGCGAGTGCCATGTCATCCCGTGTGAAGTATAGTGGGCCCCAGAGATACCCTGCCACAGGAGCTGAGCCACAACCAGAACCAGACAGAACCGGTCCACTGACATGCAATAGCTACAGAGTTAGAGCCTGGGCCCAGAGTCGTCTGGACCCAGAGATTTGAGGAAGGATCACGTGATGGGGTATGAGGGATTTAGGGAGCAATATAAAGTTCTCAGCTGGGTTTTGGTGATGGCTACACAGTAAGTACATGATTCATTCATCCAAGCTCACTAAACTGCACGCTTTAAATGGTTGGGTTTTATGGTGAAAAGAAAAGCCTATTTCAGTAACACCATAAAAACTTTTAAATGTGGGCCTGGGACATTACTTAGAGCATTTATTTCCAATCTGTGGTTCTCGACCTCTTTGGGGTGAAATGGCCATCTTATAGGGGGGGGTCCCCCTAAGACCATAGGAAAACACAGACGTGCACATTACAACTCATCACAATAGCAAAATTAGTTGTGAATTAGCAATAAAGATAATTTTATGGCTGAGGGTCACCACAACACAAAGAACAGTATTAAAGGGACCCAGCGTTAGGAAGGTTGAGAACCGCTGACTTCGAGGTGAAGGCATGTGCTGTTAGGCCTGACGACCTGAGTGTGATCCCTGGGACCCCATGGTGAAAGAAGAGAATCCATTCTCATAGGATGTCCTTTATTACACGTGTGCCAAGGTGTGTACATACACACACACACACAGAGAGAGGGGGGAGGGAGAGAGAGAGAGAGAGAGAGAGAGAGAGAGAAATCAAATGCAATAAATAACTTAAATGAACCAGTGCAAGGACGGAAGAAAACATTTTAAATGACTGAATTTCAACATCAAGAAGACATCTCTGAATATGAGAAGTCCAATTAATTTTCTTCATGGAGATGTAAAAGGAATGTGGACCAGAAGGAACAGGGACAATGGGAGATGGAAAACAGACCAAGAGAACCTGTCTTCCCATCTGGTTTTTACTGGATGCAAACAGAGAGAGCCCTAGCTCTCGATGCACCTGGCCTCCCGAGCTCCGCTTTTCCACCATGCACACAGGATGTTAGGAGGTGCCGTGGTCTGTCCAATGCTGGTACAGAAACAACACCCTTGGTTTGGCATCTCCTCAAATGACTCATCAGTAACAGCCTGGTGGCATCACTGAGCTTAAGTCAGCGGGATTTAGTTCCAGTGTGTTCAGGGCTGGTCAGTTCTGCCTTTACACACTCCCCAGTTTTTGAGATCGGGCATTTTCTTCATCTCTGGCTTTCTGACATGTTGCATTTCCCCAAGACGTCCCAAAGATTAAGGACCCAGTGGCTCTAGGTGACAATCTTAGGTCATCCTGCCCCTTAAACAATGATTTGTCTTTGCGAGAACACCAGAAACAACTCAAGAAGGCAGGGGTTCGTTTTCACTCTGGACCATCCTTTTCCGTCTGAAAACAAATTTCCTGCAAACAGAAGTGGCAGGCTCTCCAAGCAGATAGCCTGCACAGTGTTATCAGCCACCATTGCAAGGAAGCTGGGTACAGGGCCATCTTTTCTGTGCTGAGATGACCCCATACGGTCTGGCTGCTCATGGTGGCAGCTACATGCTGAGTCTAAGCCACATATGGAATAAAGGTGCTGCCCACTACTCTTCCAGGATTGAGACAGGGAACTTTACCTTTACCCAAGCTAAACTCCCCATGAAATTTCAAAGATGGACGGTGGCTCATGAAGGAAATTTACCTTGATTCTGGTCTTTTCAAATATTCCCTGGCTGCAAAGTAGGTTCAAGGTTAGTCTGAGTTACAGGGGAGCCCTCGTCTCTAAAACCACAGTACTTCCTAGGTAGCCAGCTGCCTCAGGGTCAGGAGCTGGTGAAACCGCTCAGAATTCTGGGAGACCTGTGACACCCTCCACAAACTGGTACCCAGTGACCCTGACTCAGTGCAAGATGGGTCCTGAGGATTCAGGGCCTGCCTAAGTAAGAAGGTGGGGTTCCATTCCAGGGACCACGAGGAATGCCAGGGTGGGTGTGTAGAGCTTTGTCCAAAGGGCTGGGCCTGGAATCGCTGAGGAGTCTGGGAAACAACCCTGATCATAACTGTCCTGTTACATCTGGTCCAGCAGGTTGGGGCTAGGATGCAATGTGGGCCGCAGAGGAGTGACTGGGATGGGGGAATGGCCACTCGTCAACCTCGCCTCAGAGGATGACTTTCATTCCTCCAGCAAATGCTTCTGGAAGCACCTTGCTAGAGGGCACCAGGCCTCCCACGGAGCTTGCTATACTGTAAAGAGGAATGGTGCGAAACTCAAGTAACAAAGCCAGGGGCTGACTGCCTCTCCCCTGGAGTGTACTGTGCACGTTGAAAACAAAGGTGGAGCCAGGCATGGTCATGCAAGCCTATAGGGAGGCAGAGACAGGCAGATCTCAAGGCCAGCCTGATCCACAAAGCAAATCCAGGATGGCTAAGGCCTCATAGAGAAACGGAGAAACACTGTCTCAAAAAACCAAACCAAAACAAAACAAAACAAATGTAGAGACAAGGACCAGGGCAAGGCAGCAGGGAGGTCAGGAGAGCCTTCCTATTAGTGTTCCTGAGCAGCCTTTACCACCACACTTCTGAGCCACCATGCACTCTGCTCCGTCTGCCTGTGCCTCTCCCTTCCCTGCGCTGTTGACTGTCAAGTGCATGTGTGCTCAGCCTTCAAAATGCTGCACAGCCTACGCCATCCCCCTCCCCACCCCAGGCAGGGTATCTTTGCCTGTCTTTTCAGTTCAATGCCACAGATTCAAGCAGACCACGCTCTCCAGGGCCAATGGCAAGAAGCGTGGCCTGGGCCCTCATCTATGAGGAGGATTAAGCATTACTTCCTGTCTCTCCCATGCCCCTCCCTTCCACAAGGCTGACTCTTTGAGAGACTGGTTTTTTTCCAGCCTAGTACATATAGTGTCCTGTGCAGGCCTGGCCAGGGCAGATGATAAATGCCCAGAAATAGGTGATTGTTTGTCCCTTCCCCCCAGCTGTAGTTCCTGAGCAGTGTGAGCAGAGCAGATGACTGTAGCTGTGCCCAATGGGGGCAGTTTTACCAGCAAACCTGGGTTCAGAAGTGGATGTTCCACCTTCCAGCAACCAACCCAACATTGCACCATGGAGAAGCTACATTTCACATGAAAAAAAAAAAAAACTTTCAGTAATATTTACTCCACCTCTGCCTGGGAATGCATATTGATTAGAGAAACACATTTCTAGACTACCAAACTTTCCACCCAATTAAACACACTTAAGGAAACAAGCAAGCAAACAAAACCAGGGCAAGGCGGGTATTCCTGTGGTGAGACTGGTCTAGGTTTTTTTCTCCCTTTTCTGTTTCCACATTCTGTTGTTTTGTTTTGTTTGAGGCAGGGTTTCTCTGTGTAGCCGTGGCTGTCCTGGACTTGCTTTGTTGACCAGGCTGGCCTTGAACTCACAGACATCGCCTGCCTCTGCCTCCCTGAGTGCTTGGATTACAGGCATGCACCACTGTGACCGGCTTGTTTCCACATTCTTACAATATGAAACCCTGAGCTCCCAGTAACTGAAGGGGCTGTAGTGTGAAGGCACCAACCTTGACTCCTCAGCAGGAATCCAGAGCAAAGAAACAGCTTGCCATTAAGACATTATCAACCTCTGCCCATGGCGGCAGGATTACTGCAGCCCAGAAAGAACAGGGTATGTCCTGGACTAGCCCAAAAGGAGTTCATTCCCGGACAAGTGGGGAAGCTCCTAAAAGGTATGTGACCAGAGATAGGATGAAAAAGAACAAACCTCCACTAAATGTGTCATTGGCAGAAGAGAGACCGGGAGTGAAAAGAAGCCACGGCGAGAACAGTGTTGGGGTGACTGCTTCATGCAATCAGAGTAGAACTCATACTCCCCATCTGCATATACCTGTTAGTGAGATGGACAGGGGAAGCAAACATGCCTTCCTCCCCAGGGTTACTTACAGACATGGTTTCTCCTCAAAATTTTTCAGAAATATCCTCTCCTGGGGGGAAAGGGGGGTTGTAACTAAGTTCCAAGAGCACCTGCTAGCCTTGTTTTAATTTGTTGTTGCTGCCTTTCCCTGGCACTTACTTATTGGGGGGTTGGGACATGTATGCTCCAGTATGCCAGTAGATATCAGAGGAAACCTGCAAAAGGCGTTCCCCACCTCAGCCATACAGTACACGGGCCATTGGGCTTGGTAGCCATACCACCAGCCTGCTTTTAGTTTTATGAGTCAGGATCTCACAGAGCCCAAGCTGGCCTCAAAAGCTGGATGCACTCAGAGACGGCCTTGAACTTCTGGTTCTCCTGTTTCTGTCTCCAGAGTACAGGGAATACAGCCATACCTGGCTGCCTTCTCATTTCAAAGTCTTTTCCTTAGGTCTTTCAGCAACATGAGGCCTTAGAGAGAGGCCTGAGTTCATCCTGCACCCCACACATGGTCCCAGAGCTGGGAGCTTTGCTTACAAAGTTCGCATTGACCCTGGACTCCTTGCTGACAACACAGGAAATAAAGGCACCACTCACAGGGACATCAGACGAGCCAATCCCTCGTACCAGTGGCAGCATTCAACAAGAAGCAACTTCTGGTCAGAATGTTCAGGGTCTCATGGACAGTGAGTCCGCAGGCTATCCATGAGGCCAAACCCAGACAGTGTGTCCCAGCCCTGCTTCCCTCTGTACCAACCTGCCCTTCATGGTCCCTAGAAGTCTCCCCGAGTTCATGTACCCTGCTCCAAGAGTGGCCAAACTGAAAAGCAGGCGTCACTCTTGGTTCTCGCTAATGGAAGGTCTGTGTCACAGCAGGTGGGAGCTCAGTAAGGAACAGTGTTAGGAAACTACAGCTCAGCCAGACGCTGGCTCAGCACCCTCAGGACATAGCTAGATCTGCCCTTACAGAGCATGTGGCTAAGGATAGGGATGAAACAAGATGGAAGTTGTCCAGGGCGCACAGCTCAGCCACTGAAGGAGAGAGAAGGAGGAAGGGCTCAAGGGCACAAAAATTAGACCTAATAAATAATCAAACATCTGGGTATATTTGGAACCCTCCAATGTCCTCTCTCCCAATCTCACCAAAATGGTGACCTGTTAGCCCTCTCTATATACAGCAGGAAGCCAAGTTGAGATTTAGCTGACAACTCAAAACCTTCATTATACGCTTTGGTCTTTGTGATTTGTTTTCATCTTCCTCATGAGTCTGTGGGGTGAGGTGGAAAGTCTGTGTCCATTTTGAACCAGAGAGAAGTCTTTTTTACAGAAGAAGAAAATCTACACAGATTTGGAGAAAGGCAAGACTGTGCAATACAAGTGCATGCAGTCGTTTTGTAATTCTTTACAGAGCCAAGCTGGGGTGCTTGGGTATTCCTAGCACCAAGATACTTCAGTTTGGTAACCAAAGGGCCTCAGCTCCAAGCCAGAGACCACAGAAAGCAATCCAGAACAAGAGAAGTTGACATGTGCTTTGTATAATGCTCAACATCTAGTAAACTCTGGCTGAGGGACATTGCTTAGTAAATTGACTGAGTGACAGACAGTACAGTGCATAACATGACAGATCAGCATAGAAAACCTTCCCTTTTCTTCAGAGTGTCAGAGAGAAAGAGGCCCTCGTGACAACCAGTTAACAACTCCTGGATTCTCTGACCTGCTCTCTCCCCTCCTCCACGGGCCTAGTGAGCACTCTCTAAGAAGGCTTCCCACTGGGACAGCCTATGTATTTCTCCCTAGGCCAGAGCACCACTCTAGGCTTGCCTGTTGTCCTGTCCCCTCTACCACAGAGCCACACCCCTCTCCTGTGTCCTTTCTGACTTCACTGAACTGTCAGTGTGACCGAATCTAGGGTTACCTCGGAGATGAGCATGCATGCCTGTGGGGGATTATCCTGACTGTATTATGAGTTAGAAAGACCAGCGCTGGGGGCATTTACTGGCTGGGACAGTAGACTGCATGAGTGGAGAAGGGGAGGCTGAGCAGCAGTATGCGTTTGCTGCTCAATACTTCCGGCTAGGCCAGGGGACTGTGAGTGGAGAAGGAGAGCTGAACAACAGTGCATATTCTTAGCTCTTTTCTGGGCAGCAGAAGTCCTGTGACCATTTACTTCATGCTCCTGCTGCCTTGACTTCCTTGCCCTGAAGGGACTACCCTTTGAACCAGGAGATAATGTAAACCGTTTCTCCTCTAAGTTGCTTTTGTAGGCTATTTTATCACAGTGACAGAAATGCAACGCACACCAGCTACCTTTGTTCAGGAAAAGCAAGCATACTGGGAGGAGACAGAATGGGGCTCTCCACGAAGCACTCCCAGGCAGCAAACTGGGCAGAGGTGGACAAGCCCACCTCATTGCTGGCCCCCACAGAGCGCTGTGCATGTTCCTTATCTCACAGTGCCCGGATGATGTGTATAGGCTACTGCCCTTCTCCAGGACACTGATGACATCTGTTTCCTTCATGAACCCTCTGTGGTAGGCAAAGGGCGGCCTGAGTGCAAGGATTTGACCAGAAATATTGTAACAGGGTTTAACTGTAGGGGATGGTGGAATAAATAAGACTTGCCCTAACACACGTATCTTCAAGGCTGGAACGAAGGAGAGAGAGGTGAGAAGACACCAGCTCTGTATCTACCAGAGCTAGCTCTTGAAGCTCTGTACTTCCCAGTGATGGGAAGCTGAGGCTGTGTCCGAAGGCTAGCCTTGGAAAGGCAGTCAGGGAAGCCCTGGTGTGGGCAGCATGGGGTCAGAGCCAGAGGGAAAGGCTTGCGGCTGGCATGAGCTGGGGGATGGTACATACAAGGAGGGATAAGGCCAACTCAACAGAAGGGAGCAGAGGTCCGGTTGCAAAGTGGCTCCCCCAACTCTCTGTCATTGTCGGTGGTTGGCAGAGCCTTGCCTGACCACCCAGCCTCCATCTGCTTTTCCAGCAGCCCACGTGATTGACCTCTATAAGCAGGTTACCAGGAAAGACGGCGTGAACTCTTTCAGTATGGTCTGATGTTCACTTAGCCCGTTGCTTTTCAATTCTCAAGCCAAGTATCTAGGAATTTAAATTAGGCAACTGCCACTAGGGCACAATCTACAGAAATTAGCCCCGAAGGATTGTTTCCTTTGAGCCAGGGAGCAAACCAATGAACTTCTGCATACAGGAGTCACAGGTAGAGAGTCTCTTACACAGAGGCTCTCAGCTTTGAAGGGGAGATGTTATCCTTTAAGGATGTAGCTAGCAATTTCTGGAACATTCTAGGTTGTTGTGACCATGGTGGGAGAACTTAGTCCTGGCATCTATGGTAAAGGCCAAGGATGCTGCTATCTGCCTACCCTGCACGGAACAGCCACACACACAAGTTATTTGGTCCCAAATGTCAACAGTGATGTGATTGGGCAGTCTTGCCTCTAGTGAATACCATGTGGTAGGGCCTGGCCAGGAGGCACACAGATAGGGAAGTCTGACAGCCCCGTGTCCATCTTTTCTCTAGCCAAGAACACCTGTTTCAAGGTTGCTGCCATGTCCCGTGGGTCCCTTGAGTAAGCCCACACTGTCCATGAGAGCTCAGCACAGTAATTGAAGTAGGGCCATAAAGAAGTAATTGTTTTGTGTCATAATTGTGCACCCACAACTCTTTTGAGGAGGATGGCTGGAGAAGGTCAAGAAAAGAGAGAGATGGTATCAGGGCTACTGAGAAAGCTGAGAGGGTTTATGTCGGCTGTCAAGTTGACAGGACTTACAATTACCTTGGAGACAAATCTATAAGTTTGTGGACAGGGTTAACTGAGCTGTGATGACCTATCTTAGATGTGGTCAGCATATTTCCACATGCACAAGTCAGAATGAAAAGAAGACAGTGAGGTGAGCACAAGCTTCACCTCTCCCTCCCACCCACCCCCCAACTCCTGTATGCCTCCGTGACCCTTGTAGTGGCGATGATAAGGGACTAAGCCTCTGAACCGTAAGCCACCCTCTGCTTTCTGAATGCAAATGTAACATGGCCCAATGCCTCCTGCACCTGCTAGCATGTGTCTCCTTAAACCGTGGACCAAAAGCAACCTTTCTATCCTTGATTTGCTTTAGTCAGCCAAGAAAACACTAACCCATAACCGACCTATCCTTTAGCCTAGTCCTCCCACCTGGCCTTCCTCAGAACAGGAGAGGAGCAAAAGCAGGAGCTAAGGTGACTTACAACCAACCAGGATCCAGGACAAAGGTTTTGACAGTTGCATTGATTGTGTGTGCTGAGCACCTGGGAAGAAGATGCGCTTGGCTCTTTAAATTTTCATCAGTCTCGGTTAACCTCCTGCCCGTGGGGAATTGACTGCTCACACAGGGCCCATAGAGATGGGAAGCAAACCAGATTTCAGTCCTGGGTCAATTCATTTCTCCCATTCTCGTTTCAAAGTTTGTCTAAGATAAAGCCCGGAAGCATCTTGCCGGATGATAAGCTGCCTTTTAAACTGGGTGATGAAAGAAAACAAAAAAGAGAAAAGCTGGGCTCCACCCACCCATGGCCTGCAGGACCAGGGCAGCAGCGGCATGGTGAGGCTTGCTCCTTGGGTGAGCAGTTCATATTGGCTTTACTGTACACACTGCCAAATCTTTCAGCTATGATTTTTTATCACAGACCCCTTTCCCTGCCCCCACCATCTCCCAGAAACCTATGACAACACTCTCTGGAAATGACAGTTCCATCATTTACGGAACAGTCTTATACTCACCGTTTCTCCAACATCCAAAATACTTCTCTGTCTGCAGTATTTCTGCAGACTTAAAAATAAGTATGAAAGGTATGTGAGCAGAGGCCTATAGGATGGAGATTTGTTCCTTCTAAAAATAAACATTTTGGGGCTAGAGAAATGGCTCAGTGGTTAAGGGCACCACCTGCTCTTCCAGAGGTCCTGAGTTCAATTTGCAGCAACCACATGGTGGCTCATGACCATCTATGATGTTATCTGATGCCCTCTTCTGCAGATAAAACACTCATATACAATAAAAATAAATAAATCTTTAAAAACAAAAACTTTTTTTCTCTTAGGCTGGGGATGTGCTTCAGCTGGTGTTTCCTAGATGCACAAAGCAGGGGTGGGAAAGTCCATCTCTAGCACTGCATTAAATGGATGTCATTAGGGTGGGGCACAGTAGCGCACCCTTTAATCCCAGTACTGGGGAGGCAGAGGCAGGCAGATCTCTGTAATTCAAGGCTAGCCTGGTCTACAAAGTGGGTTCCAGAGTAGCCAAGGCTACACAGAGAGACACTGTCTCAACAAAATAAAGCAAACCAAAAAGTCCTGTATGCCCACTATCTTCGAAACGGGTGGTTCTCAACCTGTGGGTCACTGTCCCTTTGGCAAACCTCTAGCTCTAACAATATTTACATTTTATGGTTGGGGGGGGGGTCACCACAACATGAGGAATTGCATTACAAGGTCACAGCATTAGGGAGGTTGAGACCCCCTGCTCCAGGCTCTGTGTTTGAGATTAGGGCAAAGATGTCACCATACTAGGAGAGGAGGTATTGTCTGCTTGCTGCTCAGAGCTCTGGAAAGCAAGAATAGAGTTCAGACCTCAACACTGCTTGTCACCATGCTAGGTGTGTCCCTTAATTTTACTAACCCTTATTGCACAATGGACAGTGACACTAGTTTTTACACGTAAATTTGTTATAAGCACAAATCAAATTGGTACGTATCAAGTTTGACCAACCAATGGATGGACATACAGGAAGCCCTCGGCATCCTCCTGGATGCTACATGGTGGCCAGCCACACCAGTGTGTCTGCAGGTCACTGGTCCTCCCCAAGCCTGAGGGAGGAATCATCTCCTGCGAGGCTGTCAGTGGCAGCTTCAAAGCACCGTAGAGCCCAAAGGTTCTTCATTTACAGACCCAGAGCAGAAATGGTCAGGAGAAGCCTGCAGTGTCCAACCCCAGCAGAGGGACAGATTAGCTTCAGGCTCATCTCGTCAGAGATTAAAAGAAGAAAGAAAATGGAAGACTTGCTAAGTGTTTTCTTCCAAGGCCAGCCAGCCAGCCAGCCACAGGAGGGTATTTTTTTCCTGGGGAACTTTGTCACACTGCCATGTCACTTCCAGACTGAAGGTAGAGATGACATAGGGTAAGATCAGTCTTCTGAGAAAACATACGCTGAGGTAGCTCAGAGGTTATTGGATGCTTCCTAGTCCTGAGGGGAGCTGCTGTTGCTACAGACTGCCTGAGGTCAGTCAGGGGTCTAGACCCTGGTTTCTCTTGTCACTGCATGGCCTAGCATGGTGTAATGGAAAGAAAGCTCCGAAAAGCATGAGGAGATTCAGTGAAACAATAGTCAAGGACTTTTGAAGCAAATAGCCTTTTAAAAAAAAAAAAAAAAAGGCAAAACAAAACAAAACAGAAAACCTTATAGTCTCTATCTGCTAAGTACAGATCCTAGTTCTCCATGAAGTGCAGAATTAGTCTCTAATCTCCTATGGATCCAGCAATCAGAATTCCCTTCCCTCCCATTTTATTAATTAACAGACACTTCCCAGGACTTATGCTCAACTAATATAGAAAACAACTTAAACAGAACAGGAGTCAACAGCTAGCCACTTCCTCCTCCACTGCCCAGTGCAATCTATATTAAAAGGTTGTTTGTTGAGACAACATTCAGGGCCATTAGCAGATGACTGCTTCCATCAATACTTCCAGGGGCGAGGGTGGTTCCCCTGCTGGTTCCTGAGAGGCTTCTGTAGCACATACTCAAACCACAGAGTGCGACAGCAGGGCACCTGGTGCTGTTCCATGAGTGAATGAGTACACGGGGCTAGGAAAACACTAGAACAAAAGAAAAAAATGAGCAAACAGGCAAGAAATATTTGATACGTGAGTGCATTCTGGGGGTTGGGAGGAAGGTAGATTCTACATATACTCCCATTTTATGGTGTTTTCTCTCTTTTACCATTAGAAGAAGAAGAAGAAGAAGAAGAAGAAGAAGAAGAAGAAGAAGAAGAAGAAGAAGAAGAAGAAGAAGAAGAAGAAGAAGAAACAAAACAAAAACAAAACAAAACAAAAAAACCAGATGGCCAGTCTTTGAACTTTCTTACCACCTAGCACACCATGGTTTAAAACTATAACTGTGTAACTGGGTTGTGTCCATAGCACCTGACACATAGTAGACACAAGGTAACTACAAGCCACAAGAGGCGGCTTAACAGGAACCTCTTTCCAACAGCCCAGGCAAAGTGCTTGCTATCCGCAGAACTCGCTGCAACGCTGGCTTTCCAAACTGACTCTGGGCGGATTAAAACTGCTAAACTGGATTTATCCAGGTTCTCCTGATGTCAGAAGGTTACTAAGCCAGGCTTAACCATGGATTCCATCTTTAAATCAAGAGCCCCTGAGAAATGAGCGTGCCTCTTCTCCCGCCCAGCAGACCTCCCTTCAGAACACAGCAGGTGTTACAGAACCAATCCCTCTTCTGAGGATCCATGAGTTAAGGCAATGGCCAGAATGATTAAAACGACCCCTCTTCCACGCCCCCACCCCAAGCTCCAGCCAAGGCCATGACATAGCCTGGCCTTCTGGGAGTCACCCTGGGGTACCTTGCTTCCACACAGCTCCAGCTGTCTCTCACAGGTCAAACACGTCACTCTATCTGGGTATCCGAGAGTGGTTTTTGTCTGACTGTCTGCTATTTTCTCTTTGGCTTGAGTTTGGGTTTTTGCTGTGAAATTCCGAGACCTGGAAACTGAGTGCCAGCTGTGACTCGCACACTACTCACTCACGTGCTTTAAAAGGTCTCGCGGTAAGTCCATTGTCTCGTCTGGAAGTATGCTAACCTGTGCTTGGCAAGAGGCAAATCATCCTTTTCAGTGTGTTTTAATGCTCTGCGTCCTTCATCTAGCTCTCTTGTCTTTTACTCCATTTTTCTCTAGTTAGCTTTGTTTTGAAGGTTTCTAGGGATGTTGGGCTTGTTTTCTACCACAGAGCAACAGCCTCGGGACTCCCATTTGGTGCAGTGCTCTCCAGCTCCCATTTGCAGGTAACGTTTGTATCTGAAATGCTTCAGACCTCTGGAAGTTTTTAAGATATAATGGTAATTAGATAAGGAACATTCTAGAAACTACTGGTCCTTTCTGCTTCTACATAGCCAGGGGACTCAGGTTCAATGCTACAGTTTGGGCTTTTACAGTCTGAAAGCATCCTGGGGCCTTTTCAGTCCTTACTAGAAATAATCCCAGGAATGCAGGACTCTATGGGAGCCATTAAGGAGAGAATTCTGGTATTGGGAGTGCACTTTACAAGAAGAGGGTCCATTATTAGGCTTTCTTCTGATGTGCAGAAGAACAGCAGCACCCAAAGCCACGCCTGCTAACAGGTCTGCCTGGGCTGTCTTCTAAGCAACCAACTACTCACCGTAGTTCTAGCCACCGCTGCTTAACTGGTAGGTGGTAATTTCCTCTGCCATCTTAGTTTTTGTCTGAAGGTTTGTTTCTTTTCTCCCCATGTGGATTAGGAGGGTACCATATCTTTAACTTGGAACTCTTGTGTTTTGTTTTTGTTTTCCTCTCAAACAGGAACTCTCCACTCCCCACACCCCATATACAGAGATACACATATGCACGGAGCTCGCCTCCTTATACACAGAGACACATATGCACACATCCACACACGGTTTCCCTCCCCTTGAGATAACTTTTTTCTCTAGCTGGAGATGTTGACTGGTAACTTCAGATGAGCAGATCCTTCCCAGATTGGGAGAGACTGCAGCGTAGACACTGGGTAATCCAGAAGAGAGCACACAGGATAAGGCCACCCTCGAGACCCTGCTGCTGTGTACTTGACATTTCTTACACTAACCGAACTTTGATTTGTGGCTAAATGAAGTTCAGGGTAGAGCCAAGACTCACCCTATATGTGTTTAGACTTGGCAAGTCTGAGCGGCAGATAACATATTTACCAGTGTGCTTATCAGGTACTTCACAAACTTTATTTCAAAGCCTTAGCCCCCTGGAAAGAGTTAAACCCTCTTTCCCCTCTTAGCTTGTTCAATATCATGTCTTAAGAAATATTTAAGGTTTTTTTAAACTACCTTAAATACTGAAGAGCTTCATAAACATCAAAGTGCTCCCTTTAAAAATCCCGACATGTGATGGAAAACCCAGAAGCTTACATTTAAGTAAATAAAGCGGTGATTACAAATGCCTGTTTCCTTGACAACTCCCCTCCCCCAGCCCTTCTGCGATAGGGAAAAACCAAGATGAAAACGAGGAGGGGGTAGCTACAGAGTCACGCCGCGCTCCGGAGAGACCCAGCTAGGCCAAGCCCAGGAAGCAAATACAAATAAATCAATTTAGATCGGGACTGTATTTTGTGGAGTATATTTTTGTAGTTGCCATAGAAACACCAGAGCCAAAGAGGAACGTGTTGCACGAACACAAAAGAGAGCCCGTATATCTAACAGGAGGAGTCTCTACAGCTTCACTGGTAGCCAAGAAAACGTTTTCACCCTGGGAGGGGTGCTCGCGGAGCCCCAAAAGGCACCTCACAGCCCTGCACAAAGCAGTGGTCCTCGGTGGAGCCCCGTGAACCTCCTCCTCCTGCATCTTCCTCCCCCACCCTACCAGCTTCCCAGCCTGCTTCGAGCCGAACCCTTCTAAAGTCCTAGGAAAACCAGCGGAGCAGAGGGAACCCGGCTAGAGAAGGGCATCCTTTCATCTCACGCCCCACCCCAGGAGAAGGTGTCTGGAAACCTTACGAACACAACCTACCTCTTTCCCAGAAGCCCTTTGCATTGGCGCTTGCTAACGAGAACTGCGAGGGAGCAGCCTAGGGTTCAGAAACTGCCTCTACTTTGTAGAAGCTGTAAGTCAGCCAACACTGGAAGGAAAAAGCGAGACTCCACCCAAAGGGGTGGGCCCTTCGGAAAGGGAAAAAAAATAGGTGGTCCTCGGCTGACGTCTCTCCCCACCCATGTCACTTCCTTTTAAAGCTACTAGCTACGGGGAGGGAAACTCGGACCCGTGTAACGTGAGTCAACCTCTTCCCCTTCTAAAGAGTGTAAGGAAGTGTCTGCCTCAGCCTCCTGTTGGAGTCAGATGGGGGGAGGGGGAGGAAATCAGATCGGAAAGTCGCTGGTGTGGATAACAAAGCCAGTCCAGTGACCTGGCGGCGTTTGCCCAGCTCACAAACCCTGTTGCATCACTGTGCAGATGGCCTCCTACCCTGGAAATCGCCCTTCTGTTTCGTTCTGCACGAAGACAGAGAATGAAGGCTTTAGCTCGCGCACCCAGGTGCCTTCCTCACCTTTTCTGGCCACCGCGCCTAGAAAGAGGCTGCGTCTCTTTCACTCCACGAGCCCAGAAGCCCCTTCCAAGATCACATCCAGAGCTCCTGACACCAAGATGGGCAGACCCGGGATACCTGGTGCTCCGGTGGATGGATGCTCTTTCTACAAAGCTGGGTGACAGGGCCGACTACCGCTGCGAGTGCGCACACGCAGGCAACGCCCACGTGCACATGGCATTTGTACGCGGGTTAAGTTAGCTCAGGTCTGAGCAGACCTTTTTAACAGAATAGAATCGTGAAACTTTAAAGGAGGGTGGACTGTTGGAAGTGCACAAAGACCAGGTCTGTGACATTCCTGGAAAGGTGATTTCAATCGCAGGGTGCTTAAAATACCCTTCAAATGCGCACTGTTCCAGTCCCTGTCGCTGACGGTTATGTATTTACAGAAAGCCCCGTTGTTGTCGCTCAGCTCTCCCAGTGTGCCCACAGTATTTCAGAATTCCTAAGTAATGCAAAGGCACACAGGGGCCAAACCCGATAAGGCACTCAAGAAACAGGAAACAAGGTTTGGAATTTGACATCCTGGACATCATCTGGAGTGTCAGAGAAACCAAGCAGAATGGGGTGAGGACTGAGGGCGTTAAGGAAGAAACCAAACCAAAAGCCCATTTGTGAGGTAGAAATATTACCTTGATCAGCTAGTTAGGCTATAAAAAAAATGTTAGTAAAAAGTTTCCTATAAGTACGTTTTGAGAGATGAACCAGCTCCGTGGTTAAGCAGTGTTTTTGAAAAGGACAGGGTTCAGTTTCCAGTTTCCACTTCTGGCAGCTCCCCGCCACCTTCCCCTTCAGGGAATCTAACGCCCTCTTCTGGCGTCTAGAGGCACATACGTGAATGCTGTGCATGTAAACTCACATAGGCACACACACATGCACAATAAATAATATAAATTAGTCTAAATTTTGGTTTTCTGCATCCAATGCAATCCTTTAGAGGTTGCTGTTGTGGTTTTGTTTGTTTGTTCTATTTTTGTTTTAATAAAACCCAGCTCCTAGAAGGTTCTGGGGACTGTGAGTTTCAGGGCAGCCTGGGCCACACCGAAAAATGGTCTCAACACACTTTCTCCCCAAAACAATTCCCTTTTTTATAACTACTCAAGTTATCCTTTCTGATTTTATTGTTAGTGTCAATCAACAAGTTTTACAAATACTTTCCAGGTAGTTATATTTTTTCATATTTTTGGGGGGTGGGGGTGGGGGTTGAGACAGGTTTTCTCTGTATAGTCTTGGCATTGCTGGACTCACTTTGTAGACCAGGCTGCCAGGCTAGCCTTGAACTCACAAAGATCTGCCTGCCTCTGCCTCCCTTAGGGCTGGTGTTACAGGTATGGCCCACTGAGCCCAGCTTCATAGTTGTATTTTGAGTGGAAATTTAATTTTAAATTTTGACAATTGTTGCCCAGTGTGGTGGTCAATGCTTTTAGCCCCAACACTCTAGAGGGAGAGACAGGCAGATCTCTGGGTCTAAGCCTGATCTAGAGAGCTAATTCCAGGGCAGCCAAGACAATACAGAAAAAACCCTGTCTCAGAAAATACTACTGCTGCTGCTGCTGCTACTACTACTAATAATAATAATAATATCTGAGATTTGCATAAATTTATACTATTTTGATTATAGGCACAGTGAATGAATTTGGTGGAAACAACAGGAAATTTAAAACTTGAAATATCAATGCTGGAGAGATGGCTCAGTAGTTAGGAACACTGACTAATCATCTAGACCACCCAGGTTCATATCCTGGCACCCACGTGGCAGCTCCCAACTGTCTGTAACTCCAGTTCCAGGGCATCTGACACCCTCACACAGACATGCATGCAGGAGAAACACCAATGCACATGAAAATAAATAATGTTTTTAAATTGGCAATTGTAACTCTTGTCCCAAGCTCAATATTTGTGTCCTTTTCATTTTTAAGATTCAGTTACAACCCTTTTTGTTGCGAAGGTCTTGTCTGTTAGCCATATTGCTAAGAGCTCAGGAGCCTAGACACGTGTGAGGGAAGGGAAGGAAAACAGCACTTCTGACTATTTAAAGTGAAATCACAGCCAATGGCTTGAATGCTAGGCGTTTTATTTAGAGTTCTATTTAGAATCTGCTTTCTGTGCCCATATATTCACAATGGGTTATGAATATTCTATCATAATCTAACAGTGTAGTTCAGCAAATGTCCCTTGGGAATTCATGCCACAAAACCAAATAAGACATGAGTGCTCAATCTCGGAAGGGAAAGGGACATGTAGACAATTCTGGTACAGACAACGGACACAATGACTCAGGTGGGTAGGAGTCCACATTGCTAGAGAACCGGCAGAGGGCGAGAGCGGGGCTGGGCGGGGCTGTCAGCTTCTCAGCTCTTCTCAGACTCCAAGGGGGCGGGCACCATCTCCATCACTATGTCAGTAAGAAGTAATGACTGCAAAAAGTCAACTCAGTCTGAGAGTCTCTGACCTAAAAACTGGAGACCTTCCAGAATCCAGAACTTCTAGAGCTTTCCTATGACACCTACCCCTCATCCTAGGCCCCAGTCAAAGTGCAGGCATGCTAACTATTCAATATTGTATAAATTAACTTTAGGCTACTTTATAAGGTATGTATAAAATTAAAAAAAAATACTTTTATGTTTAGGACCTGGAGAGATGCCTTAGCAGCCAGGAGCACTAATTGCTCTTCTAGAGGACCTGGGTTCGATGCTCAGCACCCACAAAGCAGTTCACAACTGTCTGAAACCCCAGTTCCAGGGGATCTAAAGTCCTCCTCTGGCCTTTGAGGGCACCAGGCACATGTGTAGAAAACACCATCACACACACACACACACACACACACACACACACACACACACACACACACACTCACTCAAGAAAATAAAGAAAATTTTCATGCTTAGATTTGGGTCTCATCTCCAAGATACATCAATCACTGTATACTCAAATATTCTAAAATCTGGAAAAAATCTAGAACACCTCTGACCATAGGCATTTGGATAAGGAATAGTTAATTATCCAATGGAGAAAGAAGAAACTAATTTAGGCTGAGATACAAGGCAAAAGTAGTAGCTCAGAAAATAATGCAACTAGCCAATAAAAAAATAATATAAAAACTGAGGGAACACCCGAATATGAGTGCAGAGAAGGCATGCATCTCTTACTGTGGGTTTTCCAGACTCTGCAGAGAACAGAAGAGAATAGAAAGCCATGGGTCTCTCCTCTGAGAGTTAAGTTGACACAGCTCTGGAATTCATTTAAACAAGGCTTTTCATGAGCCTGAAAAACACTTGTACTCCAGAATATAGTCATTCCATTCACTAGAGCTATACCCAGGAGGTGGACAAAGGTGAATCTGAGGCTTAGGCAATGCCCATCCTTTAGGGGCAACTTGATGACAGCCCAGGGGCATATTAATGTTGGAACCTGCAGGCTATTTTAGTCAAGCATAGACTGGCCACCAGGTGAGCCTCTTTATGAAGACTGAACATCCTATTTTTGAAAGCCAGGAGATATTCATGCCATAGAAAGTGGAAAGGGAACCAGGTTATGTAAAAATGTAACCTTCTAATGGGCATGGTGGTACATGCCTTTAATCCAGCACTCAGGGAGGCAGAAGTTGGCAGATCGTTGTGAGTTCAAGGCCAGCCTGGTCAACAAAGTGAGTCCAGGACAGTCAAGGCTACAAATACCCAGAAAAGGACACTTAAAGAAGTTGGTTTCAGCTCACAGTTTGCGTGTCCTTCCCTATAACTCAAGGAAGGCACAGAGGCAGGTGCCTGAGGCAGCTGGTCACATTGTATCCACAGCCAGGAAAGTAGGGTGTGTTAGTGTTGTCAACTTGACAGAATCTAATCACCTAAGATTGGCTGGGTTGTGTATCTTGACTGCAGTAATGGAGCTGGAAAGACCTGACCACTGTGGGTGGAGTCATTCCCTAGATTGGAGAAAGGGGGCTAAGCAGCAGCACGTATGCATGCTTCTCTGCTTTCTGCTTATGGATGAGACGCCATCAGCTGCTTTAAGCTCCTACTGCCTGGACTTTCCTGTCACAATAGACAGAACCTTGAACTGTTAAATAAATGCTTCTTTTTAAAGAAGCTTTTGTCAGGATATTTTAAAACGATTATGTGTGTGTATGTGTGTGTGCGTGCAGGTGCGCGAGCACATGCATGGATCTGTGTGAGTGTATGTCATATATGGCAGGTGCCTGGGACAGCATAGGCTCCCCTGGAGCTGGAGGTACAGGTGGGTTTGAGTTGCCTGGCATGGGTGCTGTAATTGAATTCAGGTCCTCTGCAAGAGCAGCAAGTGTGTCTAACCATTAAGCCATCTGTCTTAGTCAGTGTTCTATTGCCGTGAAAGGCCATGACCAAGAGAAGACATTCAACTGAGGGCTCACTTACAGTTTCAGAGGTTTAGGCCATTGTCATCATGGCGGGAAGGCATGGTGACATGCAAGAGGCGGGTACTGGAGCAGTAGCTGAGAACTACATGCTGATCTATATATAGGTAGAAATGATTGACACCCACTAGGCCTGGCTTGGGCTTTTGGAACCTTAAAGCCCACCCCCAGTGACAACCTTCCTCCAACAGGACCACACCTACCTCAACAAGGCCACACCCCCTAATCCTTCTCAAGGACTACCCCTCCTAATGACTAAGCATTCAGATAGGCAAGCCTATGGAGGCCATTCTCACAGCATCTCTCCAGCCCCTTGTCAGGGAGTTCTGCCACTGCAACAGGAACATCTTGTTAACTTTGTCTGGAAGACCCCTCACAAACATACCCAGAGGCTGCCTCTCCCACGACTCTAGTCCTGTCAGGTCGATGACCACTAACTCTCATACCTTCCTTTAACAATTATATAAATATAAACCATACTGTGTGTAGTAGTTCAGTAAGTGCCTGCCGCCCCCCTCCCCCCAAGTTCATGTTTACTCAGAACCCTGAAATATGACCTTACTTAGAAACAGGGTCTCTGTATATGTGATCAGCTATGACGGGGTTGGAGGTACAGCTCAGAGGTATAGCACTTACGCAGAGGTACAAAGTGTGGGGTCTATCATTTGTACCGTGGGGGAGCAGGGAGGGTCCTAAGGATTAGGGTGGCTTAGAGCCGAGGAGTTTATAAGAATATAACAAACAAACAAACAAACCTAAGAGGCAGGCTGGACTGCTAACATCCTCAGTCAACAAATAGCAAATCCTGCTAACACCACCAAAAGCTGGGGAGACACCAGAACATTCTTTGAGGCTTCCAGGAGAACCTCTTGACTCCTCAGGTCTAGTCTTCCAGCCACTGAGAGCACCAACTATGGATGTTTTAAGGCACATGTATGTGACCATTTGCTACGGGAACTGAGGAAGCCAAGATGGCTCATGCAAAAGCTACTCCGCTGCTCAGGATGACCTCTCCCGGAGAAGCGATGGCCGCTTTTTGTTTGCCGTTTTATATTTATTGCCGCAGATGTGCTTTCTGCAATGTGCATGTATGACTTTGATCAGAAGAAAACTGTGGCTAAAACAATGACCCTGGGGACAGATAAAGGGCTCAGTTTTGAGTCTCACGTACTGCTCCTGCAGAGGACCCAGGTCAGTACTGGCACTCACGTTTGGGAATACACAACCACTGCCTGTACCGTCAGTTCCAGAGGCTGTCACACTCTCTTCTGGATACTGCAACACCTGCACTCACACGGGCACAGATCCAATCATACACACAACTTAAAATTTTAAATGAATCTTTTTTAAAAAGTGGTCTAAGATTTCTAAAAGCATTCTAGGGCAAGTTAGGACAGAAGCAGTGACTTGCCAGCTTACAAGGCATTACAGCTCATAGAAAAGTAAGTGCATTCACAGCCTCCTGTGCAGGCAGAGGTTTGTGTGTCAGAAACACTTTTCTACACTAGGCTTTGGTACTTAAAACAATGCTCAACACTCATGCAGAACACTAATTTACATACTACATATGTGTCTGCTGCACTGGGTGCTTGCTTTACCGATGGTGTTATTTCAAACCACTCTGACAAGGTGTTAGCCCCTACGTGGGCAATTTTTTGTTCCCTTTTGCTTGCTGTTGGGAATATTGACATAGATATCCTCATAGACAGAGTCACAGCTTGGAATTTCCCTTACTATAAAATATAAAGATTGCAGAAATTTGCAATTGTAAAAATAATCTCACTGGAGATACACTTAGTGTGGTTGCCTAGAGGAGGCAAAGGAAAAGTGCAAATTAATGGGGTTAATTTGAAATTTGGATCAAACTCAGGGGCTTCTTTATGGTAGGCTAGCAATGTTCTACCACTGAGTTTTATCTCTGGCCTGCCTGTGTGTGTGTGTGTATGTATGTATGTATGTATGTATGTATGTATGTATGTATCTTTATTTGTTTGTTTGTTTGTTTATTTTTGGTCTTTTGAGACAGAGTTTCTCTGTGTACTATCCCTGGCTGTCTGGGAACTCTCTTTGTAGACCACGCTGGCCTCAAACACACAGAGATCCACGTGCCTGCCTCCTGAGTGCTGGGATTAAAGGCATGTGCCACCACACCCGGCTATCTTTAATATTTTTATAAACAGAAAAGTAAATCTATTTTTTCTCCAATAAACATTTATTGCCACGAATTGGCATGCTGCTTTGATCGCCTTTGAGTTTGGATCATCATGACTGACCTCCCTATAAATGTCATCATTTCACGTGAAACTCTGCTAGAATGCCAGGCCCCAGCCCAGACCAGTGAAGAAGAATTGGATTTAAATAGCATCTTTAGGGACTGAAGAGATGCCTCAGCAGTTAAGGATGTATAAGTCTCTTGTAGAGAATTTGAATTTAGTTCCTAGCAGCCCTGTCACCACTCACCTCACAGTTTGGGCAGACAGCGTGCTGTGGAAGAGCTCACACTGTTCTCTTCCACTGTCATCTCTAGGTGCCACAAGAATCCCCTGTACCCTTACGATAAGTTTTACCACTAAGCTAGTTTCGTTACCTGCAGCCAAGAGTACTATTTCCATCCTAAAGTTTCAGGTGTCTTGCCTTGCTTGTTCACATAATTATGAGGGTGGGGAAACCTAATGGGACAGTTTTCATGAGGACTCTGTGACACTGTGGGATCATAAACAAATGATGGTTCTTCTCTTCTCCCCATCCCAGTCACTCACATGCAGATTTGTCCTTCTGCCTCACATAGCTCTTCTTCCCTTGTTATAAAATATGATTTTTTTTTTCTGTTTTGTTTTTGTTTTTTGAGACAGGGCTTCTCCGTGTAGCCTTGGCTGTCCTGGACTCATTTTGTAGACCAGGCTGGCCTTGAACTCACAGAGATCTCCCTGCCCCTGCCTCTCAGAGTGCTGGGATGACAGGCATGTGCCGCCATGCCCCACCATGCCCCACCCCACCACGCCCAGCTGAAAGTGGTAGTTTTACTGAATTATATTTTTCACTATTTCCTTCCTTCCTTCCTTCCTTCCTTCCTTCCTTCCTTCCTTCCTTCCTTTTTTTGTCCCTTCCTTCTTTCCTGGTGCATGAGATGAGAACACAGGGCCTCATACATGCTAAGCAAATGCTTTCCTAGTGAGGTAACCATAGCCCCATTTTCTATCACTTTGAGAGAGAGGAGAGAGAGAGAGAGAGAGAGAGAGAGAGAGAGAGAGAGAGAGAGAGAGAGGTATTAAAGTTGTTAGCAATTGCCATCAAGCCATGATACAGAACGACTCTTCTGTCTGCAGCCACACGGTGTAAGTGAGCAGCATCCTACCAGAACGGATCTTTCATTATCACGCCATTGTCCTTAGGCAGTGGTGATTGGACCCAGGGCCTTGCACATGTTGGAGAACTGGTCAACCACTGAAAGTGCGGGCTTTGAAAGAAAAACAGCTCTTAGGATCCTTCTCTGATCCTCCTCCGCGAACTCTAGGAATATCAGGCAAAGGGAAATGGCAGACTTTTCATTCTCCTGCTTGACTCCACACTCCAGAGGAGCTGGCCTGGAGAAGGAAGGAAACATGCCTGCATGTTGGAGCGTCAGGCCAAGAATGGAGGAGCCCAGAGCAATGGGAAACCCTGAGGCAGCTGGGCAGGAACATTCTAGAGGAGAAAGCAAATGAGCAACCAAAATGGAAGAGAAGCAAGCACACATCATTAAAAAGAAAGAAAGAAAGGTGGGCCAGGAAGATGTGTCAGTGGGGAAAGGGGCCTGTGACTAAGCAAGTTCATTCCCCCAGGTGCCCACATGGTGGAAGGAGAAAGCCAACTCCCTTAAGTTGTCCTCTAACGTCCACACATGCGCAGACAAAGACAAAAGCAAGGATAGAACTGTTGTCTCTGTGGGCACAGACAGCAACACCTGACTGCTCGGTCTGCTCCGCGCCTGCTCCCTTGGCAGAGGTGGCGAAAACCCCACCAGTATGCATTCCCTGGCCTTTCCCCTGGGGTAGGGACCCTTGGGGGTGCTTTTCTTGTTTCCAGTACTCTGCTTGGTACATCTGCAAATCCTCCTGAGAACCAGGCCACTGCTGAACCGGGGAGAACCGCCTGTTGGCTTCATCATCCATTTTTTACTCTGACTATGGACATTTGACATTTGGCTTAGAGGTGTTTGCCCTTTTTGCTGGGTTCCCAGACTGCAGATTCTCACCAGGTGGCCCTCTGGTGGCTCTACATTGAGTGGCCTAGCAAAGAGAAAGAGACTGACTGGGAGGGTTCTAAAGATGGTTTTTACTCAAATGAAGAGAGGTCAAAGTCATTTATTTCTCAGAAAAGGCCCTTAGTGGATTTCTTAATCACACAGGATTTTCTAAATTATGAAATAAACTCTTCCAAACCAATTATTTAGTTTGGCCTAGCAAGGGAAAAAAAGTCAACTGAGAGTTTTGAACATTCCATTTAAGGACAAAAACATGTCCTCCCCTTTCTCTATCCCCTCCCTCCCTCCCTACCACCCTCCCACTTCCATTCATTCTTCCTTCCCTTCCCCTATTTCTTTAATACCCACCACCACCTCTGTCCATCCTTTCTTTGAACCCTTTCTCTGGGTTTTCACTTTTAATAGAATATTTTCTAAGAGGCAGGCAGATCTCTGTGAGCTTGAGGCCAGCCTGGTCTACAGAGAGAGTTCCAGAACAGCTAGAGCTACACAGAAAAAAAAAAAAACCTGTCTCAAACAAAGCAAAACAAAAAAAAGCTGGGCATGGTGGCATACACCTTTAATCCCAATGCTTGGGAGGCAGAGGCAAGATGATCTCCATGAGTTCGAGGCCAGCCTGGCCTACAAAGCGAGTCCAGGACAGCTGATAAGAGACGATAAAGACCCTCCATGGTCTAAGAAAGTCACTGGCCAATGAGAAAAATGTGCACTATAAAGTGTGAGAATAAAAAGAGAATTCCAAAATTGAGAGCATTTCCAGGAGACACATTTGTATGCCTAAAGCTCCAGAGGAATCTATAGCAGTTTATGAAATCAGAAAATGATCTTAGCAAGGTCGACACGCTCAGTCAACAGGCTGCAAACCCTTGAGAGATCTCCATCTCCAAAGATGCCGAGGCTCTGCCTGCTATCCTCCTCAGGACACATACCCCCATTGAGATGGGGTTTCCTTCCCTTCTGAGAGTCAGGGTGACGGCATGGCCTCCCTGTAGCCCAAATGGTGGGACAAACATCACTGTATAGCTACAGAATCTGGAAAGACAGGACAGCTTTCCTTGGGCTTCTGAGGTTCTTGGGTCTCCAAAGTCATTGAGTGTTGTCCCTCTCAGAGCTCACATACAAGAGTGGTCCTGTGGAGGGGTTTTAAGGACAGTCCTTATGGAATCTGACCTGTGTGTCAGACCAGGCGAGGTGTGCAACATGTGACCAAAGAAGCTATAGGGTGTTCCAGGTCTAACTGTGGGAATCAGCCCATCTGTTCACCTTCTCAGAGCTGCAGCCCTAGATACCTGGAACAGAGACACACACTCTCTCTCTGTCTCTCTCTCTCTCTCTTTCTCTCTCTCTTTCATCTGAACTGCACATCTAACCTCTATGAACTTCAAGCCCCTAAGTTTAGAATGATTCATCATATAGTTTGAACAAGTAAAACATGTACTAATACACAGAAAATAAAATAAAATAACAACAATGTTTACAATAACATCAAAAATCTCTGAGCCATAGGATAAAAGATGTGTCTGATTGCTAAAAAGAAAACAATAAGACATCACAGAGAGACATAAAAGAAAGTGTGCATAAGTGGAGGAATATAACAGAATGACACACATTCAAATATTTATGTGAAGCTATAAAATCTGCATGAAATTGACCTATAGTTTTTAAGCATCTTTTTAAAAAATCATATAATGTACAGGCTGATTTTAACACTTAGGTGGAAATGCAAAAAGCCAAGCACAACCAGGAAGTAGATCGCACTCCATCTGCTTTAGACTCCAAGAGAGATGGGTGTGTCACAGAGCTGAAGTGACACTGGCACTTAGCAGGCTAAGGGGCGAGGATTGTCATGAGCTTGAGACCAACCTGGATTGCATAATAAGGCTAGCTCATAATAATTTTGATTATATAATATGCAACACTGTATTAGATAGTAATATCAATTTACATTATATTTGGCACATTATGTTATATTCTTATATTAGATATATTATTAATATTTTTATTATTATTATACAGAATGAAAAGTCCAAATCAAGTATGTACAGGGACTTGATTTATCATGCAAGTGGTAGTACAGCACTGGTTCTCGAACTTCCAAATGCTGTGACACTGTAATACAGTTCCTCATGTGGTGACTCCCAACCATAAAATTATTTTTGTTGCTACTTCATAACTGTAATTCTGCTACTGCTATTGTAATGTAATTATCTGATATGCAGCATATCTGATATGTGATTCCTGTGAAAGTATCCTTGGACCCCCAAAGAGGTTGAGACCCATAGGTTGAGACCAGCTGCACTGTACAGAAGTTGAAAATAGTCAGTAAAAAATAAAAAGAAATAAATAGTGCCAAGGCAGCCGGATCACCGCGCAGAAAAAATAAAACATTGTTCCTCTTTCACACTATCTACAGAAGTCCTTCCTAGACAGTTGGAGTCGAAGGTAAAGGATAAAATAAGACACCTTGAATATAAAATGGGAAATTATCTTCATCACTCTCAGGAAGATTTTCTTGAGCAAGTCTCAAAAAGTCTTCAGTATAAAGGGAAAAAAATGAGAAGTTTTGATTTTTAAAAGCTACCATCAACAGTCCCAAGGCAAACTGTAGAGCCCAGGAACAAACTTGTTGCATGTGGTACTAAGAGCGCTTATCCAGAAGGTTTTTAAACATCCTTCAAAAAAGCAAGAAAAATCCAATTCCATAAATAAAGTGAGGTACATGGAAAGGCTTGTTTCAAAAGGAACTATCTAACTCACTAGAAAACACTCAAGATAGCCAACTTCAACAGAACACATCCATCAGAATGGCTGCCCGGCAAAAGATGAAACATGCCGTAGCCGAGACCACAGAAGAGCTGATAAAGACCTCAGGTGGTGCCATGGCATTCAGCTTCTCCCTTCAAGCAGTTGCTGAACGGATGTAATTCGTTCTGGGAAATAAACTGCTCTATGTTGCCCTAAGACTTGTGTCCTTTTCCATGTTCACGTTGTTTTAGCAGATAAAATGGGGGGGCTAATGGGATGCGACTCTGTGGCAGAGTGCTCGGTTAGCAAGTACAAGTCTCAAGCACTGACCAGAAATACTCAACAACAAACAAACAGCTAAAGGGAGACCTACATACCCTAACTTCTCCATCTGCTATGCAAAGGAAGATGACTCTCAACCTCTCCTACAACTAAAGTCTCTCAAAGCCTAACGCTGACTTGAAAGCAAATTTCTGTTTGTTCAGGGTATGCTGGTGCACCGCTGATTTTAGCTTTGACTTATGCAAAGGGCCTCAGGAAGCATATTTCAGGAAGCATGGCTGGATATGATCAGCATACATTATAATGCATATATTAAGAGGGCCTCTTGTGGTTATTCTGTGGGTTTATTTTATCCCACAGGCATTTGTTTTGACTCTTTTCTCTAATATGAGGATACATTTCACAGCTTAGTATTTTTAATTATTACTATTTTCTGCAGTGCTGGCAAGCTTCTAATAAACAGTGATCTAATAACAGAATGGTTTGATGGGTAGTACCAAGAGCTGACCACAGTGATCCAGCCAGGGGAGACAGCCTGCTGGTAGGACCAAAGGACTGGCTGACACTGGATTTGTGGCATGAAAAAAACCAAACCAAACCAAACAACAACAAAACCCAAGGCAATAAAGAAGAGTCCAAAAGAGGACACACCTTGCACAGGTCTGGGTGTACGCTGGCTAATTTTATGTCAACTTGATACAAGCTATGGTCATCTCAGAGGAGGAACCCTTAATTGAGAAAATAAAGCCAGAAGCTCAGGTGTAAGTAGACAAGCCTGGAGGACATTTTCTTAATTAGTGATTGATGTGGGAGGGTCCAGCCCATTGTGGGTGGTGCCATTCCCTGGGCAGGTGATCCTGGGTTCTAAAAGAAAGCAGGTTGAGCAAACCATGAGGATAAAGCCAATAAGCAACACCCTCCATGGCCATGGCATCAGCTCCTGCCTCCAGGTTCCTCCTCTGTTTGTGTCCCTGCCTTAGCTTTCCTCAGTGGACTGGGATTCAGAAGACAAACCTTTCTTCCCCAAGTTGCTTTGGACATGATGTTTCATTGCAGCAATAAAAACCCAAACAAAGACACCAGACAGCACTGAGGTAATAATGGCTGTTCTCAAGTCCAAGGAAACTCTACTTCCACAAATTCTGGCAGTTAGACAAAATCCATTATTCTTCAGAAATGTGTGAAGCCACTTCCCTCATCAGTGGCAGAAGGGACAAGTGGCTATCTGTGGTGCCTATTAGCATACCAAAGTACATGCTGCCCTGAGGGGTCCCTCAGTATCACAAGTACCTAGCTCTTCTCAGCTTCTCCCCCAGCCTAAGCTTCTCCAGCTCAGTGGCTTCCCTCCCTTCAGCTACTTGCTCTCCTTATAACCCTGCTATTTTGCCTATGGTCTCTCTTTCGCCCATGCCCTCTTGGTCTTCCTTTTTTGAGGCACCCTATCCTTCTCTGCTCTCCTCCTCTTGCTCTTCCTATGCTCTGCTCTGGCTTCTCTCACAGGTAGGTCCAATCTGCTGGCTATGCCCAGTCTACTGTTTTTTCTCTCTTTGTCTGGACTCCAGATGCCTCTAGCAGTTCCCTCTCTCATATCTAAAATAAGAACCTTCTCTTTAACCATACCATGGAGCAGTCATGCCATTAGTTTATGCAGTTATGATACTTAGAGATTAAGCACCTATTAATTACCTGGGTGACGACAGGGCCTGGGCAGCAGAAGGCTGAGATTCAGGAGAGATCTAGGCTGGAGATAGCATCTTGGTGGAGTCAGCATAACACTGGCAGGTGTGACCTTCGGGTTGACAGGTGATGCACAGCACACATAATTACACTTCAATCAGATAAACGAGGAACAATTGCCAACTGGAGTCTGTTTGGTGCAATATTTACTTCTCAATGAAGCGCACGTTTACATGGTTGACAGGTACATGTTTGGGGCTGTGTGATGTTGAGACATGCTTGCACTATAAAATGAGTCACGTATCTGAAATTTACATTTAACCTGAACGTGTATCCTTTTACTCAGTTAATGTGGCCATGCAACACTGGGCATGAGAGAAAGGTCTAAGGCTAAAATCTGGGTCCTACTGCAGTAAGAGTTCCAGATGGGAGGCTGCTGGGTCTGTTTCCCGAACCCATACTGTGGCTCACCACCATCTGTAACTCCAGGCCCAGGGCATCAAGTGCCTTCTACTTGACTCTGTGGGCGCTGCATTTTCACATGGCACACAAAGATGCAGACAAAGCACCCATACATCTTAAAATAAAATTGTAGATGTTTAAAAAGAGTTTAGGAAGGAGAGAAGGAAAAAAAATGAAGATTGGCAGGTGAATGAGACAGGAGAGAAACACCCTGTGTGCAGTGGCCTGGAACACCCTCAGGGAAAATGTTGTCAGGAGGATGGTATGATCCTCAGGTCTCCAGTGGGACAAAGCCTTCAGCTATCCTGTGCCTGGCAATGCAGCAGCCATTAGTGACTTAGTGACCCCTGCTTCCCAGACCAGGAGCACTTGGCAAAGCTGTGACTGGTGAGTTTTGATCTGCTCGTTCACACTGATTTGAGTGTTGAAGTCAGGGTGGGCAAAATGACTCAGCAAGTAAAGGCCCTAGCCACCCAGCGGATGCCCTGAGTGCCTTCCCTATGACCTACAATGGTAGAAGGAGAGAACCGACTTCTGTAAATGCCTTCTGCCTGCCAGCCTCCTCCTCCCCGTGCACTGAGGCATGCACACCGAACCACACTGACACATACGAATAGATAGATAAATAAACACATTTCTGAAGTGTTAAAAGACGGATTCCTGCCTTCTCCCTCCTTGAAGCTGACCCCCCAGAGAATAGAAACAACACAGTTTTCTCAGTTGTGCCTTTCCTCAGGAAAGGGCAAGCGTAAGCAATCCATCAAAGATAAGGGGCAGCGTGCACAGGGGAGATAGGGGAGCTAGCCTGCAAGGAGAGGATGGAGGGGGCTGTCATCCTGAGCTCCGTGGAAGCACACTGCGGCCATGGGAGCAGGGAGGCAAGAGCTGCCATGGACCATGCGGCTTGAGAGTAGTGCACTCCTGGGATTGTCCTGCAGCTATGCACACTAAGACCTTTTCCCTCAGCCTGGATTTCATATCTCTCTCTCTCTCTCTCTCTCTCTCTCTCTCTCTCTCTATATATATATATATATATATATATATATATATATATTTTTTTTTTTTTTTTTTTTTTTTTTTTTTTTTTTCTGGAAAAGGAGAGTCACTGATGCCACTTGAATCCTTTACATCTTTTTAATGTAGCTGTAAGCATTAAATTCCTTAATTGAAGGGAAAACAGCCTTGTGCGTTCACTTGAAAAGCGCTGTATTGCAGTAGATAGCATGGCACTCAGGGGTTTAAAAAGATAAAAGACACTCAGCCTTCGGCTGTTGAAAGCAGTGGTGAATGTGGGGGAAGAGGTGGTTGTCACATGGTGTCACTTCAGCCTAGATTAAGCCATTTT
Source organism: Acomys russatus (assembly GCF_903995435.1). Lineage (NCBI taxonomy): Eukaryota > Metazoa > Chordata > Mammalia > Rodentia > Muridae > Acomys > Acomys russatus. Next base: position 53,221,027 of record NC_067157.1, read on the forward strand.
GTCACATTGAGAACAAACTAAGGCCGCAACCCGCAACATTCTCACTCACACTCGGATACACAGGACTCATCTTTGTGGTACCCTTAAATCATGTCACGACTGGAAACGCCCTGCAAACTTCTACACTCATGACAAGCTCAAATTTGTTTGTTTTGTTTTGTTTGAGACAGGGTTTCTCTCTGTAGCCTTGGGTGGCCTGGACTTGTTTTGTACACCACGCTGGCCTTGAACTCACAGTGATCCACCTGCCTCTGCCTCCCGAGTGCTAGGATTAAAGGCGTGCGCCACCATGCCAGGCCTAACAAGCTCAAGTTTGGTAGGGGTCCTCTTCATGACTTAAAAGAACAACGGCCACTCTTACAGCCTTGCAGTTAAGGCACACCCAGCCTGACGTCTCATTCATCCTGTTCTTCTAAGTTATCTCCCTGAAAATTTCCGGGTTTTTTGTTGTTGTTGCTGTTGTTTTTTTTTTTTTGTTGTTGTTGTTGTTGTTTTGAGACAGGGTCTCTTTGTGTTAGCCTTGCCTTTCCTGGACTCCCTTTGTAGACCAGGCTGGCCTCAAACTCACAGTGATCAGCCTGTCTCTGCCTCCTGAGTGCTGGGATTAAAGGCTCTCCCTGAAAATTTCAATGGTGTGGCTTGGACAATAATTTCTGGGATCTCTAAAAGCTACTTATGACATGACCTTATTTATTTATGATGTAATTCAATCAATTGAAATAATTGGTCAACCATGACATAATTGAATCACTGGGGATAACTGGTCAACCACGCCACTGGTTCTTTCAAAGGAAATATGAAGTATTCTATTGCATTACAATACATGGGAAACTACATTTATAAATTATTTGTGAGAATATAATTGGTGCAGCCTGATACAAAAGCTGTGTGTTGTGTCTTTTTTTTTTTTTTTTTTTTTCTTCTTTCAACATGTAGTAATTTTGGAACACATGCCATTTGAATGTTATCATCTTCCCAGGGGTAAAATGGTGAGGCTGAATTCTACCGCCCAAACACCAATCCTTTGATTTCCATCAAGGCAGGAGTTCTCACACTTTGCAGCACACTAGAACCACCTGTGGGACTTGTCAGATCACAGAGCCCAGGGCCCCACCCCCAGAGCTATGATTCAGTGTGTGGGTGGAACCTGAGAATTTTTCTCTGGAAGGTTCCCATGTATGGCAGTTGGAGGGAGACTATATTAGAATATTCTGTCTTACAAATGCACGTGAGTGTGTACATATGTGTGTGTGTGCACATGTGCATATTCACATATACTCATATAGATGACCAGTATTTATATGCAAGGATGTGGAAGCCAGAGAACGACATTGGATGCCATCTTCAGGAACATCATTCACCGCATTTGAGACAGTTTCTCACTGACCTGGAGTTCACCAATTAGGCTAGACAGGGTGGCCGCTGATCCCTAGGGATCCTTCTGTCTCCGTCCCCCCAGCACTAGACTCCTAAACACATGCCTGGCGTGTTATGTAGTTTCTAGGGATCCTCACACTTGCATGGCATTTCACCCAAAGAGCCAATTCCCCAGGCCTAGAGCATCTTAAAAAGAAGTTGTCCCACCCCCTGCCCCCCACAGAACTGTGAGGAAGCCATGCAAAGCACTGGGCCCTCAGCACTCATTTTACAGGGGGAGGAAACCATGGTGTAGAGAAGTAACTGCCAGCATCCACCCAGGACCAGAGCCCGGGGTCCACGGTCGATCTCCCAGACCTGCAGAGCATCTCTTTGCCACTCCATTCTTTGTATCTAGTCTAGATGTCTCTGCCTCCCCCACCCCCCGCCGTATTTAAGGCACTGGGGGGGGGGGGGCGGTAATTTTTAAAATGTGCTTAAATTGTGAAAGGTCCACTCACCTTTCCCCAGTAATCAGAATTAGAGGAGTGGAACAGACTTTGTAAACACCATTCACATTTCTGGCTAGATTTATTTGAGCTTGGCCTAATGTTGCTTTTGCGTCTGTCTTAGGTATCCAGAGCCCCTTGGAAGCTGCTTCCCACAGGCCTCTGTGGAGCAGCACTGGCAAGATCCTTGCTTGCATTATACAGAGCTGCTGTGTCCTGACCCATGAGACCCCCGTGCCTCTCTCCAATGCAACAGATGCTCTTGAGCACAAAGGGGGGGGGGGTTATGTGGTGGCTCTGGGAACTCTGGTAGGATAGTGAGGGAATTGTCCAGGCTGCCCAAGTCCTTCTGCCTATACACACATAGGCATTCTTGACTAAGTGCCCAGTCCTGGTGGTTAGGGGCACCCCAAGAGCTCCTCCAGGAATGTGATACTCATTTCCTCTACAAGGGTGGATTCACCTACTGGGAGGTCCTGATGCCCCAGTCAAGGTTGGACAGAAGTGACCAAGGCAGTAAGCCGGCCTCCAAGGTCTCACTGTCTACCCACGGGGGTGGGTGGGGGATCCATGCCATTATGTTTTTGCTAAACTCTTATGGTACAAGCCTCAGCTTTGACAACACCAAGCCTCTTTCACACTATTGAGTTCTTGTACTCTGAAAAAAATCTAAAGCTAAGCAGGTTATCACTCTTTATACCTCCAAGCTGAAAACAGCTAAACTATCCATCAGGAGATGAGCACATAGACAAGATGTGGACTTTCAGTGGCTGTACATTCACTGTCCTGAAGAACCTGACAAAAACAACTGAAGGGAGGGCTCATCTTGGCTCGTGGTTTAGAGGGTTGCTCTGGTGGCTTGAGTGAAAGTGACCCTCAGAGGCTCATATGTTGGTGGAACTGTTGAGGAAGGATTAGGAAGTGTGGCCTCATTTGGAGGAGGTGTGTCTTGGGGGTGGGCTTTGCACTTCAAAGCCCTTCTGTTCCCTCGAACTGTGAGTAAATGGGTTTACTTTGTTCCAGGTTGTTGGTGCTTTGCTATGGAAGTCCTGTCAAACTAACCACCACTAAGTCAAAACTCCCCAGCTCCTCCCTCCCCCCAGTTAGTTCCCTTTGCCTTGTGGTTGTATCTCAAGATACAAACTCAAAGCTATGGCTCCAGCACCATGCCTGCCTGCTGCCGCCATGCTCCCCCCACCCTCATCATGGCCATAAGTGCTAACCCTCTGAAACTGTAAGCCCCAAATAAACTCTTTCTCCTATAAGTTGCTTCTGTCGCAGGGCATTATCACAGCAATAGGAAAGTAACTAAGATGATTGCAGGCTGTCCTAGTGGACTGGCCTGGTCCAGGGTGCCAGAGTGTGAGGTGTCTGCTGTTGATACAGTGTCTGATCAGGAAGCATAGAAAGTGGACCTCCCTGTAGAGTCCAAGTCTGTCAGTCAGGCCCCACCCTCTAAGGCTCCGTGGCCTTCAAAACACACTGCAAGCTGGGGCCCAAGTGTGTAAAACACAAGCCTGTGGAGAATTTTCTAGATTCAAACCATTACAGGAACATAAATATGGTGGAACATTACTTGGGCACATAAAAAGCAATAGAAGCTGATACATAATAGGGCAGAGATAAACCATGAAGCATGCTTAATGGCAAAAGACCCAGGCACAAAATGGTCTAATTCCACTTATATATGGCATTATAATAGGCAGACTGTCAGAGACAGTGCAATGGAGGCTGCCAGGGGCTAGGCCTAGGGAGAAGTGGGCAGTTCTGAATTAACAGTGGCTAGTTTGACAGGACTTCTGTACCAGAGTACCAACAACCAGGAGGCTTGATCAGAGTAAATCCATTTTTTCCCCACTCTGGGGGCCAGAAGTCTGAGCTCAGCATATCAGAGGGTAGGTTTCTTTTTGGACCTGCCTTCAGGGCTATCACAGATGCCTCCCTTCTCTGTGCGTTCTCATGTGGCCTAGTCCCTGTGTGAGTCTCTGTTCAGATCTCCACTTCTCACAAGAAAACTTTCATGGTGATGAGGACCCACCCAAATGACCTCACCGTATCCCAGTTACCTCTTTAAAGATCCTGCCTCCCAATGTAAAGACATTTTGAGATACTGGTGATTGGGATTTCAACATGGATCATGGGGTGGAACAATTCATCATATTGCAAATGAGGTAGCTAGTGAGTACCTGTGATGAAAAGTTGTGGAAATTAATAATAGCGATGCTTGTATATTGATATGAATATATTTAAATGCCACCCAGCAAACACTTAACAGTGCATATGGGGCATGTTATGTTTTACCACAATGCTGGGGGCCAGGCAGGAGAGATGATGTAATAAGTAAGAGCACTTGCTGCACAAGCATGAGGACCTGAGTTCAAATTCCCATCACCCATGTAAAATGCTGGATGTGGCTGTGCACGTGCCTGTCACCTCGGCAGTAGGGGAGTTTAGAGACAGGAGGCTTGCTAGGGCTTGCTGGCTCCCGGCCAAAAACATGAGCTCTCCTAAAAGGAGAAATGCTTCAGGGAAATAAAGTGAAAAGTGATACATCAAGATACCTCATGTCCTCCTCTGGTCTCACCACCCTGCACACAAGTGCACGGGTACATGCACACACGTGCACACACATGCACATACCCACACACCCATACCCACACCACAGATAGGTAGGTAGGTAGGTAGATAGATAGATAGATAGATAGATAGATAGATAGATAGATAGATAGATGACAGAACAACAATTCTTTCGGGGTTTTGTTCTGAATGGTGGGACTATGCAAATATGCTTTAGCCCCCATTAGTGTCTGTTGCTGACACCTGCAAATAAGCCCATGGACACTTCTCCACCGCTGGGTGGGAAGAGAGTGTGCATACTTCTCTGGAAACAGTGTGTTCATGGGCGTGGGGCTGACAGCTCTTTCCTCACCCTCCCTGAAGCTACAGGCTGCAGAAAATGATGTCAACAGCAACAAGCTCAGGCTGGGATGTCAGCAGCTGGAGTCCAGTCCTGTGCCGTCACCAGTGAGTTTCACCCCATTCACTTCTCCGGGACCTTTAACTTTCTCACTACAGAATGAAAGTGGCAGGACCGTGTTTGTGTTTCAGTTACCTTGCGGCACCAACGTTCTTGAATCTACCACCTGAAGGTCATAGGCCTGTCGATTGAATGAGTCAATGTGAGTCTAAGTGTTGGCATTTCCTTGAGAGTGAACTGAGGGAAGGTTCTCAAGCGAAGGAAGGACCAGGATGGCACTGGGCATGTGTTACCTCTGTCCACACAAAGCCAGAGAAGGTATTTTCAGCTGCTCAGTCTCAGGGCAAGAAGGAACTTCTGTGTTCCTAATGATGAGCACAGAGAGAATGACCCGTGTCCTGTAAAGGTAACGATGCTTATCTGAGAGGCCAAGGCGAAGGGAAGGATGGAGACACCAAAACTTGGCAGAAGGACCCAGGTAGGATAGTCACAGCAGAGACCTCCTCAGGGAACATGATCCTCATGCGGATGAGCAATGTTTCTCAGCTAGAGATGCTACAGGTGGCCGGCAAGATGATGGAAGTGTGCTGCCTGCTTCAGAGGAGTTGCTTGGGGAAAGATTATTTTCAGCTAAGAGAAAAGAGGCAGAGATGTGAAGGCCAAAGACCCTCTGATTAGTTACTCTTCTCACTGTGGGACAAGGTACCCAACAGAAGGGGCTGGAGAGATGGCTCTACAGTTCAGAGCACCGGCTGCTCTTCCAGAGGACCCGGGTCAGATTCCCAGCACCTATGTGGTGGTTTACAACCATCTGTAACTCCAGTCACAAGGGATCTGATGTTGTCTTCTGGTCTACCTAGGCATTGGACACACTAGTGGTACACAAACATAGAGGCATGTACACCACATAAACAAGCACATTTCCAACAGAAGCAACTAGAGGGAAGGGTTGTTTCGGCTATGTTTCCGGAAATCACGGTGGGTGCATGCTCCATGGATGCTGCAGCGGTTCCCAGCTGTGACTTCTCACACCCTGCAGATTAAAAATCAGAAAGCTTGGGTACCGGCAGCGGCAGGTACCATCTTCAAGGCCTCCCGCTAGAGACTCACTGTTGCTAGCTAGGCCACATTCTCTGAGGTTCCACAGCCTTTTAAATAAACACTTCCACTATCTGGCCATCAAGTATTCAAATATATACATCTTTTACGACAGGCATTTAACATTCAGATCATGACATCGTCCTTCCAATTTTGAAATGATTTTTAAAGACATGATCCTCAATATCTGGAGACCGCCAAGTTCTCAGGAAAGGCAGTGCCAGCGGCATTATAGGCTCACAACTTGTTTTCACCAATAACCCCATTCCTGAAGGAAAGCTGGGGTTACAGATGAGTGTGGTGGGGTTAATACTGTGTCAAATTGACAAGAGCTAGCATGGCCTAGTAGACAAATCAGCATTATCTGGAGGGATGTTTTAGATTGGGCTGACTGAGGTTCTGAATACATTCAAGGCTTCTTGCCTTCTTTGCCATGAGAGACTGAACTACTTGTCTGTGAGCCATAGCAAGCCACTCTTTCACAGAGGTTGCATTTTTTCCAGGTATTTATAAAAAAGCAAAAAAAAAAAAAAGCCAAACAAACAAAAAGCTGCCACCGATGTTTCAATGACTCATAACTTCAATGCTCCTGCACTCACTGATGCCATCTGTTCTTTCACACCAATAGCATTCTCTGACTTGGAAGCCCACAGTACATGGCACCAAGCAGAGGGCTCTGCAGAGGCAGCTTGCCTGCCGTCACTCCTGCCAGCATTCCACGGCCAACAGCTCTGCTGACGTCAGTTCTGGAGTCCCATGGTTCTGTGGGTCAACAACAAAGTGGTTTTCAGCTCTGGAGCATTTGTACAATGGTGCACAGGCTCGCCTGTTTTCTTGAGCGGGATTTTCAGAACACAGTCTAACCTTTTCCTCGTTGAGTCATCATGAATCACCATTGCAAATCGAAACCACAGACCGGTTAGCTCTGGCTTTCCTTATTCCAAAAGCAGGGCTAGAGGTGTAGGGCTGGTGGGAGGGCGCGAGATAGGCTGTAGATTTGGAGGGGCCTGGCCCAGAGTCCCCAATTCACCTTTTGGCCGTGGTTCTGATGTCCAAATCTGAAGCCTGGCCACCCACACGCACTGTGGATGCTGCCGGGCCAGATACTACTGGACAGTGTAGGTTGCTACCCAGCTTTCTGGCCCCTTGCCTGTGTCTCTGCCTCCGCACTTGCCTGCTACCCTCAGCCCTGGACATGAACTGGAGTCCTCAAGTAAGAATGCTCCCTGCTGTCTCCTTAGCTAGGGCTTCCAAATGTTTCTGGTCCCTAGGACAGCCATGCCACCCTTCTTTGTGAGAACCCCAATTTCTCTCCCTCATTATTTCCCTCTTAAGACTGGCCACCAAGTTGGGGGCTAAAATAAGCAAAAATGTATTTGTCACAGGCCTGAGAGGAGCCATTCAAGAGCAAGGTGTCTGCAGGGTGGACATGCCCCTGGCTTACAATTGGCTTTCCTTGTGTCACCATGTGGTCCCTCTTCTGTGCCAGTCAGCAGGCTAATCACCTCTTTTTACTGGGACACCAGTCATAATGTTTAGGGCTTATGCTAATGTCATTCTTAAAATTTCCCTCTTCAAAGGCCATTTCCCCAAATACAGTGACTCTCGGAGCTTCCAGTGGTTGGAACACCTGTTCACGTCTCAGCTTACAGTGATTCAGCCCTGGGAAGACAGACAGGGTGATGGTTCCAGGACCTTTTTATTTTGTTTTATTTTATTTTATTTTTAATGCACAAATGACTCTTATACAGACAACTGACTTCTCGAAATTTTTCTTATTACTAGTATACAAATATTAGGTCTAGTTATGGCACTTTCCAAACAAAAGTTTGTTTGTTTCTCCCCTTCTCTCTCCATCCTCCTTCCCCTTGTAACTTCCTGCTTTCATCTATGTGACTTTTTGCCCTCCCTTTCCTTCCTCAATACTTCCTGCTTCCCTCTTGTGGGATCCTTGCTAGTTCCGTAGTCTGCGTCCACTGTTACATCCCCTTTTTACGTACATAGAACAATAAAAGTTAGGATCCAAATATGAGAGAGAATATGGGATTCTTTCTTTATTTTGTTCTATTTTGTTTTGTATTTCTAGACAGGATTTCTCTGTATAGCCTTGGCTGTCCCGGAACTTGCTCTATATACCAGGCTGGCCTCGAGCTCATAGAGATCTGCCTGCCTCTGCCTCCCAAGTGCTGGGATTAAAAGCCTGTGCCACCACCACCTGTCCAGTGCGGAGTGATCAGCCTTGAAACCAAATGTCCACAACATCAAGGGCAGATTCGGCCGGTTCTATTTAATTATGTTTATACACACATACATTTAACACATATAATCAAAGGGGGGGGGCTCTTGATTTGAGAGTGAGGGGCCTGGAGGGAGGAAGTGGAGGTGGGGGAAGGGAGGCAATTCTATTTCAAGTAAGATGTTTTAAAAATATACTATGTTTAAAACAGTAAATAGGATATCGCCAGCCAGTCATTTTTGTAGAAATCACAGAAGGAGGAGATACAGATGGAAAAGTTTACTCTGAAATCTAACTGCCTTCCTATGCAGGCTTGATCTGTGGAGATAAGAGCTAAGTCGCTCACCACAGGAGGGTCAGAGGAAGGCCCTAGGACTTCTAGGACCATCTCTTAGCCCACAAGCCAATGCCTTGAATGAGGAACAAGCACTTTGGCCATGTCCTGGGACACTGGCTCTTTCACTTGGGAGTTGCCACAGAGGCCTGGGAAGCCCACAATAATGTAACGATATCTCATATTTACCTCACAAACATAACTTGCATAACTAGTTTCTGTTTATCTTTAGGCCTGCCTCTGGCCATAGTCAAAAGAAACATGACATAGGTTGACAGTGCCTGAAGCTGTCATTGTCACATACCTACAGAAGACTGTCCCCACCTCACAAGCTTTTGTCACCATCTCTCACTTCTCTCCCAGTCTCCCATACCCATCTCTCTAACCCCTGAGTTTGACTGCTCCCTCATTCTGCCTTCCTTTACCCCACCCCCCACCGCCCACATTCTTGGATATTTCTTTCCCTTCTGTGAGAAGTGGCTTGGCTAATGTCATCCAGGATGATTTTCTTGCAGCCCTGCAAGGCTTTTATTTCCTCATCCTCTTTGAACCCAAATGCTTCAACAAAGGACATCTAACCTTGTAACAAGGATCTGTTTATTAAGTGGACAGCACACCCACACATGACATCAGCGGCCCACCCAAGCCTGAGAGAAGGATTGGAGGAAATTCAAAATCTTTTTTGAAATAATTCAATAGCTTTGAGTTATCATTTTGAGAAAACCATTACTGTGTTTATATGGAAAAAAGTCTCCATCATAAAGAGAATTTTATTGCCTTAGCATCTTCGTATAAAGAGTGGAAAAAGACAAGAAAGAAATAATTTATTTTGCCATCACTTAGAATAATTGCTGATATACCAGCCTTCCATGCTGGCTGAATCAGCTATGCTCTTATCTTTGTGTGCATTTATGGATATGTGTTTTCAAATGCCCAAGAGATCACCCCCAACAGAATGCACAAGAGGCAACTGGCACCAACAGAGGCAGAGCCTAGATCCCAGGACCTGGGCTTGGGCAGGCTCCTGGGATCTATTCTCAGAGCCATCTTTGGTTCGTTTAATCTCCCTGAGCCTACGCTGGCATGAGAACATACCCTGGGTTTTCTCTACAGGAATAGGGGTTATGCTTGCTAGGAGTTCTGATCCCTCATGTTGCTACACAACCATGAGGACCTGAGTTCAAGGCCCAGAGTGCAAAAGGAAAAAGCTGGGTGTGGTATTAGCACACATGTATAACGCTACCCTTGTGGAGTTAGAGACAGATGGGTCCCGGGGGTTACTGGCTAGCTAGTGAGAGACCCTGTCTCAAAACACCGTGCTTGGCATGGGCTAGAGACAGAGACTCGCTGTGTAAGATCACTTGTTAGTCTTGCATAGAATCTGGATTTGACTCAGCATCACATGGTGATTCACAGCCATTTGTAACCCAATCTGAGGAGATTTCATGCCCTCTCCTGACATCCTTGGGTAACAAGCATAGACGTAGTAGATATACATACCTGTAGGCAAATATTCGCACATAAGTAAAATCAATAAATCATATATATGTATATGTATATATATATATACATATTGATACATATATCAGAACAGTGCCCTGAGGAAATGATGCCAAAGGTTGACTTCTGCCCTCTACTCCCCCTACACACTTGCACTTACACAATACACACACACACACACAGTACACATACACACACACATAAGTGGACGTACACAAAGATTTAAATTAAAACAAACCACCCTAGGGCTGTTCTCGTTGGTCATAACAAAAACCTTATACTGACAAGAACAGTCTGAGGCTGTGGCTTTGTGTGCCATTAGGTGCCATTAAGTTCCTTGTGGTATGAAAGCAGGAGTGTAGGAATGTGGCAACTCCTGCTGTGACGCATCCTGGAGCTTAGAGCTGCCCACGGTTGGTTCTACAGCACAGTCAAGGGCCCAGAACACTAAGCAGTTATCACAGAGCAGCACAGGAGAAAGGGGAACAGCAGGGAGGGCTCGACATTCAGAAAGAGGGAAGGCCGAGCCTCCGCTGTGGTCACCCGTGGGTAGCAGGGATCCACACGAAGTGGCTCTTTTTGTGTAGACTGGAGAACGTCCCCACTGCCACAGTGGCACACCACCCCATGCAGAGACCACCACTCCTCTCCTCTCCACTGATGAGTACCTCCAGCACGCATCCTACGTGCAGCCCTCTTGAAATGAGATCCCAGGCACACGAGTGGCTATGCAAATAGACATCATGCCCACAGTTCAGTTGTCTCCTCTTTCCCACACCTTTGGTGTCAGAACAGTCAGCCCACTGGAGAAGTCTATGTCATAATCATAGCTACTCTAGAAGAACTAGCTGGATTCAAAGCACTGTCCTCATTCTGACTGCTATTATCCTTCTTAATTTCTAGTTACTGTTTTTCATTTGTTGGAAACAGGGGCTCCTGCAGTCCAGGCCTCGAGCCTACCATATTGGCCTTCCCACGCACTCACACTCACTTTCTGAGTATTGGGCCTGTACTGCCGTCCCTGGCTTTATGTGGCCCCGGGAAGGAGCCCAAGGCTTCAGGCCTGCTAGGGAAGTTCTCTACGAACAAACAGAGTTCAAATTTCCTCCTTTTAACACAGTGTTTCCTCTGTGCCCTCCTAAGGCTCTCTGCTTTTTGAGTTTTATATAAACAGATCCGAAGGCAGGCTCTACTGCTAAGTAAGTTCTTAAGGCCAGGAAAGCAGTCGTGCCAGAATGTTCTAGAAACAGCATATCTGCGCTGACTGTATGGTGGATGTGAAATGAGTAAAGCCCTACTCTAGGAGCTCCAACGTCTGAGAACTCTTTCTCCCTCCATTTTGACTTCCTTCTCTTTTAATCATGTCAGTAGAAAAAAATTAAAGACTGAACGAGAACAAAACCAAAAACATACCCAAATCTTTAGTCTGATCCTGAATGCTAATGCTTGCTATTGGAGGGTAGAGTCTGAAATCCTAGGCAGAAGAATCCAAAGGGTTCTGGTGAAACTCCAGCGGCCTTCAACCTGAATTAAAAGTAATTTTCTCATATGTCTGAAAAGCCACAAGGAATCATATTATTTTTTATTTACCTTAAGTAATATACAACACATGTAAGTGTGTGTGTGTGTGTCTGTGTGTGTGTGTGTACACATACATGCATAGTTTAAACGGAGCTAAGCCACTTGGGCCGATAATGCTCCCCACAAGCCATAGAGTATCCAACAAAAACCCCAGTACTAAGCATGAGAAACCCTTTTTTGAGTTGTCAGAGTCCAAGAGACCACTAAAACAATACAGAATATTGATGTTGACCTTGGGTACCTCCCAGAGGTGGAAGAAAAATCCCTATGCCTGAAGACACCACATACCTCAGACATAGGACTTGGGAGACTCAAACAAAGCCTGACCCGAAGGCCTCTTACCTGAAGGCTCTAAGCAAGCTGCCACTCTAGGGACGCAACCAACATTGCTACCCAGCTGGGACACCTGTGAACCACGGCAGTGACCAACATGACAAGGTGTCCCTAACAGTGCAGTAGTGGCACTGTATCTTGGCAGTAACCAACAGTTGCCTAATTGGCTTAACACCTGAGCAACAGGAACAAAATCATGCCCAGTACAGGACATCCAGCCAGTGGCTTAGGGATAGTGACGTCATGGAGCTTACGAGGGGGAGCCTGCGACTGATGCTTTACTAAACCAGCACGTTCTTAGCCGCACTCTTTCCCCACAGTGAAGTGTAGCTCCCAACTCTCACCAAAGAACCTTCTCTTTGCCACAGACAAAACTCATTAGAGAAAGTCACAACTGGTCAAAATACAAAGAACAGGTGATCATGGGGTGCCTGGGCCCAGCACAGCTACAACAGATCCTGCATTTAAAGCTCAGGGAAAAGAGAGAGAAAAAATTGTAAGAGTAAGAGGGCCAGCAAGTCTACTGTGGGATTGTCACTTAGAAATTACAGGGAGCTTCACCTATGATATTTCAACAATATGGTTGTCTGAGAAAGACCTGAACAAAGGCAATACCGTATAGACAAACACGGAAGAAGAAATTTTCTAGGGCTCCCTCCCATCCCTAGACAAAGAACTACAGGCAACTAAAGGCTGCAAAGAACGGAAGTAGTCCTCCCCGTAGAGGAGCCCTCCAGCTTGTTTCCAGTACCACACGGTGCAGACAAGCACACTGAGCCGACTTAGCAAGAGGAAAGAGAATGAAGGGAAACAATGTAACTACTTTTTTAAAAAATTGAAACAAAAGTCTTCTTTTCCCCCCCACTCACTTTGATTCATTGAAATATGTCTGTTGAAGGCAGGTGAGTACTTGGGAGGCAGAGGCAGGAAGACTGCGGTGAGTCTGAGGCGAGCCACAGCTCGAGACAGAGACTGCGTCTTCTGCTAAGAATCAGGATGTGAAGTGGTTGCCAGAACCCACTCACATTCCAATCATTTCCTCTTAGTCACCAACATTCTAAGAGGATAGAGCTGCAGAGCCACAAGTTCGAGGCCAGTGTGGGCAACTTAGTAGGACCCTGCCTCAAAAAAGAAAAACAACAAAGTAGAGAGAGAGTTGAGGATACAGCTTATTGAGAGCCTGCTTAGAGAGAGAGAGAGAGAGAGAGAGAGAGAGACAGAGAGAGACAGAGACAGAGAGAGAGAGAGAGAGAGAGAAGAAGAAGAAGAAGAAGAAGAAGAAGAAGAAGAAGAAGAAGAAGAGAGAGAGGGAGAGAGGGAGGGAGGAAGGGAGGGAGGGGGAGGGAGGGAGGGACGCGCAGAGAGGTTGGGTAACAAGAAAAGGAAAAGAAAGGGAGACAATTGGCTGTAATATTACTTAGATAAAACACAACATCAGTTTATATGATCTTTCTCTTTCACGATTTGAGGGCGGTGTCAAAAGGAACAGCGGAGCACTGAAGAGCGGCTGGCTCTTCGGGAGAGTGCTCGGCCAGCACACAGGCACAAAGCTACTGGTTTGATCCCCCGTGCTAGATAAACAGCAAAGGGGGGCAGCTTAGCCACGCTTAAGGGAGCTGCAAGGGAGCTGCAGGATCGTGGCCGAAGGTGCTTTTACAGGCATTCTGTCACAGCGACAAGAAAGCTGACACAGGGACACAGTGTGTAAATGACACAGTAGGCTCATATTTTGGTGTGAAGGTAAGTGGAGGTAAGGGAGGGTAGTGGTCCAGATACCGGAAGTACATAGATCTGTGTAGTTTGGGGCGGGGCGGGGGCAAACAAAATGTGGCTTTTGTTGGTGTTTGCTCTTCTGTTTGCCAGCCAAGTGTGAAGTATTGACTTTGTTTTAGTTACAAACGCAAATGGGGAAGCTCAACTGTGGTGCCCATCTCCTGATTACCAACCCAAAGACCCTGGGCAGGCTGAGTTACATCCGGAGAAAATCCCATGCCAGCTTCAGCAGAGGGAGATTTTTATGTCAACACTCAAAGTGGAGTGGAAGATACAGGTCATTAAGCAGGGCTGTGACACCAGGAAATTAAATGCTGTGGGTGCCTGCCAAGTATGTAAAGCGAGAGGCACTCCTAAATAATAGAAAAGCAGTGCGCTTGGCATTGTGAGAATAACGCAGGGTGAAAGGGCCTGGGTATGCGCTGGGCACTGGGGCCATCGTTTTGTGCAGAGGGGGAAAAAAGGTTTGATATATAGAATGTTCGCCGATCTGACAGCACGCCTTGAGTTCTAAAAAAATTCTCCACCATTTCCTAATTTTCAAGAAATCATGATAGTGATTAGAAATGCCTGGAGGAGTGAGGAAATGGACATTTTCACTGGAGAAAGCAGACCCTCAGCCTTGACCATCCTAGGTCTCTCCTTCAGGCATATTTAGTTGCTAGTAAAGCACAGCTTGGTGGGCGGGGGTAGGGGGGTGGGGGCTGCAGGGTGAAGGGGGGGAGGCAGGGGAGACAGGATTATACTAACTGGGCTTGTAGGTTTTACTTGCCCTGAGACACCCTCTCCTATTCACAGGGCTGCTGGCAGGCACCCCAGAAGCACCTGGGGCTTTGTCCGAAGACTGTCATTCATCTTCCCATGGCATCCACTGAGGACCCTTTGAACGTCCACACACTGTCCCTAGACTTGTGACGAGGAAAGTTTAGTGAGTGTAATGAAGCCTTTTTCATTTAATGGGAGCAAATACCTACATCCTGGACATTTTATAACATCTATAGTTTTCAAAGCATATTTTCCTTAAAGTGTATTTTTTTTTAAAGATCTATTTATTTTGTTTTTACAGGTGTGGGTGTCTTGCCTGCCTGTGTGTCTGTTTGGCACATGCAGGGAGGGAGAGAGAGAGAACATGGAAGAATAAGGCCTCAGGTTCCCCAGAGTTACGGAGGGTTGGGAGCCACCATGTGAGTGCTAGGAATCCAATCTGGGTCCTCTGAAGAGAAGCCAGTGCTCTTAACTGCTGAGCCATCTCTCCAGCCCTAAAACATACTTTCTTATCTCCTTTTCAATGACATACTATAAACCTAACAGCTACCAGGACACTCTCAGTCCCTGAGTTTAGAAACTTCTGGAACATGCAACAGCTGCTCTTGAGTCAAGTTCCACGCACCGAAGTCGGGGGGGGGGGGCGGTGCTGTGCATGAGTCCGTGTCTGACACTGTCTTTAGCATGGCTACAGTCTAACTGGGGAGGCAGACAGGATAGATCTTAGAGGATGGACTATGGTATGAATCAGGGTAAAACAACGTTCTGGGATCGTTCAAATATAAGGGAAGAATAAGCTTGGCTGAGGAGGCGGGGGGAGAAATGCATGGCAGAAGACTCATGAACTGTCAAGGATGGGAAGGGTCTCTCCGTGGGAAGTGGTCTGCACATCATGCATTCCCAAGGCCCTCCACGGGTCTGTGGAAGAGCCGTTGTCACTGGTGTGCCCGGGAGCTGGTGTTTGGAAGAGAATTCCAGGTGACCTGCTTGGGAAGGAAAGTACAGGCAGGCAGGGCTCACGGAGCCATGACACACTGTGGTAGAGTTTAACTTGAGTTAAGTAATGGGTAAAATGCTGTCTTGTACTCCTTACCCATCTTATCTTTGTCAGTGATGTCTACACATTCTGTCTTTGTCACCCATGTCTCTGGCTACTAAGGTTTGCCTTTCTTTTGTCCCATATAGGAAGGGGGCATTTAGTCAACACCCAGGAGGGGATGTTAAAGGAGAGAGTTAGCTTCAGCTCCTGGGTTCAGCCCAGAGTTGGCTAGACCCACTACCACCAGTCTGTGATGCCCAGATATCATTGTGGGCCAGGTGCTATTTATTTCATTCCAGACAGTAAGGAAGGAGGGAGGGAAGGAGGGGGGAAGAGAGAGAGATAGAGAAAGAGAGAGAGAGAGAGAGAGAGAGAGAGAGAGAGAGAGAGAGAGACAGAGAGAGAGAGACAGAAAGAGAGAGAGACGAGAGAGAGAGAGAGAGAGAGAGAGAGAGACAGAGACAGAGAGACAGAGAGAGACAGAGACAGACATACACAGAGAGAGAGACAGAGAGAGACATACACACAGAGAGAGACAGAGAGACAGAGAGATGGGGGGAGAAAGAGAGAGAGAGGACACACAGGCAAAGATATGTCCCAACTAGATTTTGTCCCTCAAAGATTCCATTATTCCTAAAACAGTGGCGCCATCTGTGGACAGGTGGTCTATGTGAGTCAGTGGATGGGGGTGGTGGAGTGGAGTTGGGGGCATGGGAGGGTGGGGGGGATATTTCCCATTCACTTGGTGTCAGTGTCCTCTCTCTGAACTACGTCTTGTCTATACCATAGGAATAAAAATGGTGTTTAGGGGTGCTGTAAAGACCAAATGGGCACACAGACCAGGATGTGGGTAGAGATGTCTGCTCTGTTCTCCGTTCCATTCTCGGTGCACGTGCACTGCTGGGCAGTGTCTGTACCTGCCTGCTTTGCTCTGCCTTCTACTCTCTGCTCTACCAATGGGTTCCCACCCCTGATTTCTGCGGGGCCTGCTCCTTATGCAGAGAGTTGAAACAAGCCCTGGAAACAACACACAACTCACTAAACGTGATTTTAGGGGTTTGTTTTCTAGATGTTAAAATCCCAAATGAAGCTCCTCCTGAATTTGGGGAGAGCCTTCTGCCATTTTCATTAAACAGTTCACTAATTTGTAAAGATATGTACAGCCATGATGGTGCCTGGCCAAAGCAAATAATCAGCTATATGAGCTCTCTAGAATGTTCAAAATGTCCCCAGATCAGACAGCTCCTTCTCAAACATAGTTAATGTAAGTCACAATGTATTTACTGAGTGTTTGGTCAGCAAAGTCATGTTGTTCAGACTTGGGCCGAAGGCACACTCCCATTCCTCCCCCTAAATACCAACTGATTACAGGAAAAAGAGCCAAGGTTTTTGTTTCTTTTGAACACACACACACACACACACACACACACACACACACACATTCCGTGAACCCTGCCTGCCTAGATATATATATGGATGTGTTATTAGAAAACCATTTTATTAAAAAAAAGTGTTCATATGAAAAACAAAGATTTTATGAATGTAACAGAAACCACCTTTTTACTGTTTGATGAAGGCAAAATATTCCATTTAGAACACTACCATGAAATATGAATAAAATGCATAGGAATACACACACACACACACACACACACACACATCTCCTGTATAGAGGCTATGTATTTGGAGTAGAAATCGACATCAAGTTGGCTTGTAACTGTGCTCCTCACCTGAACGTTTCTTTAGTGTTTACTGTCTACCTCTGCTGTCCTATAGAACAGAAAGAAAACCTGGGTGCCGATTCTTGGCTTCCACTTTTCTGTCTCAGATATGGAGGAAGGTGAGAGTGCCATAGTCAGATCTGTCTAGCTGCCTGACCAAGCACAGCCTGGTGTGTGTGGCACAGCTGAGAGATCACAGCCTGGTGTGTGTGGCATGGGTGAGAGGTCACGGCCTGGTGTGTGTGGCATAGGTGAGAGGTCATGGCCTGGTGTGTGTGGCACGGGTGAGAGGTCACATACAGCCTGCTGTGTGTGGCATGGGTGAGAGGTCACAGCCTGGTGTGTGTGGCACGGGTGAGAGGTCACGGCCTGGTGTGTGTGGCATGGGTGAGAGGTCATGGCCTGGTGTGTGTGGCACGGGTGAGAGGTCACAGCCTGGTGTGTGTGGCACGGGTGAGAGGTCACAGCCTGGTGTGTGTGGCATGGGTGAGAGGTCACAGCCTGGTGTGTGTGGCATAGGTGAGAGGTCACAGCCTAGTGTGTGTGGCATAGGTGAGAGGTCACAGCCTAGTGTGTGTGGCGCGGGTGAGAGGTCACAGCCTGGTGTGTGTGGCGCGGGTGAGAGGTCACAGCCTGGTGTGTGTGGCACAGGTGAGAGGTCACAGCCTGGTGTGTGTGGCACGGGTGACAGGTTTTATCAGCTTCTTTTTAACTGTTTTGTTCTGCTCTGGGACCCACAGGGGCAGTGACTCAAGGCTAAAGCACACATTGCCTCTTGCTTCTTGGGTCACTTCCACCTTTTAGCCCAAGTTCCTCTCTCCCAGAGCTCTAAAGGGAACTTTTACAATGGCCACCTGCCCCCAGACGCACACACCTCACTCCCCTCTTCCTTGTCTGTATCCTCAAAGTCTTCCCATACCCCACAAGAGGAGAGCATTCTAGAACACCAGATTTAGCCTGCTCTTTATCTGACATGTCTCCCAAAGTTGGCTGTCTGGAGTACAGGGCACCTCCCCTCCTACAGGCCCCTGGGCACGCCCTCCCAGTTCTTGTTCAGCCTTGCTCTGGCACATGCCCCTGTACACTTCCTCATTCTGATGTTGATCTGCTGCCACTTCTGCTGGAGTGCTCACCGACTGCAGAAGAGCCTGCTGAGCAGAGGAACCTGTCTCTGTTCTCACAGCTCTAGCACATACCCTATATGGTGCCCTATATGGTGCCTATATGGTGCCGTATATGGTGATCAGAGACTTTTTGTTCTATAGATAGCATATGTTAGAAGATCATTAGTGTTTCCCCTTTACATGACTTCACATCTGTACCTGCTAAGTTTTCTAGTTACTATCTCATTAATTTAGTTTTCCCCGGGTTAGCAGTAGACTTGGTGCCTATGCTTGCCAGCCAAGGGCTCCACCATGGAGCTCCGTACCTAGCCCATTTCCAGTGGCTGCAGTCTGGGCTGGCTGACCAGTGGCTGGTGGCTAGTAGGCCAGCTTGGTGACCACCCACACTTGTTAAAACTTTTCAATGGAACACAGCCAGGAGGGCACACCTTGTCTATCACCTGTGGCTGATTTGTTTTGCAAAGCCAGTCCTCAGAGGGCCTGGGGGTGGCTTGGTCAGTGAAAGTCTTGCCTCAAAAACACTAGGACCAGAGTTCAATGTTCAGGATGCATGTAAGAAGAGCATTGCCTGATGGGAAGCCAGGGCCTGGGGTAGAAATGAAGTTGTCTTGTTTCCACCAGCAGATGAATACATGTACATGTGCACCTGCCACACACACACAGATACACATGCATGCACACATATATGCACATACATACATACACACATGCATGCACACGTACACCTGCCACACACACATGCACACACACATGCATGCATTGGTGCACCTGTCACATGTGCATGTACACACACAGGCATGCAGGCATGGACGCGCGCGTGCGCGCGCGCACACACACACACACACACACACAGTACAGCCACAGCACTAGTTTAATAGCGTGTTACAGTCTTACAAAGCCTAAATCATTTGTTTTCTGATGCTTTATAGGAACTGACCTGGCTCCAAGTCTTCCTTATCCACCGGAGTGCCAGGCTTCTGGAGATGACAATATTCTTTCTGGAGGTTCTCCAGACCAGCACGGTTCCCTGTATGGTCATGGCCAGCTCCATGAGCACTATATCCACAGCAGCCTCCCTCACTGGTGTAAGAAGCACAGGCAGGCCATGCACACATGCTGTGCTGACCAAGCCCAGTGAACAGGCTGAGCCCTCACTCCTTCCATGGAGCCTTCCTGAAGCTGAAAATGGCACCCCTGCTTCTGCTATTGTTAACATTATGACGCTCGGAGTGGGAAGTGCACCTGTTGGATTGTAGCTTAGGCTAGAGGGACCCATGGTGACTGAAACTGTGCGGACTGCAGGATGAAGGGAAGGAACAAACATGTCACCTAGGGCAATGGCGGGAAGAGGGACAAGGGCAGTTTATCCTAAAGGTAGGGATGTGAGGGCAGCTGGAGGCTTTGGCCCCACTTGTGTGGGGTGGCAGAGTCACGTGACTGCGCACAGCCACAAGGTGGGTAGAGTCCTTTGTGTGTGTGTGTGTGTGTGTGTGTGTGTGTTAGGACCCTAGCTGTCCTCTACACACCTATCTAACCCACAAGCACAGCAACACTTCTCTGTCCTCACAGCAATAGAAAAACAGGCCAAACAAACATGGGGCTTGTTTAGATGCAAAAGGGATGGGGAGAATTGTGAAGGAAGCTGCAGACATGAGAAGACAGTGGCTTAGGGAAGGCTTCTAGGATGGCAGGAGGGTGGGCCAGTGCGTGGGAACAGTGAGTGTGCCAAGCCTGGGGTGGACAGGCTGCTGCAGATGAGAAGAGGATGAGAAGAAGTCCTTGAGAACCTCAGTGACATCAGAACAGCTTAATGCCCCTGTGAGCCATGGCCCTGGAGACAAAGCCAGGTGCTAGTGGAGAAGAGCATACCGGGATTCAGGGATTCCCAAGTGCCACGTGGCAGGTCCCTAGGGGGTATCTGGGCTTTGCCAGGGCTGCTATGGATGTTTCCCAAATGGGTGAGCTCCTGCAGGATGCATCGATGTGGGAGCCATGGGCTTCTTGATTCGCTGGGCCACCAGGGAATGGGGGTACATTGTGGGGTCAGAATACAAACTTACCAAAGGGGTTCGTTAGTCCAAGGGTGCTGCCCAGCCAGGAGGCCAGAAGCACCTAGTTGGAACCTGGATGCTCAGGGGGTGACTAACTTATCCTGCTTTGCTCCAAACCTAGGCAAACCGGGAAGGCTGGTGGCCCCACTGCAGGGTGAACAGGGGCTCATGGTGAGACATTCAAGAAATGTAAAGTTTGCCCCAGGGCTGGGAGTCTGACCCAGCACCACAGACACTCAGTTTGACTTCCTTTTTTTTCTGTCCCAGGAGTGGTCCTAAGGCATTTGGTAAAATCTTCTGGAGGCTGCACAAAGTCATCAGACATAATCGGACCCCCTATAACAGAATTCAGTCAGCCAAAGACCTTACCAAGTGATTAGAAACTTTTTGCTAGTTACATACAATAGAGGAACCTTAAACTATTATGGGATAGTACATCACAACAGTAATGACTAAAAGTTAAGAACAACCCAAACAAACAAAAACCAACTTATTTTTTTCATTATAAAGTCACATTTTCTTACTGCTAAAAACAAGTGGAAACGACTAAATATCTCATATAACTGTTTACATAGTAAGTTGTATTTTGGTGTATACTTTCCCTCAGTTCGTTTGTGACTATGTCACTATGACAAGATACCACCAAGAGGGCTGCTTATAAACATATCTGACAGTTTTGGAGGCTGGGCGTCTAAGATGAAGATGCCGCTTCCTGTTTTATGGGAGGTGCCGTTTCACACGCTGAAAGAAGTGAAGGCCTCTCTCAGAGCTTGGTTTGTACAGCACCAATCTCATCACCAGGGCTCTACGCCCACGGCTGTAACCCTAACCATCTCCCTAATCCACACCTCCCAGTGTGATTACCTTGGGAGTTAGGATCTCAAAGTGTGAAGTCAGGTAGGACTGTGGGAGTCTTCCCGCCAAGCTTCTGGTGCTCTTCCAAGATGGCAATCATCGCAGTGCACTCACACGGTCGTAAAGGCCTTTCCTGTTACAATGCACGGTAGTAAACATGTTTGGCTTTTTGTTTGCTCTTGTGGATATGTGTGGTGCTTTGGAGGGACCTCAGGTCCTGTGCATGCTAGGCAAGTGCTTCCATATTAAGCTCCAATCTCCTTGTTACACAGCAGTTTTTATATCCAAACTTTCAAATGATCGCATTGTGTTTGGATGGTTATGTTAGATCTAGAAACTTACAGCAAACATGGATTTGATTGGCTCCTGTGATATAAGGGCATGCTGGGGGACATGCTCACTGAGTAAATCAATTGGTCCTACGTGTGTGTGTAAAGTTAATTCTGTGTGTGTGTGGGCACACGTGTCGCATGTGTATGTGTGCTCCATGTGTATGTGTGGCACACGTGCCCCATGGTGCATGTGTGGAGGTCTGGGGACAACTTTTGGGAGTCAGTTCTCTCCTTCCCGCAGTGCATTCTGGGATTGAATTCAGGTCATCAGGGTTGGTGGCAAGTGGGAAGCTTTAACCACTGAACCATCTTACCAGCCTGGCACTAAGTAAAAATAAGATGAAAAATAATAATCTTTCCCTTTTGTTTCTATAATGAGCACATGCGATACAATAATTAATTTTTATAATAAAAGAACAACATGGGTTTTTACTTTACATGGAAATACACTGAATAATTTGATGTTAAAAGGCATCTCTCCAAAAATGCCATCTGAGTCATTCCTGACTTTGAAATTCAGAACCAAGAGTTGTGGGGAGAACAGCCATCTGCTGTGAGGAAACAGCAGAGCTGCCTGTGTCTGCAGGCTTTGTGAAGAACAGGGGACCTGGCTCCTTTGACCTGGGTGGGGTGGAACTCAAAGGCAGAGGCACCTTTGACCCTCAAGGGCCCTCTGGAATAAGGTCACAGAAATCTAAAAGCAAGGCTTTCCAGCTCGAACCAGCCTTGCCGTTGCAACAGAGATAGCTGTATCTGGCCAGACATAGTCAACAGCACCCAACAGGCTCCACAGGCAAAGCCTTCCTCTACAGTGGGGTTTTTGACTCTGAGTTGTTCAGAATTCAAAGATGAAATTCCATAGTTACGGGGGTTGGGGTCTGCCAGCTATGGGGCTGGGTGCCCCTTGGTGTGCCCTCAGCTCTGTTCTCCTCGCCTGTCCTGCAGAGGCTGTGGTTACACATACGGGCAATTAAGACAATGGTCAATAAAATGAAGTAGACGCAGGGCCAGAGTGTTAGCCAACACTTTTGTGAAAGACCGAGGAAGAGAGAGTTCAAGGTGGGCCAGGCAAGGCAGAGCCTGAGGATCTCGTAAAGAAAGGATTCCAGGCAGTCAGAAAAGCATGCATGGGGACCGGGAGGCGAGCTGCGAGTGCAGACATTGCAGCTGTTACAGCTAGCTCTCTTAGGAGCTGGGTCTATGTGAGTCAGTCTTCTGGCTTCCAGTTACGCCCTCGTAAAGCGACAACTGATTTTGTTAGCCTAACAGCTGAGAATGGGATGGGAGCATGGCACATCTTTTGGGACAGTGCTACTGATCCGTGTGGTCCAGGAGTCCCTGCCATACACACTCCTTGCTGACCTTGCCTGGTCATCCAGGTGCCCCAACAGTTTGTCACAGGTGTTCACCCAAAGAAGCTTCAGTGTTATGCTGTGCGATGGCTGTTCTTGGTTGTCAACTTGACTACACCCTGAATTAACTAAAACCCAAATGGCTGGGTACACCAATGAAGGATTTTTCTTAACTAAATCATTTGGAATGTGAAGATCCACTTCCACTCTAGATCTTTAAGGTGGAAAGATCCACCTTTAATCTGGACCACACCTTCTGCTGGCAGCCTATATAAAGGACAAGGAAGAAGGGAACACTGCCTGCTTGCCCCTCACTGGCAAGTCCATTCCTTCACTGGCATCAGAGCCTACTTCTTCAGGGTTCTAATACCTACTGAAGACAGCTGAGACATGCAGACTCATGGACTGAACTACTACTGGATTCTTGTGTTTGCAAACAGTCATTATTGGACTAGCTGAATCAAGGCCTGTAAGCCAGTCTATACATACACACACACACACACACACACACACACGCGCACACACACACACATTCACACACACACATACACACACACATAGTGTTTAAATATATATACACATAATTACACATGTATTTACTCTGAATACAATTTAACTCTCTATATTTTTTCTCTACTCTGTCATAAATGATATAGGGTATGGGGGGCATAAGGGTAGTTGGTTTCCCCCATATTTTGCATGTGTGTTTATTACTCATGCTCAATTATTTTCACTGCTATTCTGAATTCCTTAGCCCATACCATAAATACCAGCGGCACACACAACACACACATACAGGTAGCAACTTACCTTTATGGAGAAATTTCTGGAGGTATGAAGAAGGCAGTCCAAGACATTCAAAATCACCACATGCCACCACCTGCCACTCACATGGAATTGTGCATCTATAACATGTGCACACCTGGTGGTTGGAATTACCATAAATTACTGTATATTCACTCCATGGCTTTGTGCGGGTTTTCTGTAGCCTCCACTGACTTGTTCATGCAATAGCAGTAGTGACCAACTGTGGATAGCTTGATGGGAACTCCTTCAATGAGTCAGGACCACAGTCCAAGGAGAGAGATGCCGGCTTTGTCTCCAGAGCTCACTCTCATGTGGGCGGCGGAGTCAGGGCTCGAGCTCTGAAACCCAGAGCTCACACGCGCACACGATTTCTTTGCAGCCTCGGCTCTGTGGATGCTCTGGGTGGGCAATGGGTCTCCCCTTTCCATTTTCTCAGGATTCTCTCTGGATTCTGGCTCCAGTGGGGTCCTCAGCATGCTTCTGGCCTGGCAGATATACAAGATTATCCAGAGATGGTCTTTTCGGGTTGCTCCAGAAAGACACACTGAGATGAGCCAGGCACAGCCACTGTTCCCACGAACGCACAGGGTCCACAGTCCTGGCTGAGAGTCATCTCCATTCTCAACTTGATTGGATTCCTTATCACAAGGGAGTTGCACCTTAGGGTGTGTCTGTGAGGGTGTATCCAAAATGTGTAACTAAGGCAAAAAGACTCTCCCTGACTGTGGGCAAGACCATCCCAGAAACTGGAGATTAGTCGTAAAGAAGGACATGAACACTTCCTGCTGCTCATCTGCCCAGATGTGAGGAGACCTAGCTTTGTGCTGGTTACTTTTCTTAATATTGTGACAAAATACAGAGACAAAGCAACTTAAACAAATGGGGCTCCCTATTCTGGCTCACAGTTTGAGTTTGCATCCATCAAGGTGCAAGGTTTGGGATGAGGAACCTGAGGCAGTTGATCTCATTGTGTCAGCAGTCAGGAGGCAATGAGAGACGACACTTTCTCCAGCCATGGAATGCGCCACCCACAGTTAGGTGAGTCTTCTCACTTTAACCGGATCTAGAACTGCCCCCTCCAGCACCCCCCCCCCCTGCCCGCCTCCACACAGGGACAAGCCTAGGTGATGCCAAGTCCCATGTGGCTGACGGTCAACACTAACCATCACACACACTCTCAAACTATGAGCCAAAATAAACTCTTTCTTCCGGAAGTTACTTTTGTCAAGTATGTCATCACAGCAAGGAGGGACGTACCCAATAAACACACAGAGTGGCTTGAAGCCAGCACGACACAGTCTTGAAACTTTATTTTAGATATGTGTGATACGTAGATGCTCATGCACGGGGAAGCCGGAAGCCAGCCCTCACTTTTTCTATTGTTCTCTAAGTTTGTTGTTGTTGTGATGTTGTTTTTGAGACCCTGAACTTGGAGCTCATCAAGTCAGTGAGACCGGCCAGTGAGGCCCAAGGACCCTCCTGTCTCTGCCTGCCAGTGACAGGATTACAGGTGGGTGTTGCTGTGTCCTGCCTTTTTACCTGGGTTCTGGAGGACTGAACTCTGGTCCTCACAGTCTTGTGGCAACCACATTACTGGATTGGGCCAACTTCCTTCCTGGACCCAAGCTTCTTCCTGTATCTCTTCAAAATCTCTCTCTCTCTCTCTCTCTCTCTCTCTCTCTCTCTCTCTCTCTCTCGTGTGTATGTGTGTGTGTGTGTGTGCATGTATGTGCATCATGTGTCTGAAGGATGCAGTGGAAATCAGAAGAGGGCATAGGATGCCCTGGCACTGGGGTTACAGGTAGTTGTGAGACACTCTGTGAGTGCAGGGAGCTGAACTCAGGTCTCCTGCAAAAGCAGCAAGTACTTGTAACCTCTGAACCATCTCTCCAGCCTGGTTTCTCTTGTAAACACTTACTTGGGCAAGTCTGTGAGCAAGGCAAGAAAGTAACCGTTACATTTCAGAGTGAGGTCTTTAAAATTGTGATAATTTAAAAAGCAGAATCCTCACAGATAATCATGGAGAGAAAAGGGGTTACTTTTCCCAGTGGGTGATGCTTCCAGGCAGTGTAAGAGGTAACAGAGAAATGTAATCTGTCTTCTCTCCCGCATCTCCAACATTTGTCAAAAATGCATTCCCAAGATAGGCTCAAGCACTCTTTCAGATCTTTTATTGACACCACAGACACAGTCTTCAGATTTTTCTTATGCATTTCACAGAAAAAGGAAGATTGCTTTGCAAAGGTTTGATTTGCATTCTCACTATTTGTGCTCACAGAGCTCAGCCTGTGATTCATGGTCACACACTGTGGATCTTTTTTTTTAATTTTTATTTTAAGAACCACTATTCTATTCTGAAGAAAACATAGGCAATTAACTGAAAGAAAAAAGACCATACTGGAGAGCCACAGAGCTTCAAGGAGTCCCAGTAAACAAGACAGAGCAGCAAACATTGTCCTGGCTTCCCAAAAGTATTCTAGCACACAGGTGTGGAAGGAGGCAGTGGGAAGAGCAACCTTGTGAAAGACAGAGTGATGGGTGACATAAAAGCCCTGAGTACTGCAGGACAGGTGGCTTTGTCGCTTTGACTTAGCATATGACACACATTCAGGACCTGGCTGAGGTGGAGATTTGGGCCACTGGGTTGCAAGCATGGATTTAAGCCTGCTGGTCATTTCTCACACTACAAGATACCAATACCAATTTCTATATGATTTTTGGCTTCAGGACACATGTCTGGTAGCACCGGAAAACAAAAGCAAAACAAACAAAAGCAGGAAAAAGAAAAGAAAATCTTGAAAAGTTAACATTCAGATGTGATGTATATTAAGCTGAAGAATATTCTACTGTGCGCTTACTGTCCTGTGCAAAGGTTTCTGCCTGTAGGACCACTGGGTGCACGGGGCTCTCTGGGACTTAACAACGGAGGAGGGAACAGATGTGCAGAGGTGTCCCTTCTGGTGGAGGGGTCAGGCCTGTTTTCATTTGAATCATCTATAGATGCTCCTTCTATAAATATTCTGTTTCCTGACCCTGTTGTTAGCTTGGAATAGCATCATGGGATTGTTTC
The DNA here is from genome assembly GCF_903995435.1 of Acomys russatus. Classification (NCBI taxonomy): domain Eukaryota; kingdom Metazoa; phylum Chordata; class Mammalia; order Rodentia; family Muridae; genus Acomys; species Acomys russatus. Next base: position 53,247,840 of record NC_067157.1, read on the forward strand.
TAAAAACATCCCCTTTATAGGCACTTTCTCCATTAAATTTACAGTGAAGCCAAATGCATGAGCTAAACTTCCAGGCTGAAATGGGAATGCTTCAAACCAAATTACAGGCTGTGTAATATTTTCAGGGGGAAAAATCATTTCTTTCTAAAGCTGCAGATAATTAAACCAATGGAAGTAGGTTCAGCTTCCATGCCCTCCCTGTAATTTAAACAGTCGGCATTCAGATTAGCTTTCCTAGTTTCTCACCTGGCTGATAAGCTGATTGCAATATAATAATAATAATAATAAGTTGTAATCTTATCAGCACCATTTATAAAGATAGGATTTGGGGGATAAACAAATATTTCTGACTATTGCTGAGGGCCCTCTGGGAATAGATGATTGGTGCATAAGAACAGCATTCCTCAGATCTCAAGCGTGCTTCTGAGAATCCACGGTGATCTGACTTATCCGGAGCGTAGCAACTGCCCTGGGAAGCACTTCCCACAGAATCCATGGATTTAGTGAAAAGGGAGGAAGGAAAGTGAAGGTGGACAGGCTCTGCTCATGTGATGACCCAAAACAACAGGCTGCACTCTCATCCCAGCTCTGATACTTGCGTGAGCCGGAGGCTGACAGTGGCTCCTGTTGGGGTCCAGCAGGCGCTGCTGTTTTCCTTGAGTGTTGTGGAAAAGACCTAGGGGCTGCTTCTATAATCTGCAGCCCGTGCTTGTGCGTGTACATGTATGTGCCTTTATGTACTGAGAAGAAATGGCCTGCGAAGGTCACAGTCAACACGTTGCCCATGAGGATGTGTGGCCAGTGGCAGTGCCCCAGTGACATCCCTCTACACGTCAAACCAGTGATCACCCATGCAGGTTCGGTTCCACTCACAGCCGCAGTTCCAGCACCACTCCAGCCTGCACTGGGGCTGCGGACACTTCATGTGCATACAGCCTCCTGTGGGGACAAAGGACACAGGTACCGTGGGTTTATCACAAACACCGGGAGAGCCCTAGTTCCCATGCCAACATGCCATGCCATGCCAGGCCAGAAATTGCCCTCGTAGTGAACAATCCCGAGCAACAAGAGCAGACAGACTCTGAGCCAGAGTGAACAACGGGACAGCAGAGGAGGCAGCTCCTGAGTAGGGACACTCCAGAGAAAGAATGGGATAGCTGGGCGTGGTGGCGCACGCCTTTAATCCCAGCACTCCGGAGGCAGAGGCAGGCAGATTACTGTGAGTTCCAGGCTAGCCTGGTCTACAAAGTGAGTCCAGGACAGCTAAGGCTATACAGAGAGATCCTGTCTCAAAACATTCCCCCCCCCCCGAAAAGAAAAGAAAAGAAAAGAAAAGATGAGATACGGTCATTGTGGCAGGAGGGTTCTTTGCCTTCAGAACAAATCCCATTCACACATCTGAGTTTCTCCTCTTCCCCTCATATGTTTAGACACAAATGGTTTATGTTTTATACACTGCTGATTCTTCATTAAAAAAATAACCATATAAATTCATGATTTAAAGTACATATTAAAAATTTAATACTTTAGTATATAATACTCCTGGGTTCATATTTATTCAGTGTTACTTGGCTCAGCAAAATTTACCAACCGGAGTTTGGGACAGTGTGTTATTTTTAATAGAGAATATGTTCTTTAATGATATTTTATTTAAGGAAAGAAAGGGATATGTCGTGCTGGGGCTGTAGCTCAGCTGGTAGCGTGCTTGCCTAGCATGCATGGAGCCCTGGGTCCCAGCCTCAGCCCTGCATAAAGCAGGCATGGTGGTGTCATGGGATAACATATTAATAAGGCCCTATTTTCTACTTGGCTTTTGTTTAATTGAAGGATCATAAAAGATTATAGGTGTGTGAAATATAAAGGCGAAAACTTAGAAATCAAAGACAGAGCCATTTAGTACACACTAACAGCTGTGTGTTAGGATACACATAATACATGGGACTAGTGTGACTATATAGCGTCTCTCTAAAACATCTTATAGGACATTTGGCAATATGTGAAAATTTGATGGACTTAAGTTATTCTATGTAAGAATTGCTTTCCTCTTCACCCTTACACATCTGAAACTCTCACATTATAACTTATATCTGCAGAAAGCAGTGCCTGCTATGGTGAGCGGGGAGGGAAGTGGGAAGAGAGTGTTACTTCCTCCCTGGCAGTTAACACACAGTTGGCTCCTGTAATGTGGAGGTGCCCTTGGGACCTTGATTCTGGAAGTACAGCCAACTCAACAGCACCCACCACCTAGCGGGGTTCCCATCAAAGGTGTACAATGGTGGACCCGTTAGACTACAGGCTGGAAACTCCTGTTGCCTGCTGGTCTCTTGGTTCGTGTTACGCCCTCACGTGAGCATGCTAGTCTACTGTGCTACCCGTGACAGAAAAGGAGAAAGGGTAGAGGAGGACGTTGTGGTGGGAGCAGAGGTCCCAAGGACAGAGCAGGGAAACAGGGCGATGTGGGGGAGGGGGCGGGGTAAGAGCAAAATACTAGGTTCTGTCTCCTAAAGACCTGGCTTCAATGTGTGAACCTAACATTCAATGTGCCGAACTTACATTTAATGATACATATATGTATAGAGCATAAAGGCACAAAAAAAAAATACTGGGGATGGGTGTGGAGACCAGGGGGAAAAGCAGGAGTTGGGGAGAGTAGTACAGGAGCAAGTATGAACAAAGTACATATGTGTACAAAAGCATCAGTGGCCGGAGAGATGGCTCAGTGGTTAGGAGCACTGGCTACTCTTCCAGAGGTCCTGAGGTCAGTTCCTACCACACATGTGACAGTTCACAACTGTTAGTAGCTCTCATTCTAGAGGACCCCACACCCTCCAGGGGCACCAGGCATGTGGATGGTACACGGACATACGTGCAGGCATGGGTATGGTACATGGACATACTCACAGGTGAAACATCCATACAGATAAAGAAATGTCAGAGGAAGCCCACTCATTTGTATGCTAACTAAGAGGACACTAAAAATGAGGGAAATTGGAAGGTGTACAACTATGTTCAACATGTACCGTTTGATAATGGAGCTAGGCTACTGTGTAACTGGTTTAAATTAGGACACTTTGTTGTTGTTGTTACTACTTTGGGGAGTATGTGATGGCTGAGGCAGCTGCCATGAGGCATGGCGAGCACTCTGCAGTATACCTCCTCAGTGGAAGAACTCAAATATAAGGAAAGCACACAAGGAGATAATTTTAAAAAATGCATAATAAGCCGGGCACAGAGGCACATTCCAGTAATCCCAGCACTTGGGAGGTAGAGGCAGGAGGATCTCTTTGAGTTCGAGGCCAGCCTAGTCTACAAAGTGAGTCCAGGACAGCCAAGGCAACACAGAGAAACCCCGTCTTAAAAAACAAACAAAACCAAAACCAAATGTGCATTGGATGTGTATGGGTGTGTCTGAGTGGAGGTCAGAGGAAAACTTGGGGAAGTCGGTTCTCTCCTTCAACCATGTAGGTCCGAGGCCAAACTCAGGTCACCGGGCTTGGTGGCAAGTGCCTTTACATCTTTACATGCTGGGCTAGCCTGCTGGCCTAAGACACTGAACCTTATGAATGAATGAATGAATGAATAAATAAATAAATAAATAAATAGAAGATAGCATCCGGAGCAATACTCAAGGTTGGCCTCCGGCCTTTGTTCACATGTGCATGGATACACGTGTGCTCCTGCATACATGTGCACTTATGCTCACACATACACACAAAGAAAACAGAAATGGCTCCATCTCCCTGTAGGAAGAACCACTTTGTTGAATGTGGAACCGGTGTGAGCTAGGGACTGGACCGCACAGTTTCTTGACCCTGGAGGCTACATTTGGTATAATGTGCTACAGCGATGAGCTTGAGGGCACTTTGGGTTCTTTGCAGTGTTTTGGGTCAGAGGCTAACGCTCAGCAGGCATCATTTATAGCCCATTACAGCATTTCTAAGAAATGACCCTGCTGGAAACTGCCTGTATGGGTGAGTCACTTGGCTCCTCAACTCCATCTCCATGCCTGTGGTGTGGCCTGTGTCTCAACAGATCTGACCTTAGCGAATCGAGTTTAAGTCCTCTGTCTCCCATGTTGGCTAGGAGTTCTAGTAAGCAAGGGGCTTCCAGCACAGCCCAGGGGTGGTGTTCGTACCCCGCCCCACCCCGTCTTTGCACGAGTAGCCTTCCACTTCCTTCTTGCCTGGGTCAAATCCACATTTGTCTGGGATTCTAGAGAAAGGGTCTTGTCCTATTTAGCTGTACAGTAAGCAGCTGGGCCCTGTCCATTAGTAGACACTTAATGCTTTCCTCTGACCATGCCATTTGCACCTTTTTATATCTCTTTCCCTTGTCATGTGATCTCAGTCTGGGAGTGGTGGGCAGGACCAAAGTAGGGTCTCTTAATCCCGCTGCCCCCCCCCCCTGCACTCTTGGCAGCGACATGTCAACCACTGCCCTTCTAGGAGCATTCCAACATGCAAAGAAGCAGTGAGATTCACGGAGTGAGTTCTTCTTCTTTTCCCACGAGACCTCTGGCTCAAAGTTAGGGACTTGGGCTGAGCTGAGCCTGCTCCTGCTAGTCTGGAAGGGTCCATACCCTCTTGCTGGTATTGATAAAGATTGTTCTTAAGAGGCTCGAGTGCCTGATATAGGGTCATCAGCTTTCATTCTGCAGCCAGCCAGCTCTCGGAAAAGCAGAAAAAAAAAGCAGGCGACACGACCTTATAGCACACAGCCCTCAGCGAACGGCTGGTCACCAGGGATGAAGGGAAGGCCACAGTGCCCACCGACCAGCCTCTTATCCCGAGCTATGCCTCACATCTCCCTCCTCCTTTCTTCATCTGTTCTCCTCTCAGCCACATAAATGCTGGCTGGTTGCCTAACAAAGCTGTGGGACCCACTCACTAAGGATCGCTGTCTTCTCAGAGCAGGCATGACACTGCGGTGACATTGACTGAAAGGCCACTCGAAAGCACTCCTTGCAGACATCATCTCATTCAGTGTTTACCCTAGCTGTGTGCAGGGCAAACTGATGGCCCCTGTGGCCCAGAGGGTGGGATAGATGTTTGGAGATAAACAATAGGTTTAGAGGTGCCCAATGCTAGAAACACAGGCAGCAATGGCTGAAGGAAGGTTGGAACCCTGGCAGATCAGAGCCCAACTTCAACTCCAGTCCCCAAACAGCAGTGCCATCCACACAGGAAACCCCCCTGGAGCCAAACAGATACGGGCAGCAGAATGGAAGCAATCCAACTCCCAGAACCCTCCCGAAGTCAAAACCACACAGTGACAACAGTGAAGGAGAAGATGACGGGACAGAAGTCCGGAGTGTGCCTGCAAGAGATGCGAAGAAAGGCACTGATTCTCGGGGTGAGCGACATGGAGCCTCCAGGGGCACCAGAATGCTAGCCTCAGTGGTACGGACTGCTGTTCCCTGAAAAGGCTCCCTCTGTGGTACAGATCCTGCAGGGTTATTGACTTTTCCTTCATGAATGGTGCATGTGGGGTGGTAGAACGCTACAGAGTGAGAGCCAGAATGGCTGTGGGCTGCCTTCAGCCCCTTAATGGTCACTTATCATCAGTTTCTGCATCTGACCTAACAGCTTCATGTCTGTGAGGCAAAACTTTCAGGACGGAATGTACTGGTGAGCTTAGCAACCATCAAGCTAAAGCTGTCCTCGGACAGCACCTGGGGACTGTCGCAGAGTTCTCCCTGTTCTGTCATATCCAGCAGTGCGACAGACCTGTCAATCAACCTGGTAAATGCGTAGACGTCTGAATTTTATTGTTGCTGCTGTCATTCAACGCCTCGAAAAGTTTGTGTGGTCTTCACAGTGGGAAGTGTCACTCTGGGCAACTTGAACCTGTGTTCCACGTCATGATCACTCAACTTTGGTTCAGGATAAATTCTCTGTTGTTCCCCTTGGAGGAGGAGCTGTGTTTTGCCCTGGCAGTGGCTCTCAGGGTCTGACGCTCACTTCGGTCCCCACTGCAGGGAAGGCAATGCCCTAAATGATGCTGGGGCCTGGTTGCTCCACTCAGATGTCCTCTGTATAACATGTTTTTATGTGGACTAGGGGAAAAGTGCTGCACATGGCAGCGTGCCTCTAAGGATGCTTACCAATACCCGGGCCTTGCAACCGTACCCTGGAGTCTTCTGGGAGACCTTGACATGGGCTTAAAATATATAGGGAGTTGGGTCTGGGTAGAGGCCCAGGAGTCTGTAGTTTCAAAAGTGTACTTGGCAATTCTCCTATACACTCGAGGGGGCTCCAAGATACACTTTAAGGACATGGCAAGCAGAGATGGATCAGGTTAGAGCTGAGCTGATTCTCAGTCTCTTGCAAAGCCAAGGCCTTTGGCCCCTGAGTGGAGGAGGTGGGAGGGGCATATCTTTGAATCTAAGCTCTCTAGGGTGTCCATTGGCTCCAGCACTGCTGAGGGCAGTGAATGTGACCGCACCAGTCAGGAAGGGACAGGCTTGGCAGGATGACAGGCTTAAGAGGAACCATTCGAATACCAATGTGCATGTTTTCAAGTCTGTTGACTGCAAAATGGAACATTCTAGGAAAACTTGGCCGGCCCTCATTTCATTTCATTCTGAGACATGTCCAAATAGTTGTTTTAAATTCTTAAAAGTCACAGAAGATTTGCTGGGAGGTAGAAGAAAAAGTCCCTTTGCAAAGCCTGGTAATGTTGGCATTTGAACAGAGGAACCTGGCACCAGTGTCACTGAAGGCTTTGCCTCCCCAGTGGCAGGGACACAAGAAACAAAGTGAGTTCCAACCTTCAAGTGATATTAGCAAGAATGATGGGGCGTGTGTGCATGTGGGGCAAGTGGAGAGTGTTCATGGCCAAACTTTTGGGGAAAGGTTTTTTAAATAAATCTAGCCTTGCTTCTTTACCAGAGAAATTCTGAAATTCTCTACCATGTGGATGCAAGGTTGGAATGTTGCCCCTTATGGCACCCTCTCAGGCAGCCTAAGGAGTAAACGCTCTGTCCTTAAAGAGAACTCAGGATAAGCTTTTAGTCAGTGCATGACATAAAATAGCTATTTTTGTTATTATACTCCATGAGGGGACATGCAGACAGTGTCACCGGACAAATAAAGTTGACATGGCAGTGCCCCCTTGTCCTTCAGTCTGGAAGACACTTTGTGGGGACATTAACTTTATTGTTGTCATAACAGTGGATGACTCGGCAGATGTCTAGTGTCTAATGTCATTTATAAGAAGGGCGGCTAGTGTATCGCCTGTGTCATCTCTCTGCACTGGCACTGGACTGAGCCCTGGGGCACTCGATGCCACCCACTCCGGCCACCATCTTGCCTGAAAGTTTCATTTACCACCTCAGCTTCCAGTCTAAGGGTGGAATTTCATCCCACAGAAAGCACCCTGGAAGTTGCCACTGCCTCCCGCCTGGCAGCATACGCTAGTGAGAGAGCACCCCAAATTTCTGTAGAGAAACCAGGTCAGTTTTAGTGGAGTTTGGGTTTAGGAGGTTGAGGGATTTCATGCTGAAGAACAGACACTCACACTCTGCCTAGCCAGCCTCAAGCTGTGCACCCCCTCCCTCAGTCCCACCCCTCACCCCTACTCCCATGAAGTCCCGACTGCCTGCCACCTGAGGCCACCATGCAGGAGAGCCCCAGCAAGCCTGGCTCCTGTCTCAGCTCACACTCACCATTTTTTTCAACTGGCACGTTGCAGCGAGGACAAGGCTTAGTGGTTTTCTTTATGGTTTCCTTGGATGCCTCTTCCCAACGAGCTTGCTTGGCGGCTCTTTCATCCACCCTGTAGGCCTGGGTTGACAGAGACAAAAGAAGCTCCAATTTGAGTCTTTATTATTGGGGCTGAGGTCTGCATTCCTTGAAGTGCTAGTGTACATGCCTCTCAAAGATGGATGTGCCTTCGGGCAAGCTTAAATATTAACTTGTTTGACAAGTGCCAGACAGCCATTGGACATGTGTGGGCACTGTGTTCTTGGCACCTGGTATATACTTATAAGCTAAGAAAGATTGTTTAGAAAAGATTGCTCAATTTTACAGCATAGAGTTCTCTGTTCTCAGGATTTTATGTGATTGCAATAAATGCTATGTAGCAAGCGATTAATATGCAGGCAAGTGATAAACACCCCCACGTGCCTCCCGATACGCCCTTTGTTGAGTGTGAACATGTCAGTTTTAGTTCCTGAGGCTTGGAGGCGCTGACGGTGGCCAGACACTGTTATGCAAGTGGTAGAGTATTTTGAGACTGTACAATTCTTCACTTTTCAACTCCCTTGTGCATCTTCCTCTGCTTACACTCTTGGGGGCCTCTGGTGCGACCCCAGAAGGCACAGGAGAGAGAGAGAGAGAGAGAGAGAGAGAGAGAGAGAGAGAGAGAGAGAGAGAGAGAGAGAGAGAGAGAGAAAGGTGAAGACAGAGAGAAGCAGACTTCAGGGCTCGCTGGTGGCAGATAGTAGGACTGTGGGCTCTGCGAGCAGCTTCCTGGGTTCAAATCCACCCAGATAATGGACTTTGGCCTGGGCTCCTCACCCTCTCTGTGAGTCCTCTCAGATGAAAATAAAACATAGGGTGCTGAGTGTTGGGGGTCCCCTTCTTAAAGTCCTTACGATGAGCATGCTGTTGGCTGATAATTTCAATCCCTTCAGGATCTATAATATGGTGAGCCATGATGCCTTTACTGGCACATTCATGTCACCAAGGACTAGGTCATCCTTGACTCTTTTTTTTTTAATTAAAAAAATTTTAAAATATTTTATTAATTTATTCATATTACATCTCAATTGTTAGCCCATCCCTTGCATCCTCCCATTCCTCCCTCCCTCCCGCTTCCCCCCTACTCCCCTCCCCTATGACTGTGACTGAGGGGGACCTCCTCCCCCTGTATATGCTCATAGGGTATCAAGTCTCTTCTCGATGACCTGTTATCCTTCCTCTGAGTGTCACCAGGCCTCCTCATCAAGGGGATGCGGTCAAAAATGGGGCACCAGAGTTTGTATAAAAGTCCATCCTTGACTTTTAACTGCCTGTTATGGCCTGGCTGCCTTTGCCACCTCCAAGAATTCGTGTGTTGAAGACCTAATCCCGTTGAAAACCAACTAAGATATCCTCATCTGGAGAAGGCAATCCAAAAGACCCAGTGCAGGCAGGTGCTCCATTCTGCACCTGCCTGTCATCCAGACCCCAGGACACTTCCTGCTCACTCCAAGTCCTGTCATCCAGACCCCAGGACACTTCCTGCTCACTCCAAGTCCTGTCATCCAGACCCCAGGACACTTCCTGCTCACTCCAAGTCCTGCCTGACCTGTGCCGAGGAACAGCTGGTCATTTTCAGATTTAGTATAAGATCGCTGTGTCCTGGAGCTGTGTTTCAAAATGTTAACCCGAACACAGCCCCCCACCTTGACCACCATAGCATTTATTTATTTACTAATTCATTTATCCTTTGCTTCACAACCATGCGAGTCATTTTATTAACTTGTAATAATGATTTTAAGAAGATATTTCCAGGGCTACTTAGTAACACTGATACGAACTAAATGCAAAAGCCTTGGAGACCCGAAGGCTGCCAGCTGCACGCGCAGACACTCTCTAGCAAGTTTCTGGACCGACATACTGAGCTTGACAGCCAGTCCTGCTGGAGACTGTCAACAGAAGTGAAGCAGGAGGCACTGGGCCACCTATGCTCAGAAGCCGTGGCTTTGCATTCCCCTACTCCTGATTTTCACAGTACAGTTGGGTCCCTATTAAAACCTGAAGTCAGGGGTAAGAGAGATGGCTGAGGCTAAGAGCACTGTTTGTTCTTCCAGAGGTCCCGAGTTCAATGCCCAGGAACCACATGGTGGCTCTCAACCATCTACAATGAGATCTGGTGCCCTCTTCTGGCAGACAGGCAGAACATTGTATACATAACAAATAAATCTTTAAAAAATAAAATAAAATAAGACCCAAAGTCTAAGGAGCAGAATCTAACAACAAGGATAAATCTCACTTTCGTTTCATCTTCATATTTTAACCCTTTAGTTATTAAACTTTCCACTCTCTTTCAAAGAAGTACTAAGAAGGAGACTACCATTTCGGTCTAAGCTTTAGCACTCTTCAGCTTTTTTATTTTATTTTAATTTTTTTTAAGCATTCTTCAGCTTTTGTTGGGACCTTGATATTTATATTTCTGTTTTTCCAGCAGAAAGTGAATTCTTCTAGACCAAGGTCATGTTTGAGTCATCCTCATAGTTCAAGCCCTTGGCTTGGTGCTGGGGTAGCAGCAGGAACTCAGTCAGTTTAGCTGAGTAAGTGACAGCCATCTAGAACAGGGCACCATGGGACAGATAAGCACAGGGATGCACCTATGATGGCGGTAGTCAGCCCCAAGGGGAGATGTGCCAAGGGCTGGTCACTGGGGTCAGACGCAGTTCTGTTAATTTTATCATGCTGTAAGACCAACCTCTGGTGGGGCAAAGGGGCTTCTGGGATTTGTGAGCACTTTGTTACAGCAAAGCGCAGCGGGCTTATTACTGAACTGTAGGTCACAGAAAGCGTCCTTTAGCTCCAGCATACCAGATAGATAGATAGATAGATAGATAGATAGGACCCCAGTGACAAAACTCTGGTTGATGAAGATTGTTTCAAGATCTGGTACCCAGACACACATTTTTACTTTAATATGCATTTTTGGAGGGGTCTGGGGCCCCCAGGAGATAGCATGCACCTATGTTTTCCAAAGTGGGTGGATGTACATGTGTGTCTATATATTATGGTGTAAGAAGTAAGCTATATATGGTTTCATAATTTGTGTGATTGGCTATAGAGATAAGAATTTCAGTTCTCTGACGAAGCCACACTGATGGTAAAGATTATACCGACTGACTGGCCAACCAGCACTTCTTGATTCTAAAGAGACAGAATACCACAGATTCAGAGCCAAAATGATCTTGGGCTGCTGTCAGCCCCCAATAGCCATTTATTACCGCCCTCTGCATCCAACCCAGCTTTATGATTAATTTAACTGTTGGCTAAAGAAAACTCCTTTTTTTGTGCCATGCACCCCTTCTAAATTCCTAAAAGTTAAGTTTCTGGCAACTCCAACTCCTGGCCACTTCCCCAGGATTGTAAAAACTACTGAGAGGTAATTAACTGCATGTTCTGGCTTTTGTAAGCCCACTTGTCACTATGCAACAGGAGTGAGAGGGCCAGCCCCTCATTAGCTGAGGGGGGTGACACTGAGCATTCCACAAAAACAAGATAATTGTGGTGCCCACCTCCCTCTTGCTTCTTCTGCACAGCAAGCCTTCACCTCTGCCTGTGCTCCTGCTAGCAGTAATGAACAAATTCATTTAGTTGTAATTTCAATTAAGTCTGTGCTCTTTCCCTTGTATTTTTGAACTCTGCAACGTGGTAGAACCTTTGGAATGTATTCTTAGCAGACTATTGACTTCTACCAAGCCCAGAGCTAAGCACGTTGTAAGACAGCACTTGAAGGGGGCTGGAGAGGTGGCTCAGCAGCTAAGAGCACTGACTGCTCTTCCAGAGGACCCGGGTTCGATTCCCAGCACCTACATGGTAGCTCACAACTGTCATAACTCTGAGATCTGGTACCCTCACACAGACATACATGCAGACAAAACACCATGTACTCCTGATCCTCCTGCCTCTACCTCACACGTGCTGGGACCACAGGCATGTACCACTATGATGTGCTGGGACCACAGGCATGTACCACTATGATGAACTCTTGTTCTATGACTAGAAATGTACATGTAACCTTTTCCATAGAAGTGCAAGTCATTGAGGGCACCCAGGGCTGTCATTCCTGGCCTTGACCACTTATATTTGACCCAGAACAAATTTCATGATTCCCTTTAGAGAAGGAGCTGTTTTATGTTTAATAATAAATTATATATATATATATATATATATATATATATATATATATATATATATATATATATATATATATGGTCACACTGAACAGGTTAAAATATCAAATAGTCTTATAAATGTACAAAGTCAAAATTGTAATGAACTAAAATTCTTAACTTCTTATTTCTGATGTTGCTGCAAGACTGTGATTGACATTTTAAAACATTCCAAAAATTTTCACCTCAAAATACACATATGAATTATACAAAGTCTGAGAAATGCAAGCATGAAAAAACAAGACAAGACTTGCCTTCAGTTTCCCACCAGGAGTTAGCACTGTCCATATTGCCGTGCCGATACCATCTGTCTAACTTTTCTCCTACTAGATACATTGTACAGACTCAGGGGCTAGAGAAATGGCCCAGTGGTTTACAGGACCGGAGGATCCGGGTTCGATTCCCTGCATGGTACTCCACAGCCATCTACAATTCCAGTTCTAGAGGACACAGCGCCCTCTTTTGGCCTCCTTAGTACCAGGCATGCACACAATGCACACATATGTTCAGACAAAATAATTACACGCACAAAATAAAATAGGAAAATGTAAAAATAAGTTTTTAAAGTCACAGATAAGATGACTGACTAAAAGCTGTATATGAGTGAGTGGATGCACTGACAGGCAGACAGAGGATAAGGCCAATCGGCTCCTGACAACTCCTTGAAATGCCATCTGCCTTTGCTGTATACCATGGGACTTCTAATAGAGCCAGGGGCTCACTGCTGCTGCCACCAGGGCAGAGGCCACAGCTCCCCTGCTAGTCAGAGGTAACGGTGGACTACCACTCCCAAGAGCAGCGGCTGCTACTGAAAAGCAAAGATATAGAGTAGATTCAAGTAGGGTAGGTGTGAGAGTGTGTAGCCAAAGTGTGGCCAGAAAACCTGGACCTGAGACAGTCTGCTGGAGAAAAATTCCCACCATTGCCAGGGTGCTCGGTACCACTCAGAACCTAACATAGAAGGCCCTGGCTCTGGAAAGTCCAGCACCCAATTCACCAGGGCAAGACTGTAACTTGCTGGGAGAGGCTGGGTAGATTCTGGCAGAGAGTAGTCTGGGTTCAAAAATCCTTCTACCTGGAGAGACACCCATAACCAGCTGAGATGCTGAGCTCTGAAGCCCTCCCTAGCACCTGTGAGACTGACACAAAGGACAGTCCAAGAGAGGAGGACACCTTCCTGAGGAAGAAGTGCTGACTGAGGGTAGCACCATAGTTACTTAGGGTTTTTTCCCTATATTATCTTTTCTTCCTTACACTCCTGTACTGCTTTTGTTAAATGTCTGGGCTTTAATCTCGGTCTCAGGACTGACTCTCTTACTTCTTCTGTTAAACTACCAACATCTTCCTTACTTTGTTTCCACAGCAACCTTCACTCTGTTGTCTTTCCAACTTCAGTGTTTTCTCTTTTACTCAGCGGGCGCTTCTTCTTTCTACCCCCTCCCCCATCTTATTCCAAAGCAGAAGGAAAGGTGGAGAAAACTGGGGGGTGGGAGAGGGGGACCAGCAGGGGCGGGAGGGGAGTGTGAAGCTTCCCATCACTGAGGCTAGACACTAGCAGAACAAGGAACATGGCTGAGATGACGACATTCCTTTTATGCAGAGGTATTTTCTAATGAGCAAGCTATTTCTTTCTTATTTCATAAATAATAGTGAGTCATGCCTGAGGCCGAGCCTGCATGACCCCACAAGGACGGGCCTTACTCTTTTGCCGGATTTTTTTTCTGGGAATCTCACAAACAAGGCTCTGTTTACAGGCAAAACATCTAACCGTCCAGGCACCCCAAGTGACCTGGGATTTTTACTTCGTGGGCTGTAATGCAAGCCAGTCTGGAACCGCCCCGCGGTCTTACTTAATGAAAAAGAAAGGCTCACTAGCAACCCTCAGAGGTGTAACTTCAGAAGCCACTGTAGACGAAATATAATGCTCCTCAGTAGATGGAGCCAGAAGCCTGTGCTCCCGGGTGCGTGCTCTCCTATTGCTGTCTGCCTAACCCCAGCGCGGAAGTCTATGTGAAACCTTCCTTCTACTAAAGCCCAACCCTGGCAGCACTGGCTCACCCTGAAACTCTTTTCTGCGGTGAAGTGAAGGACCCTGCCCTCACCTGGCCACAGGTTCTCAGAAAAGAACTCCTCGGGTTGCTGCGGCATGTGACAGGGAGCTGTGTCCAGCCGGGCCAGCATTCTGCGTGCACTGTGTGTGTTAGTCTTGAGATTCATAGGAGAGAAACCACTTCCGCCATTTGAACCAATTTGAAGCAAGCTTTACTAATAACCGAGATGGACTTTGCTTAAGATGACTCCCTGGAAGCCCAGCTTGAGACACACTACGCAGACGCTTAGAAGGACAAACCCACAGGCTACCGTATTTTCTCTCTTCCCAGGAAGTTACCTGGTCCTTGGGCAAGTGGGGTTTTCGGGTTAATTTTGGACATTACACACTGACGGTTAAATATGAAGCATGTGCTACACAGCACACGGGCATAAGATCTGGGGGGGGGGGGGTTTGCCTTTCCATATCCTGGACAGGGGCACACGCCTGGTGGTGAGCGGCCTGTGATGATGTCATAGGTTGCTAGGCAGCCTGGGGGGCAGGTTTGTGAAGCTGCTTATATGCTAACACTGAACATTTCACATTTTTGTTGTTGTTTTGTTTTGTGTTTTTCTTTCTCTGTGTAACCCTGGCTGTCCTGGAACTTGCTTTGTAGACCAGGTTGCCTTTGAATTCAGAAATATGCTTGCCTCTGCTTCCCGAGTGCTGGGATTAAAAGTATGAGACACCAGCCGGGCGTGGTGGCACACACCTTTAATCCCAGCACTTGGGAGGCAGAGGCATGAGGATCGCTGTGAGTTTGAGGTCAGCCTGGTCTACAAAGTGAGTCTAGGACAGTCAGGGCTACACAGAGAAACCCTGTCTTGAAAAACCAAGAAAAAAAAGGTGTGAGCCACTATGCTGGGCTTCTATATCACATCATAAATATTGATACCCTTAGCTCTAAGATAAACACACACACACACACACACACACACACACACACACACACACACACACACCAATGGTCTCTACCCCAAAACCAGTGTCTGAACCTTCCTGGGGGCACAAGTGGAATTCACAGAGTTGCCTCCTGCCACTCAACTGTAGGACTGATGGTGGCTCTTCAGAGAGGACCCCAGAAACCATGGCACACTCTCTTAAAAGTAGGGAGTGGAGAGATGGCTTACTGGTTAAGACTACTGTCTGCTCTTCCAAAGGTTCTGTGTTCAATTCTCAGCAACCACATGGTGGCTCACAACCATCTATACAGAGATCTAGTGCCCTCTTCTGGTGTGCAAGTGTACATGTAGGCAAAACACTGTATACATAAATAAATAAATATTGTTTTAAAAAGTAGCAGGAGACAGAATTACTAGTGAAGAAATTTTCAGAGGACTCACATGAAAACAACAAATTAAGAATTAGGAGGAAGGGGAGGGGCATTTAAAACTGGAGGAGGGACATAGTCACCACAATGGATGCATGGAACACAATCAAGATACACAACTGAGACAACAACCACACCCATCATGACCTACCCACAGCCTCACAGCTCCCAGTATGCATGGGGGTAATGCATACACATGTGTGTGCGTGCTACAGCACATGTATGCATGCCACAGAACATGTATAAAGGCGAGAGGACAACTCACAGGAGTCAAACAGAGCCAGGCAGTGGTGGTGCATGCTTTTAATCCCAGCACTCATGAGGCAGAGGCTGGTGGATCTCTGGATTTTAGGTCAGCCTGGTCTACAGAGTGAGTTCCAGGACAGCCAAGGCTACACAGATAAACCTTGTCTCAAAAAACCAAACCACCACCAACAAAACACAAAACCACAAAGAGGACTTAAACGGGACAGGAACTTGGAGAGAGGAGCTGATGCAGAGGCCATGGAGGGATGCTGTTTACTGGCTTGCTCCCCATAGCTTTCTCAACCTGATTACTTATAGAACCAAGGTTGAAGACACCTACATCAATCATTAATCAATACTCTCATGGACTGGCCTACACTCCAGTTTTATGGAGGCATTTTCTCAGTTGTCATTTCCTCTTCTTAAATAACTCTAGCTTGTGTTTAGTTAAGCTAAAACTAGCCAGCATAGCTGAAGAAAAATTCAGAAAGGAGATTGAGACAATTCTGGAAATAAAAGAAGTAATCCATCAAATAAACAATACAACAACACATCCTCAACACACAAGACCACACAGGGGGAAGTAACCCATCAAATAACCAATACAACAATGTCCCCTCAACAGACAAGTCCACACAGGAGGAAAAAAATCAGAGCTGAGGACAAAGTCAAGATGCTAACACACTTATACATAAATAAGGAAAAATGAACAAGACTGAAACATCTGAGAAACATAGGCTATATTCCAGAGACCAAAGCAAAGACTCCAGAACATAGGCAAAAGATCTGAGGTAACGTCAAAAGACACAGACAATGTATTCAATTCAATAGTGCCAGGATTTCCCAAACCCACAGAAAGACGTTTAAACACAAGAGGTGCACAGGTTTCCAAACAGCCCAGGCCAATCAGAGAACTCCCCAGGAGATAGCAGAGTTGCTAAGGGTGTGGGTGTGGACGGTGGAAGAGAGGTGGGAGGAGCAGGGAGGGCGGGAGAACAGGTGACATGAAAGCGCAAAGGGAGCTACTGGCGATGAAAGAGAGCAGGGCAGGACAGGAAGGATGGGGGAGCAAAGGGAGCCGAAAGACCAAAACAAAACAAAACAAAAAACAAAAAACAAAAAAACAAAACACCAGACTGTGCTTGAAAATACTATAACGACACCCACTGCTTTGCATGTTGATTAAAAACCAAACGCATACACCACAAGCGTTTCCCTGAGTCACTTACAGATGAGAGTACATGTGTGTGCATTTGTGTGTGGTAAGCCGCTCAGGCTTCTCCACACTCTAGTCTACACCCATCCTGACTGACTTAGACAGTCAGTGTGGAGGAACAAGGGCCGCGCTGATTGGTGCTGGAGTCCGTGGCTCAGGGTAAGTGCACTTGTGCAGGCTTCATGTGCTTTGGTATTTCAGGGTGGGGAGTGAGGAGTAAAAACTTTTTTTTTTTCTGTCAAAATACCAATTTCTGATCCTAAGATACGTAGGACCTAGCAGGTACTCTTGAAGATTTCCTTGCAAGGGGACCCGCCGTCTCCCCAGGCCGACTTCTTCACGTTAGCGTGATGCAAGTTCAACACCTGACAGAGCTAACAGACTATGCCTGTGTGGTCATTTACATGCTAGTGTAAAGGGAGCTATTGGGTTTGTCAGTTGGCTCAGAGGGATGGGAAGGACCCTTGGGATGAAGGAATGAGCCCCCTTAAGGACCCCCATTAAGGCCAAAGTCTGGGAAAATGTAAAAGTTGGCCTACCCAGTCCTCCCTTAAGGACCCCCATTAAGGCCAAAGCATGTAAATTTCTAGAGGGTCCAGCTTGAACCAAGGACAGACAGATATCAGATCACTGTGTGTGTGTGGCAGGGACAGAAAAAACCTTAAAGAGTCCAACTTAACTCAAGGTCTCAGTTTGTGCTCAGTGTCCAGCTGGACTCAAGGACAACCAGCTGTGTTTAAAATTTCCACTACTCCTCGCCAACTAAAAAAGTTCCTAAATGCCCCCTGTGACTGCTTCAACCAATCTTCTCCATAGGTCAACTTGCCCCTCCACCCATTATCCAACCACGAAATGCCAAGACTTGTAACTCCCTCCTTGCAGCTTTTCTGCCCAAATGCCAACCAATCACATACTGTAAAACTCATTTCTTTGTCTAAAACCTATAAAAGGCCCATGTCTCTGCTTCTCGGGGTCGGCAGCTTGAAAGATCTGGACAGACCCCGTCACGTTGGCTCAATAAATTCCTATGCGTTTGCATCGACAACAGACGCTGTCTCTTAGTGGGGAAACCCCAGTCGGATGGTGTTAGGTGGGGCCTTTGAGGTAGCCCCCATGAGTGAGATCCACCCCCTCATAGAGGGAGGGGGTGCCCAGGTAGCTCTCTTGCTTACTTTCTATTATGTGAGAACAGCAACAAATCAGTGGTCTGCAACCTGACAGAGGGTCCTCACTAGACCCCAGGCCTGCTGGAGTCCAGATCTGCAGTCCCTAGAACTGAGAGGGGAAAACCTGTGTTGTTTATAAGCCGTGCAGTCTCTGTCACTTTGTCATAGCAACCCTGTTGACTAAGACAGACTATATTTTGAAGAGTTTGGCTTATCAAACAAAGTAGATACTCCTACTGGTTTTTAAAGGGTGTGTAGCTTCTCTGGGATCACAGCTATGGAAGGCTCTGGTACTTAGTCTGGCCCCTGGGCCCCATCTGCCCTCCTTCCTGGGACTAGAACAATGGCATGTGTTTGCACCACTTGCCCTCAGCTGGCTCTTTCCCAGGACAGGCACAGACCTACAGTGCCAGAGCCAACGCCTTTCCCCTTCTTATCACTGCCCTCCATCGCTCTGCTGCATCTACCACGCCCCTACCTTTCTGTTCAGCAAAAGTCTCCCAGAGGGTCCTGGCGGATGCTCCCAGACTCTCCCATGTTACAGCCATTTGGGTTCTTTCCACCCTGGTCGAATAGGAGCCACAGAGAGTTTGGGACTACATCTCTGCTGCTGGTTGGGATGACTTTGGGGGAAAGTTTTCACTTGCATGCTAGCATGCCTGGGGAAATTCCCACCCGAGGTGGATCCATCTCTGCTTTGCATCCTGAACTGCTGTCTTACTTCCGATGTTAAAACCCTTCTGGAGTGGTTTCAGTCAGAGGCTGGGAGCTTTTGGATAATGTAGGTGCCTGTGCTCACATCCTAGTGGTTTGGATTCATCTGGCCTGCAGGAGGGTACAGAAAGCAGAATCCTCAAACAGTGCCCTTTGGGTTGTGAGGGGCAAGAGGCGTGGGGGTGGGTGTCACTGTTCCTCTTCAGGAGCACGTCTCATTTGGGGCCTGGGGACTAACACTGTGAGTTGGGTAAATGCCCCCCACCCCCCACCTCAGTACAGCTCCAACCATCAAGCTGCAAAGCAAGAACGTGTATTACGTTGCTAGTGGGAGACAGTCAGGTGACTCAGCACCACCACAGAGTCACACAGAATACACAGAGGGCAGCATGACGAGACAGATAATTAGATAGAATGCTAGGTCTACTTGTGGCTCACCAACCGTAGCAAGGAAGCACACAAGCGCATCCGTGTGTGTGTGTGTGTGTGTGTGTGTGTGTGTGTGTGTGTGTGAGTGTGTGTGTGTGTGTGCGCGTGTATGCACAGTGGAGATGAACTAAAATGGGAGAAATGCCTTTTTCTACATATTTATACCTGAAAAAAAAATCCCAATTTCTTCTAAGGTATATAAATATATCCCTCCCACATATAAATCTTTCTGTATATGCCTCTTCCTATACAAATATTTCTTTACATGTGCCTATATATCTATATATGTATAGGAAAAGGCAGAGTGTTAAAGTGCCTCAGCAAAACCGAGTGTCAGCATGCCAGGCAACCTATGATTCCAAAAGGGACGGATGCTTTTGTTTGCAGCCCAGGGATCTGCCTGTGACCCATCTGAGGAGAAGGCCTTTGGGAGTGTGATGCATGGCTTTCAAGGCCAAGACCACGCTCTGCTAAAGACCTTGGGCAGACGACCTGGCCTGGGGCTCCTCTCATCCACAGAACTATGATAATGGCACCATGGGCCCTGTGACGACTGCTGAGAGAACACGAGGGACACAGAGCTGAGCGAGGAGCCAGTGTGCCCCGCCTACAGACTGTGTTTGTATGTCTCGGTCAGTGGCACTGTGGGCGTTGGCGCCCTCATTTCTGGCATATAGAGACAGGGATATCAAGACTGAGAATTTGCAATGATGGTGAAGACTTTTGGAGCCTTGATGGGTCTTTAAGGCCTCTTAAGAATAAAAGTAAATCTTTTTATCTATGTGCCCTTAATTCCATGTTTATACTGTTATACTCGGGAGGCAGAGATAGGCAGATCTCCGTGAGTTCAAGGGCAGCCTGGTCTACAAAGCAAGTCCAGGACAGCCAAGGCTACACAGAGAAAGCCTGTCTCTTGAAAATACAGGTAAATCAAAATCCCCCTCCTGCCCCCAACCAAAGCTTTTGAAAGAAAATCTGTGACTTTTCCAGCTCAAATAATGGCTAGGGGACACTGTTAATGTGTGGGTCAGCTACCAGAAGTAGAGAATACCCACTCAAGGGCTCTCTTCCCTTTTTTAGAAATTTTATTTGTAATTTCAAGTTAGAAAATAAATTGGACAAGGATCTTTTAATGTTCAAAGAGAAAATAAAATGTGTTTTCTAAAAAGGGTCAAAGCCAGGCGCTGCTGAAGAGATACTTAGCATACCCCAGGTCGGTTCTCTTCAGGTGAATGACAGCTTTTAAGTTCCACCTTCCTCACTGTAATATAAACACCTGGTGACACTCACTTGTCACACTTGTCTCTGCACAGCCCTCCCCAGTGTAAAAAGTCAAGCAGCTGCTCAGGCTGCAGATAGCTGCCTTGAGCAGCCCGTCCTCTGCTGGTGAAAAGTGGAACAGCATCCTTCAGGGACCTAGCTGAACAATTATGGTGCCACAGGGCTCACAGTATAAACCTTGCTATTGTCACAAATAGCTGTTATTGTTTTGGAAGAATCTGAACATGTTAAATTTGGGATTAAAGAATAATTGAGGCAGGCTGTGGAGATAGCTCAGTGGTTAAGAGCACTTCCGGAGGTCCTGAGTTGAATTCCCAGCAACCACATGGTGGCTCACAACCATCTATAATGTGATCTGATGCCTTCTTCTGGTGTGCATGAAGATAGTGTACTCATATACATAAAATAAAGAAATAAATCATTAAAAAATAATCGGGGTGATGGGACTACAGAGTTTCTGGCTGAGGAAGTTTCCAGAAACATACTTCACAACCCGATTTAGAATAGCACTTTTGGTGATGATGACAAGGGCCGTTCTTCCAATTATTGGTGGAACGTGTACCAAAGCCACAGGTGAGGTGAGACTGGGGCATACGGGCATATTAAAATCACATCAGGGACTTCCTGGGAGCTCTCAGGCCAGGGTAGTAGACCCGTGCCTTGCTCATCCATTGTCAGAGAAGAAGCTCCCTCCTGCAGCAGATGGGAACCAACAGAGAGACCCCAGCCAGACATTGTGCAGACAGTGAGAGACCTTGGAACACTCAGGCCTAAATGGGATGTCTCTATCACACCCCTCCCCTTAGCTCAGAGAACTACACAAGGGAAGCAGAATGAACGTGAGAGTCAGAAGGGATGGGGGACACCGATGAACCAAGGCTTTCTAGACCCAACAAGGCCGGTGCACATATGACCTCAGTGACTGAGGCAGCTTGCACAGGGTCTGCACTGGTCTGTCCCAGACTGAGTCCTGGAGCTAAAAGAAATGAACACGTGCTCTCACGCCTAACCCGGAAGCTATCCCAATCCGAGAGCCGCTGAGAAGTGAGAAATCTCACTGGGGAAACAAACCACTCTTAAGGAGAGGCCGTCCTCTGCTAACAGAAAAGGAACTCAGGCACAGCTTTGGAGGTTCTCTGTCTCACAATGTTAAGACAGGGCATTAAAACAAAAACAAAAACAACCAAAAAACCAAAAAATGCCTTTAGATTTTTATGGAGTTCCTATGTGTGCAAATGTGTGTGTTTCCGTGTCTACATATGTTTCTTAGGCTTTCTCATTTACTCTTTTTCTTGTTTGGTTGTTTTGTACTATTCCAATTTGTTTGTTTTTATCTTATTTTTATTGTCATTCCTTAGATGCCTGTCTGATTTCTAAGAGACAGAAAGGGTACAGATCTGGATAGAAGGAGGGGCGTGAAGGAGCCGGGAGGAGTTGGGGGAGGGGAAGCCATAATTAGAATATGACGTATTGAAAGCAAAACTATTTTCTATGAAAGGAAAAAAAAAAATTACACCTGGTGAACAAGGCCCGAGAATGAATGCCAGGCCAAGGGAAAAGTGTAACTTTCTCACCTTGACCCTATGCAGTGCTGGACACTGGGATGACAAGGGCCCCAAGGCCACCCAGGCTGCGCATTAAGGGCTGATGGACAGAGAGCTCCCCACTGTCCCTGGGGTTTCATCTCATCTTGGTGCCCCTACTTAACTGTGGTCTGCCTGTCCTGCTTGCCCACGGGGGCTAGCCCCAGTTCTGTCCTTTCTTTTTGTCCCCGCAGCTGCCTCCATCTCTGCACTGGAGTCTGACCCTCGGTAGCTGTTACAGCAGCAGCTTCTGGCGTGGGTTTGCGGTGGTTGTCTTATCAACACGGCACACTCACCGTCTGCTTCAGCAACCAGAACTCCCCGCAGCCTCTTTAACTGGAACTCTTTCTGTAAGCCACGTATATACACGTACACGGAGACAGGGAGCCTTGCTGTGTACTGTGTGATGCAAGTTCACATTAGGAATTAAGACTGGAACAAAAGGCCCCAAGGCAGCCATGGCGGCACACAACTTTAACACCAGCACTCCGGAGGCAGGGGCAGGTGTATCTCCGAGTCCAGTCTGGTCTATAGAGCAAGTTCCAGGACAGCCAGGGCTACACAGAAAAACCCTATCTTGAAAAATAAACAAAAACAAAACGGTAAATGAAATAAAGAACAAAAGAGCAGGCATTCACCTTAGTCAGATAACCAGGACAGGACTGATTAGAGGCAAAATGCTGCTATAGAGACCGTGCTGCCTTCTGACTTTACTAAGTAAATTCTGACATTTTGGAATGCTTGATTATGTTCCTGCTATCCATGACAGTCTGAGACATGTTGCTGAGCCCCTACAGGCCTGCATCTGAGGCCAGCTTCCTTGATACCGACACAGCCACTGGTCAGGAACATGCCTATGTTGCCTCACCACCCCTGGTTTCAGCCCAGGAACGAAGGGGTAATGGTAGCCGAAATCCAGTTTTTAGCTTTTCAAAGGTATACGTAGTGTAGGAACTAAATTCGTCAATCTGATTTCTGAGTGGTGAGAAACAGCATTTCCCTTAAGGATTTAGTGCCCTCTGGTGGCCACAGGTGCTCTGCAGCCACTCTGAAGAATGACAGGGAACAATTTTCTTTGGTGGGAATCTGTCTGTCTGTCCATGTCTCTCTCTCTCTGTCTCTGTCTCTGTCTCTCTGTCTCTGTCTCTGTCTCTGTCTCTCTCTGTCTCTCTCTGTCTCTCTCTGTCTCTCTCTCTCTCTCTCTCTCTCTCTCTGTTTATGTGCAGTAAGTATGTAGAATATATATATATATATATATATATATTACATATTTGTGTAAGACCTATGTGTGTGGTGTTTGTGGGTGTGTATAGTGTGGGCTGTGTGGGTGGGGTGGGGAGTGTTATATGCATGCATGTATGTATGTGTGTGATATGTACTGTTTATGTGTGTGCAGTCTGTGGCATTATTGTCAAAATCAGTGGCTCTTTATTACTGTAGCTTGCCCTGAGAGATGTTTTGCAAACAGTCTTTGACTCCTTTTTGAGGGTGAAGTACAATTGCACCCCTGGGTGGACTCGCAGACAACACTGTCTGTCTGGTATCCCTCCCCTCAGTGCAGGACATATTTGTAAGTGACTTGTTCCAGGCAGTAGCGAGTGTGGCACTTTACATGTGGTCCATATGTGGCACACCTGTATATTTATGAGAGTGCCTTGGAGTCACATGGGTATATTGCAATCAAGGGAACTAGACCTAAGACCTGGACATGCCAGACCAGAGAAGGGGTGTAGCTCCCTTATCTGTGACCCATGGACACCCAGTGCCTCTGTGACAAAGGCCCCCCACTGACTTGTCACCTGACAGCCGGTGTGAACCAGCAGACAGGACTCCCACTGCCCCATCAGCTCAGCTCCATCCCTACCGCCAACTCAACGCTGCCCACTCCTCTTCACCGCTCAGGAGCTCTGTGCAGCCTCGTTTCCTCTGAGGCTGGACTCCTCTCTGCAGCCCTGATTCCAACCCCGACTCCACGGCAGTTGATTTAGACAGCAGCAGCTTCTCCTGCAGCTGGCTTATCGACACAGAATCGATTTACACTTCTATCATCTTACATTTCTGCTGGCGCCATTTTAATCTTTGTATCCACCCAGTGGCCAGAATATATGTATAAATATGCATATCTATCTGAAAGATACACAGGCATAGACATATTTATGATATGATGTGTGGTGTCGGTTAGTATCAGCAATTATGATCAGAATGAAAGAGCTGGTTCACCCTTGTCAAAATATCAAGGGGCTGTCTGCAAACTGCTGACACTGACGCCATGGTGCCTTGGGAATTCATGGTTATTGAAGAAATTCTGACACTGTGGAAAGACATAAGCATGTTCCTCTACGTTGCTGATCAACTGTGCTCATGACAGGTGTGTCTATAGTATATAAGGTGTACTTGGCATGGTATATATGCTTTCTATAGCATGTTGGGCATGTACATATGTTGTGCTTTGTGTTGTAGAACATTGTGGGGTGTGTGCAATGTTTGTCTGCAGTATGTGGTATTTAGCACTGGTGTGTGTGTATGCATGTGCGTATGTGTATACATGTGTGTGACTGTGTAGTGTTTATGTGTGGATATACACATGACTAGGCCTGGGTGTAGTATTTGTAAGTGTGCATGCTTGTGTGCATGTATGTGTTTCGGCATGACTTGCGTAACTGTGTGTGTGTGGCTATGTGTACGGCTGTGTGCAGTGTTTGTAGTATGCATGTGCATGCTTGCATGTGTGTGTGTATGGTGTGACTGTGTGTAGCTGTGTGTGTGTGTGTGGCTATGTGTACGGCTGTGTGCAGTGTTTGTAAGTATGCATGTGTATCCTTGGGTGTGTGCGTGTGTGTGTGTGTGTGTGTGTGTGTGTGTGGTGTGACTGTGTGTAGCTGTGTGTGTGTGGGGGGGGGTATGGCCGTGTGCAGTGTTTGTAGTATGCATGTGCATGCTTGGGTGTGTGCATGTGTGTGTGTGTGTGTGTGTGTGTGGTGTGACTGTGTGTAGCTGTGTGTGTGTGGGTATGGGCATGGCTGTGTGCAGTGCTTGTAAGTGAGAAGGGAAGTCCATGAATAAGAAACCTGGACATAGAGTCCGTCTGCATTAGGGAACTTTACAGGCTTGGCCCAGGCACGCCAACCGCTAACCCCAGTGGGTTCCATCCAAGGCATCTCTGGAATAGCTGGACTTACCTGATTTATGGGGGATTTCTTAGTAACCCTTCGAGATATAACCCGAAAGCCGCTAAAATGCTACGCACGGTTGATGCTAACATAAGGAATTGTTGCTCTCCTTGAGCAGCCCATGCCCAAGCTCAGGCAGGGCTTACTTTCTGCGTGTTCTTTGAAGAGCCCACACTCGCACTCTCAGTGGTGTCTGACTTTTCTTTCCTCCCTTTCTCTTAACGCTCCCGCTTAAGCCTAAGTGAAAACATCTTCCATAAACTCTCTAAGTTCGCTTCATCATAAACTGCCTTCTCTTGGAAGTCTTTCCAGTGCTGAACCCAGAAATCCTGGGATGGCTTGAGCTCAGGTCCCTAAAAGTATTCGGGAACTGCTTGGACTGCTGAGAGTGGCAGTGCAGAGCTGTGCCTCTCCCCTCACTGGTGGCGCTAAGACCCTTTAGAGTCCAAACCCCTTTCTGGAAGCCCTGCTACCAGGGAGGCTTTCGCAAGTCTTTCTCAGGATGGGAGCTGGCCTCAGGCTAGAGCTGAGGTAAGACAGCAAGGCACATAGAGTGGAAAGTTCATTCAGGCAAGATCTCAGGGGTGGCAGAAAGCCCAAAGAGGTGGGAGAAAGCATTGCTAAAAATCATGATTAATACTGACAACCAGTTCTTCCTGTAAACACTCCTTCTGGTTATTTTTGTGCAAATATGCAAATGTGTTGGAGGATCAGGCAATTGGGCTTCTTAACTGACAGCTTTAGCCTCTTCCTTGATGCGCTCTTGGCCTGGAGCAGAGGCCTGTCAGTCAAGGAGCTAGGTGGAATACCTTTACCCCAGCACCACTGTTCTGACTACTTCCTGGAGGCCTTGAGGAAAGTGCATAACTGCAGCTGTAGGCTGCTGTAGCACACCTGGCTCCTGAAGGTGTGGCCTCAGCTGCAGCTGTTTCAGATGCTTTATGCTGGAATTTTCAAATTGCTTTACTTGGAATGTTTGCCATCAGCAGCCTTGGTGGACTTGTAAAGATCCAGTAGCCTTTTCCCCCAAGACCAGAGGGTGGCACTTCCCCAGATGATAGAGAGGGACAATTGTAACTGGCATAAAAGGGACAGTTCCATGCTTAGTGTAAACACAGTCATTTGCATGAAGGTGTGCTGTGACACTATAAATATCCCTTTTCTGGTGTAGCAGGCTGTGTGGCATCTGGGAGATGCCTGTTGTGCTGTTCACCAGGTCTTTCAAGCAAAGCCTGGAAAAGGCTTCTCTCTTGATCTCTGCTTCAGTAGAGTGGGATGAACTGGGGACACACACACACACACACACACACACACACACACACACACACACACACATACACAGCCGTGGTGGCAGAGCTGGAGCAGGAGAGTGGCAGTGGCCTTGACAGCCCCAGAGGCAGAGAGGCAGCGGAGTGGCAGGGGCCAGTGGTGGACTCACGCTAGAGGCAGCCACAACATCAAGAGGACAGTGGGAAGAAGGGACAGAGGAGGCAAAGGAGCAGCAGTTGTGACCCTGCTCAAAGCTGTGAGTGGCAGCTGCAGAGTTCCAGAGAGTGACCTGGGAAGGAACAAGAGACGAGGACAGGGAGCAGAGGCTGAAGAAAGAGGGTTGCAAAGAGCCAAAGAAGAGAAACTGCAGGCTTTGGTCAATGGAAGAGTCCCAGAGAGCTGCCAGCCCTTAAGGGTGGGGCTGATGCCCAGACCCAAGGACCATAACACTATGGCTGTCGAGGGCTGAGTTCCGATGCTTAGGTTGGGGACATGTAACAGAAGCCGCTGTCAAAGCGTGAGGTATCCCGGCATCCTAGGTCTTCACAAGAACCCTAACACTCACTGCTGTAGGGTTAAGGGTCCCCTTGCTGTAGAGGGTGCCACCTGCCGAGGCTCCCCGTTGACTGCTGCTGTCGCTACTGGGAGGAGCTAACCATTACAATGGCTGCCAAGGAGCAGTGGAGAAGCTTCTCCTTGCCTACCCAGGGTTCCTATCTGGGTACAGAGGAAGAACCAGCTGGCCGGGTAAGAATGCAAGGAGAGAAGAGCTACTTCTCAAGTGCAGGGAGGGGAGGGGAAAGAGACAGGAGACAGGAGGGAGAGAAGAGGATGAGAGATAGAGAAGAGAGAATGAATGAATAAATGAATGAATGATTATATCCTAGGTCTGTTCTAGAAGGGTCTGCCTTCCGGGGCAGGGGTGAGGCCAGGGTCCAGTGGCAATCTGCTGCCAGTGCACAGGTGTTGGGAAGGAGAACCTTTAAGAGAGACTAATGTTTTTCCTGTGAGAGTTGGGAGCGCCCAGGGAGCAGGTTGTTACAGAACAGGCCAGCCCCTTCTTCTCTGTCTCTTCACTGGCCTGCTTGCCTTCCACCTCCTGCCTGGAGCTGAAATGCTGTGAGACCCTCCGCTGAAGCCGAGTGCATGCTTAGATTCCCAGAAGCATGAGCCAAAAGGAAACTCATTTTTTAAGTTAAGCGGTGGTGGCGCGAGCTGATGTCTCAGCCCTCGGGAGGCAGAGGCAGGTGGATCTCTGTGAGTTCGAGGCCGGCCTGGTCTACCGAGTGAATGCCAGGACAGCCAAGGTTACACAGAGAAAGCCTGTCTCAGAAAAACAAAAACAAAACAAAACAAACAAATAAACAAAAGAAGCCTCTTTCTTCATAAATCATCAAGTTTCAGTTATTCCCTTACAGTGGCCCTTTCTATTGCGACGCAGGAGAACAAGTTATTTATGACTTGTTTTCTGCTGCCGTGACAGAACAGCTGGGACGAGGTAATTTGTAGAGAAAGACGTTTGCCTGGGTACAACATGGTTTTGCTCGCCCTTCAACTGCATCTTTCACTCTCTCTCTCTGTAGTGTCTGACATTTTTAGCATCTTAGCCTTAAACAACCCAAGCCCCAGGTTTTTATCATTTTGCGGTACTCCATGACTTGTAAATTACTTCACATACCTTCTTATTTCATTATTTATAGTTCAGTAGATCTTACCAGCCCCATGTGGCAGGGAGGGGAAAAAAAAAAAGCTGTAAGCATTTGAGTGACTTGCCTGGGAGTGAGAGAAATCAAACTGCCTTCTTTGATGGCCAGCCTAGGGCCGTTTGTGCTCCAGAGCAAGCCTTTTCACTCAGGCTAAGTGCTTTGTAAATGCACCATTGAGAGCCTGGTGGTGTCCTCAGCATTTATTTAGCTCCCATAGATGAGATGGAAGGACGATCCAGGAGGACGCGCTAGCTTTAATGGAGATCTATTGCTGCCACTCTGCTCTGTCTGCACATCACTTAGGCTGTGTCCACAGTGGAGGACTGGGGGCGAGGGGGGGCAGGGGAAGGGGAGGGAGCAGCATCAGTAAAGCAACAGGTGACTCAGAAATACACTCCCAAACCTCGAAAACAGAACAGGTCACTCACACTCTCCTGGGTGGGTACAGACAGCGGGAAGGTAGCGCCTGTGGAGACAGGCACTCCTGCACTTCGGTTATTGGCTTTAGGAGCACTTTCTCTTCCAACAGGCTCTCCATATCTACTGCTTTGGAGGAGCCCATGCTGTAATTGTTGCTTCTCCCACGGCTGCTTCTGCAGTTTCCTCCTCTGGTGAACTTAGACCCGAGCATCCTCAGGACGTGCTCTCTTCTCCCAGTCTGTCTTCTGGTTCCTTCCCACTTTCTCCTCAGGCCCACCATGGCTCGGCCAGTCCTCGCTGTATTCATAAGCTGCTGTGTGCCTCCATCATCTCACATGCATAGCCTCGACTCACCTTGGGACTGTAGTGTGGGGTTTCTCAGTCTCCAAGGGTACTGGGTACTGAGGGCTCTGGGCTGAGATGAAATCCAGGATTGTTCCCTGTCACATGGCCCTGCCTCCAACAAGCCACACTCCTGGCCTCCTTGTTACAAGGTAAGGCAGCTTTGGTAAGCCAGGGGCCAGGGTGAAATCAGTGTTTGCCTAACATTCAGGAAGTCCCAGGTATTGTAATCTTTCAGCTCGGAAGCTCCCCTGAACCTTCTGCAGCAACCATGCTGCAGTCCGGTGTCTGAGATTAGCACACAAGTAATGAGGGGTCCAGCCTTCATGGTTGGGCTTTCTTAACATGTGAGGACGAGGACGTGACATGTGAATGACCTGCCACACAGCGATGCTCGCAAGACAGTGCATACCTAGGTATTTCCTTAAACAAAGCAGCCAGAACCCAGATAGCTGGCCTTGGCCAGCCTTGGTTACTGGCCACTGTGGGCCCACTTCAGTGAGCTTCATCAAGGCAGTCAAAGCAGCAAGGTGAGAGCTTTGTCCTGTTCCTGGCACTTAGACCAAGGGTGACCTTGCTACTGTCACTGCTTGACACCCAAGCTGCCGCCAACACAGACCAGCCAGTAGAGCGTCATCCCTCAAGGTTACCAACCAACAATGTCCCAGAAGGGGGAGACATCCCATCCTGACAGGAAGTTATTCCTGCTCATGCTATGGGTTTGCTTTTATTGACAGCACAGCCTTGGGCACCCCCCCCCCCCACACACACATTCTGAAACCCGACTGAACCCTGCACAACACTGCCTTGGACCAAAGACATCCTATAGCAACAAGGATGTGTCACAGGGTCAGTAGGCACATGACCCACAGGGAAATTTGGCTAGAAGCTGTGGACTGGTAAGATGATGGGGTCGCCTACCACACATGCAGCTGGACTTGAGCTGTCAACCAGTGTGTGGTCCCCTGAGTGGAGCTTACACTGTAAAAGAACACCCATGATGAGGGATAAGGGGCCATATCTCCAATAAACAGCAAGTTTAGTTCGGGAATGAAGGAACAGAAGCAGGGATGACCTACTTGTCATTTGTCACAGCTCTGAGTGACTCAGTTGGAAATACATGCTGTCCTCCTGTGCAGCTTGGCCTCACAGAAGCAGAACACCTAGTTTCCACAGCATACGTACATGCACATGTGTGGGTTGGGGGGCACCTCTATTTGACAACATAGTAAACATTCTGGCAAACTTCTGCCTATAACAGTCAACTGGTGACTTGATGCCCCATCTGCTAACCAACCAGCATTCAAGGCTTCACTAGTCTAGACAGGATAAAGTGGTAACCAGAGGAAGAAGGGCTGTAGTCGGGTGCTGGGTATGCAATGGAAAGGAAACCTTTGACATCCAGGTGACATCCAGGTGACTTGAGCCAGATCTGCTCAAATGGATGGGCCCACTGTTATTGGATAGAAACTTTGAAAGAACTGGGAGTTCAAGTAACTTTTTCTCTTTATAAGTTAACTTATCTCAGGTATTTTGTTATAGTGACAGTAAGCTGACTCACAAGGGCCTGTGTTTCTGCATGTGTTGCTAGTGCTGTGTGGCCCCTCTGGGGGTGAGCCACAGATCCCACTACATGATTGTGATATGTCACTATGTGACAACCCACTATGGGGCTGAACATGACTGTGCTTGTGGGTCGGCGCTTTGACTTTTGCTGTTATGTTTGCTTTAGCGGGAAAAGCTGAGGAAAAATGAAGCATATCATTGCATCGACCAAACTATCGTGAGGCCTCAGAGTTGACTCGGTATTGTTTCTAAACAATTCCCGCTCCCTGCTAGTGTCTGAATTTACCATTCCCGGAGGAGTATTTATTTCACTAGCCAATAAATAGCACCCCTCTTGTCTCTACGCAGAGTAACCACAAAGAACAGCAGAGAGGTGACACTGATGCTTCCCTGGGGAGGAACTGGTCATTGGTACAGCTCCCAAAGGTTTGGTCAATAGTCACGTGGTGGTTACCAGCTTTGCATCCTTGGCTGGCCTCCCGCAACCCTGCCTTGCCTTTGATAAAGCTCTGTCACAAAGAGTTGTGATGAGGTTCAGAACTAGAAAGGACATTTGCAAACACATGCATTCCGACTGCATGCAATTATATGGCTGGAGAAGTGAGCTGTGGTTCACCAGGGAAACCTTCCTTCCTCCTATGACTGAAAAGATTGAGATAAGAACCAGCTTGGAAGTGACCAGCTGTTTTCTGGTGCTTTTGTCACATCCAGGAGAGGAGGGCGGAGTCGGGATGAAGGGAGTTGGCCGCCATTCTGCAGACCTTTAGTGAGGACTGGCTAGGTGCCAGGCACTTGGACGTAGAGATGCCATAGGAAAAGCATCTCTCTGTGATGAATGTGCAGCAGGGACGCGCAGTTATCCCGAGGCTTAAGAGAGGCCTTGGGGGTGACCAGAAGGCATTGCGGAGGAGGAGACACAGGATCTGGACCTTGAAGGTTGAATCGGGGCTCAGCAGGCAGGGATGGATACATTACTTTTGGGTACTGTGGACTTACTAGTCACAAAGCGAGAGAGGAGGGTGGGGGAGGGTGAGAAATTCCCAAACCACTCTCTTCATCCAGAGCCACCGAGGTCAATTTTCTCTGTGGCTTTAGACAATGTTGGTAAGTCTCAGTCTGTCCTGCAGTTAAGTAGGAAGAAGACCATCAGCAACTGTGAACCGCTGAGAGAGTGGATCGATCTGTGTGGTTTGTCAGACCAAATGTTTAGTCATTAGGAACTCTTTCAAGGAGAGTGTGGATGCGGCCAGAGCATCCAGGGAGGAAGCACCAGGCAAGAGAAAATGGGGCTGGGCTCTCACTAGCCTATGATCGATTGATCTGCTGCCAAGGACTCCCCAAACTCTCAGCCATTCCAACTTACAACTTGTTCAATATTTTAAAACCAATTTTGGAGTTTGCTTATTTAAGAGAAATATTGCATTAATCAAAAATACATTAAGGTTTTGGTTGGGCAGCTTAACAAATGGCAAAAGCTGGTTGGGCCCCAGGAGAAATGGATTCTCCTTGTGGAGGATGCAATATCAAGAAACAGAGAGCAACCAGCTCCGAAGGGAAGAATATGGGGAGGAGCTACAAGTGGCTGATAGGAGAGGAAGCTTCGAGTGAACTGAACTGTGAGGGAACGTGAAGAGACCCAATGAGGGGGCTTGTGGGTATTGGCAACATTTGGACATGGGTGCATTTGAAGACCAGTTTCAAGGGGGGTGGTGGTACACGTATGTTGATTCTTCCATGTGGAGAGGGCCATCCTTCTCAGGACTGCAGGTTGGTGAAGCTGCCAAGGTTACCTTCCAACCAACTGCACTGCTGTCTGAGGACCTTAGGCAGTCAGGGGCAAGCCAGCTCTGATGAAAATAGACGCCTCTTCATTAGGTCGCCAATGCCAATACAACGCCAATGCCATTGCAGTTTGATGAAATAGCTCGCCTGGTTCATCCTTTCCGTACCCGAGAGTAACTATGGACTCTGATGAGTTACCCATCAACGATGTGCTGTCTATCCCGCGTGATTTCCCTTCAGTTGTGGGTGGCCAGTGAGAAACCCAAGGACTGCATGTGTTATCCACGACTCACTCAAGTTCTTATGTTGACTGTGCAGCCTTTCAGCATCTAGCAATAAAAGCAGGGATCTTGCCCTTTCTCCACAGGGCTTGGAACAGCATCTCATCTACTATAGGTGCTTACTCTATTTGTTGAATAAAGCAATACCTTTCCACTATGATGCTACAAGCCCTCAACATACATCTATGCAGTGTGTATGCACAGATTCTGTATTGGGCTTGGGGATGCAGGAGAAGAGCTGAAGAGATGCTTGGACCTTTGCCCCCAGAGGCTCTCTTCTGCAGTGGTACTTAGGACCACTGCAGGAGTCCAGTGCTTCCTTTTGATAAGTTCAGAATCACTTTCCATGACTTCCAGGAACGTGTTTCATAAAGTTACATATTTGCTAGGCGTTGGCCAGCAGGCACTTTGATACCATTGTTGGCTTTCCTTTAGATCTCTTCCATGGCTCTCCTTCATCCTCTGAAGGGAAGCATACTCATCTACGTTTTGCCAACTAAGCCTAGCGTTTTGGCCCATATAGGAGTTCAGTTAGCATGCACTGATAGCATGATGGGTTCAGCTCTCTTGGTACTGATCATGTGAACTTAAGGTCATCTTTAACACTCGCTCTCCCCGTTTTTATGGCTTAGATATTGAGGTTATAATGACTTAAAAAAATCTTAAACACCAAGGGTAGTTGTTCCCTCTTGAAGGATGGGTGGGATTATAGGGAGAGCCAGGAACCTGGCCAGCTTCAGGGTAAGTTAGCAAGGCAGTCTCTATTTTCAATAGAGTCTCACATCTTGGAAGTTTTGGATCATGTCTGGGGTACATGACTGGGGTATATATGCTTGATTATTCCCATTTCTCAGGGCCTCTTGCTTCATCATCCTGTGCTAAAATGATGTCCAGGCAGGGCTCCCAGGGCTATCACTATTCCTGCTTTCAGTACTGCGTGGGCTTGCACTTGAGCGTCCCTGAGCTGAAATAAGCGAACAGAAGACACAGTTGCCTCCTTGACTGTGGAAGCAGAGTCCACTCCAAGTCTCCTGATACGCTGGTGGTCAACAACAGAGGATCTTATGAGAGGACCCAAAGGCACTGATTATATTTATTTAGTTATGCTAATACTGGGTAAACACAGCTGCATAATGCCTTACAGGGCTACACTTCTCTCTGCGCTGACTTGAGATGATCCATAACTTTAAAGCTGAAATGTTCTGAAACTTCCGTGTCTATTTCCTAGGTTCTTGTTAAAGAAATGGGGCATTTACTGGCACAGATTTGATGTTTAAACCCTTGTCGGCAACCATACTGAGAGAAAACTAGTGAGCAAATTCATCAACTGTGCTGAAGTTCCTAACTCCTCTAAAGTCTGATTGACTGTAATCAATAAATAAAAGGAAACACATTTGAATTTTCCTAAACCTCATGTAGCTTGTTAGTGAGTAGGGTTCGGGAAAAGTGGTTTTTTTACTCAAACAGGATGAAGATACAGTTTAGCATTGTCTGTGAGACTGATGAAAACGTACAGCTGTCCCCTTGCATGTTATGGCGCTTGGGTACAGATGGCCCAGACTTACCATGCTCCAGCTCTGAATTTTCAAGACAGCGTAGAAGCCATATATGTTCAATAGACATACTTGCTTCTGCACTTTGACCTACAAGGTTCCCTCCTCTGCAGTGATGCTGGGTAGTGGCAGCAGCTTCTACTTAGCCCCATGATCACCAGGGCTAGCAACCAAGACCCTACCTAGAGTGTGCCATGTGATTAAGGTAGGATGTTCTGTAGGTTAGAGTCCTTCATTTTTGACTTTGTAATATTTGCAACTTATGATGTCAGCCTATCCTAAACAGAGATAATTTTCATCAGTCTGCTGGGTGTGCCCAATGGTCTGAAATTGTGACAGATGTCATCTATACACTCTGTTGTGCTCTGAGAATTGCTCAGTCTCATCGTCGTCCTCCCTTTACGTTGCAAAAAATACCCTTGTAACAGCCTAAGTAAGTTTACGATTCAGTGTTGAGCTGCATTCATAGCTGTGTTGTGCAATCAACCCATGGGTCACAGGTTGGACCCACCTACAACAGTGGCACTAAGTAATAAAAGTGAGGGCAGTACTGATTTTTCTGATGTAGATACTGTGTGGTTGTCTTATCCCAGCCTCTTGTGATCACACGCATGCACGGTAGCCCTATTCCATATACACTGAGGAGAAAAATCTATCAGGGATCAGGGATATACACAGCATGGCCACTGGGAAAGCTACAGGGTGCCCCTGTGAGTGGAGGACAACCCTGGGGGAGCCACAGGCTCCTTTCCAGGGCTTTCTGTGCTGGGGCTTTCACAGCGGAGCTGACTTTCTGTGCCCTCTGAAGGGGCTGCTGCCTACCAGAGTGCTAGGCCTTCATTTGCAGCATGAGGAAATGGCTCTTACCTGAGAAGATGCCCCCGAGGCTTCAAACAGTGAGTCGCATTCACCTTCGTGGTACACTTCCTTACAGTTCCGGCAGAAAGCGAGCTGCAAGAGAACACCGTGGGTCAGGAACTCTCCCGTGCATCCCAAACTCTATTTGATCTCCCTGGCTTGAGCGATGGCTTCTCAGTCAAATTACTGT
Organism: Acomys russatus; assembly: GCF_903995435.1. Lineage (NCBI taxonomy): Eukaryota > Metazoa > Chordata > Mammalia > Rodentia > Muridae > Acomys > Acomys russatus. The sequence goes on from NC_067157.1 coordinate 53,282,933, forward strand.
TTGCAAAGTGGAACCAACTTGTATTGTGTTGGGACTGCTCACTGTTAGAGAGTGTTCTGTGCACCCCAACAGGGTTACATTTCTTCCTGGTGTCCCCAGCCCACTGGAAGAGGCGGCAAAGCAGGAGTCCTGCAGCCAGAAAACCTTTCCAGGCTTGTCTTCAATGTTTGTTCTAAGTTTGTTTTACAAATACAATAGATTTATGTGGTTAGTGGACTTATTTCTGTATTGAAAGGCTGTTACAAAAAGAAAAAAAATGTTTTGGAGCTGGGCTGTGTCTCTTTATTTATTCCCTCTCATTCTCCTCAACTCAGAAGGGGGTGTCTTATCCCCCTGTACCTTAGAATAAGAACACATTGGGACATGGAGACTTTAACATGTGCACGGATTAAAAGGGGCCATTCCGATGGCCCTAACCCACTAGGGCTGGTGTTCTTGTAAGAAGAGATCAGAATAAGAAACACACAGGCTGAAGGAGGAGCGTGGAACGGAGAGGACCATTTGCCAGCCCAGGAGAGAGGCCCCAGAAGCAATCATAAGGAGAACATAGTTCTGCTGTTTATAGCCTCCAGCTTGCTGTATTTTTGTTGCAGCAGTCTTAGGAAGCAAATGTGCTGGCGTTGCTGGGGATGGAAACCAGAGCCTCGGGTAGCCGAGCAAGCACCGCACCAGGGGCCCCCCATCTCATCCCATGCATCAGGTCTTCCCACTGGGTGATGATGCTCCTTTAAGCACTCTGTGACCATTGTAAAAAGACACCAAGGACACTGCTGCCCTCACACTCCACTTTATAAAGAGGAAGCTGAAAAGGTAACTGGGCCCCTCTATGAGGCGGACTATGCTTTCCTCATTCCTAGCCATGTCCAAGGCTGCTGTGGAGGCCGAGGATGGCTCCACGCTGTGACTCACTGGAGTCTTCATCCTATCTGACCCCCGAGATACCATAAGGGAGTCACCAAATGCCTGGGATTCTCAGAAGACTTCCCGAGGCCGTGGGGGTTCTCAAGCTCATGTGCCAGGTTATCAGCATTTGCCATGGTTGTGACTAAGGTAGGATGGATTTGAGCTGAAAAGTTAAAGCAAAACCAACAGTGCCGATCACACCAACTTTGTTTTGAAAAGACGTAAGCTGTTTCTCTTGGACGCAGAAGAAACAACCCAACATGCTATGTCACCTTCACCATGCAAGCAGAGTCATCAGCTGCAGGCTGAACATCCCTCAATCCAAGATGCTTGAGACTAGATTGAATTCAAATTTGGCGTTATTTTTCACATTTCAGAATGTTTGCATATATACATACATACCTATTCACACATTAGCATATACACACATATACACATACATACATACACATGTGTATTTGTGTGATTAGTGAAAGATTTGGGGGATTGAACAGAAATCAAAGCACATAATTTATTTAAAATATGCCTGACCCATATAGTGTGAAGTATTTTAATATGCCTGTTTCCTTTTAATTTTAATTTCATGTGTTTGGGTATTTTGCTTGCATGTGTATGTGCCTGGTGGCTGCAGAGGCTGGAAGAGGGAACCAGAGTCCCTGGAACTAGAGCCACAGGCAGTTGTGAGCTGCCGTGTAGGTGCTGGAAATTGAACTCAGGTCCTCTGGAAGAACAGCCAGTGCTCTTAACCCCCGAGCCATCTCCCTGGTCCCCCGCCTGTGTCCTATCACACGAGGTCAGGTGTAGAACTTTCCTCCTGTGCCATGAGCATGCCAGTGCTTAAAGGTTCAAAATTTGAAGATGCAAGGTTTGGGGTCCAGGCTCCACACTTTGTACTTCTCACAGCTGAAAGACTGACCACAGAGGTGATGGAATGGCAACTCCCCTTAAAGGCTTCAGTTGGTGGGGAAGGGCTTACATCCATCCCTACACAGATCGCCAGCCTTTACTCCCTGGTGTTTTATTTGTCCCCCTGGACACAGTGAGTTAGTGTTGCCTTCCCGTGGTTTCTCTTTCTTTTTAGACTGAGTGCAAGAATCTTCTGGTTGGCCCCACCCCATCCTTTAGCTTTGGCATGCTCAGCTGAAAAGCTACGCATGGTGGCCCAGTCAGCTCAGCCATAGGGAGATGGCTGTGAACTCCACCCGCCACTTTGGAGTGAAGCTGGTCTGATCTCTTGGCGTGACGGGAAAACTACTTCACATCTTATTAGCCAGCGGATGAGATATAAAATCAGTTTCATGGTGCAGGAACACCCTGGAGGTTGATCAGTTTGTCAGAATAAATAGGCCTTTCCTGACACAAAGACATTAAATTCACCGGTACTGTGAAAAAAGGACCATAAAGAAAGAAAGAAAAACCAAGAGAACACACACACCAATGAAGTCGCCGTGCCATGTCCAGAGTGGCAAGGAGAAGAAACTGCTGTGTGGATATGCTGGTGGGGACGTTAACTCATGTGTAAATTTTCTTCTACTTCAAGACTATCTTTTCAGTGCAGATGTGTCATACAGTGGGCTCTCTGCAACTAATGACTTGGATTTGTTCTACGTGAATTGAGAAACCATCTAGAACAGTGGTTCTCAACCTGTGGTTCTAATGACCTCTTTGTGGGGTCAAATGACCTTTCCACAGGTGGCACCTAAGACCATCAGAAAACACATATTTACTTTATGATTCATAACAGTAGCAAAATTACAGTTATGAAGTAGCAACAAAAATAATTTTATGGTTGGGGGTCAGCACAGCATGATAAACCGAATTAAAGGATCACAGCCTTAGGAAGGTTGAGAACCACTGATCTAGGTCTAGTTTGATCACTATTCCGAACACTCAACAAAGGGCTTAGGCAGATGCAAAGGACGACTGTTTGCTACCTTATGGGTTCTTCTTTCTTCCATCCTTCTCCACCCTTCTTCTTCCCTCTCAGCCCCCAACACTAGATATGAGAGAAAAAAGGATAGAGAGGAAAGGAGACAGCTCCCTGGGTAAAGCCAGGGGTCGGAAAGTGGGCGATGTTATCCTGAGACTACTTCCTACTGATTAGGGGCATCGAGCTCCTTGGGGCAAGTTTGATCTTTGCTGTCAGGATATCCAATTTTTTGTTGTTTCTTCTTTATGCACGACTACTTAACAAACTGTGACCATCAGCAACCAACAACCATCAACCCACCACTGGGGCTCTATTATCTGTAGGCCCTCTGAAAAGTCCCCGCATTCCAAATGTCACACAACGGCAGAAACTGTCTGCAGCTCGCAAAAACCATGCCTCTGCTACAGCACGAGGCAGATCATAGCCAGCTGCTGTGGACAGTCTGAAGCAGCCCCGCATCCCCACACCTAGGATCAAAACAAAAACATATTCTTATAATATTTCTGTATTTTTAAAACAGCCAAAATTCCAAAATTCTCACTACAGATTTCAGTTCCTGAACTTTGCACAAAGGCATGCCATATAAAACACTGGACTGGAGTTTTCTAGAAATCTAAGAAAAGCACAGTGATTATCAGCCTCTGGAAGGCTCTGTGATGTAATAACTTGGAGCCATTCCTGCAAGAGCACAGACTCCCTAGCTGCCTTGGCCCCAGTGTCCAGGTTTATTCTTGCAGAGTGATGGGAGCCCGTACACATACTCTTCTTTTCACTGCCAGTCTTCGCAAACCACACAAGTGCTTAGACACCCACCAACCTCCATGGTGGGGAGCTGCTCTTTCCTCTCTTTTCTTTTGTTAACAGTGGGAAATATTTTATTCTTAAATATCTAAAAGGGACTTTGTTTTTGAAAATGAAAGGATCCCCACAACTCCCCTTCTCCCCACCTCACATTAACAAGAACCATAAATTTTCTGGATGCCTTTTACAGTATCATTGAAACGAACTCATTAGAACTGTTTCCTATTCAACAAGATGCCATCTTTCTATACATCCATTTTCAGAAACTAGCTTTTTCTTTTCTTTCTTTCTTTCTTTCTTTCTTTCTTTCTTTTTGAGATAAGGTCTCATTAAGTAGCTCAAATTTGAGGTTAAGCTTTATTCTGGCCTCCATCCCATCTGGCAACAGGGCTCCTTGGAATGACATTTTGGGCCAGTATAATGGTTCTGAACTGGGTCAAGACGGAAAGCCTGTTTGGGATAAGACAGACCCCCACCCATAGTTCCACACTCATTGCTGGACTTTACGCCTCCAATGCTGTAAACCAATGCCAGGTGATAGAAGGATACAGAAACATAGCCTGCATATAGGCCTCAGTGCTCCCCTCTAGCACATATCCAAGCCTGGGGAGGGCTGTGTCTAAGTTCCTCTTCTGAGGTGATTAGCTTACCCGGAGTGCCCCGGGCACTATTCAATAAAGCCTAAATCCAATAAGCTCACGCTTGCTTTTCCACTTAGTGACAGCCAAGACTGTTAGTACCGACGTCCTGTTTTTCTCTGCTAGTGCACGGAGTGTGATTACCCGCTACACAGCTATGTTTCAGTCGGCGGTGGATCTCAGGATCACAGCCCTGGCGGGAACACATCTCTGAGGAGAAGGTGGGCGGGGGGAGGGACTGCAGGAGATAAAACAGAAGAACCTGTCTGAAAGCCTACGGTGTGTTTATCAGAAGCACCCCAACATTAATGGGTTTTCACTAACAGAGAGGAACAAATGTTCACGGTGTAGTCTGTGCTTACAAGAAAATCTCTATCGGACAAAAGTAAACAGACTGAGCAAAGCGATGTGGATACAGTCTGTGAAAGGTAACACCTGTTAGGAGGGATCCAGAAGAAAGAACTGTCTCCAGAGGAGGGGACAGCTTCACCCCTGGAGACCTTGCGGGGTGGGCCAAGATCAGAATAAGACAGGGACATTGATGACTTTCATCCTGGGGAGGCCAAGGCTAAGGGTGTGTTTGGGTCCTACAGTTTTAACTTTAAAAGTTTTTTTGATGTTGTTTTGTTGTTTCTGGTTTTGTTCTTTTTTTGTTTGTTTGAGACAGAAATTCTCTGCGTAGCTTTGGCTGTACTAGACTCACTCTGTAGACCAGGCTGGCCTCGAACTTGCAAAGATCCTCCTGCCTCTGCCTCCCTGAGTGCTGGGATTACAGGGGTGTGCCACCATGCCTGGCTTTAAAGCTTTTTTAAAAGTTTAAAAATAATGTAACAGTAGAAAAATGCTTATAGAATAAAGATATAAAGAAAATGTTTTATATAATATGTTTGTTAAAAACTACTCAAAGTATGTGGTATTGAGTTAAAATTGACTTAATATTGAAAAAAGAAGAATGTACATGTCTGTTTGTGCATGCATGTGTGCATGCGTGCATGCATGCGTGTGTGCGTGCATGTAAGTGTGTGTGTGTGCGTGTGTGTGTGTGTGTGTGTGTGTGTGTGTGTGTGTGTGTGATGTTAGTGTGGCCAAACACACAGCATAGCTGTTCACAGGTCCGCACAGGTTCACAGTACTGTCCTGGGCCTTCACACTCACAAATGTTCACTGTCAGCCACAGCCTCCTTCATGTCTATGAGCCCTGTTCTATATCAGTGCCCCAGGTAGAAATGCTCTTATAAAAGCTTTCACTGTGTACTTACTGGATCTTTCTGTGTTAACGTAAGTGCTTGCCACTATGTGAAATCTGCCTACATGTAGTCTTCAAGACAGTAACATGTTGTACAGATATGTAGCCAGGTACAAGAGGCTGTTTCCAACCCCTTAGGTTCACCTGAGGCTGCACACCTTAGGGTTTTATAAGTGCAATCTATGATGCTTCCATAATGACAAAATCACCTATTCACAGGCCATATCCCCTCGTTACATGATGCGTGCCTGCTTTTAAAGTTGAGACCATGTGAAAGAACAGCATGCTCCAATTCACAAAACAGTCTGTAAGATATTCATATTTAGAAACAGAGCCCGGCATTGGGGTGCACAACTTTAACCCCAGCCCTCAGGAGGAAGAAGTAGGTGGGTCTCAGTGTGTTCCCAGACATCCTGGTACCCAGTGAGGTCTTGGATATACCATGGCGAGACCTTGTTATCTAACCAAAGCCAACTATAGGCGGGGATGTATGTCAGTTTGTAGGGTGCTTGCCTGGCACGCAGGAAGCTCTGGGTTGGATGCCAGCACCATATGAACTGCACGTGTTGCCATGTGCTTATAATATCAGCACTCAGTAGGTAGAGCCAAGGATACCTAAGTCACCCTTGTTTACATATTGACTTCAGTGTCAGCTTGGGCTATGTGAGACCTGACTCAAAATGATAAAGAGATTTTTTTTTAAAAAAGTATGTATCATCTGTCACTTCAAAACAGAACCTTTAAAGGCACAGAGTCTGGAGAAAGTGCGAGACCAAAACAGGAACATTATACCTTGCAAGTTAAGGTTTCTGTTTGCAGTTAAGACACATTAAAAATAAGTTCCTGTTTGTCCCGGGTTAAGTTCTTGTAAGTTAAGGCTTCTATTTGTATTTAAGAGTAAGTTCCTGTTTCTTAGAGCCGATGTAAACTTCAAAGCATGGTTTTCAACCTACACTAAATTTGCAACCCTACTCACATGATGTGGATCTGTATCCTCGTTCCTTCCCTCTCGCTGCAATGTTCCTAACGATGTGTGACAGCTGGCTCTCTCGCCCCTGTAAACACATTAGCTCCCCCAGAAAAGGGACTTCAAGTGGCAGGCAGGGGCTGCTCTCTAGAATCCCAACTGGTCGGATGGGCCAGTCCTGGGTACACCCCAGCTTCCTTTAATTGGACAGTCATGGGGGTGCACCCCATCTTGCTTAAATCGGACAGTCGTGGACTTGGTCTTTCTCCCAATTTCCAGGTTCATTACAGAGGCATGTTTCTTTGCTCTGCACTTTTGCATCTCCAAAGAAGGCAAAACAAGAGAATAAATGCTTCCCACAGGTTCTGGTGCACAGAAAACACAGCAAGAAGCAGTTTCTCACAGGATTGTAATGCTTCCGATGTAATAAAAACATTTAGAAATGTACAGGGACAGTGAGCACCTGGCTGCCTGATGTAAGGCCCAGTCTGATGATGATGCTGTCACGGGAACGTGTAGGACCCCCTTGGCAGTGCCAAGCCTTTACTACAACCATTAGTCAGCTTACAGCAAGGGATGCTAGCACTGCCTAAGGTGGCAGTGTGCAGTATGACATTAGTGGAGCTTTCATTTGACTGATGTCTAAGTCTTGCTTCTCATCTGCCCATAATGGCCAAAATGTGTGTGCGTGTCTTTGGAAGCGTGATGGGGAACACAGTGGATAGCTTCTCATGTGTTCGGGATGCAGGCTGCTGATCAATGCAGGTCAGAGCCGGTTTGAATCTACAAGCAGTGACCCTTAAAATCAGATTTTGATTCTTAATGCCAGAATGAATGATCTCTACACAAAACCCCAAATCTCTTTGTACCCGCTTTCTGTCACAATTGTATCTGCATCAAAGGCATTCTGTTTTGTGCCGCCTATTTTTCTTCTGGAGATCTGAAGTTCTATCTTAAAAGAATGGGAGGGGATCAAATACCACCATAGGACCCTTCTCTGTGGTCTGAGGAAGCATCAAAAGCAGGAAGCAATCATGCGGGTTTTTACTTCCTTGGGGACAGAGGAAACAGGATTCTATTTTAAGTGATTGTCCTGAAGGTGGCAGCAGAGACACATAATTTCAGACCAGGGTGTGAAAACAGCCCATGGAAAGGGTGCAGGGGGACCAGGGGCAGATCTATGCACAACTTGTCCTGAGGAGATAATGTGGCTGCGTGGAAATGGTGTTAGGCAGTAACACGCTAAGTCATGGGGTTAGAAAGAGGAAAGGGAAGTTATTTCAAGTACATAGCACATTAAAATCCCACTCTCGTGGTGGGAGGCAAACGGCGGGCGCCAAGCTCCAAATGCAGACAGACCAAGACAACATTTTGCGAAGTGCTCCCTCCAGGTAGCCAGGTAAAAGTCTCAAGAAGGCTGGGCCGAGAGTTCAAGGGCTAAAGGGCTATGTTCCTTCATGCTCGGCAGACTCCACACTGATGATCCAGGGTGGCCGAACAGCTGTCTGCCTCCCTGCCCAGTGCTGTGCCGCCCGCCTAAGGCTCCTGTTTGTTTTAGGCTCATGACCTGGAACATGCCCTTGGTTTGGTTTCCATCCATAAGCTCTCCTGAAGGGACTCTGATGGCCAGTTTCCCTTTCTTCCCCTCTCTAATGCCTGCACACAGCCATGCCCATCGCCAGCTGCACAATCATAGTGCACAGAATGTCTGTCTGATGAGTGGAAACCTTTACATCTGGTTTAAGCTTGCCATCAGTGGAAGGAAACCTTGCTTAGACTAAGGGACACCCAGCATCCAAAACAGATGTCCTAGGTGAGTCTTTGCTCTTCTGCCTTCACTGGACTCTAGTTAGCTCCAGGTGTGTTGCTGAGAATTAAACTATCTAATTCATAAGTCGACACAAATGGGATTGCAAGTGGATTCCCACCCCAAAATAGTTTTGTTTTTTAATTCTTGAAATGGTTCTTTTTGGCCTGTTTATTTTTTCATTCTATTGACAGTTTTATTGGTGTACAATTTGCATAGCCATAGCTTTTAAAATATAGTTTATGTGGGCTGGAGAGATGGTTCAGTGGCTAAGAGCATTCCTGGCTCTTGCAGAGGAGCTGAACTTGATTCCCAGCATCCACATGGCAGCTCACAACTGTCTATAACTCCAGTTCCAGTAGACCCAACGCTCAACTCTAGACTCTGGGCATTACGTAGATATGGGTGCACAGACATACATGCAAGTAAAACAGCCATATACATAAAATAAAAAAAAAATAGTTCGTGTACTTGGTGAGTGGATTACACAGGTACATTGGCACAAATTCAAAAGGCTCACCATGAAAATAATCCACAGTTCTTCTTGGTCAGCTGCAAAGCTTCCCAGAGAAACCTTTCTGTCATCTGCTAGAAATATCTTATACCCTGAGGTATACATGAATGTTATGTTAAAGCCACATGGTCTATGAGACGACCTAGTGTGTTTATGGGCAACACCTTGGTCTCTCATTTAAGGCCTCTTACAGGCATTGAGTTTAAAGCTAGTCTCCCTAAGCAGATGCCAAAGACTCCAGTGAGCACATGTGCCTCACACCCTTGCCCTGTTTTGCCATTATAAGCAAAGCTGTGGGGATTCTTGTTTCCCTTGCTGACTTTGTACAGGAAAAAGGAAATGTGTAGGGTTCATTTCTGCAAGTAAAGTGGGTTAAAGTGTGTGTGCAGCCACCTGTGAGTAGGGTTTGTGAACACAGTAGTGAGTCTTGGGAAAGCCCCCTTCTGGTGCCCTCCCAGACATGCTGTTACCAATCCCCTTGTTTTTCAGGGGCATTGGAAAGAATCACAAAGCCGGAGTGGTGGCGCATGCCTTTAATCCCAGCACTCGGGAGGCAGAGGCAGGTGGATCGTTGTGAGTTCGAGGCCAGCCTGGTCTACAAAGCAAGTCCAGGACACCCAAGACTACACAGAGAAACCCTGTCTTGAAAAACAAGCAAACAAAACAAAACAAAACAAAAAAAAAAAAAAAAAAAAAAAAAAAAAAAAAAGAAAGAAAGAAAGAAAGAAAGAAAGTAAAGAAAAAGAAAAGAATCTCAAACAGATGCCAGCACTTTGACTGAGAATGTTTTATTGTACATGTGTGTACCCAGAGGGACACATTCCTGGCTATGGAGAGAACTCTAACAGCTTCCAAGCTTAATCTACATAGCTGGACGAGGGTCCAGATGGTCTGTGGCCATCTCTCTCTGTCCCTCCCAATGCTTCTCATTTAAAACCTTTTTTTGATTGTCCTGGTCTGATTGTGGCCAAGTTGGTGGCCACTGACAGCCTGCACAGTGGAGAGCCATGTCAGAGAGTCGGAGATAGGAGAGTGCCAGGTTCCACCCCCATGCAGTGTGCTGGGCCTCTATTTGGCAGAATGGGTTCTTAGGGGCCACAGGAAGTGGGGGTGGGGAGGGAGGCACAGCTTATGACAGTGACTCCCGAGGGCCCCTTGCTCACCTCCCTCTTCCTATGTGTCTTAGCTGTGAGCATTTTAAAGAACAATCCCCCGTACTAGCCCTCCCTGTCTTGTAATGGCTCTCCTACAGGGCCTTCCCTTGTTTCCAAAGGCTAAAGTAGGATTTAGTTGCAAGCTGAGACTCTTGTAATGATTTCATGCCAAGATTCACACCATCTATGTTCCGTTAAACAAACTTCTTGGTGGGTAAATGTTCGTCTCTAACTGAGAACTCTGCTTACCATCTTGGAAGGTCTGCCCAGCTCTGCTTTCAAAGCAGCGTCCCCCAGACCTTCTGCAGCAGTTGGAACCCTCCAGAAATGGAGCACCGGTTGCAGAGTATCAGACCCAACATCACTTTCGAATATTGCCATTCATTAGTGGACCCATTCAAATATTGCCATTAATTAGGGGAACATGTTTGAATGTGGCCATTCATTAGTGAAACGAGCAGCATATGTCTTCTATAATTTTTAACTGGTCTCTAATCCTCCTGACCTTATCATTTACAATCTGCAGCAAGGCACTAGACTCTGTAAAAATGATTATACTGTGCCAGTAGAAATGTGAAATCCAAGCCATATGGCAATTTGAGCCAAATCTGCCCCATATGCCTCTGGGCATCCTTATGCTCTCCAGCACAGCAGAGGAGGTAAGTGTCTCCCCTTCCAGAACACCTGGGCCCAGCCCTTGGCAGTTTGGGGTAGGATCAGCTTCAGAAAGGGTCCAGCCATGCTGGAGGCATGCTGCAAGCACACTGTAGAGGTTTGCCTTTTCTACTTCATCAATAATCAATACATCAATCCAAAATGTATATTAAACTGGTCTTTATGCTGTACACCTGTAATCCAGCACCTGGGAAGCCGAGGCAGAAGGATTATGAGGTTAAGGATAGTCTGGGCCATATAGTGAAACACCATCTCAGAAAAAACAAAACAAAACAAAACAGGTACATATTAAACTTTAAGCAGTTATTGCACAGTCTAACCGGTGTAGCTGGGGACGGGGACATCTGCGTTAGCCTTTTTCCACTAGTCCTGAGCAAGACGATCAGTGCGTTCCACTTTCAAGATTCTCTCTTTCCTCTCTCCCTGCTGCTGACAAAACTCGGGGCGTCACTCACAAAGGCAAGAGCTCTACTATTTATGGCCCTCTCCCATCAGCATCTTCTCCTTCTTACACATGTAGCTCCTGACGAACTTGTCTGCATGAAACAATTCTCCCCACCTTCTCTTTTAGGTAGCCAAGTTTGTTTGCTTGTTTGTTTTTAAGTCTTACATGTTTTCATCTCCCCAGGAATCAGAATCACAGCAAGGTATGGGTACTCGGGGTGAGAGGCTTACTTACAGCTAGGGTGGAGAGAGAGTCCATGTGAAGAATGAGTGAGCTAGGAACATGTGTGCATTGTGGGGCAGAACTTGATTGGTGTGCCTGGCTGTGCACTTCTGTGCGCAAGATTATAGAAATCCACAGGGAGGAGACAGAGATAGAATCTGGTCAGTGGGAGAGGGCACGTGGGTTGGCTGTTTGTCTCTCACTTTCCTAAAGCTGCACTGTATATTTTTGATTGGCTAGGCTGTGGGCACTTCAGATCTCACTATCTTTGCAAGGTGAACAGCTAGGAGAAATTAGAAGTTTCCTAGTGTGACCAAGCTTTTGACATGACAGTGACACGACACTGTTATCTACAAAATTCATGCAACAGAGTTGCCCCACCCACAACCCCGCCAAATCATTCACACCTCATAATGTTTTTAAGTAAGTTTATGAATTGTTTTGGGTTGCATTCATAGATGTCCTGGGCCATGGGCTGAATATTCCCAGAACCGAGAGGCAGGAAGACAGCAGTGACTTCTAGAAATCAGAAGGGAGGAGTGAGCCCTAGAAACCAGAGGAAGCAGGACTAAGCCCTTTGGTCAGGGGCAGCTTTGGTCTAGCGATACAATGATGAGATTCAGAGGCTAAACTCACAGGCACGGTGAGTGGAGAACTGGAGGTGATTTGGCAACAGAAAAAGGTAATGAAGGGAGGATGAAGGTGGTAGGAAGGGGCGGACAGAAACAAGTGGCCAGGCCCAGAGGAAGTCAAGGGTACAGAAATCCAAACACTTTTTTTTTCCGAGACAGGGTTTCTCTGTGTAGCCTTGGCTGTCTTGGACTCACTTTGTAGACCAGGCTGGCCTCAACTTCACAGTAATCCACCTGCTTCTGCCTTCCAAATGCTGGGATTAAAGGCATGTGCCACCATGTCCCACAGAAATCCAAACACACTTAAAGGACCCTTGTGAAAAAAAAAAAAAAAAAAAAAGACAGAATCCTGAGACAGCTCTCTGCTGTTAAGAAGGTGGCCTGAGGAAGACACTGCTTTGTCCTTTTAATGGAGGCCGTGTGATGCCAGTGAGGACCCTTTCCAGTGAAGGGGAAGTGGGGACCTTAGAAACTCAGGGTAGCCACTGTCTACTGGGCATGACTTGGAAGGCAAGCCTGAAGGATGCTTCTGTATCAACGAGGCCTTTCCCTGTAGCCTGAACTTGGTCCCCAGCCCAGAGCGCAGCCTCCAGTGGGAGCTTGTGAGGAGAGCAGACTTTTAGCACCCTTTCACCTTGGAAGTACTACATCAGGATCTGCGTTTTAATACGATTTTGGGAAGGTCAAGGGCATGTGGCAGGTGAGAAGCGCTGGTTAACTCAGTCACCCTGAGGTCCCTGGTGCACAGCATGTGCCAGACGTCCCAAGGAGCTACAGAGATAAATGATAAACAATACTGCCCACTCTCCTAGGAGTCTCACCTCCCCCCTCTTACCTCTCCCTCACCTCAAAGCCCTCTTCCTGTGGTCATTTGTCCAGCATGTTTTCTGTGTGAAATCCTCCTCAATCATGCTCCGACCTCAAGGAGTCCAGGGCCAGCTAGCCACTCCCATGTCATCTAATGATACGAAGTTCTTGGAAGTCCAGGGTGTGAGTGGGAGGGCAAGGTGCTAAATGGAGAGTTTGTAGGAAATAGCATTGCTCCCTCGTATAGCACGCAACCAACCTCTAGGAATGATGCGAATACTGGAGCCCTCTCGAAGGGCAGTATTTCTTACTGTGATGTGGATTTTGAGTGTGCTGAGGAGAGGAGGGAGGGGTGGCACTGCTGGGGTAAAGGCCTGGAGTTGGAGGGAGCATCAGGACAGGAGATGGGGCTTGGAGGCTGGCCATGGAATTCCGTAGTGTAGCATGGAATCTTGTTTGGTGGCTCGCCCAATTAGGTAGCTTACAGCAGGATAAATCCAGCATCATACTGTGTGGCTGCAGGTGGCTTGGCAGGGTGGAGGTCTAGGAAAGGGCTTGGGGACAGAGACTCACTCAGGACATTTGTTTTTTGGGTTCTAGGATGCACTACTAACAAAACCGACTTGGGGCCGACTAAGAGCTGGTGTGGCTCTGCACTGCTTCCACCTTTTTGTAAAGGGCCACAGTCTAGACTAAGGCTAGGCAGCCAAAATAGCAACAATCCAAAATGTTCTAGTGGCTGCCCTAAAAGAGGGGAACAAATCAGGCGAGCCTAATCTTAATGCTGACTTTCTGTCACAATGTGATGAAGGCTGTTGCTGACTGAGGTTTACTACGCTTTCAATGCCCGGCCTACATTTCTTATTCACAGCACATTGTGGTCTGAACAGGGTCCACTAGTTGTACCCAGAACTCGTGCATGACCAGTGGCTACCACGATAGAAAAAGCATCCTCCTGGGCACGGCTTGAACTATGGAATGTAAGAACACAGCCTTAACTCCAGCTACCCAAGGGGCTGAGGCAGGGATGACTGGATGCTCAAGGCTAGCCTGGGCAAATAGTGAGACCCTCTCTAGAAATAGAAAAGAAAAACAGGGCTGCGATGTGGGGAGTTTTCCTTGAGTGCTCGAGGCCCCGTGTACAATCCCCTAGTCCTCCAAACAAAGAAACCAACAAGGAATATTTTAATGAATCAAATTATTTAAATTAACTACTTTTCTCTATCCTCCTTCCCTTCTTTCCTTCTTTTACAGAGTCTTACACATCCCAGGCTGGCCTTGAACTATCTGTGTAGTAGCTCCTCCTGCTCCTATCTCCTGGGCTTGCAGGCTTGCGCCACCACACCTAGGTTTTGCTTTACTCTATTTTAGATACAGTCTCACTGCAGGCTTAGCTGACCTGGAACTTATAGAGATCTCCCTGCCACTGCTTTCCCAGTGCTTGGATTAAAGGTGGAGAGCACTTAGCCTGGCCCCAGTGCCCCGGCCATGGGTGCATGGGACTGGACCCCTAGCTTTGTGCAAGGATGAACTACGTATCACAGCTGGCTCCATTTTAAAGAAAGCACTGCAGGGTGTAGAAAAAAAAATTAGTCCAGTTAAGAGAACTGAGGTGCAATCTACAAGGAAGGCATGAGGATTTTGCCAGCGGCACACGTGGAGTGGCTCACAGAACACACGGGCATCCCACCTGACTCCTAGGGCCTGTCCCGATCCTGCCTGATCCCTTCCTCAGATCTTGTGCTGAGGTCAGATAAGCACCCAGCCATTAAGTCTGGGGTGGACAGTTGCTCAGAGTGGCCCACCGATAAGTGGCTGCTGCGGACAGCAGTACCACCGCTGTGGTAGGCTGGATTGAAAAAGTGTGAGGCGATGAAGATCTCCATTTCCGGCCACAGAAAACTTTGGACTCGTATTACTGCCCAACTGCCTGCTCTCCATTTAGTTTTGGGTAAAGATCTTTACTTTTGAGTGGAAATCACTAAGCTGAAAGCTTTGGCCTCAGCGGCAGGACTTTTCATCTCAACACCAGATAAATCAGTATTTAGTACATGGAAGGGGTGGAGCCAAATGGGGGAGTGATGTAAGTAGATCTTAATTTAGAAAAATATATTAAAAAAAAAAAAAACCTAAAGAATTCAGTAGAAAGGTCAGAGCTGTGATTTGGATTCCACTTGGAGGGAGGCACTATTGGAGGGAAAGGCCAAAAAGAACCAGAACTGCTTCCAGCCCTTCTCACATGCTTGTCACTGTGTCACTCGGCAGTACTTTCTGCCCCAGAACCTTTCCAGCTGGTGTGTGTGTGTGTGTGTGGTGGGGGAGATCAGGTCTGGGGGGACCTGATTTATTCACCAGAAATCTCTCTGTAAGAAGCAAGCATCGTGCCTTCCCTGGGCCTCTAGGAAGAGGCTCCCAGCTGTAGCTGCTTAATAAAGGTGGGACCTTCTTGCTCTACCTTCCTGATACGCATCTCTGACTTGCCTGCAGACAATGCAGAAGCGCAAGCACACATACGGAGCTGATTCCCATGGAGGCCCATCACCAGGATGGAAGACTCCTCTGGGTGCCTGTTAGCACAGGATAAAGCTTGCCTGGGGGTCATGAGCAGACGAGGAAGCCAAATACCTCAGTGACCTGCAAGAAAAAATCCTGTTATCTCCCAGTACCATTCCCTCTCTGCAAGTGTCTCACTAAATTATAGACTAAAACCCAGACTTGCAAGACTACTCCTCTCCCGCCCCCGCACACATGCCTACGTTTTCTTTTCCTGTTCCAGTTTTGCCGTTTTGCTAAGGGACTGGAAACAGACTAATTAAGTGACAGATAGAGAGCAAGAGGTTCGGAGGTTCAGAGCTGCTGAGATAACGGTGGCTCTAAGGTGAGCGAGTGAAATGCCATCCGAGTTAGTGCTCCCCACCAATAGGTTTTTGGTCCCATCACACGAGGGTAGAAAATTGGCAGTGCTCATTACAGAGTGTTTCTGTTTTTCTTAGGTTGAGGTACAGCCAGCTGGGGAGGAAGGAGTGGACTTCCTTGGGTGGGTGGCTCAGGCTGGATGCCATACAGCATGCATCCTTGGCCCTGAGCTGTGGTGCTGCACGGCTAACTGGAACCCAGGCTGGGGTTCTCAGGGGGGACCCCGCTCAGACAAACTCCCCTGTATTTGTTTTTCTTATTTGCCGTGATCAAAAACCTGACAGATGCAACTTCATGGAGAAAGGGTTTATTTTGGCTTATGGTTTGAGGGTGGACAGTCCACTATAGAGGGGCAGGCATGGCAGAAGGGGCATTAAGCTGCTTTTCCATCAACCCAAAGACTTGCCCTCAGCACCTTGCTTCCTATAAGCAATGTTGTTTTTTTTTTTTTTTTTTTTTTTTTCTTCCTGGAAATACTTCTATGCTTCAGAAACTGTACTTTTGCCCGATCTTGCAACCAAGTTAATAATATGCTGTGAGAGCACTTAAAACTGTGTACTCAACCTGTTTCCCTACTGTGTACCCAGCTCATTCAAATTTTAGCCCATCTTTAACAAAACAAGGTAAACAGTCTCACTATGCCTGGAATTCTCCATCTAAATCAATTTAACAAGGTTTGATCCTAAACTGTACTACCTGTGTCCTCCTTGTGACCTATTCATGACCGTGTGTGTGTGTGTGTGTGTGTGTGTGTGTGTGTGTGTGTATAACAAAGAGCAGTTAAATAAAACCTCTTGTAAGCAACAGGTTGAAAGCAACCATCACGAACATTGGAAGCAACATGTGGGTTTTGGTCAATAACTTCTGTTTCCAGTTTTGAGTGAAGTTCTGGGTCAGTGAAGTGGCCACTTCCTTTATAGAACTCTGGAAAAAGGCCCTCAAAGACGAAGGTAGCTTTTTTCTCCCCATACCATGTTTTAATTTGCTGTTCCATAAACAAAGAGGATTACCCCTTTGCTTGGGAGATGACGAGAGAAGTGGACCGGACAGGGTGGGGTTTGCTCTTGGTTTCAACGACATAAGAGGAAGTTTCTGTTCTTTAATGTGTCACTGCCACGGAGATCCACCCCTAACATTCCACCAGCCTTTTAGACCATCACTGGGCTGGGGGACACATGTCCACACATGTTCAAACCACAACAGCCTCAGAAACCAAGGGGTTGATGTGTGTCTGCCATGCTCCTGCCACCTCGGACCTTTTGGCCCCTGAGTCCTATCACCGTGCATGTGGCGCTTTTCCTTCCATTGTTCCTGCGAGGCTCAAATTCTCTGATGCTTGGCAGTGGAAGTGTTTACTAAGTTCTATTAAAGGAAGAAGGGAGGGGTAGATTCAGACCCTAAATAAGAACCTCCATATCAGGTCTACCCTCCAAAGCCTAGGTGACACGGAGGTCGTGTCTACCCTCTAGAGCCTAGGTGACATTGAGGTCGTGAAGGGAAACCAAGAGCAAGTGGGTGAGGACAGGAGAGCCTTCCAAAGGGAGCCATGGTGGTTAGTGGTGAGGAGCTTGGCTGGATCCTGCCCCAATTTGTCCTCTCAGTGACCCCAAATATTTAACATTGAGCTGCAATGCTATTAGGATTCCCCTGGGTGCTATCACCTGCCGTGACACTTACTCCCGTGAGTCTGTCTGGAAGTGTGGGGAAATGTGTAGTGGTGTCCAGTCACTGCACAGTGCCTGACTCCAAATGAAATATTTGTCTTCCTGAGGCTCTATTTCTGAGGACCCTGATGCTTGTTCACATAAGTCACCACATGGTGTGGAGAAACTGTGACTCTCGCCCTAACCCAAATGCCTTATAAGAGTGCACAGCTGTAAATACTGGGATGAAATCCCAGCCAGGAAGTATGGAGTCTTAAAGCACTTTGGATTAATTCCTCTCTCACGGGGATGGTCTCGGAGCATGTTTATTAGTTTCTATTTCCACTGAAGGTAGGAAGATTGACTAAGTGATAAAAAAGTGTTTCTTTCCATCCCCTGCAGGTACAGGGCTATTTAGCCTGAATACTGATTTATACCTTCCAACATCTCATGGGTCTTTATTACAAGTCAAGAACAAACAAAACGGACAGGATGGGCTTGGTCATATAGTGACAAGATTCACAGAGGGATTTGGGTTAAATTCATTGGTTAGCATCTGTCATCATGTGCTTGGACACCTATGTCTCAAGGGGTGGCAGCTGCAGCAGCTATTAAGACCCTTGGCTTAGAAGTGGGTTGGTCACACGCAGCTTTCTTGCTGGCCTCCGGGGGCTGTAGATGGGATAGGGGCCCCCTAAGTGTGCATAGCCACTCAGGCTCCTGCGCACTCTTCTCTGGGTAAGGGAAAGATGGGGGCGGCGGATTCAGGGTACCAAAGCAGCAGTTGGAAAACAGGAGGTAAACAAGTGAAATTTGGGTCTCTTGAATTCTGAAAAAAATAGGTTTATCTTATCTTATGCCCTTAGTCCCAGGGAGGCTAAATACAAGTGCATCTCTAAGCTTGTTAGCTTGTTCTATGGAGGGAGTTCCTGGGCAGCCCAGGCTGGGCCACACAGAGAAATCTTGACTAGAAAAATATAAGAGTAACAACAACAACAACTATTACTACTTATACGAGCTTAGCACTGGGACCCTACCTAGTAACAGTGTGGAAAGGAGTCATGACATAACCCTCATGTCCACCTATGTTTGTTATTCATCTGTAGAGACCAGCAAATCATAATGAGCTTGTGGCCTTGCAGCCCATGTCTGCCCTCCACCAACATGTGCCAGATATTTTCACTCAAATCCATCCAGAATGTAAGATGGGTCACTTCTGAGCTCTAGTTTTGGAGAGAGGAGTTGGCTATCCTCCCATTGCAGGAGCCATTATGCCTTGGTAGGGACTCCTGTCCTTTTGAACAGGACCTTAAGTTACCCTTTATAATCTCAATGATGACAGGGTTCTGAGTACAATGCCTGACAGACCACAGCAAAGCCATCTCTTAGCCAAGTACTAGCCTAAAGGGAACGTGGGCCAGCGGCGGTGCAGGGCCCTAACTCCCTTCACGCAGCAGTCTCTGCTCTACCTGGGCGGCCCAAGAGCCTGGAATTTGCAAGTCTGTGATCTTTCCGCTCAGTGAATTATGACATCCAAAGATCACACCATCCCTGGAAGTAACCACCCTCAAGGAGGAAGAACTCCATAGCGACACATATGCCCCTCCCTTTGGCTGTCAGACTACTCAAACAATGAAGCCCATGAAACAGTCTCCTAGGCTGAGGTCCTGCTGCCAGCCGGAAGGGCTGCCTGTCACCTGGACCTCATCCACGTGCAGTGTGTCAGACCACCATGTAGGGAGACTGCAGCTGAGGTGGTGGGGCAGTATCTTGAGGAGGATGGTTTGTGTATACCTCTTGCTGTCAGTTTAAACCTACATCTCCCGTTAGCACCACAAACACGGACTGGGGGATGCTGCTGACCCTCTCTATTCCTCTCTGCCCTGGGACTGCAGTGAACAAATCTCCATTTTCTGTCTTTTACTATTAATTTGACTCTTTCATTTCTTGTGGCTATGGGAGGCCAAGCCCGACTGTTAGGCCTTGGAGAGGTGTCTAGCGCCATCCAGGGCCGGCACATCCTTCCAGGTGATCTCTGACTTTTAGACATTGTGTGCATTGCCCAAACTGGGGTTTGCATTTCTTTAGTAGTTTATCTACTAGAAACTTAAAATATAAGTATAAAGTGATGAAAATGGAATTTAAAAGGAAAGAAACTTTCTAAGAGTTCTGCCAATAGTAACTGTTAGTGGTAGCTACGGATATGTACGAACAAGAAATGGGACTTGTCACTGGGATAAGTGAGGAGTGAAGGGCCCCAGGAAGGGGCCAGCCCACACTGTTCTGGCCAGAGGGCCGGTGCTCGCTTGTTGTCTGAGAGGCCATGTAACAGGATGGGGGTGGCTTCATTCTAAGATGGTGTTATTATAAAAGGGACTTTTAATAACAGCTTGACAAGAAAAGGGAAAGGCTCATTTTTCTTCCTAGTGAAAAATAAAATCAGAAATGTAAAAATTAGGCCATAGGATAATGACCACCATTCTGTAAGATGAATTACTTCAGCAAATTATGGCACATCCTCATTATGGGCTGCTATTAATCACAGCCTTAGAGAAATGCAAACTTGTATGTGATATTATCGAGGGGGAGGAGAGTGGTAAAGAACTGTATAGTACAAAGTCCATCCTATGAAAAGCGGGTGTGTGGATCTGTGCATGTGGGTGTGTGCGTGGACACGTATGTGTATGTGTGCATGAGTACCTGTCTTTGTCAGCATGTATGTGCATGTGTGTGTGCACACGTGTGTATCTTTGTCATCACGTGTGTGTGTATGCACACGCATACATGAGTGACATGAGTGTGTGAAGACTAAAGGTGTCCAGAATGCTCTTAGAGCAATTGTCAAAAGCCTTACTCCATCTGCATGGGAGTAAAGCTGACGTCTCTATTTTCTTTTTTGTTTCTCTGTGGCTTTTGACAACTGCTTGGTGAGCACGGTTGCTTTTATAATAACAAACCCTCCTGCACTTTTCACTTAATGGAGGTGTTATGACTGAATCCTTAGGCTGCTTCTGAGGCCCAGAATGGCTGAGGGCAGCTGGCCGCACGTGTGGGAGCTTCAGGTCAGTGATGCTGGCAATAACACATGGTACAAAGCAAAGAGAATGCATGGAAGCTCTGAAGGAAGGAAATAGGCGCTGCTGGAATGCTTGGTGCAAAAGTTTGCAGGATACGGTCTGCATCTGTACAGAGTCACTTGAAGTCATTCCTGGATATTAAAGAAGAACCCGGAGGTGCCTTGTGCAATAAAAGCTCTTTCTACTGTTTATGAGATGAAATGTTAGGGGGTGGGGATGTGGCCCAGTCAGTAGGGTGCTTGCCCAGCATTCGCAAAGCCCTTCATAGGTTTCAGCCCCAGCAATGAATCAACTGGGCATTGTGGTGTACGTCTGTAGTCCCAGAATTTGAGAGGCAAGAGAATCAGAAGTTCAAGGTCATTCGGGGCCATATAGCAAGTTCTAGACTAGCCTAGGAGACACAGGACTCTGTCTCAAAATGAATGCACGAGTGAAAAATAAACAAACAGAACAAAATACTAGAGAACGGATAAAGTAATCTTACCCAGAATGGGATCACCTTTGCTCATTTACATTTGACCCTAAGAATCAGGTCTCACGCACACAGGTCCCACAGAGGTTCGGAAGCCTGTCCCTCAGACCCTATGGTTGGGAAGACTTTTTAGTAATATGAGCATTTTGACAGACAACTTGAGAGTGTTTGCTCCCAAAGTGTTCTTTCTCTTCTGCGCCAGCGTATAATAGCCATATGGCTCTCAGGGTAGGATCTTCAAGTTACAATTACCAAACGGCGCACACGTATGTAGTGTGTTGACACTGAGAGAGAAGCTACAGCGGGCAGGGACCTACTCCCGGTATGGCCCTTTTCAAGGGTGCAGATAAGTGATTTTTGTGCTGGGAGCATAGCAAGTTCAAAGTGAAATGGTCCCCTTATTGGATGTTTTTAAGCTACCAGAAGATTTGATGGAGTCACGTGTGTCTGTCACTATAACAATGAGAGCACACCCTTAGTGTTATGTCTTGAAATTCATACTCACTTACAGAACACAAATTTAAAACATGGATTATGGAGGTAGGTGAGTCTGTAAAGTGCTTGCCTTGCAAGGATCAGGACTTGAGTTCAATCATTAAAGACACACAAAAAGCCATTGTGCTTTTAATCCGAGGACAGGGGAGGCGGAGCCAGGCAGAGTTCTGGTGCCTGCTGGCCAGCAAGCCTTGCCTGATCAGTGAGGCTCCATGCCAAGGAAAGAGCCTGTCTCAAAAAATAAAATAGACAGTACCCAAGGAGCAATGAACATTGTTCTGTGACTGCAGTATGCATGTGCACAAATCTACATGCATGAACACATATATACTCACACATGTCAATTCGAATCCCCATTTGAGACCACATACTGCACGCCTGGCCACCACCACACCCCACTTTCAGTACCAGGTGTTGAGACAGGAGCCTTTGGCAGCTGTGTCCCTTTCCTTCACTTCTAAGATTTTCCCAGCAGCCTCTGATCAATAAAACTGTGGTGTGTCTATATAAATCTAAGTAGCAGACCCATTCTCCTAAAGTTTACCACGTCCCGCTTCTCAGCTGAAAAGCAGGACTGGAGAGAGAGAGAGAAAAAAAAAACCCTATTTTGTGAGCATGTGCCACGGGAAGATTAAATCCTGTCTTATGTGTATCACAAATAAGAGAGCTGAGCGGGACACCCATGATCTTCTCTCTTTCCTGTGCCAGGATGGGAAAGATCTTAGGCGCAGGCTCTGAGTGTCCTGTGGACCTGCTGGGTCAGCAGTTTGGCTCACAGCATCTGCTGCCCTCCGAGGGAAGGATTGGCAAGATGCCAGCGCCTGCCATGCGCAGATAAGCAGCGTGGGGGCAAAAGGAGGTAGGGCCTTGAGTGGGGGCGGCAGGAGTGGGCCTCAGCTGGTGGCTTTGTTCCAGAAGAGGCAGCAGCTGCGTCCTCTTCCTGCCTGTGTGTGGGAGCAGTAGCTGTAATCTAAGCCCTGCCCTCTAACCTACTACACTCTGGTCATTTCTCAGCCCAGTAAAAGAAGTCTAACTGTGAGTAGCTATGCTCGGCCTTCCGCGAAGACTAGGGTCCTCTAGATCAACTGCAAGTGGGTTTGCTGCTGTTTGAGCTCTTCAGCCTGCCACTGCCAGCTCCCCAGCTGCCTAGCTCCTGGCTCTCAATCGTGGGCCATACGGAACATTTATGAGGAAGCAGATGGGGGGCGGGCACTGTACAGAAGGCGGGGGAAGAAATCAGCCAAGAGGATTCGGTGCTGATGGGGACGTGTAGGAAGGGAAGGGCACCACTGGCCACAGTCTCAAGCACAGAGGGAATGTTTAATCCTCAAAAGGATTTGAGATCTCTGAAAACAAACAAGGCAGCTTAGCACCCACTCATGACCGCAGGAAGGGACCTGACGGGGTGAGGGTGTTTACATGTCCTCACTGCAAAGGGAGGCCCATCCCAATTCTGTTTCTGTCACTGACAGAAGACAGACACCGGTGTTGCCTTGCCTGCCTTACTTTATTGTGCAGATCAATAAGTTGATGCCGAGGCGACAAACCAGGGTGGATTTTCCAGGACACTTGTAAGCTCTGCTCTCATTGCGAGGAAAGATTTATTTCTGCTAATGAGCCAGACCCCTCCTTTAGAGAATCTGGGTACCATGGTGACAGCACAGCCGAGGAGACCAACATGGTGGTTCACTCGCTCCTTTATCCCACGCATGTTTATGAAGCCTCAACTCTGTATGTCTCTGACCTTAGCTGGGGACCGAATGGGGAGCAGACAAGACAGCTTAGCAGAGGCCGACGCACAGGGCTGTCCAGATGGCCCCTGATAACCATCCACAGCTTCTGCAGCAAACAACTGTTCGGAGTGGTCTTCTTTCCCTTACCTGGACCACAGTTCTGAATGCTGAAATCTCATTTAGAAGCCTATATAAGGATGTACATTAACTTCCAGACTTTTGGATGAGACTTTTTTTTTTTTTTTAAGAAGCAGAAAAAGACAGGTAATGTGAGCCTTCTGTTCAGCCGATTTCTCGGTGTTTCATAGCCACTTTACAGTGTGCAGATGGGGCTTAATTTATATTATTATATATAATCCTTCTTAGTTTCTCTCTTTCTGTGTATTTTTAATAGAAAAAAATTTCTTGATGAAGCTTGAGACTAAACAGGCACAAAAGGCCAAATGCCCTTTGCCAGGTGAGGCTGGTTTCTGCAGGGTGGGAGGGGGGAGAGGCACAGATGAGCAGTGTGGGGAGGTCTTCAGTCACCAGAGACTGTATTATGCACAGGTGGGAAATTAAAGGGTCTCCTTTTAAATACTCTCACCGGTCACAAGACATTAGGCCCATTATGAAAAGGAGCTAACGCGTGAAGATTTCACTTTCTTCACTACTCTAATATGGAGGGTAGCTGCTCTGGGAGAGAGACAGAGAGTGACCACAGAGGCTGTCACTCTGTGGGGCAGGACGATGGAATTCAGCATGTCATCTGTTTCTTGTGACCTAAGGTTAAAGCAGAGCTTTGCTGTCTGCATGCAGTACAATAAATCTCACAAGAGCGGGAGGAGAATGTGTCTGGTGAACTCAACCCAACAGCACCGGAAACGGGGGTGGGGGTGGGGCGAGGGTGGGGATGCTACCAGCAAAGCCTGACTGGGTCCTTACAGCTGCCACTCATGTGGGCGGGTTTTGCTTTTATTCTAAAACCCATTTTATGAATGAGCAGAATTCTTAAACAGATACATTCATTGCATAAGTCTCTCTCTCTCTCTCTCTCGCTTTTCATCTGTCTCTCTGTGTGTGTCTGTCTCTGTCTCTCTGTGTCTCTGTCTCTGTCTCTGTCTCTGTGGCGTATATGTGGCGTGCGCCACGGCCTGTATATAGAAGTTCAGAAGCTAACCTGTAGGGATTGGGTCTTTCCTTCTGTGCTGGGGCTCTGGTGGCTCCCAGTGTACTCTGAGACTCTCTGACAGCCTCTGCTCTGTGTTCCTGTCTCTTGTCATCTCCTTTAGCCACAGTGTTCTGTGCACTCGGCCATGGCCAGGGCTTCACCCTGCCATCCCTTAGCTAGGAATGCTCTGGAGCTCTGGCAAGTTCCTGCCCTGCCCAGCTGTGCTCCAGCTGTGCCCCAGCTGCACACCAGCTGCACTTGTACAGCCTGCTGTGCTCACAGGTTTCCTGCTGGGACCACCATCTCAGTGCTGCTTGACCCCTACTTTGCTTTTTTCCACAGAAGTCACCCTGCTGATACTCTGGGGTATCAGAAGGACTCCTTCATGTTTCCCCGGGGCACAGGCGTGATCGCTTCCAAGCAAGAACAGTGCGTTTGCGTGACTTCAGCTGACCAATTGCCCACAAAGTCTGAGATAGCCACTTCCTGCCCTTCACAGCATGGTCTGCTGACCCTAGTCAACCGTTACCTACCTGGGTTACTGGCCAGTGTCCATTCCTACTGGTGCTGTGTGAACACCAGAGGGCAGCGATGTCTGGTTCATTTGATCACCAATGCATCTCATATATGTTCTAGAACCAGTACCTGGTGCATAGATGGTACCCAGCAAGGAGTGCTTGGCTGAACAGATGAGGGAAGAGATGTGAAGGACTTCCTAAAGTCGCTAGTGACTAGCCTTCAGCTGTTGATCTCCAGATTTAAACCTAGGCAGCCTGACATATAGAACTATAGAGATTAGTTCTTTTAGCATCTCCTCTCCGTCCCGTTCACTGCTGCCTGCTTTCTCACAAAAGACAAGCGTTCTACCTTAGCTCATCATGACAACAAAAGCCACAGTGCTGCCCGTCAGCTATCAGCTATCATGATGACAGGAACTGCAAGTCCTCTCATCATCCTCCGAGAGTTGGCGCATCCATGGTCTGGCTCAGGCTGTGGGCGAGGTTTTTAATGTTATGTGTATTTTGACGGGGGTACACTCTCCTGCTGACAGGCGCCAACCCCTCCTGCCAGGGCGTGTCTTTTCAAAGCCGTGCCTATCTAACATGTACAGCGCTTGTTGCACACGCAGGGGGAGATGGATGGAACATTTGGCACTGGAAGCCATGTCTGCAGGAGATGCAGCTCAAGAAGAGTGGGAAGAGAAGGTCTGAGGAGAAACTCTGGAGAGAGATGAGCCAGGAAGGCGTGCTGGTGCACAGTTTTGATGGCAACTAGGTCTTGCTTGTTTGCCTATAAAAGCCATCTAATGGCTTCATGACCATGTGTCACTGACTCGGTCTGTGACTTAAAGAATATGAATTCACCTTCTCATGCAATTCTGAGCATGGGGTTTGTCCATAGAGGAGGATGAGAAACAGAAGCTGTGTTGCTCCCCAGGTTCCGGGTTGGGGGTTCCTTAGGCTATCATTTCCTTCGAGCATAAGAAAGCTGCAGACATTGGGTTTTGGAGACTTTGTCTGTCAATCAACCGTTTGCCCCTCCCTCTGGGTTTTAACAGCCGGGATCATTGGACCAAAGTGTGGGCTTCTGTAAACCAGCAAGGTGCACTCATTTCCCCAGGCACAGGGCCCTAAGCAAATGTTAGCCAGAGGACAGAGAGAGCCTGGGCTTTCTACCTGCTGGGTTGGCCCCGATCCACATCAGTGAACTATCAGGGGTCTCAGAAACCCTGGGCACTGCGGCCAACTCTCCGGGGTCTGGCCAATTTCATGGGCACTTGGCAGAGGGTGGTAGCGGGACTAGCCTGTGGTCACCTGTGCAGCTAGTGCATCTGGACTGGCTTTTTTTTTTTTTTTTTTTACCAGCTTAATCTTACTGAGCGGCCTGGGGTGGTGGCCATCCTAAGACAGCATTGAACAGATCCATAAAAACCTATAAATCACAAAGCTGCAGAAGCAGAACGGGAGAGTAACTTTGGAAATATTGCTATGTAAATGGTTATATGAACAGTGTGTTTGGAGAAGACTCTACCGATCTGTTTAATCAAAGTGTAGGAAAAAAACAGGTGACAGAAGCCAAAATTCTCACGTGGCACTGGCACAGACAATCCAGTTTGTCAGACACCCAGGGAGTTTTGATTTACCTTTGTCCAGAAATGTACTTTGTCTATATCTACCTGTCTGCCTCTATGTGGTTTGACTTTTTTTTTTTCATCTCAAGTGTTGACTCTTTCCTTTCTGAATAAAAACATTTGACATTACTGTGGGGGCCCACACAGGCAGCTGAGAACAGTCGCCCTTTGCTTCAGCTATGTGAATGTGAAAATTACCCAGACCTACCTGTAGATGGCACTGTTCATTTGTGACAAACCATCCCCCGGAGCTACTACGGCAATTACCTCAGCTAAAATAACAAGCATGTTTTCTGGAAATAAAATAACCAGCAAGTACTGAGAGAGAAGCATTTTCTCTAGCAGGTGCCTCCAAATCAAAGCTGAGGTGCGAACAACAATTCACTGTTTCCGAGGCCTCCCACACAGTGTTTGCTTCCAGAACTTTAACACCATGGTGAGAGCTCCTTCTAGCCCTGTTGTCCCTCAGCCCTAAGTGCCTGACCCCATAAGCATTTCCTACTTGAAAACTTAGCTTATAAAGGGCACTGGCATTTTGAGATACAGGAAGTAGAGTTTT
The DNA here is from genome assembly GCF_903995435.1 of Acomys russatus. Taxonomy (NCBI): domain Eukaryota; kingdom Metazoa; phylum Chordata; class Mammalia; order Rodentia; family Muridae; genus Acomys; species Acomys russatus. Next base: position 53,309,850 of record NC_067157.1, read on the forward strand.
ACTGTATTTTTGGTATAAATGAAAAAAAAAAATCTGGTACCCATTGCAGCCTACAGAGAAACAGGGCACATAAACCATTGTATTTATTGAAATGGAATGTTAGAATAAGTCTCTAATAATGATTAAATGTGAGCACAGCATTTACACCATGAATTGTATATTCACTCAGTGACACATGCATTATAATGGTCGTTAGTGTTAATATTTAGGTAACAAAATAATTGAGATCTTTTATGGATCATCATATGATAGAGACAGTCTATCCTTTATCCATACATTATTTCACTTGGGCATATAGTTTAAATGGAATTATACTATATGGAGTAATTACACCGCCCTCGCCCCCCCACTGAGATCCACAAACTATCTGACACAAATTCCCAAGAGAGGCAATGGAAACCTCCCTTTCAGTTGCTGGTGAGGGCCGTTCTAGGGCCTCCCAAACAGTACAGGTTACTGCCATCAACCTTGGCTGCCTCCTGGAACTTGAAGGTAGGAGCCTAGTGGTAAAGACACCATGCACTCTGGATATAGAACTTGGAGCAACTGAGGTGGTTCTGACCTGGAATGCTCCCCTGGAAAGGCTACATTTCACAGCACTGGAAAGTCCAAGTTGCCAAGGGAGAGGAGCGGTCACTAGTCCCATCCAGACACAAAGCCTAAGAAGCACAACAATGATTGGCCGGGCAATGGTGCATTAACGGCACATACATCATGTGGGTAATCAACACCTATCTCACTGGATTTAAGGGCTGCTCAATAGGAGGGAACTCATGCCTGTAAAATCTAGCCAATCACCCATGGCCAGAGAGGTCATGTACTTGAGAGAGGAACGCTCACTGCTTGCTAATCAAATAGCCATACCCTCACTCTTACTCCTTATCAAACCAGCTTCTTTTGGTAGCAGATAGAAGCTACTACAGAGATCCATAACTGCTCAAAATGCAGAGAACAGTTGTGGGGTGCCTAGCCCCAGCTTGTGTATCTACAACCCGCCCCTGCACCTAAGGCTCAGGGAATATCCCTGTAGAGGGGCAGAGAGGTAAGAGCCAGAGGATTTGGAGGGTGTGTGTGTGTGTGTGTGTGTGTGTGTGTGTGCGCGCGCGCGTGCGTGTGCTAACATCTTTTGATACGATAAAAAGCTATGCCCATGAAATGCCTAAACAATATCTGCGTAATGATCACAACATGCCAATGGGAATGGGGGAATTTTCAAGAGCCCACCCATAGATGAAAAGCTATAGTAGTTAACAGCCGCTGAGAAAGGGAGAGTCAAGTAGTCAACGTTTATAAGATTAACTTTAAGTGAATTCAGAAGAACACACACATACACACACTCACACACACTCACACACACAACCCAATAATAATCATAGAAGATGGGGCTACAAATCCAAGAGGGGATGGGGTGGGACATGGAAGAAGTTGGAGAGGAAGGAGGAGGGTAGAAATGATAATTGAGATGATCAAAACTTAAAATATAAAACAAAACCATTATGGTTGTTATTTGAGATGGCAGCCCGCTATTCCCATCAGCCCCCACCAGAAATCAGGATAACAACCTAAAGCAATTAGCAAAGGAAACAAATAAAATGCTAGAGAATTCATTCATTCTTAGTGAGTCTGCCTTCGAGAAATGCCGTATTTGTGTACATACTTCTGTTTGCACTTCATTTTCTTATTTCTTTCTATATATTGAAAGGTTTACAAAAATGAGGAAATTATAACAGAAAGAAGAGAAATGTGTTTCTTTTTTTTCTAAGCTGTGATAAAATATCTTGACAAAAAGCAACTTAAGGAAGACAGTTTATTTAGCTTATTTTTCTAGGTAGAGAGTTCGTAACGACAGGGACAGCATGGCAACAAACAGGCAGGAGCTGAGAGCTCACATCTCAGGTGTCCACAGGAAGCAGAGAGAGCAAACTTGAAATGAGGTAGCAAACTCTTCAAGTCCACTCAACAGTGGCAACCTTCCGTCAGGAGCCTCCACCTCCTAAAGATACTATACCTCTCCCCCCCCAAAAGTCACCAACCAGGAACCAAGTATTGGAACACATTAGTCTATGGAGGACATTTCTCACTGAAGCTGTAATGGAAAAGAAGGGAGGAAAGAAGGAAGGAAGAAAGGAAGGAAGGAAGGAAGAAAGAAAGGAAGGAAGGAATAGGAAATGGGGGAAGAAAAGAAGCCCCTGGAAAAAGTGATATATTCTTTACAGCTATTTCTAGAAGGCTATTACTTTCCAGACGAGAAACTTACATTCCAGAATTAAATAAATAAGTAGAAATTACACCAGTGACAGCCCCCTCACAGCATGGGGAGCATCCTAGGAGACATGCTGGGCATGCATTCACACATTTTATCAGTGGTGTTTAGAGACCATTTATACTTCTTAGAACCCCATTCGCTTCCTAGTCTCATATTAATTGAGAGATATGCTGGCAATGTAAGGGCTTGAAATATCAGAAGTTGCAGCCCTCCAGGGATGATCTTGACAACTGCCATGGGCTGGGATGTCAGCATCTTTAATTCATGTCATCCTTATGTGGGTTTGGCTTTGACATCCTCATACAATCAGCAGGATAAGAGAGTTAATTTATCCCAGCTAGTGTCTGAAGGGCTATCATGCTCTCTGCCTTGTGCGGTACTGAGAGATGTATTAGCTGTGAGTACAGGGTCTGTATCTCTAAAGGGACTAGTTGCTCGGCTTCCACTATTTCCTACCTATAGGCACTTACAGAGACGGGAGCTATCCAGACGGTCTTCCCTCATCATTGCATTGAACAAGTGTCCTGGGAGAAGGAAGCATGCTCCCACGGGGTGGGGCCAGGGAGGGTCTTACATTCCACCTGCTGTTCGCAGACTGGTCTGTGTTGTTGGCCAGCAGTTTATTGGGGCCTGTTTCATGCATGAAAAGGACAGTGTGTCTAGGTTAGCTGACTCTGTTGGTCTTCTTGCAGTGTTATTGTCCCCTCCAGGTCACTCTATCCTAGACCCATGGGGGCTTTACAGAGACAGAAGTACCAACAAAAGAGTATGTGGGGACTGGACCTAGCCCTCCTACACATATGTAGCTGATAGGCAGTTTGGTCTTCATGTGGGTCCCTCGTAAGTTGGGCCGGTGCTGTCTATGACATGGACTCTGTTGCCTGCTAACCGGGCTGCCTTGCCTGGCCTCAGTGGATGAGGAGGAGCTCAGTCCTGATGTCCTGGGGTGGGTTGGTGGGATGGGGCTCTTGTTTTCTGATGACAGGGGGAGAGAAGATAAGGGGAAGGGAGTGGGAGGGAGGGAGTGGAAGGAGAGGAGAGATGGGGCTATGATCGGGATGTAAAGTGATTATATAAATTAAAAATAAAATTTAACAAAGACTATACGTGTCAGCTGGAGTTTCAGAATAGAGTGACTCTTGTGGAGCTCCCTGAGAACTCCCAGAGAACTTTCACCATTGGAGAAAAGGTTCTTGCGGTGGTTTGAATAGGACTGACCTCCCATAGACTCTCACTGCATGAATGCTTGGCCCAGAGGGTGCGGCGCTATTTGGAGGTGTGGCTTTGCTGGAGGAGGTGTGGCCTTGCTATAGGAGGTGTGGCCTTGTTGGAGGAAGTGTGGCCTTGCTGGAGGAGGTGTGTCACCGTGGGGGCGGGGCTTTGAGGTCTCCCATGCTCAAGCTAGGCCGAGTGTGCCAGGATGATCCAGATGTGGAACTCCCAGCTCCTTCTCCGGCACCATGGCTGCCTGCTTGCCTGCCATGCTTCCTGCCATGGCGATAATGGACTGACCCTCTGAAACAACAAGCCAGCCGTTGCTGTGGTCATGGTGTCTCTTCCCGGCAATAGGAACCCTAACTAAGATAGTTCTCTTCTGGAGCCAGCCCATTAGGGACCCAGTAAGGAGTGAGATGACTGGCCATGTTGAGGGTCTGCAAGAGGCAGTGTGTGCTGGTGTTGCCAGAGCTGCTCAGACTCCATCCCCTGTGACAAGTAGAGGTCTTTCTCCACTGTCATTCTTCAAGGAGTACCTGATGAAAGACTTGGACTGCCCTAGTGGCAGAGTGCCTCCTGAGGGTACCCAATGCCATGAGGATGAGGGAAATGTGAAATCCCTGCTATGGCAGGCAGCTATGGACAGAGTGCATGTCAGGCTGCCTGTGTGAACAGAGTGGTCCCTGCCCTGTCATGGACTCCTGCTCCCGTGGGCCCTGTAGGCTGTGGGAGCCTGTCACTTCCCAGACAGGCCTGAGCAGTTGTCTTTCTGATGCCAGCCACCCATGAAGAGGGCAGCAGGCTGGAAGGTCACATAGCCCTCTGTGTCTTGAAGTGTGTGGCACCCGTGCTGTGTTTGTCTGGTGAATTCAATGCATTCTGAGAGTGTTTTTCCACATGTCTGAAGGGCAATGTCTTTGTCACCTGTTACAGCCTTGCTAAAGAAGCAGCAATTCACACCCATAGTGAGCCTCCCAGTGAAAAGCTCATTCACAATTATTTCCCCCTTTTATCTCCAGTTTGAATGCCACCACCTGTGAAAATCCATCGCCTTGCATATGTGTGCGAATGCACTTGTATAAACCACAGTTCCTCAAGCAGTTCACCAAGTGGGGGCTATGTCTACTCTGCAAGGGAGGGCAAGTCAGCTTGTAGTTTATACTGAGCCGTGGCCAGGCAGCCTTGGAGTCTCCCCACCATCACCCTGAGCACCAGATACTGAACTAAGGGATACAATGATAAAGAAGACAGAGAGGTTCTTGTGCATAACTAGTTTTGAGGAAGGTAGGTAGGACATTATAACTAGTCAGTATGATAAATACTGCTGGGTGGGTGGGTAAGCAGGTGGTGTGCATAGGGATGAAGACAGGTCTGGTCACATGTGTGGCAAACTAGGACTTCCTGCACAGAGCCCTAGGCCTGGGGGTCTTTACAGGATGTAGGGGTTGGAAGTGGCCAGGAAGTTGTGTGGGCAGGAGATGCTCTGAGGGAGGCCGCCTTGTAGTGAAATTTTCCCAATAGGCAGTGACAGAAATAGTTCTGACAGCATATGGTGAGTAGCAGGGATGGAGGAGATGGGATGTGGCCAAGAAAAAGTGTGATGAGTCTAAGAGAACTCAGATGAGGAGGGGGAAGGCCTCAGATATGGAGGGGGAACTCAGATGAGGAGGGGGAGGGCCTCAGATGTGGAGGGGGAACTCAGATGAGGAGGGGAGGGCCTCAGATATGGTGGGGGAGGGCCTCAGATGTGGAGGGGGAGGGCTTCACATATGGAGGGGGAACTCAGATGTGGAGGGGGAGGGCTTCACATGTGGAGGGGGAACTCAGATGAGGAGGGGAGGGCCTCAGATGTGGAGGGGGAGGGCCTCAGATGTGGAGGGGGAACTCAGATGTGGAGGGGGAAGGCCTCAGATGTGGTGGGGGAGGGCCTCAGATGTGGAGGGGGAGGGCCTCAGATGTGGAGGGGGAACTCAGATGTGGAGGGGAGGGCCTCAGATGTGGAGGGGAGGGCCTCAGATGTGGAGGGGGAACTCAGATGTGGAGGGGGAACTCAGATGTGGAGGGGAGGGCCTCAGATGTGGAGGGGAGGGCCTTGGATATGGGGGGGAGGGCCTCAGATGTGGAGGGGGAACTCAGATGTGGAGGGGAGAGCCTTGGGTACAGAGGAGCATGTCTCAGACATGGAGGAGAAGGCCTGAGGAACAGGTGGGAATGGCTGCTGGAGTCCAGATTTAGGCAACAGCTGTTTAACGCAAAACTTGACCTAACGGGACAGGTGCTTCCTGAAATCAGGGGTGTAGATGGGAAGGCTGTCCCGTCCCTTCCAGATGAGGCCAGGGATACATGACCCAGAGTTGGGTGAACCAGTCAAAGTGACACCAGCTGATATGGAGCAGACTGAAAAAAACAGCAGCCCAGGAGGCGGCAGGGTGGAAAGTCCTTATGTACGTGCCACCCCAGCCCTTACACGCGTGCAATGCTTGGGGAGACTCTGTAAAGACATTCATGGGCAGAGACACCCAGGGAAACCACTCCCAGAGCCGCGACTCGCATGCACACTGGACCCCAGCCATACCTCAGTGGGCTTTCTTCCTCGGCCTTTCCTGTAGAACTAGCCCTTCCTTGTCACAAAGTCAGCAGCTACACTTCACCCACCACAGTCTCATTAATGGGGTGAAAAATTCTCCTGGAAACCGATGAGGTGATCCTCAAGTCCTCTCTGAGAGAATGGAATCTGGCGCTGTCCTACAAGGACTGTGTAGTTCCTTCTGTCTTAAGATGCTGCCGCAGGCAATGTGAATCAAGACCGGGAGAGTGGAGAATTTTGTTGCCCCATCAAAATGCTCCGAGGTTAGAGAGAGCGCCATGGAAATAACAGAGCAACCTTAACTCAATGTGTGTCTAGTGGCGTTACCTTTTCTCTCTCATGACTATGCTCCATAAGACGCTGAACCGGCTTTGCCCATCTGGCGACTTGTGCCACTGTGAGTAGCTAGCCTCAGTCAGTATTTACATTAGCTGGAAGGAACGAACCGCAGTCCCAACCCTTAAAGCAGACCGCTTTTTAAAAGGTAACTTTGACATTTCTGGGGACCACCAAATTTTCACATTTAAAACCAGATCAAATTAACAGATAAAAATTTTATGCGATTCCTTTTATATTTGATCTGCATTATTTAAGATGGTAGTTAAAATCTGTTTTATTAAATTGCATCATGAAATTTTCATTCTGAGTCCAGTCAATGCTTGTATTTTATATTATAAAGTGTTTTGTATTTTCCACCTTTTATTAATAAGGAAAGTTAGGCTGGGTAGGTATCAGCTGCTGAACCAGAATATTTCATGTTTCCTGTGCCCGCGTAGGGATTTCATTTTCTTTAAAAATGCAGGGACGGTTTGGTTGGGAATAGAGTTTGTTGTGTTATCATGCGGGTCTCCTACTTAATCATCCACAGTGGACAAACACTGGGATGCATTCCAGGCACACACAGAGCACTTATTGAAGGCTGCCCCTTCATAAATAACTTGAGTTCAGCAACACTTCTTTGTTCCAAATTAAGTCCAGGGGCTGGCAGATTAAGTCTTGTTTTTAAAACGCTGCAAAGTAGTTAAGGTGGCATTGGATTCTACTCCTTTTCATCCAGACTGAGTTTCATTCAGGACCCATGAGGGATATCTGGTTCCTAGTGATATTTGCACTGTTCCTGAGCAATATATACATGCATATTCACTTATATTATAAATGAACTTATTTGGTCTGGCATGTGGGCTGGTTGGTTTACTGACGAACGTGGAGTTTGGGGAACCTTTTACTTTCCCCACAAGTTGACTGGCTCAGCTGCTCCCATGTAGGTGAGCTGTAAACTGTGTTTAAAGTACAGATTAAGATATTTTATCATGAGATAGTTGATTGGTAAACGCATACTCAGATTTTAATAAACCCTTTGAATGTAACTAGAGGGTTTCTATGTTCATAAAACAGACAAAAATTTTAAGGTCTTAGATATTCATAAATCCCGTCTGTGTACTTCTTAGAAATTGTAAAAAGGAGTCACTGGCACTATGTTGGCAATTAGATACTAATGGGTAAAAAGCGCTGTTTCTAAGCCTTTGTTTCTTAGGTTTTGGGGAAATAAAATTAATTTTTGATAGTGGATCACTATGTGCTTTATGATACAAAATTAGACCTAGTAAATTTATTTATTGTGATGTGTGTGTGTGTGTGTGTGTGTGTGTGTGTGTGGTGTATATGTGTGTGGTGTGTATGTATGTCTGTGGTGTGTGTGTGTGGTGTGTATGTGTGTGTGGTGTGTGTATGTATGTGTGGGATGTGTGTGTGGTGTGTATGTATGTGTGTGTGTGGTGTGTATGTATGTATGTGTGTGTGTGTGTGTGTGGTGTGTGTGTGTGTGTGTGTGTGTGTGTGTGTGTGTGTAGGTCATAGGTTAACTTGAGGTGTCCATGTTCTCTTCTCACCTGTGGGTCCTGGGTATTGAACTCAGGTGTTCGGGCTTGGCACCATCATCTGATTCATCTTGCCGACTCCATTTATTTTTTAATATGAATAAATAAGCTGCTACGTATCTCAGTGAATGATGGAAGTTATCACTAGAAAGCAACTTTAACAGGATGAGTTATAAAACTGATGGCCCACTGTGCGCCTTTTGGCGGGGCTTTGCAAATGAGGTTAAGAAATGGACGGGCCTTGGTAGAAGAAAGTATCTATCTTCCACCACCATCTATGTCTACAAGAGAGGTTTCAGACCCAACTGGGATAAAATTCAAAATCACAAAAGGAATCAACATTGATGCCTGCCAGTCTCTTTTAGACAAAGGCCTCACTCTGTAGCCCCTCACTTTCAGGTCTGCCTGAGGCTCCGAGGGCTGGCATTGCGGCATGCACTGTTGTTTCAGTCTACATCACGTAGCATTCAACCACTAATAATTTTCATGTTAATTAGGAAAGTCATTAGCATTTAGAACCTTGTGTATCTCAAAAAAATTCTTCATATTTTTATAATAGAGTTACATATGAGGTAACTAATAAAAACTAAGGTTTTTAAACATGAAAACGTAACATATTAGGGACTGGGGAAAACAGAATGGAATATATACCAGGAATGTTTGATAATATATACATTTTCCATGGCCTAAAAAGAGCCGTGGCTACCAAACCCCTATTGTCTTCGGATTCTACTTCATTGTTTAGAAGACTGCCATACACATCCTTTTTTTTTCCCTTAAAGCCAATATTTATAATATTCCAGAAGTCTGACTTTTTTTTTTTCAGTTACAAATCAACATAAAACTAACGAGGCGGTACACAGCTTTCATAATTGCGTGCGGAGGTGTACAGGGAGCTGTGGAAGGCGGCTGCGCGTCCTTCCTGCAGGGAGCACTCTAAGGGCTTGTCATTGTCCTTCGGGGGATTTTGCCAGTCTGCTATTTCAGCTCTGCACTGCCATAAATCACGGGGAGAAAGACGACTTCCTGCCAGGCTCACTTCAGCTTCTCCTCATACCCTTTTCCCTCTGCCATTGTCCCCAGCTAACAATGCCTGCTGTGCCAGGTGTGGGACGAAGGCTGTGTAGGCTGCCTGTGTCTCTGGATCCACCCATTTTCTGTTTCTCTCTTGGATTCTTTCTTCTTATACAGTTCCAGCAAGCCTGCAGGAACTGGGCCAGGAGACTCTGGATAACAAACACCCTCTTAAGGCCAGCCTCAAGGCATGCTCACCTCAGACAGGTGAGCGAAAAATCACACCACAGGCTGTTCTGCAATCAACATATAGTGGGGCCTTTATGTGAGTACCAGTGTAGGCATTGAACAGGACAGCTCACCTTCCAGAATCTGGCTGTTTTTGTTTTTGTTTTTTTTTTTTAATCAAAACATCAACCATCACCACCACCAACAACAAAGCTTATTTTTAAGGGTTGGAACTGAAAGAGGAAAGGAAAGCCCTTTGAAGAAAGGTGCAGTTTTAAGTATGAAAATCTTCAGGTGCCCTTACATTGCACAAAGCACATTTATCAGTTTTGAGTGTGTGTGTGTGTGTGTGTGTGTGTGAGCTCACATGCACGCACACTTGTATATGGTGAGCACAGCTGCAGAGGCCAGAAAAGAAAGTCAGGCATCTTGCTTGGATGCTCTCTGACTTATTCTCTTGAGTCAAGGTCTCTCCCTGAACCTGGGTTGGCTCTCTGTTGGCTAGGTTGGCAGCCAGCGATCACCCTGTCGCCAATCCACCTCGGCGTTATGCACAGGTTCACATGGCCACGCCTAGAGTTTAGTTGGTGCTAGTGATCCAAAGTCAGGTCCTCACGCTACACTCTTACTCATCAAGCGATCTTCCCGCTTTCACTCGGCAGCGTTTCTTCCTATTTCAGAAGCATCTTTAAACATAAACAACGTTAAGACTATGAGGCTGGCGAGGTGAAGAGGCCGGGAGAGCCCAGCCTGAGAGTCTCTGGGAGATGTGGAGGTGCAGGTGGAGGAAGTCCAGCTTCTTGGATGTAGTTTGTTGAAAACGCTTGCCCGGCTAGTGTTCTCTGTGCTCTTGGGCTCCTGACAAAGAAATGTAACCTTCGGCCAATTGCATTTTTGTTCTACCAGTAACTAGGTTAATGTGACCTGACAGGTCCGGCAAGACAGCGCGAGAAGAAATAATAAATGCACTTGGCGGGTCTGAATGTAATAAAGGTTAACTGGGTAGACTATGAAGGTTTGTTTTGCTTTTTTTTTTTTTTTTTTTCAGAAGAAAGAATTTCAGTATAAAAGATGTCACAAAATAACATTTCTGTGAGCAATCTTTTTGATATACATAAGTGGTTACATTCCAGGCTGCTCTACAAACCTCCCAGAAGGGTTGTGCCCTAGTTTTTATCAAACCCTGTTTTTTTTATATCCTGCCGACTTCCATCTGTTCCCCCATACAAAGGCGAAAGGGAAGGTGAATGAAATGCGTTGTCAGTGTTGTTTGTAAAAGAGCGTTAAACTCCTCCCTTCATGCCGAGAGATTTACAAATATCAGGATTTAAAAGTATTAATTTTTAAAATAAAACATTTGACTCTTCGCTATGTGCTGTAGACTTGCTATTCTCATTTTACTCCAGTGGGGGGGGGGGAGCCTGATAGGTGAGGTCAAGGTCATACCCTGGTTATATTGTGGTCAGGACACATCTATCAGGGGTTTAAGCACCCTACTTTCTTCACTAGGAACTGGGCTTTGATTCATATGAACTGTAAAACTTATCCAGCCAAGTCTCTTATTTCTGGATTTCTTCTCAAGAAAACCCTGTATCCACTTGAAGCTACTACCCATAATTCCCTGTTTCTCACCAAGTGTGTGGTGCCCTTGGTGGGCTGCTGATCTTCACTTAGGGGGAGGGAAGATGAGAAGTAGCATGTGGGGTTGGCAAGTCTCCTGACACAGGGATTTCATTTTCCAGGGGTGGAATAGACGGGAAGCTGTTGAGACATGCTGTTCTAGGAGCAACTTGCCTGCCGTCTCCAATGATTCTTAAGAGCCTGGGGAGCAATACTCTTCTGAGGTGGCAGATAGTCCTAGGGAGGGCTGGATTTCAGGTGATTTGAAGCTTTCTCATGGGGCCTTTGCATTTACAAGATACAGGACAAGTGTGGTTTGGAAACAAAGAGGGGAATAGAGGCAGCATGGGAATGTGGCTTCACCTATGAATTGTCCTTATTTGTAAAAACCATTTCCATAGCTTGAGTTGGCCTTTCTGCTCCCTCCAGGTGCCTTCTACCTGATGCCAGTCAACCTCAACAGTCAAGGCTCATCATACTTGGGCACAGTGACAAGGGTCATAGTTTGGTAGCAGGGCTTGTCAGAGGAACGATTCAACCCTCCCTGATCACACTGCTAACATTCACACATACTGCGCCGAGACAGAGTCTAGTGAGAAGAAGTGACTTGACAACCAGGAAAGAGTCCTTTGACCTTTACATGGATAAGGTCAAGGATTGTGACTTCAAGGAAACTGATTCCAGGTAAAAAACTAAGCATTATGTAATTCCGACATCGTATATTACAGTGTCTCTGAAATGACTGGTAAAGTAAATTACTACCTTGTCCAACTATTAACTCAGTATCTATTAACTTCAGATAGGCTAGGCTAGTATATCTGTAGAAATAAACACAATGTGTCAGACAGTATATTCTGAAAATGGCCACTAAGTGCATACTAAAATCAGAAATACCTTTTGCAAAATAGTAATACTAGTTACCCACCAGATGCAAGTGCAAACTTGTATATCCTTGTGTTATAGTTGACACAATTAGACTTGAGGCACAGGCAGTTCTGGCACATCTACATAAAGAGTCTGTTGGATGTAGACTAGGTGAGAAATGCTACAGAAATGGGTAGGGGATAGAACACACGACCTTACACACCCACCCGGGGAGAGGGAAGCTTGGCTTGCAGGTGGAATAGGCAGTTCGTGTTTTCTCACGAGCTTGTGTGCATGCAGAACTGCACTGGCTTGTGTGCATGGCATGTGGCGCAGAAGGCTTTCCTACGGCCACTCCTATGGGAAGGGAAAATGGTGCATCAAGGAGAGACAGGCAACTTTCACAATACAAATTCATGTGGAAACAGAGAGAAAAGGGCACCGAAAAGATAAGTGATGACCTTACCCAAAAAAATTAGCAGGTTGTAAAAAATACTATGGAAACACTAAATACTCATGAGGTCATTATGCTTGTGGTTATTACGTCAGCCTAGGAAGATGAGCAGTGTACATTTGATTGGTTAATACATTCTTAACCTTTGTGTGCGTGTGTGTCTATGTAGGTTTATGTACACAACACACATGCAAGTGCCTGAGGTGCCCAGGGGTATTTACTGCCCTGGAGCAGGAGTTACATGTAGGTGGTTGTGAATGACACAGGCACTAGGAAGTGAACTTGGGTCCTCTACAAGAGCAATCTGTGCTCCTAGCTCATAGCCACTGAGCCATCTCATTAGCCTCTGACTAATATGTATTTTATACAATGTGGCGGACTTGGTGACATGGCTATGGAGTTTATCTTAAGAAGTATAAGCCCTGCAAGGCTCAAGTAAGGAAGACTCTGAATGTTCTCAACACAATGGCTAAATCCTGAAGCTGGTGCTTTTGTCCTGGGGCCTTCCAGAGTGAGGCTACGGCAGTTAATTGCTGGATACTTTATTCTCCCCACCCCCTTCTCTCTTTTAAGTGTGTCTCTTTGAAAAGCAGAAGCGAGGTCAATCTCACTTTCTAAGAGAAAAAGAAAGGTGACTCTTGTCATAATGACGTAATGCAGTGGGTCCCCGGGTGGGATGGGGAGGAGAAGGCAGACAAGGTCCTGTAATGTCACAGCTGAGAGGAAGCTCACTCCAACGACTTCTCCAAAGAACAGTGACTCATTATGCCCAGGCTCTGTGGCAGATGTGAGGCTCCCACCAACTGGCCTCCCTGCAATAACAACAAGGAAACGAAGAGCCCGCAAGCTGCAAGCCCTCTGGCTTGCTGAGGAGCCTTTCCCTGTGGGCTCAGGGCAATCAGAAAAGTGCTCGGGAACCACAAAATTGAAAAAAAAAAAAACAAAAACAAAAAACAAAAAACCCAAGTGTCAGCTGGGGGAGGCGTACAGATGCAGATAAGTACCAGTGCAAATGGGATAGATAAATGTAAGTGTGCAGTCACCCAGAGCTATGTTTACTACCCGAAGGCAACTGTCTATAATTATCTGGGTGCCATTAGCTGTGTGGGAGTAGCTGTCAAGGGGCACATAAAAGATGCCACCTGAAGTTAACCCTCTTCCTGTTCTGACGAGGAGGCGAGATCTCCGAGAGCGTTAAATCCACTCTCGACCAAACTGCTTTGTCCAGAGGGTTGGAGGCACACCCATTTAGAGATTAAAAACATCCAGTTTCTAAAATTCACCACAGCTCAATGCCATTCAAAATTACCAATTGAAACGTGAGCGATGTTTGGCTTCCATTAATATCTACAGAAACCCCCATATCATGTAGCATAATGACAGCAGTGACCTGTGGTCCTGTGTGCAGACAGGCAAGGTCAAGGCTACCCAAACGGAGCTGGGATTTGCACATTTAGTGCTCTGGGCTGGATACTCTGTCTCCTATACCAGCAGCTCTCAGCTAAGGGCAGTTTTGCCTTTTGAGGGGATGCTTGACAATGCTTGGAGACGGGGTTCCATGTTATAGACTAGGCCAATCTGGAATTCACTATGTAACTCATGGTAGCTGTGAATTCACAACAATCCCCTGCCTCAGGCTTCTGGGTGTTGGGATTACAAGTGTGTTTATGTGTGGCTGGAGATGTTTTGTTTTGTTTTGGTTTTGGTTTTGGTTTTTTACTGTCACTTGTGGTGGTACTGGTACTGGAATATAAAAGCCAGAGACTCTGCTCAACACCATACGATACAAAGAAGAGCCTGCCATCCACAATCCCTCTCCTCATGTGGCAATCATGCAAAACAAACAGCACTCCTGGGAAACACTCAGTCCTTAGCAGGGGTCGTCAGAGTTGCCAGGATTTAGTATTAAATTCCCTGATCTACCTCAGACTGGGCGGAGAAGAGGGGTCAGGCACTACAAGTTCCTTTGCACACCCATCATAAATGCATTCCAAGATTGGTCAGATCCAAATTGTGCTTTTAAAGCCCTGGGGGGGCTGTTTCCAACGCCACCTGAAGTTCTTGGTGGCTCCCTAACATATTCTACACCAAGGCTTAGAAAGCGGACTGCATCCTGGCTTTTCTGTATATTTTTTACTTGTCTTCCAGGATATTAAAGGCTGGCACTTTGTGGAATACAAATAAGGGGTTAATATGATAAGAGGCTGAACTGAGGGCGTCCGAGAACGGTTAAGACTAAATTGGGATGGCGTATGCGAAACCTCTTTGGTAAAGACAGGATTTTCCTAACGAAAAGTTCAGAAGTGCAAGTTAATGGATTCTGCATCTCAACGAGCTAAACAGCATTGATTAAGGGGGCTTAGTCAAACAAAGTGAAAAGGGGCCGTAGACAGGACCGAACAGTGTACTGAGAATTCTAGAAAAGGCACAGATCAGCTGGGCAGAAGAACTTCTCCCAGGAGAATCATGAGGCTGTGCCCCAGGATCCAATTTAAAAGGAAGCGCCACCCTGTCTCAGCTCATGGATTTTGCTAATTCTGTTCATGTGTGGCTTGTGGGAAGACTCAGGGTTCTGGAAGGCTCCAGCTCGTTTCCAGTTATGTGAGCTGACCCACTAGATCAGATTCTGCAGCCTCAGGAGTCCCGGGAGGCCAGGGTTGCCTGCAGCCAGCCTCCAGCCACCTAATGGCTGCTTAGCCAAGATTCTGCACCTAATGCTTCCTGGACTGTTGCTCCCAGTCTCTGAGAAGAGAGTCTTAGGGCTGACAAAGATGCTACTGTAGAGGAACGGGCTCAGGGGACGGCTGAGGAAAGCCTGAGGCAGTGTGCCAGCCTCGCAGACAGCCCCGGTGGGTGGGTGGTATCTCAGCCGGGATTCAGACCCCTTGCACTTCCGGTCAGAGCTGTGGAACCTGCGCGGGTGTTAATAGCGGGACTTCAGTGAGATAACACAGCCGTGCTAATCAGTTTTATTTTCATTCCGACTTTAATAAACATACATGTGCTGAGCTAGCACTGAATTATTTAAAATTACAGCGTTCAGGAGAGGGAGACCTTCGCGCTGTCTGTCAGAAAGATTTTTAATCATCTTTAAGTAAACTTCAATTTCTCTGAAATTGGAGGAGAATTATTTCCCCACTTCAAACTCCAGAGCGGATTCACTGAAGGGCCTTTCTATCTCCCATGATAAGTGAAAACATGAAATGATTAGCAGAAGGAATACACCGTGAAATGGGCATAGAGTACTTATTTTTAAAGGCTGAGTTTAAGATACTATTAGAGTCTATAGAAGCGGGGTGGGTACTTTAGGGATAAGCACAAATGACCTTTATTCAAAGCCACTTCTCTGTGTTACTTAAAGATCCTACACTTAATCTTGTGGGCACCTCCCCACAGAGGACCATGATGCTCTGAACAAAAGACCAGGCTCCATGCTGTGCACTCAGAGGGCAGGGGCTTTGCTTTTCCACCAGGGAAACCCAGTGCCATTTGCATTGGAGGTGGTGACCTGGAACTCCTGGCTCCCACAGGCTTGGTCTGAGGTACTTGCGTTCCCAGCTGCTCATCATCTGCTGACATGGCAACCACAGAGAAAAGCAGGGAGAGCCTCCGAGAGGTGGGAGTTCTCTCCCCTTTAATTGTGGACACAAAACAAAATACAATGCTTGTTTAATTCTCGTTGATCATGCTAACACCAACCACCTCTCATCTGTTGCTAGTATATCTGTATATTAGGCTGATATTATTCTCTCTATCATAGAGATGGAGAAATTGGAGCTTTGGGAAGCTAAGTCACTCAAGGGAAACAAATGACCAACAAAATGTGCAAGAGACCTATAACTACACAAAGCGCAGAGAGGCAGGAGACCTTGTAGTCTCTTGTAGAGGTCAAAGACTGAGTAGTGCTAAGGGGGATGTCTTCATCAAACCCCTCCCTGCCAGCATCAGGGATCTATGTGGAGGAGGTTGTGGAAAGATTCTAAGAGCCAGAACTGATGGATGACTCCAACGAACCATTTTCTCCCAGATACAACGGGACTGCTGCCCACATGAACTCACAGAGACTGTGGCAGTGTGAACAAGGCCCACACAGGTTCAAGCCAGATGGCAGTCCTAGCACTGAGAGGGGTAAAGGGATGTAGGCTCAAAACTCTAACGAAGAAGCTGTCTGTGGTTGGTACCCACTGGCAAAGGAAAACTATTTTCTCAATGGAGTGTCATTAGGTATGTTAACTACACATGAGAGTGGGTTCCATGGCCCTGAGTAGTTGTCTAACAGAAAATAAATGTAATGGTATTTTCATAGACATTTTGTCTCATTTTACTTTGTTTGGGCATTTTTTTTTTTGTCTTATTGTTGTTTTGCTTGTTTATTTTGATTTCTGTTTTTGTGTTTTGTTTTTTGTTTCAAAGAGAAAGAAAGAGAAAAAGAACATTAAATTAGGTGGACAGGGATGTGGGGAGGGTCTGGGAGGAAATATGAAAGGAGAAAACATGATAAAAATATGTATGAAAAGATTTTTCAGGGGCTGGATAGATGGTCCAGTGGTTAAGAGCAATGGCTCTTCTTCCAGAGGACCTGAGTTTAATTACCAGACCCCACATGGTGCCTCACAACTGTCTTTAACTCCAGTTTCAGGGGACCTGACATCCTCACATAGACATACATGCAGGCAGAACACCAAAACACATAGAAATAAACAAAGAAGTAAAAAAAGATTAAAATAAAAGACAAAGTTGCAACAAAAAATTAGAAAAAAAAAAGAAAGAAAATGGATAAAGATTAGAGTCAGGGAAGAATATTGTCTGACAGCCAAGGTCTTATATACTGTTATGTCAGGGCTAGTGTCGGGGAGGGGACATATATTGAATAAATCAGAGCCACAGAGTATTGTGGTACAGAAAGGACTGGCAGAGGCACTCAGTAAATGCACACTTCAAGAGAAAGTTCATCATTTTATATACTTTGTCATGTCATAATGAAGGAAGCCTACTTGTGGTTTTACGAAGCTCCCCACAGAGATTATTCATCATGAAGTGACAGCTCAGAGTCAGGGTAAACACTGCTGTCTTAGTCAGTGTTCTATTGCTGTGAAGAGACACCATGACCAAGGCAACTCCTATATAGTAAAGCATTTAATTGAGACTTGCCCACAGCTTCCAAGGCTTGGCCATTATTAGCAAGGCAGGGATATGGCGGCAGGCATTCATGGTGTGGACTAGAAGCTAAGAGTTATATCCTGATTTCTAGACTGAAAGAGAAACTATAGGCTTGCCATGGGCTTTTAAAACCTGTGACACACTTCCTCCAACAAGGCTAGCCCACTTAATCCTTCTAATCCTTTCAAATAGTGCCACTCTCTGGTGACTAAGCACTCAATTGTATGAGCCTATGTGGGATGTTGTTATTCAAACCACCACAAGTGCTATTTACACATGTGGCTGGTTTTTAAAAATGTACACAAGCTGGAATTGTTGCTCCGTGGTAGCAAGTTTGTTATGTGCAAGGTCCTGGGTTGGATCCCTCAAACTGAAAAGAAAAATCATAATTAAAAATAACCCAATCATTATTTGAATTAGTGTTAATATTTTAAAAATAAATGTTTCACCTACTAATATAATTATCACTGGACCTGAAATGACAGGGCCCATGGGAGGGAGAAGGCAAGCAAGCATTTTGTATTATCTACACTTCTCCAGCCCAGGCCCTAAACAGAGGTTTCCTTGCTGTTGGTAAAGATCTTGTGACTGAGCCAGGCTTGGCAGCACACACCTTTAATCCCGGCACTCAGGAGTCAGAGGCAGCCTGTGAGTTTGAAGCCAGCCAGGCCAACAAAGCGAGTCCAGAACAGCCAAGGCTACACAGAGAAACCTTGTCTCAGTAAAAACAAATTCTTGTGATTGTAAATAACAGGGTCTGTGGGGCATGTAGACTGTGCCACTTGGGAAATCGGCATGGAGCTAGAGCAAGATCAAGAGGCAGCCAAACCCCAAAAATATCAATCTTGAGACTGGCAGGAGTAAGAATCTCTCCCTCCCTGTTCTGTACCTGCATGCCCCGGCACACATAGCCCTGTGACGCCGGCCCTTGCAATTCTTGGAAGTCACATAGCCTGGCAGCTGGACTATCTCTCCATGAAAATAAAGCATTCAGTGCATCGCAGCCCCAGCCAATGATATGCACCCGCCCTGAAAACCTCTTCCTGCTCTCCAAGGTTCATATGGCCCTTGTTCACCCTGAATAAAGTGCACAAGATGGTTCACTGAATGTCATCTAAGAGAGCTGTAGCACTGAACTCCTTGAAGAAGTGCCCCCTATCCTTACCCCTTACCTCCTCACTCCCCAACTCCCGACCCTCGCACTCCCAGCTGGACCGGGCTCCTGCCCACCCACCCATCCCCACTCCACTCCAGCCCTCCCACTCTGATGTGCAGTGGTGTCTGAGACCCCCAGGGAAGAAGTGGAACATGAGACCTCAGGATGTTAGCACCAGTCACCTGTAAACATGTAAGTTGCATCGCATCCATGCATATCAGCTGACTATAAGGCATATCTGGACTTTAAGTCCATGAAGGTTAATTAGTGTGGAGACCAGTGGGGACAGTGAGGGTCTGGGTCACACTCCGAGACATTGCCAAGCTAGACCAGAGGCGGAGTCCAGATCTTCCCCCTCCAAGTCCCATCCTGGAACAAGGCGGGAGGGATGGGCATACACTGAACGTCCTGAGGGTAAGCTCAATCCTGGATGAGGTTCCTCAGCTCCTGCCGCTTTCCCTCTGTCTGAGAAATGCCAAAGCTGTCTTTCACAAAAACACTCTCTCTGAGCAACGTTACAAGCACAGTCTGCCAGAAATTTAGTCCAATCACGCAAGCCACCTTCCTCGCCATGTGTCTGCGCTGAGCCCTTGTACTCTTCAGGTCCGATGGGTGGGGGTGGGGGTGGGGGTGGGACATCGCCTCCATTGCACTATCAGGCCACTTAGGCTAGACTGTTGGTGCCTGCAGTGCTCTAAGTCGCTGCTGACCCCCTAGCCCAGTTAATGGTGCATTATGCAGTGGGCATTCAATCAGCAGATATTAGCTGCTGCGGTGAGGTTTTGCTCTGAGAGGCTGCAGCCCTCCTGAGAGGCTAATTCACTGTGCTCTACCTGTCTGCGGGTAGCGAGGGCTTCGGAGTGAGGGAGAGCTTTGGACAAGAGCTACCATGGTGAGGGAGGGACATTTGTTCCGGTGTCAGATGGAGTGACATTCTTGACACATTGTATGGGCAGAATCCTTACATGTAATTTATTTTGCTTTTCGATTACTTTGGAGAAAGCACCCCTGTGGTTTTGGCCAGAGATATGTATAAGCTATCAGTTTAATGGACTTACTCCTGCTCTGCTGAGGTAACAGTTTATGAGAAAAACCCCGTATCACTCTAGTCTGCATTTTCATTCATTCAGTCTACGGTCTCAATGAGGATATTTGGCACTACTTTACCTGCCTGAGTTTTACCCTGAGCTGCAACAGCACCTGAACTCGACTTCAGAGGCTGCCACATTCACCATCAACCTGGGATCCTTGAGTCCCTGTTGGGGTGCACTGTTGCTGTGTGAAGGTATGCCTCTGTATGTTCAATTGTTAATTCTGTACTGGCAGAGAGCTGCGGCCCATCACCAGTCTCATATTTTGTAAATATCTGTGACCTGCCTAAGGCAATGTAGAATTAAATCTGATTGGCTTTAGTAAAGAGCTGACAAGCAATGGCTGGGCAGGAAGGGGAAGGCGGAACTTCTGGGCAGAGACAAGGACTCTGGGAGAAGAAATCAGAGGTGAGAGATTTGACAGTGGACATAGAGGTGAGAGGATGTGAACAGGAGCAGAGAGGTCGACCTGGCCACATAGTGGGACTTAGTGCCAGGATTAGCCGGGATAGGGTTAGAGCATCTCAGAGTTTGCCCAGCAAAATGCCTAAGCTTTAAAACAAATAAATAAATAAACAAAAAAAGAAAACTTTTTTTTTTTTTTTTTTTTTTTTTTTTTTGCTTTTCAAGGAAGGGTTTCTCTGTGTAGCCTTGGCTATCCTAGACTCACTGTGTAGACCAGGCTGGCCTCATACTCATAGAGATCTGCCTGCCTCTGCTTCCCAAGTGCTGGGATTAAAGGCGTGCGCCACCACGTCTGGCCCCAAAATATTAATAAGCCTGTGTCATTATTTTTACCACTGGCAGGTCTTAGAGGGCCCTGCCATAAGTTCCACCTTCCACCTCAGCAAACCTGTTTGCCCACGTGTCTCTATCTGTGCCAACCAGGAATGAATGGGGAGACAGGTCCACACTTTATGATGCCCAGCAGGAGGCTATGTGACCACTGATAAGGACAGTGACTATCCAGCATTCAAGGAAGGTAGCTTGGGAAGAGCAACTGGCGCCAGGGCACCTTCCCCACAAGCCATACCTCTGTGTAGGTATAAAGAAAAGCCTCCTTTCTCCAGGGTCAATGGAGGACTCCTGTGACTGGTTCAGGAATTTCAGGGTATCTGAGCATTTACTGACCTGCCACCTCAATGGCCAACTGGTAGCCTGAGGGTGAGGCACCTGTTCCTGGCTGCAGTGTGGCGAGGCTGGATGATGCAGCAGCCATGAAGCCAACAGGCCCTGGTACCTGATCAGTGTGACCTGTAGCTGGGGCCACGTGCATCTGAGTACGGTGACCAGATGAGCTGCACCCCTGCCATCAGCCTCCCGAGGACTCAGAGCTTTACTGTGGGGGTTTCTTTTGTCTGCTGGGGACTTCTGGTGGACAGTATGGGTGAGAGGGGGCTCCCCTCAGTCTAAAGTGGAGCAGGAAAACAGAGAGAAAGGTTTGAAGGTGGAGGTTCTGCCTTGGTGCAGGCCCCCAGGATACTGGGGGTGTTAGGTCTCAAACCCGGGACAAATGTCTAAGATGCCTATTAAACATAACAGGGTGGCCCTTGGATGCCAGGTTCTCCAGCATCCCTCAGTCCCTACCTGTTATAGGGTCCTCCTTACAGGAATATAACTTCCCCTACCCCTACCTAGACCAGGAGCTGAGTTGCCCTTCCCCTAGCTGCTTTTCCCTATATAATCCAGCCTTTTGGCTACACCGGTCCTTCTTACTCTGTTGCCTTTTTGGCCTCTTGGTCTCCTTGTCTCGTGGCTCTTCCCTCTCTCCTCCTCCCTCTTGTCACATGGCCTGGCTCAGCCTGGCCAGGTTCACCCTGGACTCTCCAATATGTCTCCATCTCTGGCTATGCTCTCCGTCATATTTAAAATAAACTTTCTCCTCCAGCATACCTAGGAAGAGTCATGTCCTCTTTTTTGATTTCTTTTCTTTTTCTTCTCTTTTCTATCCAGAGGGCACAGGTGGGAAACAAGGCAGGGCATGCTAGGGCTGTGGGCCTCTGGGGAAGCCTGGTGTGCAGGAGAGGCTTGGAGGAGCTGGGGAGTCCCAGCAGAGCCACAGAGACTCCAGGTCTGAGCCAGGCTGGGCAGGCGAAGGAGGCCAAATGCACAGCGTGAGTCCGCTGTGACTGTTTAGAGGTGTGAAGGAAACAGGATGTTTGGGGCGTCAGAGAGCCTCGGAAGGCGTTCATACCTGTTCTGAGGGCAATCTGTTTTTAACCTTGTTAACCTAAACTGTACTTTGAAATTTAAACCAAATGGAGCCTCTTTTCTCTCTGTGATTTATTAGGCCTTCCTTTTCTATCAAATTAAAGCTCTCCACAAGTGAGACAATTTATCCTTATCTCATTTCCACCCACCCTCCTACTCCGGGAAAACAGGGAGCCAGAGCGAGGGAGGTACATGTGGGAGGCAGCCTCAGAGCAGTCGGCTCTTTGAGTTTCTTGAAATTTGAGTTTTGTTCCATCTATCAATCTGTTTTCCTAATGTATGCGTGTGGAAGACAATGCCACCCAACCCCACTGAAATATTTCTAATCCTGTTTCAAAGCTACCCTGTGCCCTAGGGTATAGCAGCAGCTGGCCTCGGGCACAGGGTTCTTTCCTTCCTCCAGGCCGGGTAGGACTTCTGTTTATCCAGTGCAGGCTGGGTGACTTCTAAATGATCTCTTAAGGAAAGAACCTGAGAGAAGGAAAAACATCCTTTTTTTAAATCCCATTTTCCTCCTCACCCCACACCGAGCTGTTACTATGGCAACACCCTACCTGGTAGGAGGACAGTTAAGTCCCCCTGTGAAGTTAAGCAAAGCTCTTTTTCACTCAGAGTGGAACTGCTGTTCACTGGCCACTTTGCCCCTGGGGGGCTGAGTTCTTCAATTCTCTTTGACATGCTTAATCCTGCTTTCCCACTGCTAAAACCTAAAATTCACTTTTAGCCCCCAAATGACACACAATACCCCCAAACCTTTGCAGAAGCAAACTCAGTGGAAATGGTTTTATGTTTTGTTTTTAGTTGTGGTTGTCTTTCTTCTCTGTATTGGCTTAAGTTTAGAAAGGGCCCCTCCCTGTAAATGAAATAATGTGGCGGAAGTTACGTGTTCCTGCCCTATCTCTCTCTCTCCTTTCCTTCTCACATCTCTAGGAACACGGCAGTGTGTGTGCAAGCATGCACATATGTAAGTAATGACATATTTCAGACACACAGAAAATACAGAGGTTGGTGTGATGGCCACTCTTGTGGTCCCGGCTCAGCCCTAGCACGTGCTGATGGGGAGAAGTCATTTTTGCTTTAACCACATAAAAATATAACAGATAACGCTGAAGGTGTCTTTGTCTCATGTGCGTTCTCTCTTTTCTCGTCTCTGTCTGTGTACATTGTGTGTGCATGATGGATGTGTGTGGTGCATGCATGTGAGTGTACGGGGACATATGCCTGTGTATGCTCTCGCACCTGGATGCCAGAGCAGAACATCATGTGTCTTCCTTTGTCTCTTTTTTTCTTTTTGCCTTGGGACAGAGTCCACACTGAACCCGGAGCTCTTGTTTCAGTTGGAACCTGTTTCTGCCCTCCCCTCTGTTCCTGGAGTTGCCGGGGATCTGAACCCAGGGCCTTAGGTTTGCCGAGTCAGCACTCTTATCCACCACGCCATCTTCCAGACTCCTTTCTTCTTTTCTCCTTCCTTCCTCGTTCTTTCTCACTGCTTGCCAGGAGGGAGCCTGTGCCTCGGTTGCAGGCTGCTCCAACCTTCTGACACCTCAGCAGATATTACTGTTTGAGTTTACAAAATAAAGAGGCGACCCTTTCCCAGTTTCATGAGGTTTTAAATAATTTACTATTTTGCATTGTGCTGAAATCTAGGCTAGGGATTGGGGCACACAGCCTCCAAGGAGGCGGATATGGTTGACAGAGCTTTACCCGCAAGTCTGCATCCTCGTTGCACACATAAATGTCAGCCCTTTTAACCCGTTTGCT
Source organism: Acomys russatus (assembly GCF_903995435.1). NCBI lineage: Eukaryota > Metazoa > Chordata > Mammalia > Rodentia > Muridae > Acomys > Acomys russatus. The sequence goes on from NC_067157.1 coordinate 53,333,354, forward strand.
CCCAGCTGAGGGCGCTAGAGAGCATAGAAGGCTCCCTTACACATGTCTTCCATGAGCCCCAGAACCTCCTGCCACCCTGCTCCCCCTCCTTTGACTTGCTGGGCAATCTTTACGCTGCCCCTCCCCTACCCCAGTGCAGGTGAACCAGGCAAAATGAGTGCGGTTGTTCTTTTAAAATAACACATTTTAGGTGGAGGCTTATTTGGGGGTTCCTGCTTACACAGGGAGCCCAGTGTTCTCATCCCAAGATCAAATTAAGAAGTTAGTGGATTTGATATTTTGTCAGCTGGAAATAAAACAGCAAGGGGTCAATACAGAGGAGACAGTTGTCACCCTGGTGGATGGCTTACGCGTGGCATTATGAATGAGACCGTCAGGATTCGAGTAAGAGCATTATCTTGGATAAATGGTTTGTGGTTATTGATCTCGAGCAATCTGACAGAAGAGAAGCTCAATATAGGATTGTTACAATCGTCTGATTCATACCTGCAACTTATAATTTGTGTGCTCTGTCAATTCTGCCAATACCAAACAGCAACACCCTGCCTTCAAACCTGGCAACCTGGGCGCTGTCTTCTGATTTGGAACATCCTCTCAGCTAAACTGGGTCATCTGCTTCAATAACTAAACAAGCACCAACAGCCATGGGGAGAAGCAAAGGGACTCAGAGGAGGCTCCTGATGGCTAGTTTACATTGTTAGCTTGCTTGGATAAGGAAATAACTAAGAATACTGGTGGCACAAACCTTCAGGTATGTCCACGAGGGTTTTCCTGAGAGGATTAATGAACACTTCCTAAGTATGGCAGCAGCATCCCATGGGCGAGGGGCCTGGACTGCATAGAAGAGGGGAAATGAGAAAGCCACTGGGGACCTGCGATCATTTCTTTCTGCTTCCTGGCTGCAGACGGTGTAGCCAGCTGCCATGCCTTCCCAGCCTGTATCATTTTAAACCATACGCCAAAGCAAACAAACTGTATCACTTTAAACCATAAACCAAAACAAACAAACAAACAAACAAACACCCATTCTGCAAAAACCAAACTAAACAAACAAATCTTCATCTTAGTGTTCTGTTGCTGTGAAGAGACAATGACCACGGCAGCCTTTGTAAAGGGCAACAGTTAATTGGGGCTTGCTTACAGTTTAGAGGGTTACTCCATTATGGTGCAGAGAGCATGCTGGAGAAGAAGGGCCGAAGTTCTACACCTGGGTTAGCAGGCAGCAGGTAGAGACAAAAACACTGGCCCTGGCTTCAGCTTCTGAAACTCCAAAGCCCGGCCCAGTGACACCCTTCCTCCAGCAAGGCCGCAACTCCCAATAGTGCCACTCCCTACTAGGAGTTTATAGCGGCCATTTTCATTCAAATCAGTACATGCCCCACCAAACTAACCAAGCTCCTCCAAATGCCCCGCAATGAAATCCTTCCTTAAATTGCTTCTTGTTAGGTAAAAATCTTATAGCACCAAGAAAGCAAATAGAAGACTTCAAGGTTTACAAACATACAAAGAGAGATTCCCTTTTCTGTCCTTACATGCTCTGTCACTGCTCCTCACATGCCCCAGGGAAAGCTTATTTTATTGAGAGTCAGTAACTCGGAACCACTTAGGACCGTGAGGTGTGACCTCTCCATCAGCATCTGATAAGAACTCTCTTCTCAGACTCAGATTCTATAAAGACTAAATCCCAGACTGAGTAAGCCAGCCAAGATACCTACTCGCCAAAGAAATGGCTCTAGGGCATGTGGGAAACTAATATCTCGACTGTGAGGAGGAACTCAGAGGAAGTTGGTTAAGATCTACCTTGCAGAGAGTGGCTGGGAAAGTCTTGTACTAAGTCAGGACAGACAGGCGCTGACTGGACCTCCATGACCAGGGCCACTTTATGGTCCATAAGGACAGATATAGCTTCGTTCATCCGAAAGGAGAGCACAGTAAAGAAGCAGAGGGAGACTAGGACAAAGATGCTGAGGGAATGAACATCTTTGCTCCTTCCTTTTGACTGCACCACCCAGCTCGCCTTCCAGGCCCCCACCTCCCCATTAAGGAGACACCTTTCTGTGTCACTTTAGCTTTGATTCTCCAGTGGTCAGATGTAGGAGGTCTGGCTGTGTTGTACTTCTCCAAACAGCAGCCAGAGAGTGGAAACTAACTGCTCAATCCTTGAACAACCATCTCCCTGAAAGAGGCTGTGTCTGCAGAGATGGACTGAGGTACACAACTACAGTACTGTGGGAGGTTGGAATGTTGCAGGTCCTAAGGCTAGTTACTTTATATTGGGCTAATTCTAGCCCTCCAGAGGAGCCATTCCTTGGCAGCCTCTCTGTCTGAACTAACATTCATATGACTAATTGATAAACAAATTTATCAGCTCATCTAACCCCTAGCTTCCACAAACCCAAGACAGGAATGTCATCATGTGTTATCTTGGGCTCATAGACAAGAGTCCTCTATTCCTCTTGTAGCTGCCTCTCTCATGTATCCATCCACCAATGTATTTTAAACTTAATTTGACTCATAGCTTTCTCTGTTCTGTACAACTATGAAACGTCATGAAACAACTTCTCCGTTGGAACACAAGAGTTTGTGGCAACCTAAGTCTGTGTTCCAGGGACAGGGTCACTCCAATGGCTCCACAATAAACTATCTCTTATCCCTTTAAGATAAGGGCTTTGGCTTTTCTGTTGGCAACGTTCCTTACGCGCTGACATCCTTCTGAAGGCCCACGTGGCTGGGGTATGGCTCGAGTGTGTCCTCTAAGGGATCACACACAAGAAGTTCTGTCCTTGCTGGGCAGTGCTGAGGGAATGGGCCTTTAAAAGGTGGAGACTAGTAAGAGGTAATTAGGTCACTGTGGTTACTGTTCTCTGATGGGACTGCTGCAAGCTGCAAGGAGAGAGTCCTCAAGAGAATTGGAAGGCCTTGACTGGCTCCTTCCAAGCCTCTGGCTTTTGGGTTCACCATGTGACCTATGCCTCTTGGAAGCACTCTTTGCCAGGATGCCATCTGCCATAATGCCACACGGCCAGTGGGACCATCATTAGACCAAACTGGCAAGGATCTGGCTCCTGCACTTTCAGCCTCTAAATGCCTGAGCCGACTCAACCTCTTTTCTTTAAAGTTATGGCGCTTCAGCTATATAACAGCGGGAGATGGATAAATACAGGGTGCTTTCTTTTCATTAAAGAGGCAGGCAAGTGATAACGGGGATGGAGGCAAACGGACACTAAAGTGAATGGCCCAGCTGGGCACAGTGCAACATAATAACCTCTGTGCTCATAAAGAGTACAAAGAAGAATCTGGAGCTCAGGGCTATCCTTGGCTACAAAGTGAATCTAACACAGCCTGGGCTACAACCCCTCCTATCTCCATGTTTGAAAAAAAAAAAGGAAAAAGAGTAGCCCCTTCTACTCTCCTATCTTCATACATAGATAAAACAGTCTTGGTTCTCTTGGTAAAGCTTGTAGAATTCCACTTAATCCCCTAATCTAAATCAACTCTTCAGCTAAGTGTTTGACTCTCAGTCCCAAGGCTGACCTACTTCCGTAGTAAGCCACTTGCAAATACTGACAGTTCAAGAAATTCTAGGTCTGTGTACTTTTCTAATGTGGAATCTTATGGCTTGATTCCTGTAAGCATTTCTCCACATCTCAGTCTCTCGAGGGCTAAGGTGGCTGAGGGCAGCATCGCCTCCTCATCCCACACAGGTTGTGCCCTGTATCGCTTCTGAGGGTTGCCTTCGAAAATTGCTTAGGGCTGCATCAAAGGCAACAGTTTTAGCTGGAGCACTGACTTGAATCTTTACAGGCCTGAGCTTTACTTAAAGTTGCCATGGTGACGATTCCAGAACTCACTGGACACGAACATGGAGTCTTTGACTTTATTTCCAAGTTTTATTTACTTTTAAAAAGGTGTGTGTGTGTGTGTGTGTGTGTGTGTGTGTGTGTGTGTGTGTGTGACATGAGTGCAGATGCTTGCAGAAGCCAGAAGAGGGCATTAGGTGCCCTGGAGCTGGAGTTACAGGTAGCTGTGAGCAATGGGCTCTGCATTCAGGTCCTCTGGAAGGGCAGTGCATGCTCTTAATTGCTTCAGCTCCCGGTTTACAGGCTGATGCTCTTCAGCTTGATTGAGGATCTAGCCCATAACTACATCATGAGTTGAAAATGTCATGAGTCAAGAGTGTACTTAACACAACTACCCTCTGAGCATCACAGCTGAGCATTCTCAGACGCTATTAGTAACAGCATGACAGATTGCTAGCCAAGGAAAACATCGCATTTCAAACACCAAAGCTCTGTTTCTACTGCGTGTGAGCAGTTCTTTTTGCACTACTGCAAAGGTGAAAAATCTTAAGTACAACCACTGTTAAACGTGGGGATGCCTGTATATTATCCCTCCATCAAAATCTCATGGTTCATGCTGGGCGTGGTGGTGAATGTCTTTAATCCCAGCACTTGGGAGGCAGAGGCAGGTGGATCGCTGTGAGTTCGAGGCCAGCCTGGTCTACAAAGTGAGTCTAGGACAGGCAAGGCTACACAGAGAAACTCTGTCTTGAAAAAACAAAACAACAACAACAACAAACCTCATGGTTCAATTTTGCACTTTTGTATAAGGTGTTAATATATTTCTATCTTAGTACCTTTGGATTTGATAAAATCATGTATTTTGTCATAGTTTGCATGTGTCCAGCCAGACTTTTCAGTTATTAAAATATATCTAGCTAAAATTTTAAAATAGCACATGGCTTTGTCTTGATAATTAAGTGCCAAGATATAAAATTATTTAATTCATACAATCAATTTAACGAGAGCTTAAGAAGATGAGAAGCCTGGCTCCCTTGAGGTCCATGAGCCAGTACGAATTACAGGCTAAGATTGTGGGTTCTGGAGTCAGACTGTCCAGGCTTAAAACTGTTGGCTTCATCACTTGCTTCTTCCTGTAAGCATTACATGGAAGAAACTCTCGCACTCGCATGTGTGTGCTTGCACATGCATGCAATGAAATGCTCCTTTGAGCCTTCCCAGCCTCAGACAGAGCTCAGTAGATAAAAAGAGCATAGAGTTTTTTTTTTAATGTCAATGTGTTAAGGCATTTTGTAGATGTGGTTGAGATGTAAAGGTGTGCATGATTTCTTTCGGTTTTTAAGGAACTGGTAACAAGAGCTAGAAGTAATAATTCATGTTAGCACTCTGGAGGCATTGGCAGTGCTCTGTTAGCGGCTTCATGGGATGCAGCACGCAGCAAGATCACATGTGGGTTCGGGGATACATAAGGATCTGTGGTGTGCACACTATTTCTCTGGTGTACCTCCCTTGTTACCGTGGGTTCTGAGGATGGAGGAAACACCTCTGGCTTCTGTTATTACCACCGTGGGTAATGCTCAGGGCTCTGAAATTCCTGTAGCTGCTTTGAATGGGGGTAGGCTACCTTTGGGAAATCCTTCCTGGTATAAGAATCCCTCTTCAACACTTTCCCTGACCTGGAGGAATAGCAGGCCACTCAATATCTCTAGTCCAATTTCCAGCATGGTGGTCTGTGTTTCCTGTGGGCATCTTAACTGAGCCATAATGATAGCCACTGGATTTTCCTAGTAACTAGACTTAGTATCTCGGGAATGGCCAAGTTTGTGTTGTACCAATAATGCAGTCACACTGGAGATTAGCACGTGTGGGTCTGAAAGTACCAAAGGCAGCAGCAAAATCCAAAGCCAAGCTCAGTTTATTGAGACCCCACGTCCTAGTTTCCAGTCCACAAGTCCAGGTGACTCCAGGTTGTGTGAGGTTGGCAGGTCAGGCTAACCATCACACCCTATATCCTAGTCAGGCTACTGTTGCTGTGAGGAAACACCATGACCAAAGCAGCTTGGGGAGGAAAGAGTTTATTTGGTGAATGCTTCCACATCACTGTTCATCACTGAAGGAAGTCAGGACACAAACTCTAACAGGGCAGGAACCTGGAGGCAGGAGCTGATGAAGAGGCCACGGAGGGGTGCTGCTTTTAGCTTGCTCCGCATGGCTTGCTCAGCCTGTTTTCTTGTAGAACCCAGGACCACCAGTCCAGGGGTGGCCTCGCCCACTATCAGGTGGGCCTTCCACATCAATCACTAATTAAGAAAATACCTAACAGGCTTACCTACAGCCTGATCTTACAAAGGCATTTTCTCAATTGAGGTTCCTTGCTCTCAAATGACTCTAGACTACTGGTTCTCGACCTATGGGGATGTTAAACGGTCGCCTAGGACGATCGGGAAACACAGAAATTTACATTATGATTCATAGCAGTAGCAAAATTACAGCTATGAAGTAGCAACGAAAATAATTTTATGGTGGTGGTGGTGGTGGGTGTCACCAAAACATGAGAAACTGCATTAAAGGGTCACAGCATTAGCAAGGTTGAGAACTACTGCTCTAAACTGTATCTGGTTGACATAAAACTAGCCATCACGCCCTAGTAGCTCAACTCTGTGTTCTGGAGGTGCCGGTCACTGGGATCTTAGTCTGTAGCTTCAGCTGGGACCCTGCTTGGAGGTCACCTTTCAAGTGGGACTATTTAGCCTTCCAGGGCATCAGAACCCTTTCCCCTCCTTAGTTGCCTCAACTTTTATCTATTTTCCATCCTCAACTACAGTTTTCTTCAAATCATTGATTCCTCTAGACATACAGTTCTTTAATTTCCTCTTCTTCTGCTTATTAGAACATATAGTTCTTGAGCCCACATATTTTATCAGTTTGATTGAATTTGAGTTACTATTTTCTAAACACCCTACACAGTGCCTGGAATGTAGTTGCTACTCAGTTTCTGCTGAATGGTAGGCTTGCTATTTATATCAGCCCCGCCTGCCACCTAGGGCACAGGAAATAGAGGCTTATTGACTCCTGCCATGAACCTGCACTTGGGGAAGCTAACGTTAGGTGAACAGAAAGAGAGAAGCACAGCATGGCTTTAACTCCGTGTTACAGAGGAACATTAAAAATTAGCTTGTCAATTCTGCTCATGACTCATTTGATATCAAGATTTCAAAGCAGAGTGTTTTTCTAGCGGAAATGTTGACTTCTGGAAGAGGCTCCTCCATTCTTTCACCACTCTGGCTTTAAATCTACCTAGAATAAGTAGGGCAGAGTTAAATGAATTACTCCATCTCCAAAACCAAAGCCTGCTCTCTGGGTTTGAGGATCCTGACACGGGGCTTGGTGGTGCATGCCTTTAACCTCTCACTTGGGAGACAGAGGCAGGTGGATTTCTGTGAGTTTGAGGCCAGCCTGATCTACATAGTGAGTTTCAGGACAGCCAGGGCTATATATAGAAAGAGACCCTGTCTCAAAGACCAAACAAAAAGAATGATGGATGAGGAAAGGGTCTGGGATCCACGGATGTGGTCCTTCTCTTCCCTGTGCTGCTCATGGCTAGAGAGCTCCAGCTGGCTTACTGGTCTTCTGACAGAAACTCTCTTCTCTCAGCAAATCTGGAGGTGGCTGGTCCTGGACTATATTTGGACAATGAAGCCAATCTCCTGGTCTCTTAGGTCCTTTCTTCTGTGGCAGCCCCACAGGAAGGCAGAGGAACCTGGGCTTTGGTACGGCTAGCAGGGAGAGAGCAGCAGGCCTGTGGGACTGGCTTAGTTAACATTCACAGAGAGGTTTTCTTATGCAAGTCCTGCTCTTGGCCTCAGGAACATCGAGTTCTCTGCTCAGTCCACCCAGGTTTGCCCAAGCTACCCTTCTGGTGCATGTACCTCCCATAGGCCCTGCAGAAAGACGGGCAGCTGTGTCGGTACAGGCTACTGTGCTTGTACTTGCATTTCTGTTTTGGGTTTTAGCTACTGGGGATTTAGCCTAGGGCCACCTGAGTTACATCCTTGGCTCTGAACTTTCAATCCCCAGTAAAAGTGCCAAAGGAACCAACAATGCTAATAACTCGATGGAATCAACTTTTCTAATTGCCCCACAATGACACAAATGTATGCTTCAAAGGTATGAAGGTGCTGTGCAGTTTCATAGGTGTGACTTTATCTGTGTATGTTGTTATAATAACTCATGATTGCTGTGTGAATAGTTAAAGGTGATGTATAGTCTGTAATCTGAAGGCTGAAGAAAACTAAAACAGGAAAATGGTGGGTAGAAAAAAATCAAGGACTATAAGAACATGAAGGGGCTGGAGAGATGGCTCAGTGGCTAAGAACACTCATTTCTCTTGCAGAGGACTGGGATTTAGTTCCCAGCACCTACATGGTGCCCTATACCCACCTATAACTCCTGTTTTAAGGGATCTGATGCCCTCTTCTGGCCTGTGGCCTCTGCATGCACATAGGTGCATGTAAAACTGACTCAGGCACATACACATAAAAAAAATAAATAAATAGTAAATAACATTAAAAGCCTACTGTTGGGTATAATTGTTGTTTATAGGAGAGATTTTGGTTCTGAGAAAATGGGAGAGCAGAAATCAGTAGCTTCCTTGTGTGTTAAGATACTATTTAAAATTGCAAGCTAAGAAGGCCAACATTCATAGATGAACACATAGAGATTTTGTTTGTAGTGATTTAGGGAGTGTTAGTAACCAAAGGAGATGCCAACACTGGTTTGGTACTGCAAGAGTTGCGGGCTCTTAGTGGTCCAGGCTGACTGTGGAAAACAAGCTCCTTCCACAGTGGCTGAGGCTGCTTAGGAATCTGGAGAGACAGAGACCACCACCCACGCATGGCCCAAGGCCGGAAAGACTGTCCCTTTAAGGCAAACCCTTGGGGGACAGAACCCAAGAAGGTAAACAAACCCAAGTGTGGCTGTCCCCTCTCTAAAGAAGGTCAGCGTCTCTTGTGCCACCGACAGATTTGGAAGCGTGTTGTCATCCTTTAATCATGATCATTATTGGAGGGAATGATTGAAAGTTTAATTATTAAGTAGAAGGAATTGCAGAGCGCTTTCACCGAGTACACAGGTGGCGGCGTGCTAGGTCATCAGCGCAGCTGCTGTGAACCTGGAAGCTGTGGTGGCGGGCCTGCGACCCCTGCCGTGGCAGAGGCAGCAGTCTGTCTCCCTCCCGTGGCTGCCTGTCTCCTAAAATGTCTTCATGCTGTGTGCTGCTGAGCCCGTGTTTAGACCAAATGCTCCCATAATGGGAAAACATCAATTATTCCCTTCCTATATTCGAATGATGTACGGTTGCCCTTGATCTAATAACGAAGGAACATTTCTGAGGCATGCAAACATTTTTAGCCCTGGTGCACAAGGGTTGTGCTTCAAGTGCAGGGTTGTTTTCTCCTTCTGCAGCCCACTGAGTGTCAGCGTTGTGCTCGTGGTGACGCAGAGGAAGAATGCTGCCTCCACCTCTGTTGAAGCTCATGCTCTCTGTGGGGCTGTCTGCTGTGCAGGGCGACCCCGCCCAGGGAGGAGTACCTATCTGTAAATGGTGGCTGAAGAGAAGCAAAGTCTTTCAGCCACCAGCAGCCACCCTTCTTAAAGCTATAGTGGATGTTGTTTATATGGCACAAATCTCTGCATCTGCCTTGGCCAAGGAAGGAAGGCAAACAACCATGCTGGAAGTGCTCTGGAGGCTTGGCTGAGCTCTCTAAGGTGGCCTACAGCTTGTGGTTTCTGGTGGCTCGCACATGATCACCAAAGGAAGCCACCACCCCTAGGCATGCACCAGGGTGCAGGTTAAATTTCCCTCCTAG